>NC_072023.1:20410289-21039873 GCF_027791375.1 Indicator indicator
TGCAAACAAAACAATCAGAACAAGTTAACAACACTCATTCCGTTATTTAGAAAGAATCAATATCCTTTAGGAAAAGAAAAAAATAAATATTTTTACCAATGTATAAGGCAGCATTTTCTTCAATGGCATAATCATCGATGTATGTAATTCCCAGAGGCTGGATAGGAGTTTCACCAATTCCACGCAAAAGATTTCCCAGCAAAACATAGATCCACATGGAAGAACCTGCTTCTTTTTCACATCCTGCAAGCATCACAAGAGAGCAACAATGATGTGCTTTTTACAACTTTTTTGACACTAAATGCACAGGACTTTCAAAAACACTCCTAATAAGAGAAAAACAGTATGAAGAATATTTGGTTTGGTTTGGTTTTGTGTGTGTGGTTTTTTGGGTTTGTGTTTTTTATGTTTTGGGTTTTGGGGGGGGGGGGGGAAGGGGGTGTTTTGTTTTGTTTTTCTCTGTGGGAATGGCAATTTTAACCCAAGCAGCTTGAGGTGGAACATGTGTTTAGCATGAACTGTTTGAGGCAAAGATATTAGAAGGTGGGCAGTTTTATAATTGCGTCACCACTTTTTCACTTCCTTCTTATCAAACCCAAGATCTTCCCTAAAGGAAAGATGATATAGGAAAGGTTGACGATTGTGAGCGCTACCAGCCATACTTATTCCACAGATTAGAGGATGCAAACACACACATATTTTGTGAAATAGAGAAGGTTTGGATTTGCTCATTCATTATTCATGACTGGGCACCAGGGAGGAAGGTTTCTTGCCCCAAAAGAGCTCAATGCACCCAGAGGGCAGACAGCTTTGTTGTGTGCAAAATGGGGTCAGCAAGCAGGGAGAAAAACAACAAGGGGGTCTGCAGGCAGGGAGACTGAAGTGGCTATCTCCACTGGGCTGAGTCCTGTTTCCCATCATAGGCACATTTTCCAGCACAGGGAAGACCATGACTTTCCAAGTTTCCCAAGGGAAACTGGTCTTTCCGCAAGCCCACAAAGATGCAGGAAGTTACTGGAAAAGACAGCGAGGCTGGAGGAAGGCTGCAGCCTGAAAAAATTCTCTTGGCATTGGGCAGTGCCAGTTATATCTTTATTTCTTCATTGATTTGCCTCAGCCAGTTTTTCTGTAGGAAAGATTGATCTCATTCCTATTTATTGGGGTTTTTTTTTGCATTCTAATAAACTATTGTGTGAGAGTTTGGGAGCCTTTTGATGTATTTTAGTGTGCATATGTTTGACAGAGATCGTTCTCACCTGCACTTATTTTTGCTTGAGACTTTTCCAGGGATGAGAGTGGAGTTTGGCTTTTATCCTGCAGACATGGAGAGATGCTAGCAGTGGAATTGATGGTAGAAGTGAATCTCTCATACCGATACCTGTTTATAAAACAAAGTTGCTTTTTACTGCCCCAACTTATAGGAAAAAAGCAAAACCAGATCTGTTACTATCGTGGAAGATAGGCCCATGACACCTAAATGCAAATTTCACCTGCATCCAGTGTTGCCAGTGGTGTTTTACAGGGGGGAATGGAAGACAGGTTATACTGCAGTAGTACATGAAAAATGTACTCTCAGTTCTCTTTGTGTCACAAGGATTCATTCCACTTAAATAGCACTTTTCTCTGCTATACAATGCATGAATCTGTACAAAGACATTATCAGACTGCAGGTGTATCCTCTGATTGTGTTTGATACTCAGATTGTCTTCCTGAGTTTAGTCATCACTTCACCTTTGAACAATGAAAATGTGGCTGCTGAAGATCACAGGCTAGTAAAAGGATAAAGTGGTCACAACTAAGAATAGCTTATATGTTAAATTATTTGTTCTGCAGTAATAAATCTTTACACACACACACAATTAAATTGAGTAACCACACACACACATGCCTATTTCTACAGGCATCTTGACAATCCATGCCTCAATATTTCAGTGAGCCAGTGCTCAGTGTGCATAGCCCAGGTACAAACCACTGATCACTTTGCACTTACCGTCCCATGAAGAACTGGGGCATGGCAATTAGGAATGTTCCAGCTGACATAATTAAGCAGCCTGCTCCAATTATTCTTGGCCTGTGAAGCTTCGCTCCAAAGTAGCTTACAAGAATTATGATTAGGAGGTTCCCTTTGAGAATGCAAAAGGAAAAGTGAGTTTTATGGCTTGTTGATAAGAGATCCCTTAAAATAATGATTTCTAGTGTGTGGTATAGGAGGCTATGTGAGGGGGAGGGGACTGATCATGCAAGGTTGGTGTTTTTCCCTCTTTCTAGGCTTTCTTACAGGGCCCCAGTGTCTTGCATGAAAAGAAAACCATAAACTTTTGGATAAGAAGCTGGAAAAGAGTAGGACTGTGACAGCTGAAGCTAACAAATAACCAGGAATGCAGGAAAAGAGGGAATCAAATACAGCTTTATGCACTGAAGCTAAGATTTCATTCCCACAAATTCCACAGTCCACTGAACACCCATAAGATAAATTCAGTAATCTGAAATCATAAGAGACAATGTCCCACTGGAAACCTTAGTGCAAGAAGGAAGAGGAGGGGTGAACAATGAATGAAGATTACAGTTAGAGCTTGGTACTCCTGTGATTTATTGATCACAAAAGGTAAATGCTTGTGGGGGAGGTGGATTGCTGACAAAAGGAGAAAGCAAGCAGAAATATGTGCAGTTTGAATCACAAAATATTTAGGATTACGTTGAATTGCTTGGATTATCAACCCTGTCCTATCCAATGTAATCATACTGACAGTCATGCTGACTTTTAGGAGGTGAATCTTGTGCCATTTTAATGGTTCAAGGAGCTTCATACAATCCTTTTTCACAATAAATTGCATCTCTTTTTTTTATATAAAAAAAAAGGGTTTCTACAGCACATACCAATTTCAAAACTGCCATCAATAACGCCAACCAAAGAGGAAGGGATATCAAATCTTCTTTCTATTTGTGTGATAGTACTTTTTAGATAACTTCCTGACAGTGCTTTAGCAAAATAAACAAAAGACAATGCACCAAGAAATATCTGTGAAAGAAATTGACAGTGATTAAAATCAGGCAACACAAAAGGCTCTGCTCTATGAATTACTTCAAGACACTTTTTTTTAATTCCCACCCCTTCTTTTCCCAAATAACTTTGTCAATACTTATCCTGCTTTTCACAAATTGCTAGATTGTCAGAATTTGTCCTTTTCTTAATAATGATATCAAGTGAACTTGCTACCAGACACCTCTAATTTCAGATAGATACCTAAGCTGCTGATGCTTTGAAAGATACAGAGACACATGTTACCTTCCTGATCTCTCTCAGGAGGGGGTATCTTACATAATAACAATAAAGGTAAGTGATAAGTGTGGGAAGGTGAATTATTTGGGCTTTTTTCAGTATAGGCTTTTGCAATCACAGAATCATAGAATGACAGTGTTTGGAAGGGACCTCTGGAGATCACCTAGCCTAATTCCCCTGCTAGAGCAGGTTCATACAGAGCATGCTGTAAGGACGGTGTCCAGTTAGGTTTTGAACAACTCCAGAAAAGGAGATTCCACCACATCTCTGGGCAGCCTGTTCCAGTGCTCAACCACCATCAAAGTAAAGAATTTCCTGCTCATTTTTAGATGAAACTTCTTATGTCCCAAGTTTGTGCCAGTTACCTCTTGCCCTGTTGCTGAGCACCACCGAAAAAAGACTGGCTCCATCCTCCTGACACCCAGTCTTGAAGTATTGATAATATCCCCCCCCACTAGCCTTCTCTTCCCTAGGCTAAAAATTCCTAAGCCACTCAGCCTTTCTTCATAAGAGAGGTGTTTTAGTCCCCTAATCATCTTCATAGACCTTTGCTGTATCCTCTCAAGCAGTTCCCTTGCCCTCCTTGAACTGGACACAGTACTCCAGATGAGGCCTCACCAGGACAGAGTAGAGGGGGAGGAGAACCTCTCTCAACCTTGATGCACCCCAGGGTGCCATTGGCAACAAGGGCACATTGCTGGCTCGTGGTCATCCTGTTGTCCACCAGGACGCCCAGGTCTTTTTCCACAGAGCTGCAGCAGATCGTGGAAACCACAACGTTGCTTTCTCCCTTCAGACATAGGGTGTGTGGACTGAATATATAGGGATGCTCTTTGTAAAAGGTGTGAAAAAAAACAACCAAACCCTAAACATAAATGAAAACTTGCAATAATCTTTCATATAAAAAAATAGTTCTACGTCCCTCAGTTCAAGAAGGACAGGGAACTGCTTGAAAGAGTCCAGCTCAGAGCCACAAAGATGATGAAGGGACTGGAACATCTCCCTGCTGAGGAAAGGCTGAAGGAGCTGAGACTCTAGCTGGAGAAGAGAAGACTACGGGGTGACCTCATTCACGTTTATAAATATGTAAAGGGTGAGTGCCAAGAGGATGGAGCTCTGCTTGGTGACGCCCAATGACAGAACAAGGAGCAATGGGTGGAAGGTGAGAAACACTTGTGGGGAAATAAACAATATCGGTTCTCATTTTCCACAGTGAGGGCTCTCAAAGAGCTCTATAGCAAAGATATTGCTATAGTATTTCACATTTTAACGTGTGATAATGTGGCAATTGGATTTTCAATAGCAATGTGAATGCAAATATGGATGGTTTTTCACTAAAAAATGAATCGGTCAAGCTAGAACTTCAGATCTCTCTTGCTCTCTCTCTCCTTGCCACACATTTGTCTGCTGGGTTTCCAAACATCCCAGGAAGGAGATGAAGACCACATGCAACAGGGGAAAAGCACCTGAAATTTAAAGCTGAGACAGAAAGGTGCACATGATTTCAGATTCTTCTATGGTTTGTTAATGACAGTAGGTAAATACATCATCTTTCTCTTTAATAAAGGCAATTTCAAAAAAAAGAGGACTAGTAATTGGTGAAACCAATCTGCTGAATCTGCTTATTGTTTTGGAAGTATGTTACAGAAATACAGATCTGAAGCAGATACTTTTTTGCAACTTAGAAATATCTTTAATAATTTCATACTGACTCATCAAGACATAACCAGAAATGAAAAAATATTAGTTCAGGAAAAAAATAGAAATAAAGAGATTTTGTACATCTGTATTGGAATAGGTTAATCTTTTTGGTTTGGGTTCCCAGAAGAGACAGATTTTTTTGAACAGAAAGTGAGATGAAATGTTATTGTTTTTCTGGTTTGGAACCAATAAGCTGATTTCTGACTGGCCAATCTGTGACTGAAGGCACAATTCAATGAGAGTGTCAGATTATTGTTAGAGCAAACGGAGGAACAATGATAGAGTTACTATTATACCACAAGTTTGATTACTACAACTTGCCTTCTGTTTGAAAACAGAACTCCATTTCTGGGCCTTTTCGAGATCAGGCAAAAGGAAGGAGGATATTCAGGAATCTAAATGTTTTCATAGCAGTCATCAGACTCAATTTCCCAATATCTTAACTGTATTTTATAATTTATAGGCTTCAGATCAACTATTGCTGGAATCATTGACTGTATTGGTATCTGAAAGTAGATGTGTATGTGAGAAAAGACAACAGAAATAGACTGTGCAGCACAAAAAGAGTGGGCAAGGCCAAAGATTCATTCTCTGTATAACTCAAGTCACCTCAGCTCACTGTTGTGTGGTGATTTATTGAAATCTCTCCCAAGAGAGTGTCAGCATTTTGCAGCCTGGCTTTGGACAGCAGGTAGAGACAGTAGACAAAGCATCATGCCACCTCCTGTACCCAGGTATCCCATACAGGGAGGAATGTTCCTTCAAGGTGCAGTGGTCCTACCATCAGGTAGGTACATTACAAGGCTTAAAGCAGGGAGTTTCCATTGCCTTGAAGAAGTAACTTATGGGTGAAACAGATGCAGGTACAGCAGTGATACTTCTGCAGTTTCATTTCAGAGTCATCTCAAATCAAGAACATTACAACACTACTTTAATAATAAAGGACTTAAAACATGGGGCTCATAATGCAAATATTATTTTTTGGAGCACAGAAGACTGCCACGGCTACAATCATAAAAAGAGCAGTCTGTACTAATAGCTCCTTTGGTATCTCTTTGCTGATACTCTGTTCTCAACTTCAGGAAAATAGGGTGGGTATACTGACAAACCTCAACCAATATGTTATACTTGAACACTGACAAATGTTAGGCAAATACAGATTGGAAGTAAACATTCTTTGTGGCTTAAACATATCTTTAACAACGTATTTCTATATCATGTCTCAGCAAGACATAATCAGAACTGAAAAAGGGATGGTATACCAAAAAACAAACCCCAAAACAAATAAAAAAGAAGAGCTTTTCTAAGTCCCTAATGGAATATTCAAAAACTCTTACTCTACCTTTATACCTCCACAACACGATTGTGTGTCCTTGGACGCAGAAGATTCGGATTTGAATGAAGATCGGTCAACCGGCAGGACCGTGTTGTATGAGAAAAACTGAGTGTTTTCTTTTGATGAGATCTCCATGATGGTATCCCTTGCCTCTAAACCAGAAAACAAAACATGGAGAACATTTTAAAAGGGCATCCTATTAGCTCAGCCTCAAAAGCTTGTCATGTGACAGCAACACCCTGCTGTACTGTTTTCCCTACAACAGCAATTATCAAACTTTACAAGAGAATCTGACTAGAGCACTGGATGTTTAATTATGGAAATATGTGATCCACTTGCCTATAATAATGAAGATGAAATCATACTCAGCAAAGAGCAATCATCTGTCATCAATGTGATTTCACTGAATATTCGACCAAGCATTGCTGGCAGACAAAATGAGGCTTTTGTTAACAGTTTAAACATCTCTGGAGTCTATATGTAAGCTCACGTTTCTAGATGTGACCATGTCTGCAGAGATTTCTCAGAGCTGATCTCTGAATTTCCCATATATCTAGGACATTAAGTAATTAGATCAAAGGAAACTAGCCCGGTTAATGAGGAGCTTGAATTGTTTTAGATTGAAACATTAGCTCTAATCGTCTGATGTTGGCTAATGAGTTACACAAGAATAAAGAGGTTTAGTTCCCTTCACCATTTTTGACAGAGCCTTAGGGCTCACTGATCAATTGTTACAGGAAAAAATGTGAATTTGCTTCTTTGCAGGTAAATACAAAGAAGTAAAGAAAACCTAAATACTACACTTTGAGAACAAAAGGTACCAGTAATTCTTAAATCTCTACTAACATACTGCAGCACTTTGTCCTTAATTTAAATCTCTAAATCAGATCTGAGAATATTTATGAAATCAGCTTCTGTGTTCACTTTTAAGCAGCACCATGTTTTAGAGAACTGCTGGCCGAAAATACACATAGGAGAAATTCTTATTCTTTTATGTTTGTCTAAACACAGAGATCTTTGCAAGTTAAAAATATAGTGGTTCTGTGTATATGCACACACATGTGCCTTCATGGCTCCCCAAGAGACTCTCCAATAGGTATTTGTGCTTCAGGAAATGTCAGTGAAAATAAGGAAAGTATTTCTGGATGCTAAGGTTTGCTCATGCGAATATGTGCCTCGGCTCTCTTCATGTACAGACAAGGCAAAAAGTCCGTGGCTGTAGTACCAACTCTTTCACAAGAGATCTCTCCATCACGTTGGATGAAATATGAACTACTGAATACATCTAAGAGAAATCTTTGCACCTGACACCACCCTGAGAGGGCACTAATGCATTTCCTTGTCAGCACTAATGAGGATACAGGTGTTTTTAAATACAAAAAAAGAATGGGTGTGCTTGCTGCAGAAAACTTGCAGAAAAGCCTGTTCCTGCTCTGCTTTAGACTTTTCTTGTGATCTCGGGAAAAGTTGCATTGTCTCTCTATGCCCTGCTTCCAAACTTGTACAATGGGGAACAACAGCATGCATCTTACAGCACTCACATGAGGATAAACTCATTCAAACTTGTGAACATGGCCATGACCCTCACATGAAGGTATGCTGCTAAGTTTATCAAATAGTCTTCAGTTTAAGCTTCGAAATGCTCTGTTAGTACTACAGCAATCTAGGAATGCCAAAACCCCAAATAATTGAAAAGTGAAAACATCTGATGCACAGTTGAGTGAATTGTCCTTATCTCTGAGCAAAGCAACATCTAACTAGAGAAGGTCCAGCAGAGGAGCAGGGGGCCTGTACAGCCTCCTTCACTGCACCCCACAGACAGTACTGACAAAAGAAAAACAGAAGCACAGTGGAGTTGTGAAGGTGGAATATGACACCCCAATGCTCGACAGCAGCACACCTGGATTGGTACAATTCTCAGAGAGCAGAGTTTAAACAAAACTTGCACTCAGCTGTATAAAAAGCTATTATAAGAATTATTGATACTTAGCTAGGATGTCACATGGACCTGTGCTAGGAAGGACTGACAGCCATGCAAGTCTGACAGGCTCAGTTGTTCCTGTGGTGGCTTTAATGAGGTCAGTAGTTTTCAGGCCTGGAGCAACTTGCAACCATATATCTCAGAGCATCATTTCAGCTACCCTGACAAGGCCTCTGAGGGAAATTCTGAACAAAAGACAGAGAGCAGAGCAGCATGCCCAGTGGCACCACAGTCTGCTGTAAAATTAGATTTAATCTTTCCTCTTTTGTACACCCAGCATAAATCTGAGTGTTTCAAAACCAAAATCACTCTGTGCCACTCCAACATGTTTTGTCTCTGCTGGTATTATACTGGGAGTGTTTGTAATACACTGCCAACTGCATTGGGAGGTCAGGCATAGCTCTGGTTTTATCCAAGCAGGTACCTGACCTGTAAGGATGGTCTCTTACTAACTTAGGAAAGTGATAGTCTATGGATTTTGCCCTATCTTGGATACCACATCTCTGCAGTGCTGCGAAACATGAGGGCAGCTCTTCCTTCCCAGATATGGCAGGAATGCCAGGAAAACATAACCATAGAGTCATAGCATTGGTCAGGTTGGAAAAGACCTTTAGCATCACAGAGTACATCTGTTAACCTAGCACTTCCTGGTCACCACTAAACCATGGCCCTAAGTGCCACATCTACACATCTTTTAAACACCTCCAGGGATGGTGACTAACCACTTCCTTGGGCAGCCTATTCCAGTACTTGACACCCCTTATGTTGAAGAAATTTTTACTCATACCCTATCTACACCTCCCCTGGTGAAACCTGAGACTGTTTCCTCTCATCCCGTCTCTTGCTACTTGAGAGAAGAGACTGATATCCATCTTGCTACAACCTCCTTTCTGGTAGTTGTAGAGAGTGATAAGGTCTTACCTCCACTTCCTTTTCTCCAGACTAAACGACACCAGTTCCCTCAGCCACTCCTCCTAAGACTTGTGCTCTAGACTCATTGTCTTTGTTTGGACATACTTCAGCACCTCAATGTCCTTCTTGTAGTAAGAAGCTTGAAACTGAACACTATTTGAGGTGCAGCTTCACCAGCGCTGATCAAAAGGTGACAACCACTCCCCTAGTCCTGCTGGCCACACGATTTCTGATACCAGCCAGGATGCTGTTGGTCTTTTTGGACACCTGAGCACTCTGCTGGCTCAAGTTCCGCTGGCTGTCAACCAGTACCCTCAGGTCCTTTTCTGCTGCAGAGCTTTCCAGCCACTCTTCCCCAAGCCTGTAGTGTTTCATGGGGTTGTTGTGACCCAGGTGCAGGACCTGGTACTTGGCCTTGTTGAAGCTTACATAACTGCCCCAGCTCACCAATCCAGCCTGTCTTCGTTCCTCTGTAGAGTCTCCCTTCCCTTGGATTATGAGGGCTTCATTCTGCTCCCTGTCCCTGTCTTCTGGCTCAGCCTTCCCAGACACCTCTGCCCTTCAGGACTGCCTCACAAGGCACTGTCAACTAGGCTCCCAAACAGGCTGAAGTCAGCCCTCTAAAAGTCCAAGGTGGCAGTTCTATTACTTCCCTTCCTTCTCCAAGAATCAAAAACTCTTGTAATTTGGTGACCACTGTGTCCGAGACAGCCTCCACCATCACATCACCCACAAGTCCTTTGTTCACAAAAAACAGGTCAAGCCTAGTTGGCTCCCTCACCAGCTGTGTCAGGAAGTTATCTTCCACATACTCCAGGAACCTTCTAGACTGTTTCCTCTCTGTTGTACTCTATTTCCTGTAGACATCTGGTGAGTTGAAGTTCCCCGTAAGAACAAGGACTAGAAATTGTGAGACTTCTCCCAGGTACTTGTAGAATATTTCATCTGACTCTTTATCTTGGTTGGGTGGTCTATAACAAAATCCCACTACAATATCTGCCTTGTTGGTCTTCCCTCTGATTCCTGCAGATAAACACTCAGCCCTATTGTCACCATCATGAAGCTCAAGGCAATCAAAACACTGCCTAAATGCCAGGCTACCCCACCACCTCTCTGTCCTTGCCTATCCCCTCTGAAGAGTTTATAGCCATACATTGCAGCACACCAGTTGAGCTTCATCACACCTATAATACCTGAGCAAGTCTAGGTGGGTGCTGCTCTGCCCAAAGAACAGCTGCTGCCCATGCTTACGCCTTTCTCCTGTCCATCACTGGGGCTCATAGCTGGAGCTCTGACCCCTTCTCACATTGCTGGCGGCAGCCAGCTGGGGTGCAGGAGTCCTCTCTGTGGCTCTGCTTTCCGTCCCACCAAAAGCACACCAGGTAACTCACCCACGACACAGCCTGGGTGGCAGCGGTGCTCACCCTCCCATGTGGGGCTGTCCCTGATGGTCAGGTCCAAGGATGAGCCTGCTGCTGAGCATGCATACGGCAGGCTGAGACACTCTCAGGCAGTTCCCAAAGTGCCCCTTCACCCATTCAAACTCCAGGCAATGAAAAATAGTCCTTCCCCCCACTGGAAATTCCTCCACTTTGCAGTAAGCCTCCTTAGACATGCTTTCATTGTGTGTCAGCCCACAGACACACAGGAGCTGCACTTGCTAGAATAGGTGGACACAGGAGACCAGTACAGAGAGTGTTTAACCCAGAACTCAGTTAAAAGACATTCTCTCTGAATGGCAGCTCAACAAAGAGAAGAAGAAAAGCCAAATCTTACCTGGCAGCTGAGGTCCCCAGAGATGGTGCCTACCAGAATTTGTAGGTAAGCTCCCTCTATGGCTTATGCATTCCCACACATGCATGCATGGGCACCAGTCCCAGATTAGAAGAAGGAGAAATTGGAGGGGAAAAAAAACACCTCTTAGAAATTACCATCTGTGGTACATCTTTATACTGGAGGTAGAGAACGGAAAAAATGTAAGGGTGGGGGAACTTGTTTGGTTTCTTGCTTCGCCTGAGCACTTGATATTCTTTTCACCCCCATCCTCCTCCCCCACCTCCTCACTTTCTTCTTCCTTTCTCCCCTCCTGTGAACTCCAGGACACGGGGCACACAGGCAAAGCAAAGATGCCGGGCGCCCTAGCTGGAAATTCTGAAGAGCATCTAAGCTCTCCCGGGGGTATTTTTCTTTTTAAGTTGCTGTGAGCTTGATGGGGCATGTGACAAAGCTTTGTGGAGAGAGGAAAAAAAATAAAAATCCTGACCTTAATTGCTTATTCCCAGGAAATGAAAGATTTCAAGGAAGAATGGCCCAGAAAAAAACAACAAGGTGTATGTGGGAGAAGACAGGATGTAGGGTGAGCAGGTGATTGATAAAACTTTCCCATCCAGACCCTGGTTCCTTCCCTTTATAACCAGTACACCCTGCTCCCCAAAAGCCTCAGGGTAAAGTCCCCATCAACATGATGTAAAAGCAGAGTGAAAAGACTCATTAAAAGATAGAATTGCAGGGTAGAGTCAGTCAAGTCCTTTGCTACCATGAAAGGAAACATTTGCAGACTTCATTCCCACCCTGTGTTTGCTGAACCAGCATTTACTTGCAAGCTTGTGTAAATGTGAAGAACGTGACTAGTTCCCAGTTCAGTTGTTTGAGCTGAGAGAGGCTATAAATCCTGTGTCTTCTACTAACCTGTGAGCTTTAATTATATAAGCAGAGAAGTTATTAAACCCATAAATTCTTCTTCCTTTCCCCATCTTGTTCTCTCCCAGCCTCTGAGATAGAATATGTTCCCATGGCAGCTAAAACGTCATTGGCACTCAGAGCGGTGCCATGCTAAACACAGTGCCTTGGAACAGACTTCTACTTTTCTAGATTTAAGACAAATTATTATCCCTTCCTTCATTATATCTCCATTTTGGGTTCTTAATGTGGCTGGTATTTTATTACATTGCATGTAATTCATGTGTCTTATATCCTTACTTGGTGAGTTTGGAAACTTGGACATCTCTTTCCTTTTCTGAGCGATATCAGGGTGCCTAATAGTCCAGCAGAATTAGTGATTAGGAGAATTAGTGATTATGAGTTCTTTCAGCCTATTTCAGAGAACAGTTTCCAGCTTGTTTCCTTCAATTATTAGGAAAACTGAATTTACACAATGTGGGATCTGTGCTAGTTTTGCCTGACCTTTAATCTTTGTGGCTGACCTTGTCACCTTCAATGATTTCTGACACAAGCACCAGTTATTCTGTCACTTGTGGCCTTCACCATGCTGTCAATTCAAATAGGAGAAGCTCATGTTCAGAATCATAAATTCTTTATATAACTCCCTTTCACATAATCCTCCAAGACCCTATCATGCTACAAATAGTATCAATGAACACCAGGGCATGGTGCTCTACCCTTACAGGAAAACACCAAAAGAATGACTTCATGCAGTTGAAGATGAAGCAATGCTTTGAAGAACGAGGCTCACAGGTCTTAGTGCAATCTCATCTTGCCTGGATTTTTGGTTCCTTGTGCAACCTCAGCATCAGCTTCATATCACAGCTGGACTTTTACTGGAATTTCTTTATAGAACCTTCTCTGACTTCTTTCTAAATGCAGATAATATCTTAACTGGAACTTTATGAAAACCACCCTGGGAGGAGGCATTTTTCACTATGGAAGGTTTTCCTACACCTTCCAGAACACCATCACCACTGCTTTATTAGTTAGTTATAGCTGTTCCTCAGAAACAATCTTATTTATGTCCTGCTTTACAATAGTTTTCTAGATGATCAGAGTAAATGGATACAAGATCCTTAGTAAAACTCAGTGAGTTCATCTGGCAGAGAAGAAAGTCTCCTCCAGGCAGGAATGTATTAGCTTCCCAGGCCTCCAGGCTATGGGTATCACCTACCAGAATTTAGTCACAAGAACTCAGACAGGGGAAACAAATCACCACCAGTTGCAACACAGGATATGTTGCCTCTTGCATGTCACTTTTCAGTGCCTCCCACAGGCATGCCCCAAGCATAATGACACAAAAAGTCACTGGAAGCTTGATAGACAATCAATCAGACACTAAAGGTTTTGCTTTCCCATAGGCCTAAAAGAAATTGCTTACTTATATATACTTATTTTATAATTGAAACCAAGCCTTTAAAGTAGCTACAGGACAAAGAACCAGACTAACGCCTGTTCCTTGAGGTCTGTTTCTATTTTCTTTGCATTCTTACTTTGTATTAGTTACAGGAAATTAGAAGCCAGACCACCTTCATTTCTAAAGCACAGGGTTAAATTAATTACAGTTACAAAGCCTAGTCTAGCCATAGTGAATAGCTGTGACAAGAGTAATCTTGATTCATAGATGTGTCAATACACTAACAAGCCAGCTGCTCTGTCTTTAAACTATCCAACAATGACAGATCTCTGAGGTGTAGCTCCAGGGAACTACCTGTGCTTTTTTCTTCAAGCACATTTTGTGAACAAATATTAACCTTGTAAAGTCTCAAAAACTGTGCCCAGTGTTCAGCAGCATGAAACTTTTTCCTTTGTAAAAGACTTAATCATTTCCCCCACATTCTAAGAGACTTATTTAAATCATAAATGTACAGATAAATTTTTACACTGAAATTAGAATGCACACGTAACAGCTGCAAAGAAACATTTATCTGATAGAAGGAAAATAGTGACTATTTTACAAAAAGAAAACTCTGCTCTGCCTGAAACAACTCACAGAGAAGGAGAGCCAGTCAGACAGCAACTGCTTGTGGCCTATAGTTTTTCTACTGCAATTATCTCCTAAATCACTGGAGAGCTCAGCACAGAAGTTAAGATGACACAGAGCAGAACTAGACAGATGGCTAAGCAGTAATACTCACATTTAAAGGAGAGAAACTGAACGATTCATGTTTGCTGAAGGTCATGCAGGAAGGTTGTGCAGAGCTCAGGAAGAACTCAGAGATGCCCAAGGTGTCCCAACACTGTCAAGCCTGGAAATCCAGTTGCCAGAATAGCAGCTGTGTCTTTCAAAGAAACATCTTAGAGTACTTCGACTTTAGTACAATTTAACTTTTATAATTAAAAAACCCCAAACAGACAAAAAACTTCTCCTAGCTTCAATTCTTTGTTTAATGTGTAATGTAGAGTCAATGATAAGCAGGTACCATGAAGACATTTAATCAATTCAGTTTCACTGTCTACTCTATTCCTATGGATTCATTATTTCTTGACATTAGTTTTCTTTTTGTGGCCAGTCTTAAGAACACACTTGAAACAAACATTAAACTTTGCCCTGGTGAGGCCATATCTGGAATATTGTGTCCAATTGTGGGGCCCTTAGTTCAAGAAGGACAGGGAACTGCTTGAAAGAGTCCAGCACAGAGCTACAAAGATGATGAAGGGAGTGGAACATCTCCCTTCTGAGGAAAGGCTGAGGGAGCTGGGGCTCTTTAGCTCAGAGAAGAGGAGCCTGAGGGGTGACCTCATTCATGTTTATAAAGATGTGAAGGGCAGTGTCAGGAAGATAGAGCCAGGCTCTGCTCAGGGATGTCCAATGACAGGACAAGGGGCAATGGGTGCCAGCTGCAGCAGAGGAGGTTTCAAATGAACATAAGGAAAAACTTTTTCACTGTGAGGGTGACAAAACACTGGAGCAGGCTGCCCAGAGAGGTTGTGGAGTCTCCTTCTCTGGAGACATTCAAAACCTGCCAGATCTGAGGATAGAACTGGTTGAACTAATGACTTCCAGATCTGGATCAAAGAACAGTTTTCTTACCTAAGAACAGCAAAAGCAGAAGGAAACTTGTTTTAATTAGTTTTTGGACCTGGCCAACTTGTTATTAGGATATCCATAGGTCCTTCTGAGAAGTCTTATTACCCTGAGGTGCTCATCAAGTTATTCCTGACATCCAGATTGTAAGCCTCTTCCATAAGGCCTCAGAAAAAACCTCAACTTTTAAAAACACCAGTTGATGTAAATGTTTACTGCACCCTGACTATAAAATGATACACATATTCTATTCATGTTCTGCATGCCAGGTGCTTGAGGTAACATACAGGAGCATGCTCAATGTCTGTAGATTACTTGAAAGCACTTGCAGAAGGTAACTTGGCAGGTGAGAGAGCTAGGTGGGTTTCTTTCCTGAATGATTGGTGACCCAGACAGATTTTGACTAGAATTTTCAAGAGAAGTAACATGACCTACTCTAGGTAAAGATGTCCCTGCTTATTGCAGGGGGGCTGGACTATACAACCTTTAAAATGCTCTTCCAAAACAAACCATTCTATGATTCTATGAATCTGTTCTATACTTATATAGCACACTGTGAAAGATCCCAGTGACTCCTGTGAAATCCAGCACTGACGGGGTCTAACAAGAAGGATGAAAGAGCAATCCAGTGACACATCTCTTCAGGGCATTTGTGCCCAATGGAGCTTTGGGGAGAATTTTAATTTAGAAGAATGTAATAAGAGAAGCTGGAATTTGTCCAGCCACTAGGGATTAATAGCATTAATCTTAATAAAACCCCATAGCACCTTCTGTAATGCAGATATATTCTTTGAAGTAGATTTAAACCCAAAGATTTTGGCTAGAAATATGGAAAAACAAGGTGTAAAGAATTTAACAGAAGAGTTGATTACACAGAAGGTATTGAATTTGTAGAATGTGATGCCTTTGGCAAGCACAGTAATAAACAATCACCATGTGCAAAAGATTGTGCAGTAATTCACCAGCAACAACAACAAAAGTAACTGCAAATGAAGCCATCATGCAGCTCAAACAGCAGATTTCTGCTTTGTATTTCCTGGTTGCAGATGTTGCAGCAGCCTTTTCTCTGTATCAGACTTTCAAAGCATTACAACTGTGACTATCCCAGGTTACTTAGTGATTAAAACTAGTCATCAAAACCTTAGGTAAAACTTAAAACTTGCCTTTTTTTTTTTTTTTTTTTTTTTCCCTGTGGCTCTTGAGTGAATGCAATGTTAGTATCACCCCTTGGCTGTGAAGCTGTTTCACAAAGTAGCTGGCTTTGATGGTTCCGTTCTCAGCACGCCAGGTTTTTGGAATCTCAGTGTGTGTCCTCGATTGAGCCATCAGCTACCCAGGGCAAGAGGACAGAAAGTGTTTTTCCCCAAAAGAGTAAATAAAAACACACAGAATTGTGTGGTGGATGATCAGAGGGCTGGAGCACCTCTCTTATGAGGACAGACTGAGAGAGCTGGGGCTGTTCAATCTGGAGAAGAGAAGGCTCTGAGGTGACCTTCTTGTGGCCTTCCAGTATCTGAAGAGGGCTACCAGAAAGCTGGGGAGGGACTTTTTAGGATATCAGGTAGTGATATGTCTAGGAGGAATGGAGCAAAGCTGGAAGTGGGGAGATTCAGGCTGGACATAAAGAAGAAGTTCTTCCCCATGAGAGTGGTGAGAGCCTGGAATGGGTTGTCCAGGGAGGTGGTTGGGGCCCCATCCCTGGAGGTGTTTAAGGCCAGGCTGGATGAGGCTCTTGGCAGCCTGATCTAGTGTGAGGTGTCCCTGCCCATGGCAGGGGGCTTGGAACTAGATGATCCTTGTGGTCCCTTCCAACCCTGACTGATTCCATGGTTCTCTGATTCTATGAATTGGAGGCTAAATGAAAAAATACTATTTACAAAAAACCCCAACCCAACCCAACCCAACCCACCAACCAAAAATCAAAACAAACAAAAAACCCCAACCAAAATTACAAAAAGATATAAAGGCACAAAGGAAATAGATGCACAAACCACAATCAGCCTCAGCCCAGTGCTCTACCTGGGCCTACCAAGCCTCCCTAAGCTAAAACCTCCCAGCAGCTCCCCCTGACCCAGGACAGTCACTGCCCCCTCGAGGGCTTCATTGCCCTCTCCCACGCTAGGCCAAAATTGCACAACAAGAAATTAGCTGCCAAGAAGGCTGCAGAAGGCCACAGAAGGCTGCAAACTCCCCCACAAACCAAAACAGCCACTGTGCCAGGACCAGAGAGAAGGGAGAAAGGAGGACAAGAGACCGTGATGTCTGGTTATACAGAGATTGCAGGATGATGGGATGGAATAGCAATAATGGCAATGTCCTCTGCCTCCCCCTCCACTTCTAGTCCCTGGAGGTCTTTTTATTGCTATGGTAGGACACCCAGTCCTCAACCTGTAACAGTGTGGAGTGGTTAAAAACCACCCTTGTATTGTGGCTCCCCCAGAGGGACAGCCCCATCAGTCAGCATCGCACCTGAAGTCATGCACCTGCCAAAGTCCTTTGCTATCCTACCCATACATGAATCACTGATAACATCCCAGGAGTCAGTGGTAGCATGAGGGATAATGTTGATCTCCGCAGGATATTGGTGAGATAACTGAAGAAACATTAAAGAAAGTATTGCAAAATGGAGTGCCAAGAACTCTCCCAGATACCTATTTTTAGTGAAACAAATGTAAGTAGTTTTAGGCCACTGGATTTGTGTGGGCAATTGAGAGTAATTTGAACACCCAGAAAATGCAACATTTAATTGAGCTGCTCCTGATTGTGCACCATGGCCCCCTTTATGTTTTACCAGAACCCCAGGAGAGCCATGTTTATGGGTGGTCTCATTAGCTGATTGACTGCCTCTGCTCTGTGCTTTATTGCTCATCACTTCCCATGGGAACCCTCTTGCTGTTTGAAGAGCTCTAGAGAGAGCTTGGTGTTTTTCAAAGACAAATACATTCTTTACCTTGGTAGTGCCTACACTTTGTGAAAAAGAGAATTGAAGGAAAAGAGTTTTAATTCACTACTCCACTTGTTTGCTTCTCTGTGGGCAGCTACAAATCTCTAGATCAAATAATTCCATGCTATGGAGTTACTAAGTGCTTGGGACAGACCAGCTGCAGGCTTATAAGAAGTTTTCTTAGAGTAGGAATAACTATATTTTATTTTTGTATTAATATATTTCTAATCACAGCCTGGTGTGAATTTCCTTACATTTTTGCCATTTAGAGCTTAAGTCAAACAAACTTGTGGGACACATTCAGACCTTAAGACAAATAAACTTGTGGGACTTGAAACTGACAGTCTGATATGCAGCTGATGCTCTTCCATATTTTGAAATGAAGGAATTTTTAAGTTATAGGTAGAGACACTTTCAACACCCACTTGGTCGAGATAATTTATATGCAGCCATTTCAAATGAGGTGGTTAATGAGCTCTCCAGATCTTTGATGAAAGTAGGTAATAAAACCTTAAAAATGGGGAAATTTTTTGACAGTATATAAAAATACTGAGCAAACAAAAAAAGTAGCTAGATGTCAATCCTAGCCCACATACTAGACTAGCAAAATCTTCATTGAAGAATGACTGCTTACCAACATAATTGTCACAAAATTGGTTTCACTCATAGATGGGGAAAAAGCCCCAACAAGTAGAATACAGAATCACAGAATCATTACCTTGGAAAAGACCTCTGATGTCCTACTTTAACAGATTATTTCTATGATTAACGAGGTTAAGGTAACACATTTCATTTTTTTCTGGAAGCATTAGTCACCCTGCATTACTATGGCTGAATAGTGCTGTGTAACATAGACCACATTCAATCTGTGTGGTCTGTATTAAGTGGATTGAAAAGTACACAGGTGATGGACATTGAAATATTGGTCATCATTAAAGAAGGAAGTTTATAAAGAGGCCATTCAAAGATTGGTTCAGTCACACGACTTAATGTGGGATTTATTGGTGACCTGAAACAGACCAGCAGAATCCTGCACTCTAAGTTGCAGGTAATGGGATACCAGTAAAGGTGAGCATGGTTCACTAACATGTACTAAGCAACGGCTGACAGGTAAAATGTTAATTCAATACATACCAGCTTTACTAGACTTCAGTCAGAGCTTGAAGAGGCTACAGGTCATTTGCAGTCTGGTGCTTAAACTGAAAACTGGATACTGAAAATAAATTTGTTCAATAAAGGAAAAAGAAACACGGTAAACAGGATACCACAGAATTCTATTTATGTTGTACATTTGTCTTCACATTGCAACATCCACATTGTTCATTTTGTGACAAGTATTTCTAATAATTTTGAATACATATTTACTGTATAATACATTTTAACAAGAGGCACTTCCAGTAATTCTGGCAAAAAGGAGCTTCATTATAGTGTCTAACTTACAAAACAGTAAAAATAAATAATGTTTATCTAAAAGATTTTTTTTTCTGTACAGAATCTATTTTGTACAAAACATTTATCAACCATTAACTAAATCACTTAACAGATACTTGTGAAGAGAATATATTAAGTATTGCTACATGTATCAGAGTGCAAGATACTAGTGAAAGGAAAAGGAATTATTCTGTTTATGAAAATCACCTAAAAATACAAGGCCTTGTTCCTGAAGTGTTTAGAAAGGAGAAGCTCGGTTACAACAATACCAACAATATATAAATATAAATTAATGTATGTAGTACTTAGTGAAAAGAACACTGTGTTAAAAACTGGCGTGTACAAATCCTAAACAAGATGGCACTTTTCTGCATTGCCACTTTGGCTGGCAGTTAGTTCTTAAAATATTGCTTTAAAAGAATTATAAAGGTACACAAAACCCTTTTCAAACAGAGCCATATAAAATGACATTTCCCCCCCACCCCCCTTTTTCTCTCACCTTTTGAAGTGAAAAAAGTTAAGGAGGGTTTAATTTTGAAGTACATGGGGCATTTATGAAAACTTGCTACTACAGCCAAGCCTGAATGAGCATCGTAAAATAGTTCTGTCCAAGGCTCAGGATCTTGAGGTCTCAGGCCAAAAGGCAAACCTCATAGAACAGGAGGCAAGGTGGCCAAATTCAACCAAATTCCTCAGTGTTTTTAGTCAAACCTCACAGGACAGGATGCAAGGTGGCCAAATTTGACCAAATTCCTCAGTGTTTTTAGTCAAACCTCACAGGACAGGATGCAACCTGGCCAAATTCAACCAAATTCCTCACTGTTTTTAGTCAAACCTCACAGGACAGGATGCAAGGTGGCCAAATTCAACCAAATTCCTCAGTGTTTTTAGTCAAACCTCACAGGACAGGATGCAAGGTGGCCAAATTCAACCAAATTCCTCACTGTTTTTAGTCAAACCTCACAGGACGCGATGCAACCTGGCCAAATTCAACCAAATTCCTCACTGTTTTTAGTCAAACCTCACAGGACAGGATGCAAGGTGGCCAAATTCAACCAAATTCCTCAGTGTTTTTAGTCAAACCTCACAGGACAGGATGCAAGGTGGCCAAATTCAACCAAATTCCTCAGTGTTTTTAGTCAAACCTCACAGGACACGATGCAACCTGGCCAAATTCAACCAAATTCCTCACTGTTTTTAGTCAAACCTCACAGGACACGATGCAACCTGGCCAAATTCAACCAAATTCCTCACTGTTTTTAGTCAAACCTCACAGGACAGGATGCAAGGTGGCCAAATTCAACCAAATTCCTCACTGTTTTTAGTCAAACCTCACAGGACAGGATGCAAGGTGGCCAAATTCAACCAAATTCCTCAGTGTTTTTAGTCAAACCTCACAGGACGCGATGCAAGGTGGCCAAATTCAACCAAATTCCTCAGTGTTTTTAGTCAAACCTCACAGGACACGATGCAACCTGGCCAAATTCAACCAAATTCCTCACTGTTTTTAGTCAAACCTCACAGGACACGATGCAACCTGGCCAAATTCAACCAAATTCCTCACTGTTTTTAGTCAAACCTTACAGGACAGGATGCAAGGTGGCCAAATTCGACCAAATTCCTCACTGTTTTTAGTCAAACCTCACAGGACACGATGCAAGGTGGCCAAATTCCTCAGTGTTTTCTGAAGTAAAACCCCTCCCTTAGTTGGCCTTTTGTGAATTTGAAAATGTAAAATGCCTATGATTTGACATTTGACACGAGGGCCAAATGTTTCAGTTATATCAACAGACCAAAAATAGCCATTCTGGGAGGGATTTGACTTTGCTGGATTCATTTCTTGATTACTTTCACCAAAAATGGGATTTTTTTTTAATTTTTTTTTTTTTGAAGTCACATCTATGTACTATGCATAGTTGCATATTGTTACCCAGATAGCCAAACTCTATCAGAAAACAAATATTTTTGGACTTTACTACTTCCACAACCAGAGGCAAAAGTTACAAAATGTGTTTTTCTTGGAAAATGTCCTAGATATCCTTCTACCAAAAACGCTAACAAGGAAAAAAAAAAACTCTGCCACCCCATTAGCAAAAATGTTAATCTGTTAAACAAACAAAACCTACAGCAAGAAACACAGCTTTTTAAAAAGTGAACTTAAATTACTTTTCATCATGCAAACATCTTATACGGATTACTCAAAAAAAAAAAAAAAAAAAAAAAAGGACAACTTTAGGAAAATAATGACCAAACATATCCTGACATGGTTGAAATACTAAAAATACCATGAACATCACACAGCAGTTACTAACTCTGATCTCTTAGGATACCATCTGCAGTACTGTGTTAAGGTTTATAAACACCTAAAAATGAAGAGTTTGCATTCAAATAACAGATTTTCATCATGTGTCACAATCAGAGAGGAATTTTGGAAAGATAACTTTAACAAGCAACAGACTTCCTACCTAAAGTTGTATGCACACACATAGCAAACCCCTCATTCTTTTCTCTCTGAGCAGATTACAAATCCCTTTGTTTGTTAATTTTTATGAAAGCATGGGGGGAAAACATCTAGGGTAGGAGGAGAAAAAACAAACAACAATGAAACCCCCCAAATGAATTCTTCTCCAAATCGGTGTTTTAAAGACAAGAGCAATTGCTATTTCACGTTAATTGTTTAAGTGTTGGCTGCAGTAAAGGAAGACGGCACTGGGAAGCAGAGCATCTAAGCCCACTGCCTGAGGGACGTTGCTGAGAGGAAACCAAGGCAGGGCAGTCACAGAGTTGGATTGTATGACTCCATCTTATTTCTCCAGCTACTTTGACTACAGGCCTCTGAAATCTGGCCATGTGTTCTTTACCTCTCACCAGTTCCTCCCTGCATGCTGTGCTGCCCAGGACTCCATGCTGTGCGCAGGCCAGTGGTGCAGGCACAGCACCCTCTGCAAGCCAGAACAAAACCAAACTAAGACATGTCTACCTCACTGGGGCCACAGCACGTGATGTGTTTTGCTTGTTTGATATGATTTCTACAGGTTTTGAATCCAGACAAGAGAATTCGGTCATAAAAGCACACATGGTCTGCAGCTGTGGAAAAGTCCTTTATACTTGCTCTTATGCTTCCCCACAGACAGGAAAGAGAAATATTTGGATTTGCCTATCTAATTCACTTCTGGGGATACCCCACCTTCTCAGCTGCAGACTTCAGTGGTGCTCCTTGGTGCAAACAGATCCCATATGTCCTCCACAGCAGAACAAGTCTCATATGGTGCCCCATTTCCACACCTTGGACAATACCACAAGCATGGCTTTGGAAGTAAGAAACAGCTGGATGAACTAGCCACCTAAAAAGCTTGACTAAAATCAGTATTTTTTTTTTCCCCCTCCTCTAGAACCAAGCAAAGTTTTCTTTAATGAGGGAGAACTGAACTACTTTAGCCAAAAATACTTCTTGGTTTACTATACCTTTCAGCTCAACAGATGACAGTCAAGGCCAGTTGGTTTTCCCTGAACTCATCACCACTCATCACCTTCCTGAAGGAACAGCTTTACTCCTGCAAGCACTTGGGGTAACTTTTGCATAGACCTCAAGTGACATTGGCAAGCTTTCAAACTGCAAAATGCTTAGTGTTTGAATTTTATCAAAGAAGTTAACTAGCTCGAGCTTTTGCCCTCTTTTGTCACTGTGAATATGGACTCTTCAGAGATGCTCACACACTTTTCTGCCCACAGACTCCTGAGGAGCTTCTATTGTCCTACGAATTCAGGCAGATTCTCATGTAGGCAATGTCTGCATCCTGCTGAGGAGGAGTGATGTATTTTTCATCAAGAGAACACCTGCCTGCCTTGAAAATCTAATTGCCTCTGAATAAATCATAATTAGGATGCAAATGGAGGATAACTCTCACACTGCTCCCCTCCAACACAGGGATTCAATACCTACCACAGCAGGGGCTATAATCCTGCTTTGATTTACCTCCAGAGGAATGTTGTTTTGCTAAATGGAAGTGATGAAATCCAAAGAAAGATTTATTGATGAAATTCAAAGAAAGATTTATCCTGCTAAGTTGCTCTCAAATGTAGTGATGCTATCTTGCTCTAATTCAAAGTTTGCCTCCAATAATTAGTTTTTGCTAGCTCTTCCAGTGATTCCTTAAGACAGTTTTCATCTAATTCCAATTTTTCCCCCATCTGTTTCAAAACAATTAACATGCATTTTCTTCAAGAGGCCTGGACGCTGTTATTTGTTGATTCACATAAAAATATGAAAATAAATGAAAACAGACAAGATTCCTTCACCCTAGGTAATGGGAACTATTATCTTCTCTTCAGTGCTGTCACTGTATTGACTAAGGCTGAAACATCAATTTGTAATTTATGCTCCAGAAACTCCACAGTTACTCCACTGATATAAGACTACATTTGACTTTGAAAGAAAATTAAATGTGTTGCATAAATTCTGTTTCATATTGGACTCCAATTTTTTTCCTATGAATTGACAGTTTGGCTTTCTCCTTCCACATCTACAACCCCATCAACTCAAGAACTAATTAACACCAGTGCTGTGCTTACAGCTCAGGGCCTGAGGGCTCTCAGGTCAATGTCCAGGCCCAAGACTTGGAAGAGCAAGTAACCCTCCATGCCTTCTCCATGCTTCTCAGCTGTGGTGCTTTCAGCAGACCTGGGAGAGGCATGTTCTCCTCTCTGGTCATATGTCTCAATCAAATTTTCCACCCATCCTACAGCTTGAGAAACTTTCATACTCATCCTTAAATAGAAAATTTTCTTGCTTAGACACATAATGCTATAACATCTCAACCACAGCAGCACTTGCAAAAGTAATAGCAATTGTTTTTTTAAATGAATTACAAGTTTTCCAAAAGGCTCCTTTTTCAGAGAAAGAAAAGCCAGACTCTCACTGCTGCCATCTGACCCTGCTGCACAGTATGTCTACCAAATGGCTCAGTTCTAGATGAACCAGAGCAAATCTGTGCTGAGTCTCCCACACTTGTATCAGCTGGGGCATCTCTCTGTGGTTATTTGCTGGTCAAGTGCCTTGTGCCTTCTCTGGATCCCAGCCTTAGGCACTGCTGGTTTGTTCAGGCTCACACTGACTGGCACATCTGGCTGTGCCTATGGCAAGTCAGTGATAGGGTGAACTCAAACTTACAGTTATCTTCACCAACATCAAAGCCCTCACTGTCATCAGCATAGGATCACACCACACAGACCAAGCAGGATGCGCCAGATAATTAATGAGACTCTGCACAAGTACTTCATTGACACCTGGGACCAACCACAAAGCTTACGTTGCATTATACTTTGGCCAAATTTTCAGAAGTACACAAGGTTCATTTTGAAAACCAACTAAGTCCTCTAAAATCCCAAGCCCCACTAAAAGCTGGTAGGGTTCAGGTTTCTGAGTACCCAAACTGACAGCTACTCCTCACTCCTGTGTGTTCAGCTCACAGCTCAGCAGCATGGGCACAGCACTGGGTGCAAACACACATAGACTGGGGCATAGGCTGTGCAGTCTTCATTGGCTGTGCACTGACTAATGCTCAGTTTGGCAAGATCCATTGTGCATTCTACTGTCTGGGGCATTCCTAAAGGAAGGAAGAAAGACGGGGCTAAAATGTCAGAAAAAAAAAATAAAAAATCTAAAAAGCAGACAGAAATGTAGGACAATTTTCTAAAGAATAAGAACAAAAACCTAAAGAATAAGAACAAAACCCAAACAAACAAGCAAAAAAAAGGAACTTGATTTCCAGTATGGAAAGCAAAATAAGTGAGTTGGGTGCAGAATTGTTTAGATGCTTTTAGAAAAATCTATCTGAACCTTTAAAGTCAAATTCCTTCCAAAGTTATACCATCAAGATCTTAATGATTTCTAAGAGTGGTATACTAAGGGTGAAAGTCCCAAATGCATTCACTTAAAAGATCCTGTCTGATCACAGCCTTGGATTTTAACTTGATGATGGTGATGCAGAGAGCTGGTCACACCCCTAAAAATTACCTGCTTCATTATCTACTAAAAAAAAAAAAACCCAAAGTGAAAAAGTAGTACTCATGTTTGACACAAAATCTCTCTGGTATTTTGTGTTATAGTCAAGCCAACCTGGGAAATTTCCTGATTGTTGCCTGCCAGAGATTCTCTACAGAGACTGCAAACCAGGTTTGTATGGAGTGGACCTGAGCAGAAATTGGATTCTATTAGTAACTATCTGGAGTGTCAGAAAAGGTCACCTCTTACCAAGTCAAGTACTCCCAGCTACTTTAGCTTATTTATTGGTGTTCCTTCCATTTTGGATAAAATCAGTGATTGTTGTGATTTTAAACCTGTCAGCAACTCCTTCACTGCAAAAGACCTGAGCTAGTCAAACTGTACTCACAAACAGGCTTCTGTAGCAATGTAGTAACAATCTGTGACAGCTGCATTAGCAATGCAGCAGGAAATCTTAACAGATTAGAAGCTGACCCTGATTTTACCTAATGGTAATCAAAAATAATGTCTAGGAAAAATAGAATAATTCAATTTCAGCACAATTTAATGATAACTTTTCTTAGTCCAAACCTGTGTATGCCTGTTTAGAAGAGTATGTGGAACTCCACTTGCAGGATTTTACCTTGAGTATCTCCCTGTAATTTTACCAGCTGGGCACCCACTAACACTTTCTGCACTAACTTTTTTTTTTTTTTTTTTTTTTTGTACTAGCAAAAGCAATATAAAAATCAGTACAAAAAATATCCAGTGATCATGCACTGAAAAATGGAGAAGAAAGTGCTTGCAGATTTGACATTTTAAAGCATCCCTGTACGTTTAATTTTTAAAGGACAAAATGAGGCATATTAAATTCATCTGATACTGTAAGGTATGCATATCACTTGTACAAGAAAACTCCAAATGAAATGATTACCAAAGTGACTGAAGAGATGTGAAAACACTGCGAGATGGTATTGGAGTAGACTTGCTGAGATCCTGGTGATAACCTTTTTTTCTTTTGAACGAATTTTGCTATGTCCTTTCCCTTTAAAATAACAGTGGAATTTGGATCTTTGCTTTGAAAAACACTATTTCTGTCGAGAAAAGCATTCAGAGCTATGCTCCAGAGTAACTCTGATGAAAGGCAAACACATCTTCTCTACTGTTAACAGTAGGATGGGATGATGTCAGGCAGAGGCAGTTTGTAAGAAACCAAAATCCTGCTTTCCAGCAAAAGTTCCCTCTTAAAGGAAAAGCAAAACACAAAGAGACTCTGAAGTGATAACACACTTACCACACATACTGATTGGCTGATAGAGAATGTTTTCCAACGTTTTGGGGGAGGTATCAATAGGATCATGAAATATGGTGAAAGTGTAACAACAGCAACAAGTGATTGATGCAGTGTCAGAAATTTAATACAGAAAGGACTTCTCCTACAAACTCTTCCTTTCACAAGCATTCTTACTCACATAAGCAAGCCTCTTCTTGGTGAGTGGCTGCAAAATATCAAAATATAAAAAATGTACATAGTGAAATGATTTTTGAGAGTTACTGAACTTTTTGTATATATATATATATATATATAATTCTTTTTGTGGGAACAAAACTTTAAATTGTGTGCTACTGGTTGGTGCTGCCAGTCCTAAAGAGCATCAATAATTTAAAGCCCTGATCCTGTAGACCACTGCCTTCCCAGAAGGGTCTATACAAATTACTCAAGACTGTATTTGTTGGGTGTGGAAATGGCTACTCTGTATAAAAATGGTCTTGTATTTATTTTTTTTTTAAAATTAGCTTTACAAAAGACTTTTTTTCTTCTTTTTTTTTCTCTTTTCTTTTTTTTCTTAAAGATATCATTATCTACAGGAACCCATAAAATTTTTTACCATATTTACATCTAGATAGGTAATCATTGACAAATATAATATTGTGAAATAAAATATGGAAAGTGAATATCCAACCTTTTAAATAGACATTTGGCTCACAGCATAAACAACAGAGAAAACAAACAGAACCAAAAAAAAAAATTCTGCTCTTACAGGCCTGATCTTTTCCTTTCTCTTAAAAAAAAAAAAAAAAGGAAAAACAATATTGGTGGGAATAAACATACTGCTTCTAAGCACAATGCCAGCAACAAACTACACCCATTCAGCATCTCACACTGAAACCCAAGTTCTCTGAAGCTCATGTGAATGGTTGCTGAGGTGTACAAGTATCCAGCCAACGCAGCACTGGCACCTGTCCCCCGCACTGCTCCTAATGCATCATGTGCATTTTGCTCTGAGGAAGGGCATGGCCCCCATACTCCCTTTCTTTTGCTTTCAAGAGATGTAGTTTAGCTTCATTCTTAAATGATATAACTGGCCACTGATGCACGGAGGCATAAGGTTAGCTGAGGAAGATGACAGCATGTCTCTGGTTTCTGCGTACGTACACACATTCGCTCTCTGCTCTCTCCTGCCCAAACGCACACACTGCCCCATGCAGCATTCACGCACTCAGAAGTATATAGATGGACAGGTCCTCTTCAAGGGGGACACACCAGCATGCCACACAGTCCCTTGTAACTCCCTTTGGGAAATAAATTGCTTGGCACATCCCTTTTGCCAGCAGTCTGGGAAGTGCAGAGGAGAAGGAGAAAGAGAAGGCAGAAGACCTTGAACAGCCAGATGGGGTCAAGCCAGTAGCCCACGCCACCATGGCCCCTGCTGAAAGGCTGCTGCATGCAGCTAGAGTGCCAACTGTGACCTGGAGGGCTATGGGGAATGCAAAGTTCCTTTAAAATGGTTTCTGGGCTTCTGTTTGTTGTTGTGTATTCAGATGTGCTACATCTAGTGTAGTAAGAATTCCAACTCTGCTATATTACATCACGTCCACTCACACTTGCACACACTCCCTCACACACATGTATGTTGGCAGGATGTATCAGCATTCATGTAAAGCTTTGGAACTTTTAACCCTCAGCATTAAGAGAAAAAGCTACTTAACTGGTACCTTACTGTTAATTGCAAATGTGCTTTAGAAACAGCATTTCCTTAGATAACTCTCATCTGTAAATATCACAGTGACCATAATATATCATTAAATGTATTTTGCTGAAGTGCATAGCCAATAACCTTGGCTATATATATATATATATTTATATTTATATAATTCCACCCACCCCAAATCTCTTTAAGGAAAGTCTGTAAAAGCCAGTGTCGCAGTGTGAAAGCTTCCTTGAGCACAGGAGTTTAAACAATGTACCTCACCATAAAAAGGAAAGAGAAACAAATTAAACAGCTGTAGGCGCATTATCCCATACTTCTACAGTGTTGTGTCTAAATGCTGTGCTGGCTTGAGAAAGAGTTTGTGCACGAGTCAATCTGTCTTAAAATACTGCTGTAAATATTGTCATTGGTTTGGTTCTACAGTTGTGTTCTCCTCTTTATCCTTCTTGGGCTTCCCTTTCTCCTCCTCCTCTTCCCTGATGGCCTGGATTTGTTCTGAAGATTGGTACAGCGTGGATTGCTCCGTGCCTTGCTTCTCTGTCCCAGCTAACCTCTCCTCATCTTCAATTACTTTCTTCCACATTTTATGGTTCTGAAGCAGGTGCTGAGTGATCTGACAGTAGATTTTTCTCCTCTTGAACTTCTTCTTTTCTGTAAAATACCATGTGACATTAATGTACTATTTTCTGTAAGAGAAGGAAAAGGAAATAAAGGTATAGGAAGCAGCTGGGGTGTATATGACATACAGGAACTGCACCAACAGATTTTTAAATCCTACAAAACTTTAACAGTCTTCAAATTCAGAAAGCTTTGCCTCTTCAGATGTCTTGAAAAGCAAACTGGGTTCCTTCAGATTTTGAGCCCCAGCTTCATTCTTTCATAGGCTTCAGGTTGTCCCTGACTATGCAGCTCACAGAGACATCTAGTGCTTGAACAAGTATATACAAAACACATTGCTGAGCTCTTTCTGGTAATTTTTTTAAATCAAGTACTTCAAGACCATGATTGACCTACTCCATTACATATACATTAAATTCTGTGCCCCCTCCACATTCACAATGAATCCCTGCTGATTGCCCTATAAAAAAAAAAAAATCCTGATATTGTTTTATTCACATTTATTTCTTGTATGAGCTGTAAAAGGGTAATGAATAAGCAAGTACTAGTAATCAGAGGAGACAATCCACCCCTACGTTTGAAATTTCAAAGTCAGAGATTATTGCTTCAGCATCACGGTGGAGATGACCTTAAAGACTCTGCACAAAATCTCTTTGGCAATAGAGTCTAACCACTGAAGTAGTTGTCACATAGCAAAATATTATCAGAGAGCTTGCTTGTCTTTGGTTTTGAAGCATCAGTTCCCTGCTGTTATCCTATAAAATGCTTTTCCCACTGGTAGTTCTCATGGCTCCTGACAGAGTTGCGTTCCAAGTGTTTTGCTGTTTGAAGCACAGGTCTTTCCTGTGCCAATGCAGTCTGTTCAGCACAGACTGTTAACTCCTTAACAGTACAAAGCTTGACAATTTTCCCTGGTCATTAACAGTGGCAGTGGTAGTCATGGAACTGAAATAATAGCTCCTTCAAATAGAACTGCTGATTTTTTTTTTCCTTTAGAGAAGGTGACGTAGAGGAATGTTTTGTACAAAATAAATTTGCGTGGATTAGTATTTGCAGGTTGCCTAAAGTATGCCTGTGTCAGGATCCAAAACATTTAGCCCTTGCAGCTTTTGAATTGGAAACAAAGAGCTTTTCACTGAGCAACTGACGAAATCCAACTCAATCCTTCATTAGAAAGCCCTTGGTTCCCTGTAGGAAACCTTCAGGTTTAGCACTAATAAGAAGCCTCTACCCTGCCAATGCCGCAGCAGGACATTTTCTCCTGGGTTTCCCGGGTGACTCCATATCCTGCTGTGTTCTGCAGACACTACCAAGCACTTGCAGTTGTGTTAAAGTTTATCTGAATCACTAAAGACTGAGCCTGTGTAATTCTTATACATGCATCAGAACTTCGAGAGAATTACATGCTCCTGTATAATAACAAAACCAATTTTTAGCTCCTTAAGGTTTTATAACTCTTAAGTTTGCCTCTACTGCTTTAGTAAATTATCAGGATCTAGGTGTTTTCTGCCACAACCACATTTCCACCTGCCTAAAAGACATTTCCATTGAGAAGATCTTCACCACTTTTTACACAACTCTTAGTACCTATGCATCTCAGATCTCAACCTTTTGTTTTGTTTCACTGAGAAAGTTTAGACCATCCATGATCTTGTTGATCACAGGTATACCTTTCTAAGGACCTATAAGACTTCTGTATAAGCAACAGATGTCCTAGGTTCCTGATTCAGGAATTTAAACCACAGAATGTCTTCATTACCAATGTTAACTGGCTAACTGCCAGCTTCACCAAGGACAGCACTGAATCACTGCAAGCCTGGAGAGGTTCATATCGAACCTGTTGAGCTCATGGTCTCTGTGCTTTTATAATGTGGCTGCTTAATTTTGGTCACAATATGGAACTTGTTTAGTTGAAAAATATAAGTGAGAACAACTTACTGGATTCAGCATTTTCACAAGTTTCTATTTCTGCTGTTTCTTCCTCTTCGTGTTCATCAGTGTCTCCTGACTCATCACTATCTTCTATCCATTTCCCTGGCATTAGCCCAGCTGAGTCATAGGAGTTACATAGTGGTCCCACAATGTGAGTGATGAAAGATTCCTGGAGGTGTGCCAGCTGAGGAGCAGAGCGATCCATGAAAGGACTGATTGGCAAGCCCAGGCTAGCCTCTTCATCACCCTGGATATGAAAAATAGTGGTAACTTCTCTGAAGTAAATGAAACAAAACCATCACAAAAAGGAGTAATGAACATCAAACCAACTGAAAGAAAAATGATTCAACTCAAATGCCTCCTCCATAGCATGTCAGTGTGACATTGCCACAGTGCCATCACGTCAAATGGTTAATCAAAGTTACAGCTCTTTTCTTCTGAGAGCACCCACTACTGATAGTGGATTTAACAAGGGTGTTCATGCAAAATGATGTCCACTCTTCTTGTCCTGTACTTAACACTGTGTGAAAATCTGAAAATTATTCCTTTCCCCCCTCCTCCTCTTACCTCTCCTTCACTTCCACATTATTTACAGAAATTCATTGTTAGCTCAAAACAAGCTTGCAGTCAGCCACCTGTTTGCAGGGAACCAGACTATACTTCTAACAGGCAAGGGTTACCTCATTGAACTAATTTCCTGATTAATTTTCTCCTCACTGTATATAGTATGGAGAAGTCTTACTAGCTTTGGGTTGTAAGTACTTGTATCCTAGAACTACTAGAATGATCCTTATGAAATCTGGGGTTACTCAGAAGCAGCAAATCTTTCCCATAAAACTTTTTACCGGCTTTTCTTGGGGAAAGAAGTTAACAGTGGAGGTATAGGATGACTTTTTTCTTCCTCCTCTCATGATATAAAAGAAGGTAAAACTTCCTTGCAGACCCAAGTCTGATATCCTCACTTCATTCTTATCACACCGAAGATTCTGGTGATATCAATGAGCTTTCAGCTGATATGTAAAGACTGGATGGTAATCTCCCTAACAAAGCCTGATACGCAAATTAATGTTTTAATATAATACACAGATCTATATTTGAGAATAAAGATTAGAATTTGGATGGATATTTTTCAAATCCGTTATTGCCCAAATTTAAGGATTGCCGAAATATATATGGGAGTGGAACATCTTCCTTCTGAGGAAAGGCTGAGGGAGCTGGGGCTCTTTAGCTTGGAGGAGACCCAGGGCTGACCTCATTCATGTTTATAAGGTTGTGAAGGGTGAGTGTCAGTAGGATGGAGCCAGGCTCTTCTCAGTGATGTCCAGTGATAGGACAAGGGGCAGTGGGTGCAAGCTGGAGCATAGGAGGTTCCATGCGAACATAAGGAAAAACTTTTTCCATGTGAGGGTGACAGAAGACATCCTAAATCTGCCTGGGTGCATTCTTGTGTGACCTGCTCTAGGTCATCCTGCTCTGGCAGGGGTCTTGGACTACCTTTTGAGGTCCCTTCCACGCCCTAACATTCTGTGATCTTCCTGTAATCTAAATTTTGCAAAAGTCATGGACTGTATCTGGTCACCATCCTGTTGGTATCAGGGAGGACCAAGAACGAAAGTTAAATGTACTACAAATGGTTATTTCCTTGTGCTTTGTTTTGTTACTTTTAATTATAACCTACCCTGAAATGTTATATTCAACTATTAAACGTAAAATATTAATGTTAACAAAACATGTTGAAATAACAAGGAAATTGGAAAGAGCTTGCTCTTTACACTAACTCATCTGAGATTGCCTGGTTGTGAGCTGTCAATAGCAGGAAGAATGTTTACAAGTTCTTTTTTCAGGTTCCATTACAACATGATTTATCATATGAAACACTTTGAACTGTGTTTCTTGATTCCTTTTAATATGTCTAACCTGCCTTCAAATAAGTATGCTGAGATGTGGAGAGAAGAAAAAGAAACATATTGCAATGTTTCTTTTGTATGACACAGGATTTTGAATGTTTCTATGCAGCACAGTTTTAATAAGGGATTTTTAGCATTTATTTATTTATAATGGAGTTAAATTCTTCAAAGGAATTGGAGTTTATTAAGTGAAATTCAAGAAAGATTTCATTATTTTCACAGGTTGAAATATGTATGCTTTTTGATAATAATTCTAGGGAAAATCAAGCTTCCATAAAATTCTCCTTTTTAGAAGTAAGAAAATAAAGATTTTTTCCCCCCTCTCAGAAAAAAAAGAAAAATCAAAAGCAAGGTGAAAACGGATTGATAGATGTCTCATAGCAGAAAATCAGATTTGTTATAACCTAGGTTAATCACTGAGAATCTAGCTTGTCCTCCTTAATGTCAAAAGCAAGTCCTAGGAAGAAAACACTACCTGTTTTCAATTCCATCAGTATCCTGTCAGCATGGCAATTCATGCCATGCAAAAAACCAACAAACCAGGAAATCCACTAGGGCACACTATTTCTCAGTAGAGCGAACACAGGTCTTCTATTAAATCAAAATCAATCTCCCAAACCTCTAATATCTTAATATTAATATCCCCTGACCTCTTGGTCAAGAGTGTATTGGCCAAGAGTGCCAATACACTTGCCCACAATCTCAATGCCAAAAGGAATGCCACTAACAAACATAACAGATGTATTACTCTGAATCAAATCTTGCAGAGAAGATAAATCTCTATTTTTATTTTTAATTACAGGATTGTAAGAAAGATAATCTCCAAAAGTCCTTTGCAGCAGCTTCCAAGAGCATGAAAACATTAGCAGCACACCTTTCTGAATGATGGAAAATTACCCAGATTTCTAAGACAGTATCCTCCCACAAATGTTCCTCCCGAGCTTGATTCAGAGCTCACAATCCAACACAGTTCGATGATATTAATGCACTGGAGCAATTAGTGCCCTCTGACATTAATTATGTTGGATCAAAGGAGAGTCATATCATAGACCTCATTAACAGGTTTTGTCTACACAAGCTATGATCATCACCAGAATTAAATACTATTTGTTGGGAGAGTTGTAATGAAAACAAATACGGAGAATAACATGGGAAATGAAGGTTGATTGCTGTCATCATGGGACTCACTCTCTTTAATAAACACAAAAAAAGAAAAAGAAACGGAACCAACTATATATGAAATATATTTAAAAGTTGCTGTTCTTTCTTTTCCTCAGGAAATTTGAAATAAATGAAGGAGCTGCAAGTCAGTGTCTGAATTTTGTCCCTTTTCCTATTTCTTTACATACTCCAGAAGGCAGCTGCAGAGGGAAATCCTGTGGGTTTGTTTTTTTTTTTCTCCAAACCTGTAAGTAAATTTAAGGGACGATGAAAAGGCTTTAAAAAGGATTAGACTGTGACTTCGAGTTACTGCACAGCCTCCCTGAGACGTCTGTGGGGTGTCTGGTTCAGTGGTTTAGCTCTCTTGCTCCCTCTCAAAAAAAACCCCAGGATATGTGGAGTTTACTCTAACCAGCACATTCAGAATATGTTCCCACTCAGGAAACAGAGGAATTGTGTGGGAAAAGTCCTGTTTCTTGTACTCAGAAGGTTATAACGAGAAAAGGTTCAATTAAAGGCTCCCTTACACCTGGCAGTAGAGGACTAGTGCCCAGCTGTACTCCTAGTTCTTTGTAAATGAATCTGTGGCTGTCCTCCTTCTACGTGCTACCATCAGCTAAGCCTTGCATAATTTGTACAGTTGTATTGACAACCTTCTGAAAGCTGAAAGTGCTGTCTTAAAAATTAAGTATGAGTCAGGATCCATGGGTAGGGAGCAGGTATGGTCAGTCTGTGATAAACTAAAAGTCTATGCGCTGCACATGGCTGTAACAATAAGATTCTGCATGTGTGAACAGAGGTGTGGCCCACAGAGAAGCTAGTCCCTCTAGAGTGACTGCAGAAGGGAGTAATGAGAACCACTTAATATCTGAAAAGAAAATATGAAAGTAAGAAAAGATAGCTTGCACTAAAGAAAACTGAAAGAGAGAAATGATGACTTCCAACAGAAGAAAGAAAGGAAAAAAAGAAAGAAGGAAAGCAAAAGATTTTTGCCACAACCACTGTAAGAACAGTGCCAGACTGGAACAGTTAAGCCTGTAGAAATCCCATCATTAGATGTCTTTAAGGACACATCAGAAGCTTCAGTGACAAACGGACTGTCACTGATCCAGCTAAAGGATGGACTAGCGTAACCAGCCATCCCTTTCACCCCTCTTTTCTGTGACTTTCATTCATTACCAGCACTAGGATGCTGCAGGACTGGTTAACGCAAGACATACAACCAGCAGATACCACTTTGGACATGAAATTATTTACCTGTTCATAAAACTCATTGACAATGCCTTCTGTCCACTGCAGATGCAAATCTTTGCATTTTGCAGGCCCATTTATGTCAGCCAGTTTTATGCACATTTGGCAAACCAGCAAGCGGTCGTTCTCATTAGTCCAGTCAATTCCAACATCATCATTCACCTGAAAGACAGAAAAAAGAAAACCGTGATAGTAATCCTGACTAAAAGAATGCATTCAAAGAGGAAGCTCTGTCCTTCAGCATCTTACAGGATATTTAGCTATTTAACAAAATCACAAGGGTAAGCAGGTGACCTAACCCAAGGCTGGAATTTACAATAAGCTGTACAGTAATATGTAAAACAAAACAAAACAAAACAAGTGAAAAAAAGTGACCAATGAGGTAAATTATGATAAATCAATATTTAGCAAATGATGTGCCTGAAAGCATTTGTTAGGAAAATTGGTGGAGATTAGTTTCAAGTTGGTGCCCCTCAAGGGTCCATACTGAGACCCATACTATTTAATATTTTTATCAATGATATACACAGTGGGATCCAGTGGACCCTCAGAAAGTTTGCAGATGCCACCAAGCTGAGTGGTGCTGACGATATGCTAAAGGGTCAGAATGTCATCCAGAAGGACCTGGACAAGCTGCAGAGGAGGGCCAGAGGTGAGCCTCATGAGGTTCAATTAGACCAAGTGCACAGTTCTTCACCTAGATTGGAATGATCCTCATTATCAGTACAGGCTGGGGTATGAGGTGATAGAAAGCAGCCCCGCGGAAAAGGATTTGAGAGTGCTGATGGATGAGAAGCTGGACATGAGCCAACAATGGGCACTTGCAGAGCAGAAGGCCAATGGCGTCCTGGGCTGCACCAAAAGAAGCGTGGCCAGCAGGTCAAGAGAGGTGATTCTGCCACTTTGCTCTGGTAAGACCTCACCTGGATCAGTACTGTGTCCTGATCCAGAGCCCCCAACACAGGAAGGACATAAACCTGATGGAGCAGGTCCAGAGGAGGGCCATGAAAGTGATCAGGGACCTGGAACACCTCTGCTACAAGGACAGGCTGAGAGAACTGGGGTTGTTCAGCTTGGAGAAGAGAAGACTCTGGGAAGACCTAATAGCAGCCTTCCAGTACCTGAAGGGGGCTACAAGAAGGTTGCAGAGGGACTGTTTCCAAAGGCCTACAGTGATAGGATGAGGGGCAATGGTTTGAAATTAGAGAAGAGGAGATTCAGATTGGATGTTATGAACAAGTTCTTCACCATAAGGGTGGTGGAACACTGGAACATGTTGCCCAAGTTGTTGAGGCCCCATCCCTGGAGATCACAGAATCACAGAACATTAGGGGTTGAAAGTGACCTTGAAAGATCATCCAATCCAACCCCCATGCCAGAGCAGGAGCACCTAGAGTAACACAGGAACACATTCAGGCAGGTTTGGAATGTCTCCAGAGAAAGAGACTCCACAACCTCTCTGGGCAGCCTGCTCCAGTGTTTTGTCACCCTCACAGTGAAAAAGTTTCTCCTTATGGCCATGTGGAACCTCCTCTGCTCCAGCTTGCACCCATTGCCCCTTGTCCTATCATTGGACATCCCTGAGCAGAGCCTGGCTCTATCTTCCTGACACTGCCCTTCACATCTTTATAAACATGAATGAGGTCACCCCTCAGTGTTCTCTTCTCCAAGCTAAAGAGCCCCAGCTCCCTCAGCCTTTCCTCAGAAGGGAGATGTTCCACTCCCTTCATCATCTTTTTAGCTCTGTGCTGGACTCTTTCAAGCAGTTCCCTGTCCTTCTTGAACTGAGGGACCTTTGCTAATAGGTCTAAGATGTCAGTGAACAAGAAAAAAAATGTTGAAAAGCAGGATGTAAGTGGGATTTACATTCAAGTTGTCCATAATATCTTTAGCCTTAAATCATTTTCCAAAAACACCCCTGAACCTATATAAGAAAAGAAGCTGTGCCACTATATTTAAGTAAGCAAAAAACAGAAGAGCCAGATTAATATACAACAGAATAGCAGCCAAAATAACCTTCAGAAGAAAGGGTGATACAGCAGCCTTTCTAGCCCTTCTCTGTGGCACTACCAAGCCCCACACCATCCACCAGAAACCTGAACAAATATTCTTACCTTGGCATTGAATTTGGCAACAAAATCAAAGTGTTTCTTCAGGTCAGTAGCCAAAATTGCCTCAATGACGAGGAAGCGGAAATGCTTGAACTCCACGTGGTCAAGGTTGACCAGGAAGTTGTACTCTGGCCTTGACATGAAGAGGTTCCAGGCAGCAGCAGCGTGGTGGTTCTCCAGGACAGAGCGGTCGTTGTACAGCACTGCCTGTGAAAGCAATGTGGGCAGCTGAAAAACCTCTAAGCAAAAGAAACACTGCAATGCAGAAAGAAGAGTGACATGGGGATGAAGCATAAGGGAGGTTCAGGTTTGATTGATTTGGGCTTGCTTTTTTAAAGAGCTTGTCAAGGTTTGAAGAGGTGATTTTGGCAGGACTAATAGCAGACGCTTATATTGTGGTGATGAAAATTTAGTGCAAGAATGATTTGAAAAATCAGGGTCTTTCATGCTCAAGGGTCTTTGCTACTGACTGAACTGCATCATATGACAATAGATTGTTCTGTTTCAGGCCATAAATTCATGACTAACATAATACAGGTGTGCTGCTTCCCTGTTTCTCAGAACTCATCTCTCTTAACAGAGATTCTTGTCTTTGGTGTTTGTACCTGGCTGTTCTATCCATGTTGGACTGATTCCAAACACAGAAACAGGTAAAATTCTAGTTTGCAATCTAACAACACATACTCAAGCCTGACAGATTTCTCAGTGTTAAAATCCAAAATTGGTTAAATATTTACCTAAACAAGATGTATAACTCTCACAGTGATGGCAATTCCATTCAGAAGCAAAAGAAAGATCTACAAAATGGGCTACAGGGAACAACCACCCAGGAAATCTCTCCACTTCAGAAACATTTTGTCTTTTGACGATTTAGTTTATAGAAAGAAAAGCTTTAGGAAATAGGTTTGGTAACTTTTACACAAGCGTACACACATATGTTCCAGTGGCTTTTCACTTCATTTATATTTTTCTGTCACCTAGAGATGAAAAAAAATTATCTCTATCCTAAAGAATAGAATCTCTTCTTTGCCCCAGAGAACAGATTGCTGAAATGACTTTATTTTCACAGAATCACACAGAATCACAGAATGTTAGAGGTGGAAAGGGACCTTGACGGATCATCTAGTCCAACCCTGCTGCCAGAGCAGGATCACCTAGAGCAGATCACACAAGAATGCATTCAGGCTCATTATGCCTAACTGCACAGTGAGCATAACATTTGACATAGATACATTCTGCTACCCAGATCTACCACTTGAGGGTAGATTTTTATCCTTACTGGAAGCTGATACTGCTTGTCATGAAAAAGAAGAAAAAAAATAGATGCCAAACAAAAGTTCTACAAATTTCAAGTGGTAACAGATTAAAAAAAAATCCCAAACAACAAACACGTACCTCCCAAAAAAGCCAAGAAGAATTTGAATTTTTCTCAATAATTTATTTTCAAACTAGGGAAATTCCATTAAGGCTAATTATTTAACTTTTCCCCATTGATTTTTCAAATCTATAGCTATAGCACTCATTTCCTAAAAGCAGATTTAAGGCTAGCTTACATCTTCTATCAATCTCTATACCTGGCCAGAGTTTCAAGGTTCTTGATCACACAAAGATGTTGCAAGGCTGAGAAGTATTAGAGAACTAATAGGGAGTAAGTGCAGGCAACTTGCTCTTGATGAGAAAGGAAGTCTGTATCCAAGCTGGGGAGTAAATCTAGAATTTCTGTACCTCTACCCAACTTCTCACTATTAAGTTATCTTTTTTTCCCCTCTCCTTATCCATTGAGATATTTTCCAGCCCAGTATGCTGAAGCTAGACAGGTCAGCTATGTAGAGCAAGGAATGATAATTAAGCCAATAAATGGTGACTCAGAATTGCTGAATTCAACTTCCAGCTTTGGCAGCAACTTCTTAGGTAAGCCTCAATTCCTCATTTATAAATCTGAGCTAATTTTACATACACTCCCCTGTCCTGATAGATGCATAGTATAAAAATACATTCATAAAGCACTGCAACTGCTCATATTCTATAGGAACAACAGAGAACATGTTATGACCGTGCACAAACTAACTTGTATCTGTCAACTCTACAGGTAGATTTTTTTAATTTTATTTTGATTATTTTGTGGATAACAGTGAAATAATTTTCCTTTATTTTACAATTACAAATCCCCTATCAGTCAGCAGAGCATTAGCTCAGAGGCATTTTATCAGTACCTTTCTTAACAGGGCTAGTGAGGGTGGTGAGAGTGTGTACGAAGACTCTTACTGGTAATACCCAAGAGAAGTGATTACTTCTGTCACTTTGATCAGCTGCTTCAAAATATTTAGTAGTCTTGTGCTTAATAGAAGCCACAGGCAAGGATGTTACTAAGAACCCTCCAAACTTCAACAACAACACTGCTTGAGATTTATTTACCTGAGGAGCACTCGTTGCTACCAAAAAGGCATTGGTCCTTCCTGGATGATCATAATCATGCATGGCTGCAGCTACATAAAGAGCCATCAATTCAAGAGCAGGGATGTTGCCAGCCAGGCATCCATAGCTGTCATCTGTAGGTGTGTATGTCTTTGAAAATACATAACCCATATGGCCATGAGTGATTCCACTGTCAGAATCTGAGTAGAAATAAAGAAATAAACAACAAATCCTTACCAGTTTTTCAGTGACTTACTGAAACAGATAGAAACAACAAAGCAGGAAAAGGAGTACATTTATGATACATAAGACTAAACACTTGATGCACACTTTCCAATCCAGAGGTCTAGATTTGGATATGTGCTGATAATCCTCTTAACAGTCTCTTCTTGAAGCACCTTGACCATGTCTGTCAGAGGGGAATACTGAGGGAAATCCTTTGCTTATTTAATCTGCTTGAGTGTATCTTACACTTACCTGAGCAACGTCTTTCAAATAACAAACACCAAAAAGCCCCCAAACTCTTTTATTCCACCCATTTCACCTCACTTACAAAGTCTCCACCAACTCTCAATAACAAAAATTTTCAGGAATAAAAGCATTTCCTACCCCACCAAAACATCCTGAAGAGTTTCACAATTTATATGTATGTGCCACACAATCACAATCATAAAAAAAGAAGGCAAAAATGGAAGTGGTTTTTGCAGAACAAAATCCTGATTTTCCAATAAATCCCTCAGAACTCACAAAATACAGACAGGTCCTATAGTTGCTACAGTGTAACTAGTTGCAAAATGGTAAAAAGCCTCTTCCTTTGGAGACAGTGAGGAGAGGCAAAGGAACACTTAACGAGAGCCAAGCAGTGGCAAGTACATAGCACTACTTGCATGCCCCAGTGGTTTTGTAATATCAAAACAATGCAAGGTTTGAGAATTTAGAAGTTTACACTACTGCTGGAGCAGTGCTGAAAAGCACTACTAATAGAGATTTCCTAGAAAAAAAAGGTTATTGTAAAAACCAAGTGGTAACAATGGTTTGCATTCACCCATTCTCAAACCACAGAATCACAGAATGTTAGAGGTTGGAAAGGACCTCCAGAGAGAAATCATATTAAAATGTAAAGTATTAGGTTTTGAAGGACTAGTTCCATTCTCTTCAAAGTTACGTAAGGTGAGATCTCATTGCCCTCAAAGGAATTACCTCAAAGGAAGCTGGAGTCAGGTGGGGGTCAGTCTCTTCTCAGTGTGATAGGACAAGAACAAAAGGCCTCAAATTGTGCCAGAGGAGGTTCAGATTGGGTATTAGGAATAATTTCTTCCCAGAAAGGTTTCTCAGGCACTGAAACAGACTGCCCAGGCAGCAGGCAGAGTCACCATCCCTGGAAGGATTTAAAGGATCCATGGATGTGTTGCTGAGGAATGTGGTTTAGTGGCAGCGGCTTAGCAGCAGTAGTGGGACTGTGAGCTCTGGGTGAGATGTTGGACTTGATGACCTCAAAGGTCGCTTCCAACCTCAACACTTCTATGATTCTACACAAACATAGTTTAACGCCTTCCCCACCCAATGTACTTCTGAATGCAGAATCTTCAGCTGTTGGCTTTTCTACAGTGCATTCTATGGCAAAAACCTTCCAAATGACGACATATACATTCGCACACTTAAATATACCTGAGTCGCTTGCTGACCCATGATCACTAATCACAGTTGGGAGTCCTGGAATGGGCTGAGTAGTAAGGTACCAAACAGCATGCAGAACATCAGTTGCATGGATTCGGTTGTGATCTTTGATACAAAGCAAATTACTCTGTTAGTAAACCTGAAGAATATTTCCAACAAAGGGAGATCAGCACCATCTAGTGGGTACCATGAAACAGTCAGCAGAGCAGAGACAAATCAAACATTATCACAAACATGAAAAACTGCTGAAAAATAGTTCTGTAAATGCTGTTTTACTAAGGGTTTTACATCACATTCAATGATGTTTCTCACACCAGTCAAGAAAGAGAAAATAACAGAGAAGCAGAGGAGTATGCCATGGAGGAAACTTTGCAAACACAGTGTTACACAAGGAGCCTGGCTTGCACTACCAGCTCCAATCCTTTACTCCAGTGGTTGCCTTCAGCTAGTTGAATGTCATCAGGTAAACATGCTCTGTTGATCTCTAATTAAAATGAAAACAGTGGTATAGTCTCATCTAGTTCTACAGCCAGATTTAACCTAGCTTCTAAAAGCAAGACAGGTAACACTTACCTGACTCTACTTAAGCAAATTTAGGTGCTGCTGGGAATTTTTACTTACAAGGAATCTCTCGGTATCCACATTCCAAGGCATGAAAGTAGTTCATAAATTCCCTCACTGGTATTTTAAAGGTTTCAAACAGTCCCATGTCTTCAAAAAGCCTGTATGATACCTGAAAATAAACCAAAACACCCACATTGCTAACCAGACCACAAAACTTCTAAAAAGTATATCAATATAATATAAAAGCTATTCTGATGATTTACCCCATGAAAACCTGCTTTCCTGATAGTATTTTCTCAAGTACATCTGCAGCTATTTGTACCATAGGGATGTGGTTAGACACAGCCACATAGACAACCTGTTAGTACCAAATGGTCCTCCTCATTCCTTCATTACACCCTTCCAGATACTATTCTCTTGCTTTCAGGCACATGGATCTCCCAAATTTTACAAGCACCTCAGGAAAACATACACATAAAGGAAGATATCCAGAGGTCTTTAGTTTTTTGGCCATAAAAAAAAAATCCCCACAAACTTCTTCAAGAAGAACCCATGAATCAAATCAAATCTCAGAAAAAGGGAGAGCAAGTGAAAGAAAGATACAAGTACAGAACATTTTGGATCCTTTGCATTATTTCCTTTTACTTTTTGGAAGTGAAATGGCTAAAGTGACTTCTCCAACAGGATTTCAGAAGCAGCAAGAGCCTTAGGAAGCAGAGCTGCTCCAAGTGTTCCTGCAGAGAAATATGAGAGGAGACATCCAGGAGAGGATGTATTGAAAGGAAGAATGTGATGGATGTGTGTGAGGATGTTCAGGAGACATGAATGCTCAGAAATGTAGACAGTAGCTGCTGCAAAATGGACACTTTTGAAGACAAGTTTAAACTTGATATACAGAGTAATGGGATCACAGTAAAATTATTGCCTGACCTTTTCTCTTCTTTCATGATTTGGAACCTTTCAGTGTCTTTACTTATTTACTGCTCTTAGCTAAATTCTATCCTTTTGACACCATCTGTCTGGTAACCTAAAGCTAAGAAATCTGAAACATATTTGGAATGATGAGTACTGGAGACATCAGAAATAGTTACAAATGATGTTTTGTATTTTACAGCTGAACGTAAATCAAACAGCTCTCCATACCAGTTTCTTTCTGCATAGTGTGCATATAAATCAGGATCTGTAGCTGCACCTAAAATTTAATGAAGACAAATTTCAAATATCCTACCACTGTGGATTTTTACAGTAAGAATAATGAAAAAGGATATGAATTCACAGCATTAATGACCTTCCCTCCCATCTCTCCTCCTACTCATTCCCTAGCAGGAAAAGTCTGCATGTGAACTAACTCTGGTAAAGTATTCCAATAGGCAGTGATGATGCAGAGACAAGGTGAGTGTGGTGTCTGACACCATTGCCCCTTTTAGTTACCCATATCTGACAGTTGGGGTTCTGCTGCTGGCCCCAGCTCTTACTTCTGCTACTATCATAACTGCAAAAGTGCTGCTAGCAATGCAGTCAGAAAAATCACTGCTGGTGGTAATTTCTCTGTATATCTCTCTTGAGTAATGCTGAAGTAAATAAGCCTGGATCCAAACTTTCACCTACATAACGGTGAGGCATTTCACACTCTAGTCTTAGATCACTAAATGGAAAGTGTCATATTTCCAGCAAAATATCGCTATATAAAAAGTAGAAAGAAATACTTTTTTGCAGGATCACACCTCGCTGGTCTACACTGCTAATGCTAGACAAGTATCTTAAATTAAACATGTAGTAAAAGCATGTTTTCCCTCCCCCTGGATTTTGAGGGGTAGGAAAAGCAGTTGAAAAGAAGGGAGGCTGACTGTGATGGATACATATGATAGCTCGTCCCTATGCCTTGGAGTAAAATGAAATTATTCTCTATGATCATTAGAAAAAACCCCAAAAAAATGTGAAGTTTTGTTTATTCATTGCTCTGAATTAACCATTTTTAATCACTTCTGTCTTTTAAAATTCTCCCTTCCTAAATCACATATTGCTTCATGAGTTCCCCGGGACTTAGCATCCGGCTGAGCGGGGTGCCCTCACAGCCAAGGTATAGTGTCTGCTAAGTGACAAGCCCAGGGAAAATCCAATGGCTGCCAGGCACTTAGCAGTGGGTGCTCCACACTGCCTCTTAAATCCAGCCTCCACTTTCTGCTTTTCTCTGCAACAGCTGCTAATGCTTGAATGAATCATAACTAGACACTTCTGGTGGTGCTGTTTTGGAAGTGAGGATTGTCACTCACATGTAGCTCCTCTCTTCTGTTGCAGGCACACATAACTGGCTCTTGTTGAAGGACACATGCAAAGTTTAGGTTAGTGGTTTGCTACTTGTTTGCAGGCAACCCTCTTACACTCCTTTTTGGTCTCTTGCATTTGCTTTCTTCAAATGTGTGTTTATTTCAAGTTCTTAGCATCCAGTCTCTGTCTCTGACAAACACTCCTCCACACCAGGGCTGCTGTGAAGATCCTGGGAATATCATATCCCCGAAGGCCTGACTTCCTTCAGTCCTTCAGACTTTCATATAAGAGCTGCACTTTCTCTCTGCAGAAGCTATGCGTAATGACAGGACGACCAAACATTCCTCTTGGTACCACCTAGGGACCAACTCACATGCACACTACAGTGATGCCAACCCCACTTTGACACTGCTTGCATACTGAGAGCACAGGAGAACCAGCAGCATCTCTTGTCTCTATAGGGCCAGCAATGAAAGCTAGAGAGAGACCTGGACTACAGTCTATTCTTTTTCATTTAATTTTGTAGTAGCTGTAAGAAGAGTGTTAAGTGATAGGATGAGGGGGAATGGATTTAAGCTGGAAGAGAGTAGATTTAGACTGGATATTAGGAAGAAATTCTTTACAGTGAGGGTGGTGAGACACTGGAACAGGTTGCCCAGGGAGGTCATGGATGCACCCTCCCTGGAAGCATTCAAGGCTAGGCTGGATGAAACCTTGAACAAGCTGGTCTAGTGAAAGATGTCCCTATCCATGGCAGAGGGGTTGAAACAAGATGACATTTAAGGTCCCTTCCAACCCAAACCATTCTATGGTTCTAAGTGTGACTGAAGATACTGCCTAATGTTATGGCTTGAACTCAACTGGAGATCTCTGTCATTCCTTTCTGAAATGAGACTGGTATGAAAATTCCTCTCTAACCCCTATCATACGTATTTGTGTCACTTTTAGAGTGCTTGCCACTGTACTTTGCACAGATGTTTTCATGGCTGCTGACTGATTTTTTTTTTTACATGTTTAAATTATTTTAACATTTCAAAAAGAAGAAACAGACATCTCAAGCAGCTTTAAAGATGCTAAGCCAGCATTTGCTTTCTGAACTGAATGCTTCCCTAGAGGCACGTGTCAACCCTTCTTTGCTCTATTCTCATAAATCTAACCAGCTTGTTAATTTACTTATTTTTAATGGATGAGTCCATTTAATGGCAAAATACAAGAATAAATCACTGGAGCTTTTGTTTTCCTTTGCTTATAACATCCCAGGATTTAAAAATTATGCAAGAAACAGACAATACTTCTGGCTGGAGAAAAAAAGAATTATTAATTTTAGTTCTCTTATTTTTGAAAATAATTTGTTAGGAACATTTGAGTAGGTGAAGGAAAAGACCTGAAGGATCTATATTTAATGAACAAGGTTGAACTTTCTATATTCAGCTTTTAAGGAGTGAGAGTTATTACAAACAACTGTTACAGAAAATATTGAATTTTGATCATAAGTATTATTTATTAAGCTTCTCTAAATGTTGAATTTCGATCATAAGTCTTATTTATTAAATCTTCTCTATTGTATTTTCACAGGCTTCATTTTGGGGTACTGAAAAATGGATAACATGTTTAGAACCTGTGCAAAAAGCAGACGTTGGGGAAGAGTGTGGAGCTTTAGTGAAAATTGAGAGAGGTACAGGAGAATTGTCCTGAGAGGTACAGAACTTCATGAAACTTGGCAAAGTGCTTAAAACCTACAGAGGTACACATGGAAAACCAAAACAAATTTTGGCTCTTCCAAACTGTTGGTTAAACCATTAAAAAAAGCTCTTTTTTTTCCTTAAGTTTCATTTATCCTTCTATTATTATTCCATTCTATTAGGAAATAAAGTGATCAACATGATCTAGAAGAGCAATTTAACCACACACTCAGTGCCTTGCTCCAGAGTCTCAGTAATTATCACAGAATTTATACCAATATCCACATCCAGCAATATTTGCCTACGTCTTTAAAATTAACCTAGAGAGCAGTCAGGCTGGTTAAACACAGATGTTACTCGCCAAGCTACAGAACAATAAAAGGCAGACCACAGAAGAAATTTGAATTCATGCTGTGGTTTTCCTGGTTGCCACTGGATAATTGAATCTTGCTGAATAATAGTTAACCACCAAGGGAACAAAATTTGATACAGAATTCTCTGGAGCTTGCTGCACTGAGATGTGCCTGACACACTAACCTCTGTGTTTGTGGGGGTGTTAACTGGCCCACATTATATCAATTAACAAAATCTCTTCTTTCCAGCATTCATCACTACATAATGCCTTGTAAAGTGATACTGATGAGTCAGATTCTCTTTTATTTTCACCCCCCCTGCCCTTCCATCCTAAATAGTAATAATTGCCTCTCCATTTTAATAGTTAAGTAAAAACAGCTAATTTGTCAGTATACCAGGCAAAGGAGCATAACAGAGAAGAAAGTTTAGTCAGGAAGGTGATTATGGAAGTGACATTAATCATATTGGGTGGAGATGGGTCATATCAATACCTGCATTCAACTTACTGGAGGGGATGAAAAACCTGTAGTTGAAAGAAAGACTAGCAAGCTCTCACATCCAGATTCATAGTAAATTAGTCTTCCCTATGTAATAATGATATGAATTTACTATCAAAGTGCTATGTCTTTACAGCTGAGGGAATATAGCAAGGACTACTTTTTTCCTGACTTCCAGAAACCTTGCTTACTTGCACTGCCTGACTGAAATCTCCAGTACAAAAGAGAACACAAGTGACATATTTCTTGCATCAGCTGAATATATTTACTGTTTCACCCTCCCATGCTGAACCCCATGAAAAATTCTTTCACAAAGAAATTAGGAAGGGGTGGCAAAACTTCCTGCAGATTGAAGAGAATATTCAGCAAGGTTCATGTAAACTCAATGGCAGAGAGCAGAAGGCAAAATAGGTGTGTGGCTTTTCCATTCACATTTTTAAACAGAGAAGTTTAAAAGTAAGGAATGTAATGAGAGTTCACATTACCATTTTTGAATTAGGGAGCAAGTAACAATCCACTGGATGAGCAGTTTGTAAGGACAATGAATCTTAACACTACTTTGCCTAAATCTGTCATTAATCTAGACATTCACTGCAGATAAGATATCCTTCTTACCTGACTGAGAATACGACCACATTTCTTTCCAATTTTTTCCACCAAATCAAAGATTGGGAAGTTCCAACTATTTAGCTGCTCCATCAGAGGATCCAAGTTGTCCATAACCAGAGGTTCAGGAGCAAGTATAGGTTTGTCCTATGCCAGAAATGAGAATAAAGAGACATTTTAGTTCTGCAAAGCAACTTGTGCAAAAATTTATGCTCTTAAAAACTAAGTTCACATTAGCATCATCTGTAAGTAGATGGCACTTAGCTCAGAGAGATGTCCCCATTTTTACCAGCCCTGCAGCTAGTTGCTCTCCTTTATAATTTGTTTCACTTGAATGAATAGGAAATTCTGAAGAAGAAACATCAGTCTCTGAACTTATCCATGAGACACATTCCCTTGTTCATTCATGGGAATAATTCATTCATTTCCAAGGGAGTCTGTCTTCTTCATTGTATAATTTGCTGCAGTACTGAGGGAAAAGCACTCTTTTTCTACTTCCACATCAGGACCCACTTACTACAGTCTAACATGGCTAATGGAGCTCAGCCCAGCTGAAGACCCTTACCTTTTAAACTGAAACCTACCTGCTTTTTAAGGTTTGCAAATAAAAGATGGAATATGCCTCTCCTTTCACATTTCTCCCTGAATATTTCCTTGAATTTCATTATTACTAAGAAACTGTAGAGAGAAATGCCAAAATATCTGCAGAAAAATGCCTTCTCTCAGCATGTCCAGCTCCAACAGATTACAATAAATTTTTCAAGAGCTCATGCCAATTTACATTTATTAAGTCAGTTGTACAACAGGCTATGGAAGCTAACAGTTAAATACAGTAGACATGAGAAGATCAGGACTGCCATGTTCTCATACACCAACAATAATATCATGCAGACAAGTGTTAATTTGTTTTAAAATAAGGACCACTGGATGTATTAGCCAAGATTGCAAAGCCACTGAGAAGCTGAAGTAGCTGAATAGGAGGATGATAGATCATGCTGGTAGTCTGAGAAGATGGTTTCTCTTCCTTCCAATTCATTTCCTTTAAAGGCAACACTGACACAGAAGCCAAACATTTCAGAAATGCCTAATGCCAGATTCAGAATATTGAGTTTATTCATCAAAACAGACCGTTAGTGTTTCACAAATGGCCAGTTCTTAGCAGCTCTCACACGCTTCAATGGACCCTTTGGATTCTTGAAAGTCATTCCTCCTGCTGCAAGGTAAAAGCCTGCTGCAATTGTTGCTTAAAACCATAGTCATGATCTTTAGCTAGCCCTAGGGTTTTTTCTTTGGTGGGGTTTTGAGATTTTTGTTGGTTTGTGTTTTTTTGTTGTTTTGACGCTTCCCTCCTTTCCCCCCCCCCCCCAATATCATTATACACTCCGTCAATTGTGCAAGTGGAACTTAACCAAGCTACCTCAGGTGGTATCAAGGGATGGAGAATGATGGTCTCAGGAGGGTATGTCCTGCAGACGGATCCCTTCCGTGTCTGCCCTTTGGAGCAATCTGTCTCGTCATCGTTTTGTACAATGTCGCTGCTGTCACTGTTGTTGGTCTCGTAGTCAGAAGTGGCTTGTGCAGGATCATCTACAACAAAAATCACGAACCTTGTTGTGTGAACAGTAAGGATGGCATGAAAGTCATCCTGTGACCTTCTGAATAAAAGGAACAGGATCTCTGACTCATAATACATATGTGCTGCTTGGCTGGGTCCAGAGTCGGACAATCTGTCCAAAGGCATTAAAAGCATGTACCCTGCAGAGTGGAAAAAAATGGATCTGGGATTGAAGAGAGAAGAATTTTCAGGACCATTATTTGAGCAGACTTGGTTAGATGAGGCAAACCATATTTCCTTTATGTTTTAATTCTCTTCTTCATCAGCATTTTGCACATGATGTACATACAAAAAGGAAAGGAGCCTCAAAGGCATCTCCTATTGTCTCACCTGCATGTACTCTCCTTTTATGACAGACAGAAATATCTGTCCTTCCAGTGAATGATGATGGAGTTTAAGGGATGAGGAGTTTTATGATGGACAAAGAATTACCTGTTCTGTTCAGGGTGTGTGTGGTACCATCATTTCTATCTAGTGTCCCATCACCAGCTTCTATTTGGTTATAAGGTCTGCCACAGCTGAAATACATCAAGAAACATGCACAATATAAAGAACCCTGTGCATTAGCCAGTCTTATGTAAAATGCTGTCCTGCTGATAGTGTAAGATTATGTCATACAGTATAAGCTATGGTACAGGGTGCATTCTCCAGAAAACAAAAACAAAAGAGTAAGCTTAAGTTTTATTGGCAGTCAGGAATGTAATAAGAAAACAAAACAAAAAAACCCAGTAAGACCTTGCATTAACTGGCCACCACCGTTAAATTTGTTTTGCCAACAGTAAACCTGTATCATGGGATTTTTTTTTAATTGATTTTTTATTCTTGAAGTTTATCAGTACGAATAAAACAAACAAACAAACAAAAAAATCCCCTGGTTTTATATTACAGCTGCCCTATAAGCATGAATTAAAAATGATGAAAATGTGTGTGCCAGAGTGACACACAATCCTACATAATCCAATTTGAAAACAATTATGATGTGGCTTTGCTCTCCTATTCTTGCTTAAAATCTTAATATGTTCCTCTTAAAGAGGGAAAAAGGTGTCCTGCCATTACTTGAATGGCAAGATACCAAATAGATCAGAACCAAGGGGGTGTTTTCAGAACAGGAGGTGAATGATCTGGCATCCAGACATTTAGCAGTGAAACTAGAAGACAGAGTTTGCTTCATCATTCCCAGGACAGAAAGACATTGTAGGAGGGATCACAATATCATGACCATTCCAAATGGCTTCTATAAAAATGATTTATTCCTTGTGTGTGATTCCCTTTTAGCCCTAAATGTGAGCTAAATACCAGCTGCAACATTTCAAATTACAATGTCCCAATACGACTGAGTCTAAGACCTGAAGGAAAAATGATGTATCAGGAAAAACTTGAGAGAACTTAACAAATCTGAAGCTTCATACAGCAGTATAAAATCTGACCATGAAAAACAGACACTTTAACGTTTCTTGCTCTGGTTTGAGTCAGCATTTTGTGGCATATCTCATATGTAACTACTACAAAATTATTTTGATTGGTCAAACTTTGTAGTAGAAGCTTTATACCAATCTAAGTAGGTACAAAAATGGCTGAAATCCTATGCCAGGTGGCTTTTGACCAAATCATCCAAAAAATATTATAGAATCATAGAATCAGTAAACATTAGAGATTGGAAGGAAATTCCAGAGATCATCAAGTCCAACCCCCCTGCCAAAGCAGGATCACTTAGGGTAGTCTGCACAGGAATGCATCCAGGTGGGTTTTGAAAGTCTTCAGAGAAGGAGACTCCCCAAGCTCTCTGGGCAGCCTGTTCCAGTGCTCTGTCACCCTCACTGTAAAGAAGTTTCTTCTCATGCTGAGGTGAAACCTTCTATGTTCAAGTTTGTATCCATTGGTCCTTGTCTTATCACTGTGAACCACCAAAAAGAGCCTGGCCCCCTCTACTTGACACCCACCCCACAAATATTTATAGACATCAATCAGATCCCCTCTCAGTTTTCTTTTCTCAAGACTAAACAAGCCCAGGGCTCTCAGTCTCTCTTCATAGGGGAGGTGCTCAAGTCCCCTAAGCATCCTCCTGGCTCTCCCTTGGACTCTCTCCAGCAGGTCTCTGTCTCTCTTGAACTGGGGAGCCCAAAATTTGACACAATATTCCAGGTGTGGTCTCACCAGGGCAGAGGGGCAGAAGAATCTCCCTACATCTGCTGAACACACTTTTCTTGATGCACCCCAGGATAGCATTGGCTCTCTTCGCCACAGGGGCACATTGCTGCCCTTTGGAAAATTTGCTGTCCACCAGGACTCTAAGGTCTTCCTCTGTGGAGCTGCTTTCCAGCAGGGCAGCCCCTAACCTGTACTGGTGCCTGTTGTTATTCCTCCCCACTTTATTCTGAATGCCCTGCAAACATAATGAATTCCTGTAAGAATTTTAAATAAAAGTACAAATCTGTATACAATGATACTTACAATGATACTTATAATGCATAGCCAAGCAAATAAATCTTGTATCACTGAGGTTTATATAAAAAGATGAAAACCAGATATTACTTTCTCTCTGCCATACTCCTTTTGGTTCCCATAAGGTCAATACTAACAAGCCAAAAATGTAAAGAGAGAAAGAGAGCCTTTGATTGGTTGTAATGCTACAAGGCTTTTGTGCCACTATGAGAGTGCTTCTTTATTTCTAGAACATATGCAAACTCACACTGATTTAATATGTATGGTCCACATAAAATGTTTAATAGGTATGGGCCACATATACCACGACTAAAACCTCTCCCTGAGTTACCTAGCAGAATGCTTGAAATCTGTTCTATGTCAGAAGTAAACGTGCCCATGCAACTCTAACTCAACTCCCTTCATGCACAGGCATTAAAATGTACTTCTTAATCATGGGATTGTTTCACATTTTTTCCCGCAAGCCTCCTACAAGTTCTTTTAACAGCATTGCCTGGCATATATTCTTGTCAAATGTGATTTTCAAACTGTGCTGCCCTACCGCATTTCAGTTTGTAAGTAGAAAAAACCCTACAGTAAAACTGCTTTCTTGATGCCACTGATATCAAACAATCAACTCATTTCCAGAGATCATTTCCTCTGTTGTTTCTGTTGCATTTGTTGGGGAAGGGATGAGTTTAGTAGTGGCAGTAGTTTGCTGGCTTGGTACTACTTCCTAGCAAGGCTTTTTTTTGGGTAGGAACTGTAAAGGATTGTATACAATGAAGACCAGCCATCTACAATGTGAATGCTCAAACATTAAAAGATTTATTTCCAGTGTTTAATAATTTAACTCTCTTGGCTTGTCTAAATCTTGGTTTAGGTTTGCTTTGTGAGGTTTTTTGTTTGGTTGGTTTGTTTTTTTTTTTTACTGTGCTTATTTTATGAAGGGATGCACTATTTATGTACTAGTGGTCCAGCTTGCATCTGTGGATAGGACATCTCTGTATACTAATGGCTAGAAATGTTGCAGTGCTTATGGTTTTTCAATAGATATTTAGGGAATAATGACTATTAGTTTAAATAATACAGGGTTTGCTGTGTTTTTTTTAAATTTTTGTTCCAAATAATCAGCAAAGTCTGTGCCAGCAAATCTGTAACACTTACACAGTCTAAGCATTTGAAAACAAGGAAATTAAGAAGCTAAATATGCTATGCAACCTAGATAGATCACATAAGACATTAGCCACATAAAAGCTAATGATTACACTGAAATCAAAGTCCACATGTATCAAAAAAAAAAAATTCATCACTGTCTATAACAACCTTACATTAATTTTGTGTTGTTTTTTTTTTTTTTTCTTAAACATTTGAAAAATGAAATGCAGCTGTTATCTGCTCTCTTCAAGAAGAAGGCTCTCTTCAAAAGAAGGCTTCCAGCAATCATGGTCACCAGTTAAAGTAATAATATTTTCTTAGAATAGTAATAAAGGCACTGTTTAAAGTTTCACAGTAGCAATATTAAACAGTAGCATATTTATGGCATATCTCTTATGTGTAACAGAGTTTTCAATTCAAATGAATCACTGCAAGTCCCAGTTTTGAATACCTTTGGAAAACTTTTAAAAACGCTTAAATTTCCATTTGGTCAACTAGGTAACACCTTAAAAGCCTGCTAGAATCCTAGTCTGAAGTCCAGTGAGGATGACTCCCTTGAGCAAGCCTGCAATTTCAGTTTTCACTTTCTCACATCCACTTTCTAGACCTGCATATACTGAGATACTTCCAAAGCCATGTGACTGAAGCTAGAAGCAAATAAACTATTTCCAAAGATAGTAAAACTTGGTAACATTCACCCCAGTCTGAGATGACATGCTGCCCACTGGCTAGCCAATAATCACAAATCACTCCTTAATATGACCAAAAGCAGTATCTCAAGATAACCTTGAAAGCGCACTGGAACAGGCTTCTGAATTCTAGTGTTTCCCACTACTCTGAACTGGATACGTATTGCAAATTCCAGTAATCTAATTTGGCAACTGAATCCTTTTCAAGAAGACAAGCACAACAACTTTCTTTCCAAAATGCTGATTTTACAGAGCAGGTCTGCCTGTTCTACTACTGGGCTACTTGAAGGTGTAAAATTAAACTGTGTTACTGTAACTGTCAGCAGGAGAAAGAACTCAGCTGCAGCAGATTTCTGAAAAAAGTCCCAGTGCCCCATAATCTTACTCTGCTGGGGGAGGACAGGACCTACTCCTTCTGAGAGAAAGTCCACTATTACACAGACTTCAGGCATTGTTGCCATACCTTTATCAAAAGGTCAGCAGCTTTTAAACCCTAGCAGTAAGATTTTTTTTAAATCAAACATCAGATACCTTCCATGAAAGACTTGGCCTGTGACATGGAAGTGACTGTTGATGTTAAGGGCATGGTGTGAGAAACACAAATTGTTAACATGAAATCCAACCTTGAGATCTGCAAGCTTTTGGCCAAGGCTTTATGAACCAGACTCTGCATCTGACATGAATAAAAACTAAAAAAGCAGTCAACCATCTCACACTGCAAAAGTGCTTTGTAACATCAATCTACACAATCACTCATGTACTGAGAACTGTTTGGATATGGTGAAACATCAACCAAAAATACCACAGCAAATCACTAAAGCGTTTATGTTGGCCAAAAGAACTTCTTTGTGAGTACAACATGAAATGATTCCAACGCATGCACGTTACTATCTTACCTGCTGCAGATGACAGAGGGGCTGATAACAGGGTCTGACAAGCTAGGTGCACTCTGAGTAGAAGTTAAGACTTTGTGTGGCTTTAAGCTTTTCTTGGTGTCAATATCGGTAGAATCTGGAAATGACACAGAAGATATTTTTCCAGTAGGACTTGTGGCAGGTGTCCCCTGAATTGGTGAATGGCACGGGGAGGTGAGAGGTGAAATATTTGGTGGGACACCTGGCAAGAGAAAAGAGTCTCATCAATTAACAGAAGTGACAGATGATTGCATGAGTTGACTGCACAGTAATACTTCTCTTGAGAGGATACCAGCATAGCTTCCAAATAGGGAAATAAGACAAAACCCTCCTCTACTATGAGCCAAGGGCAATGCTCTCACACAGAGATGAAACTCCACTGATATCAGCCACTTCTACCTGCTGAAGATCTGGATAAAAATATGAAGCATATTCTCCCTGTTGAGTAGGGTACACTATTGAGCAGGTGTGAAATGAAAGGCATGTGTTCAGTGCATTACTATTGGTACTAAGATGGACCTGCTGCTGGTTAACAGAAAAGGACTTGTAGGAGATGTAACAGTTGGAGGCCATCTTGGGCTTAGTGATCATGAAATAATACAATTGTTAATTCTTGAAGAAGGAGGAGGGTTAGCAAACTGTCACTTTGGACTTCCATAGGGCAGCCTCTGGCCTGTTTCAGGAGACCGCCTGTCAGTTCCCTTTGGAGGCCATCCTGAAGGAGAAAGTAGTCGGGGAAGGCTGAGTGCTCTTCAAGAAGGGAATGTTAAAAGCACAGGAGCAGGCTGTCCCCATATGCCAAAAGATGGGCCAGCAGGGAAGAAGGCCAGCCTGGAGAGCTTCAGCTGGAAATCAGGGACAAAAGAAGAGTTTATAGCCTTTGGAAAAGGGGATGGGCTACTCAAGAGGACTACAAAGATGCAGTGAAGCCATGCAGGGAAAAAATTAGAAGGGCCAGAACCCAACTGGAACTCAATCTAACTATTGCTGTAGAAAATAATAACAAATGCTTCTATGACATAACAAAAGGAAGACTAGGGAGAAGCTCCATACTTTATCGGATGCATGGGTGACATTGTGACTAAGAATGAGGAAAAGGCTGAGGTACTTAATGCCTCCTTTGCCTCAGAACCCTAATGGTGCCATTCCTGCATTCCTCACAGACTTCAGCATTGATCTTGTGCTGCTTGAGTTTATTTTTCATTATCTGCTGCTTACAAGCAAACATTACCTGTACCAAATGGCACTGTACTCCTGAGCCAGTGTATTAGAAACTGCCAATATTCACATGTGCAAACACTAGCAAGACACAGTTCCCTCTCCCTTATTCTGTCTAAGCACCCCTGCCAAGATGAAATGCATCACCCAGTTCAGTATTTGAGACAAAGCATTGCTTTCTTTTTGAATCCACTTTACATCTTTTAGTCTCAGACAGAACGGTCCCTTTCACAATAAAATGCAGATGAGAAAACATTATCTTAAAAGGAAATGCATGTAAGCTGACTTACCTCCTGTTCTTAAGCTTTTAGGAACTCAGAATCAGTTCATTTACTATGTTCATCTCCAAAGCCAAAAGAGCTTAGAACTTTAACTGGGTTTATGTTTGAATTGTGCCTGTTATCTAAATGGATTCCAGACACAAAAATTATCTCAGAACAAGGCACTATGTTGATCTAAGTTTAAGAAATACTAACCTTGCAGGACATATGTGTACAGTTCCAGTGGTTTTTCCTGATAACAACTTACTATGATATGAGGTAAAAATATGAGTTACTGTTGACATATCAAGAGTTAAGAATAACCTCTAACAGTTACTAGACTGTAATTTTGAACTATTCAACATCTAAGTTTGATTAGCGTATTTCTTCAGGAAACATGTGGTATGCATTAATGTCTTAGTTCAGTGACTGCAACAAGTATATTACACTAGTCTTGAGGCCAGAAACCTACAGCCTACAGAGCAATTAAAAAGTTGTCAGATGACTGTGACATATGGAAATTGCTTTAAAAAAGAAAGCCTTTGTTTCACATTTACTAATCCTTTGAGATATCTGCTTTACACCCAACAAAAATAAATCTTTAAAAACATTTCACAGCCTGTTAGTTGAACAGGGAATTGAGTTGGGATTATTTTCTATCTTTCAGCTACATGTTACCAGGTATCTTCAGGACTGTTAGAGAATACAATATGAATGGTCATCTTTCAGCAATTTAAAGCAAGCCCTGAGAATTTAAACAGCAATTTTAAAAATAATGTTTCTAATCACAGATGACTTTCTGCTGCTACTGTCTCTTGAAATACATTTGGTTGTGGGATTTTTTTAAGGGTAATTTTCCAGGATAGACAACCAAAAATAAAATAAATTAAAAAAATACCAGAAAACCACCAAACTACGTTCAATAATATAACATTTAAGCATTTATTAAACAAAAGTGAGAGAAAGGAAGTCTTGCTACAGCAAGGAAGGAGAAGAATAGCAATATAGGGAGAATTTTTAAAGTGCATTTTTAGGTTCTCCAGAAATTTTACACATGTGCACTGTTGAAGAAATAAAAGAGTAACTTCAATGTGATGTGAAATTACATAGGAAAACACTTGAGTTTACCTCAGCATTTTGGCCTAACAGGTGTAGGGAGAAGTATTTTAAATTCCTAATGTTTTAATTCGCAACTAAAGATTCATTTTGTAAATTCACAGATTTAGCTCGATCAACTTGTACTAAGAATTATTATACACTGCCAAAGGAGTCGATACAAACATTTTTATTATTGAGTGAAAATTGAAGCAATTCTTTAGTTGGAACATGAAAAAAAATCATAATTAAAATTATTTGTAAACATTCTAAACCATCAAAATATCAATTCTCCGGATAAAACATTGTGCCAAAATTTTTACTCCTATCAATGTCCCTAGGAATCGCTTGTGATAGAACGGTGCTCTCCCTTCATCAGTTGGGAGCTCAGGTATTTGAGCAACAGAGATGACTATTGACACTTTCTGAAAGCCTAAGAGACTAAATGTAAAATTGACTGATGGGGTTAATAAATCTTGCTTTCCAAATATAAAATATTATGCACACACACTCTTCTTTCAAATTAATGGGTGAAGCTCTGAAAAACACAAATCTGTGTTGGATTTGTTTTGTTCTAAAACAAATTCCTGGATTCTTGCTACTATATCTGTATTACTTTTAGGTTCAATTTTATTCATTTGCCTATATGCCTATTACCTTTTAAGGCAGTTTTGGTACAAGAGGAGATTAAATAAACTCTTCACTTTCAAAAGCAGATGAAATGTGACAGTGCTAGATATGCAGAATAATTGTGCAGCCATATCTTCAAACCCATCTCTAAGTTGGGATTCTCTTGACTTTTCAGATGTCAGGTCTCAGGCACCCATCAATTTCCACCTGATGTCTAGGCAGCTAGTATCTCTGAGTAACATTATCTCAGCATTATTTCAAGTTTGGAATTGGACTGATTTAAAAAAGGAAGGCCTTGTGATCATTTTGAATTGCAAGTTAAAGCATGAGTAAACATTACAATATTCTCCTTTTGTGCAGAGAAGAGAACCTTGTTAACTGTGGATTAAGACTGCTTCATGGCTGCCATTATCAGTACTGAAGCCATGTGGTAGTTTTAGGCTGTACCTTTAAAATCTTCCACAGATCTTGAACAGAAAGTGCTAGAATGTAAAGAAATCACCATTGGGTGTAAAAAGGAAAATAATGATAAGTTCTAAACAATTCCATTGGACAGGTATACTTAGATAGGTAAAATCTGTCTCTCTCCTTTCAGCTTCCTCGCTCTGGGAGACACTAACTTGCTTCAGCTTGGCTTTGCTAATCTTGGCTGTGTTCTTTGTTGTGGCTGAGTATCCTAACAAAATAATTCTCTGCTCTTTTTCTTGTCCCTTTGTGCTCAGGGGTGTAAGGAGGGGAGCAGGGAAGGGGAAGCTATTAGCAACTCCACTGGTTGTCCAGGGGGGTTCTTGTGCTGTTTATAAATTGTGGATAACTGTAAATATTGTATATTTTGTACATATGCATTTCATTGTAGATTGTAGTTTTGCTTGTAAATACAGCTTCATTTGCTTCCAACTGAGCAGGTCTGGCAGTTTAATGTTGGGGGGAACTTTCAACCCACTTCACAGCCACCTTCTCAATTTCTTTTCCTCAGTTCAGACAGGAGTCATTTTTTTTAAGGCCCAAAAAGGTAAGTAAAAAGACCTATATTTAATCCTCTCTAAAAATCAGTAAGAACTACTTGGACTTTCCGAATAACAGACAGAGATATATCTCTGAGTTATAATGGCTTTGGCATGGATGTGTTTGCATAGGACAGGCCAGTTGCTGCCTACAGTTCTGAATGGCATTTTGTAGGTTGTGGTGCTTCAGGAAGTCTGTTAGGCAATACACACAGACAGTTGATCTAACAAATGTTACAGAAAAACATGCTGTTCTCATCCCTGGAGTAGTGAAGGGAATTACATGGATATAATCACACCATAATTTAGTATGGCACTTACTGCATCATGTCATGACCAACTCTACAAATCACAAAGGTCAAAACATTTACAAAAGCATCACTGTAGTATTTTTAAGCCACTGTTTTTGTTGTGTTTTTTTTTTTTTAATAAAGGAAATAGTGATATTTATATTGGTGGGAAAAGCAAGAAGAGACACAGACTGGATAGAGATCAAAAGCAGCTTCATGTGCTAGTCATGGGGAAGCAGCTAAATGATCCTGACAGTCTGACAGATGCCCACTCACCTTGCCGGCTCTGCCTTTTGGCATTCAGGTGGTTGGTGGAAGGCATGGTGTAGGAGGTGGAGAAGGACCTGCTCTTTGTGATTGTCATCAGAACTGAGCTGTTCCAGGAGTCAGTGCTGCAAAACCAGAGTGCAAACAAGCATCATTTGACACAGTGAAAAGCCTCAACAGCAGAAGTTAGGAGGGAAAAGTACACAATACTGAGACAGCACAAAATCTGATGAGGAAAACAGCATTTATCTGCAGGCTGAACTGCTATTTGTGAGGCATTAGTACTGTGTTCAGCAAAAACATTTACAATGCAGGTCCTCCAAAGCTGGACTTCCTTCAGTGCTGAGGTCTATTCACTTTATTTATACGAAGATGTCTTCATTATATTGTTCTGACAGTACAAACAGGCTTAAAAGTTGACTTGAAATAAGTTAAATTTATATTCTCTTTTAATGCCTCTTTACAAGAGCCAGAAGTGCCAGAAGTTCTCAGCGTAAACCAAAAATCAGTCTTGTTGACTCCTTTGCTGCAAATACCAAGGCAGATACCCAGTAACTCTTCAGGCACTGGAGAAGCTCCTCAGGAGGCTGGAAGAGCACTGCATTGGTGTTACTAGTGATGTGGCCCTTCTCTGGGTGACATGCTTTAGCCCCCTGAAACACATGCTGCATCACAAACCACAAATCCTCTGGGCACACCCTGAAGACGCTGGTCACTGAAGGGGAATAGGATGATGCCTGTGACCTTGTGTGCAGGGAACAAATGGTGGTACCCTGCAACAGGATGGGTGCATGCTTTCAGCCTTCAGGTTACAACTGTGCACCAGAAGAGGCCAAATACTTCTGTAATGAGTGAGAGTTGTATTTATCATTGTTTTCTTAAATGATACTCATCAAAGGTGAGCTATTTGCAGGGATGTAGATCTCATGAGGCCTGTGACTTCTCTGTAAGTCTCTGGCCTGTTAGGCTCCAGATTTTTCCTCACTGCCTCACCATCCAAGTGATGAGAGGATATGCAAGGCAGAAGACAGCCTTTTAAAGCCTAACCCCAGCTCCACTTGGAAAAAAAAAAGGGGGGGGGGGGAGGGAAAGGGTTCTGAAAAAAAAAAAAAAAACAAGAAAGGCATATAACCTTGTTTTAACTCTACAAATATCTTACTGTTTTGGCAGACCAAGCTCTACCTACAAAAATACGTGCTGGATGTTTCCATTGGCCCAAACTCCTATAACCTGTGATGAAGTAAGAAGCTGCTCTCTTAACCTTGTTTGTTTGTTTTGTGTTTTGCTTTTTGACAAGAAGAATATAACACACTGGTCCACTGCAAAAATACCCCAAACCTAACACCCCCAAACCACTTTTCTTGACTTCTTATGGGAAGTCAGCTGGACATGGAAGTCAATTAGACATGGAAGTGACTGGGGGAAGGAACATGTAAGCTCTATTATTTTTCCCAAATCATTTGAAGCTATAAGAGGACCACCAGATTGAAAGGGGATTTTTTCAAATATGTGATTGCAAATTTAGGAGTGATGCCACACACTGTGAGAACCAAGTTGCAGATTTTGTAACTACAGAATCTGCTACCTGTGTCATCTCTCCTCTCCTAATATTCATACTATGAAATGTTTCTTTTTCTGCAACCTGTGGCATGCTTGAATTTGGTGGAAAATAATCAAGACTAATCCCATAGCTGGCAGATAATCAAGACTATTTTTTTTTCTGTCAGTTCAACTTTTTTTCCTTGAAAGCAAATCTGTACTGCTCTGCCAAAATGTTTAAAGCTAGACTTAGAGGATTCATCTTTACCCTTTCTGGAACACACAGTTTTTCTTCCACTGTGAAAGAAAAACTGCAAACAGTAGGCTGGGAGGCTTGACAGAGACATATGTACACAACTGGTGACATTAAACGTAGAAAGAATTGATAGTCTGCTTAGTTATCTCATCATGCAGAGTTACATAAGAACCATAGAACAGGACCAACAATAATATTTAATTCCTCTCCTCCTCCCTCTGATTCCCATCTTAGGATGCTTACATACTGCATGAGAGTCTGAGATCAACAGCCTAAATCAAATGTACCCTGGGAAACACAGGCTAGTGACTGAAGAACATTTGTATTTGGTTATAGCTTCTATATATTTACTTTTACTGAGATACATGAGACTCCTCACAAAGCAAACATTGGCTAACCACGTATTTTTCTTCCACCCAACTTTCAGTGTACTCTGCAGGCTGTCTTGAGCACCTAGACGTGCTGTACAAGAGGGAAAGGTGTAGCTACCTGGAAGAAAGTCTGACCAAAGCAGTTTTCTAGGGTTGCATTCACCCACACTGTCTAACATCAAACACTGGTGATGTTTGGCCTTCTGAGGTCCTATCTTTTCTCCATTATCAGCCTGAAATTCTGAATTGCAGAAAAATAAGTGAATCGTCTATCAAACCTCTGAATTATTTTCTTGACATTGATGCTTTTTCTTTGCTCTTCCTTTCCCCACGGCAAAGCCTGTGTCCACACTCTCCCCTCATCCACCAGCTCTAAGGTGATAGCCCTTGCTGAGGTGAGAAGGGGACCTGAACTTTATTCTCACAGCGTGGCACCGTAACTACCAGACTGCATGACCTCTGCCCTTCCTTTAAAGGCTCTATCTACTCCTTTCTGACTGGAATAGAAAAAATGCTCATGAAGCCAGAAAACAGGAAATCTTGTTGAAATAGCTATGCAAGATATTATGGTTAATAGTGCCTGGGACCCAAGCCTCTCTTCCTGCAGACAAGCACTATTCCTACAAGGCAAGCATCTATTCACCTCTTTTATTCACTGGCTGCTCCTGGATGATCTAGCAGACCCCTTGCGGAGTGTTAAATGCAGCTCACCTTAGGCTATCTGGCAGCATGAAAGTCCCCAAATTCAAGGTATTAGGTCTGAAAGCCCTCAGGCAGAAAAGCAACTTTATTAGATTAGTCTTCTGCAAATGCCCTAAACCAGTCAGCTTCTGCCTGGCTGGGATGACTTTTTTTTGATAATGGCTCAGGGATCAGACCTTGAGAAAAAGAAAATGAATAAGAGTGAGCAGGGAATACCTAGGTGATATAGTCAGTCATGAGGAACCATAGCCATAAAATTAAAACCTGTCTCTTCAGAACAGTGAGAACTAGTGCACTTCCAGGTAACTCTGAGAGACTTCAGGAAACTGGAACTAAATGTTGAGCTGAGTAGGTAGATTCCTCAGCCTATGCAAACCTCATTGCAGATTCTCAGATTGCACTGGGTTGGAAGGGACTTTCAAAGATCATCTTGTTCAACTTCTCTGCAGTCAGCAGGGACACCTCCATCTACATCAGGTTGCCCAGGGCCACATCAAGTCTGATCTTAGATGTCTCTAGGGATGGGCCTCAACCATATTTCTGTGCAACCTGTTCCAGTGTTTTACCACTCTCATTGTAAAGAACTTCTTCCTTACGTCCAACCTAAATTTGCCCTGCTCCAGTTTCAAACCATTGCCCCTTGTCCTATCACTACAAGCCCTTTTAAACAGTCCTTCCACCGACTTCCTGTAGGTCCCCTTCAGATATTGAAATGTTGCTGTAAGTTCTCCCTGGAGTGTTCCTTTCTCCAGGCTGAACAGCCCCAATTCTTTCAGCTTGTCTTCACGAGAGAGGTACTCCAGCCCTCAGATCATCTTTGTGGCCGTCCTCTGGACCCAACTCCATCAGGTCCATGCCCCTCTTTGTGTCAGGGAGATCTATTGCTGCACTATATGAACATACCCTTAAAGTGTACATGTCATGACTGAATCTAGAAGTCTTCCAGGCAAACAAATAATGTACAATTATTCCAGTGATTTTGTCGAAAATAATTTCAAAGCTTTAATAATTATTGCTTAATAGCTGTGACTCTCTCCGTACCAGCACCTGCCTACAAAACCCATTAAAATATGAAGCATTTTAAATGGACAATAAATAAATAAATAAATAAATGAGTGGGCACTCAAACTGCACCCCAACAAAACAGCTATGTATATCACCTTCTTGTGGCAAATCAGTAAAAGTCTTTTAATTAAACGAGACAGTTGAGATTCTGAATCCCAGAAGCTAAACTCTGTGGTCAGCAAGAAAGAAGCATTCCACTGCAGTGCTTAAAAGCAGGTAAAGCACAGCAACCATCCTGCAAGAAAACCTTTCTGTGCCCAGTCCATTTTCAGCTTTGCTTTTCAGCTTCTACTAGCAAATCTTCTTTTGTAATTTTGCTCCTAGATTATACCTTTTTTTTTCCTTTTCCCCTGGTGGTAACGAATCTACTTTCTTCTCTCCACTGAATCACTTTTCAACTTATCTAACTCAGTATTTTGTATTTACCATGTATTGCTGGTATTGTATTTGCATGAGTTCATGCAGGGAGCCCTAAGCACTTCTTATATTCTGGAATTAAATGCAATTAAGGAAAACCACAAAATTGCGTATTTTAGGAAAATCCTCTTAAAATCAGGGTTTTTGTTCTGAAAACTAGTATCTAGAGGATGGAGAAGTGTTTTATGAACTGGTTTAATGACAGGACCGTACCATTAGGTGTATTCTTAGAAGTGTTGTTCAGCAGCTGGGGGAAACTGCTGCATATCAGGAAGACTCTAAAGAGATATCTTGGCTTGTTTCCAATTTTATTGTGCAGTTCTGCACTTTACTAGTGTAGGTAGATTTTATTTTTTAATTTTGTGTTCCACCAACAGGAAATAGTTCTGGCATAATCTGGTTAAAATTGGGAATGACACTTCTTTGGCAATTCAATTTAGAGAAACATGAAGAGGTAGCTCTAACATACTTTGAAGTCAGCATTTACAAATGAGGGACACCATCTCATGCAATCAAAGAAATACACCTAAACAGAGACATAAAAGAGAAAAGAAGTAATTTGTAACCTGGATGATGATGATTCATGAGGTTTGATGCTGGCACTGCGATCCCTTCTCACCGGAGCTGGCTCCAGTGTAGGCAATCCTGTGGCTGATGTTGTTGTGGTCCAAGTAGAGGACACTCGTCTCAGCAGTCCTGGAGGCAAACTTCTCCGTAAGCGCTAGAGAGATATCAGTTGCTTCGAGTTTATATAGGCTTACCAAAACTTTAAACATGCAGAAGAAAAAGCACTTCCATTTGATTAATTTTGCCTGACAGTATCTAGTGAGGTGCCTTACATCTGGATTCTCCCAGGTATTATGATGCCTACCTTCTGTTCAAATGAAGATAGTCAGTGCCTTAAACTCTTGGAGGGTCTGGGTCGTCTTCCTTATTTCAAGGTTAAAAGCCCCCTATACATCCACAGCCCCAGAGCCACAGATGTGCAACACTTGGAGCTCTCACAGGAGTCAGCCAGTGCTGGTTGTGCTCTTGAAAAATTTTGATCTTATTTGATGTGGCCAAAAGGCACTTAAGTGATCAGAACCAAAAAGGTGACTGAGGGATTGGAATACCTGTCATAAAAGGAAGACTGAGAGAGCTGGGATTGCTCATACTGAGAAGGCTCAGGGGAGATCTTGCCAATGTATATAAATACATGAAGGGAGTGTGCAGAGAGAACATAGAACCAAGCTCTTTCCTGGGGTGAAAGGACAAGAGACAATAGGGCAAAAATTGAAATGCAAGAGATTCCATTTATGCGCAAGAAAATAGTTTTGCTGTGAGGATGCTTGCCCAGAGAGGCTGTGGAGTCTACATCCATGGAGATACTCAAAATCCAGTTGGACATCCTCCAGAACAACATCCTCTAGTCTGAGCCTAGAGAAATCTGCTCAAGGTTCAACTTGCTCTAGTTGAGGGACTGGACTAAATGATGTCCAAACTGGACTAGATGATGAACAGACATGCTTTTAACCCCAACCCTTCTGCAATTTAAGTTGTCATGAATGCTCAGTATCAGAGATTCAGCACAAGAAAGGCTGTAAGAAAAATAACAGAGGAGAGCTCCAATTTTTTTTCCTGCTCTATATATCCAATCCAAAGATCATCCACTGACATTAAACTTTCATGCTCTGGGACATGATGTCTCCTGAAAAGCTTAGAGAAAATATCACTGTTCACAGCAGGTTTGTCTAGAGTACCCTGCATTTTTCTTTCATCACAAGACTCATACTGCTTTTCTAGCTGCAGATGCTAGAATTTTGTAAAGTGTTTATTTTGTGGATTTCATGAAGTGTTTATAGTTAAGAACTAACACAAATATATCTATGATTGAGATTTTTGAGTTTTCCAGAGGGCTAAGAGATATGAGATGGAAGACATTTGTGGTTTTGAAGCTCAGGCTTAGAAATAAGTATGTTAGCACACTATCCCCTTACCCAAAATGCTTAGTCAGATGCTTTAAGGTAAAGACCTTAAATCTGTATTCAGACACTTAAACAAAAGACTGCAAACTCTTAGTTTTATGAACCACAATACATTTAGGTCAGTGAATTCTTCAGTCAGATTAGTTCTTTGTAGCATTAACTCATTTCTTCATCCTTCATTTCTCTTCTCCTCACCAGGTATTATGCAACAGCAAATGGGTATTTGTTCACTGTGTTTGCTCATGTGATGGCAGTGTTCTTCCACTTAACTTTTCCCTTCAGAACCTAGACTACAGCCGCTACAGATATGTGTACTAAAATAGGCTGGAAAGTGCACTTAAAAACCTGTGAACATTCATTTCATGTACACAGCTGCTACATGGGCAAGCAGAGTAATAATTATCATAATATTAAAATATATTAAAAAAGAAGTACAAGTGTTGCAACTCATATGCCAGGAATGCTGGAATGAGTGCTGGCTGCGCCAACTGAACTGTTAAAAATCAGAAGTATTTGCCTGTGCAAATTACTTTGCCTGTATTTAACTTTACAAGGGAGACTGCAAAAGTATTTTGGTTAAGTTTCAAAAGTGAAATGTAAGCCTTGCAGGACTGCTAATCACCAACAAATCCACAATTCAAACTACTTCAAAGATGATGTTTTCTTTCTAGCATTCACTTTCTAGATGTGGATGATTAACACTGGTTATTTCCTGTCAGATTTCTAAGCATTCATAAAGCCTTCCATCATGGCAATGAGATATAGAGATGTATATTTTTTTCTTTGTTTGATCTTCTTTGTCTTGTTAAGACTACTTCTCACGAGCTCACAGTATTTGTCATGCTAAGTATTGTGGTGATCTTGTTTGTTTGCTTAGTATTCAACATTTTAATCTTGATCCAAAGCACCTAAAGGACACCAGTAGAGACTTTTCATTGACTTGTACAGGTTTCACATCTTTAGCTAAAGGAAGGAAGAAGAGACCGCAATTCATACAGAATTTCAAATTCCAGCCTTTAAAGTGGGCAGAAAGGCCCCTCGTATTACTACTTAGTACCCCACTGCTCATTGGCTAGCATAGTCACTCCACATGCAGTGGGTCATATCTTTTGAGTGGGAGGGAAATTGTTCTTTGAGAAGCAACAGGGCAGCAATTTGTGAGTCTGAATGCTAAAAGGCTTTTGCTTGCTCTGCTCGCCAGCATTTCTTCTCTCTTAAGCTCCAACCAGCGTCTGTGATGAAATATGAACACTGTCTATATGAGCTATTCTGTGTTGAACATCATCTTCTAAAAGTACTTGAACCAAAGTTAACCTGACCATGAATTAAGACACACGGGAAGAAGCAACAGCCTGCTCAGCTGTATTTTCATAGTAGAGTATGATTAGCACACAAAATGTTAATCTGAAGCAAACAAACAAAAAAGCAGCCCAATGACATCTCCCAGTAGTCCAGTGCTCTCCCTTTAGGGGAGTCAAGTTACTAGACACCAGTGTCCAATACTCACCTTGGGTATAGCTAGTTTCTCTCCTTTCTCCGGACATTCCTCTGAGTCAGAGCAGGTGTAGTTCTCACTGAAGGACACCAAAGGGTTCACCCTTGGCTTGTGGATGGCCTGGAAGGTTAACTGCGTGTTAAGCAGGTTGCTCACTGTTCTCAGTGAAGTGCATACGTTGGGGGGCAGGGAAGGATCAGCCAGAAGGTCTGTAATGAGCCCATGTGCTTCTCCCATGACAGCGATATCCACAGTGATACTGGTACCAGAAGACTAAAGAAATAAAAAGAAACACATGTGAGATGATAGAAGTGAACAACCTGCTGAGCAGTGTCTAAAGTTGTGGTGAGCTCTCTCCACAGCTTTTGTTGAAGCAATTACTCACAGACTGGAAAAAAATAACATGAAATAATTCCTTAAATGAGGAGAATCACACTGAATAGATCTATCATCAGGCACAGTGCTCACAGTCCACAAAGAGCATGGAATGTCATCATATCTGATTTCACAGCTTTCACCATCTGCAGCTGACTTAACCCATCTGAATGAATTGTTCAGACTCCCTATTGAGACACAGTCAGTGGCCAGGGGCTATTTGCACAAATAATTTTGGAGACAACATAGCTTAGAATGGGAAGAGTCTCTCCTGAGATGACTTTCTATTAACTAGAGAGGCATCCAGAACAACTAATGTTCAATGCCTATGTGTAGATGAACCACATTAATCCCCAGCATATGCTGAGACATTTTAAAATATCTCCACACTAATAAAATATGGCATTCTGCTACAGTGGCAACAACATTCTCCTCCAAGCAATTGTGTACTGGGCAGCTGTACCAAAACTGAAATGGAGTCAAAAGTGCATTTTCCAATCCTTGTTTGATTCATACAGAAGTGATGAAAATATTTAACAAATTGTATAATAAATGGTCCTTGCTTTCTCTTGGGTTTGAAATATATACTTTACATATATTACTCAGGAAAAGTTAATGACTACAGTGATGAGTAAGCAGAAATAATATCCAAGAGCAGCTCATATCATTGGCAAATCCTACACAACCTACCCAAGTACATGTATGTAATGGATCTACAATGACACACCGCAAACCAGCTATGGCTAAGGCAAATTGTACATGTAGTCCATCCACCACACATACAGGCAATCTAACACAGTGGAAGTGCTGGGCTTCCAGTACATGCACAAGAGGATTCATCCCTAAAGGCATATTCGAGTTGATCCAGAACTTCCTGACATTCAGCTGCTTCAAGTACCACCTGTCCTAAAAGCCAGAGGCAATGAAAATGATCAGAGGGCTGGAGAACCTCCCCTGTGAGGACAGGCTGAGAGAGCTGGGACTGTTCAGCCTGGAGAATAGAAGACTCCAGGGAGATCTTAGAGTAGCCTTTCAGTACCTGAAAGGAGTCTACAAGAAAACTGGGAAGGGACTTTTTACAAGGGCTTGTAGTGATAGGATGAGAGGGAATGGATTGAAGCTTGAGGAGGGCAGATTTAGACTGGAGATTAGGAAAAGTTCTTGACAGCAAGGGTGGAACAAGTTGCCCAAGGACACCATGGATGGCTCCTCCCTGGAGGTGTTCAAGGCCAGGCTGAATGAGGCCTTGAATGACCTGGTCTAGTGGAAGGGTGTTGGAACTAGATGATCTTCAAGGCCCCTTCCAACCTAAACCATTCTATGAATCTACGAATACATCAACACTAAAATAAATAGTCAATTGCCAAAAGCAGGAAAGTTCTAATGTCTGTGAATTGACAGCTGTATGATACAATTGCAAAAGCCTGAGGATCTTTAAAATCTACTAAAAGAGCATTGAGACAGGATGTACACAGAGGTAGAACAACTAGAAAAGCAGAAGGCATACAAATGTTCAGTGCAGCTGTGACATTTCAGCCTCACACACTGGTGCACTATAAACCACCATAAATTCTGTGTGGAATCTTTTCCTTTATTGTGTTTCTGACATGTAAGCTCAATTCTGCCATTCCAAGAGATTTTTGTATTGCCTGTTTTCAGGTATTTCTTAGAAAAATCTAAGATAGACAGTTTTCCAAAGGGAGAAATCCTGCCTGTGAAAAGAACCTACAGGTTTCGTAGAGTGGCAAATACATACCATGGAGAATTGGGTAGACGGCTTAGCAGGAGAGTGATTTAAGACTTGGCTAGCAGTGACTCACCAGTGACAGTATTTACAGACCTCACAATGCATCTAAAACCAGCAGGACAGAGCTTGACGTTGCTTCACTCTCAGAAAAAGCTTTGCAAGCAATAGAAATACATTTCTGAGGAAAGTGGTATTTTAGCCAAGTATAGCTAAACTTCTCCCCCTTGTCTTCCCAGTTGCATAGTGTTGACATCATGCCCCTAGCAATAGCTGTTTCACTCCATTGACCCACTCTTTGTGTCTTCTTGCTAACACAGAGGTAAGCTGCAGGACCAGAAGACTGGCCTCCTCCTTCTCATCATCTCATGCCATCAGAAAACCAGCTGCTTCTTCCCAAATTTCTTTTCTTTGTCATGATACAAAATCAAATAGAGCAGGAACAGTTTGAGATACTGAAGTGCTATTTCATCCTACTGAAAAAAAAATAATGGCTGAAGTTAATTTAATGTCTCTTTCATTGCTTAACCTTTCAGGAGCACATGCAGAAGATTCTGGCAGATGCCAAAGAAAATTCTTAAATTAAAAGACAAGGGTTTGGAGGAATTAATGATCTATCTTAACCTCAGTCCTGAAAAACAGACCCAAAGGGGAGGGAGGGAGAATACATCATTCAAATTGTGACAGAAGGCTCATATTTTCAGCAAAACTGCATAATCTATAGTTTGAAATTCTGTTAAGCCTGGAATTGTTGACTGCCAATCAGAGACACAGATTAATACACTTCAATGAAGTAAACAAGTCTGACTCAGTGAGCCATAAGCAGAGGCCCAGATTTTGTGCAGCAGTACTAATATTTTGCAAAGCAGCCAGCATTGTTTTCCATGATTAGTACCAAGTGGGGAGAGGGATAGTTCTTCTCTTCTCAATGGTGAATTTCTGCTATGTGGCTTCTGACTTTCTGAAGAGGCCTGGTCACCACTTGTGACCTGTTTTGACTCTGGAACCCAGCAGATTTACCCACTCGAATGCCAGGCATTGCTGGGGCCATATGGCCCAGGAAGAGGGAAGCCATGCACTGAGTCTGCATTGTCCCTCGCTGAGCTGGGTCTGCATCTCATGGTGAAGGACAGTCTGCACTCAAATTGACTTAGGTACTTACACATGCAACACACACTAACACTGCTGGCAGCCCAAGCCCTACCAGAACGAATCACTGGAAGCGAAGCAATTCCCTCTTGGAAGTGTGCCTTGTATCTGGGGAAGGCTTCAGAACTTGGCAATTGCACACAAGATACCACCTCAGCCTTTACACAACGTGCTCTTCATACAGCAGGTGACAGGACTTTTTGCATTTTTTAATCAAAGGGCACCACCAGAGAATCTAACGCTTTCAACTGACACCTCACATGAAACCATCCATCCATCCTGCCCACATGGAGCATGCCCTCCCAGAGGGCAGCTCCATGCTTGTGAGGAGGTGACTGCTGACTGTCCCTCACCAGGGCAGAAATGAGACATGTATGCAGCCAGCATAGTCCATGCAGGATCACCACAAAAGATCTACAGTTACCAATTTGTGCAACAAGACAAACTACATCGCACAATACCTCAAAGTGAAAACACTTTAAACAGTATTTCAAAGACATCACTGCATTGTAGTGAGTTGCTTTAAACAGCACATACATATCTTAGATACAATATTGTTTGAACTATTTGATAATGCTTACTATACTTAGAATAGCAACGCATGTAAACGGAGAACACAGTAACATTAAATTCCTTTAGAAGAAAGAAGCAGAAGGTGGTAAGCACTGCTCTCAGTCATTAAAACTATATCCTAAACTGGTACAGTATTTAGGTTGTAATTGAATTGCACAAAACTTGTACACAGGAAAAGTATATTTTTCAAGCAGTCTGAGTGCTCTGACTAGATAGAATTACAGGTATTTATTATTTTCTGAAAACAGTTACAAACTGAATGCATGAAAATATTTTTTTGATTCTTCACTGCAAAACAGTAGAGAACTGTGCATATTTTACAAACCATATCTCAGACAACAAAGTAAAATGTGTTTCCCTAAAAGAGAAGAAAATCTGGATTTTTTTGGTAAAATATATATGATGTGAGACAATATAATGATTTATGCAAGGCAATGAATTGCTGAAAATTTTAGATTAATGCAACTGTATATATGCATATACACACATGTACAGATATATAGTCTGTCTCCTATGGAAACAGACCGAGACAGTTGGGGTTATTCAGTATGGAGAACAGAAGGCTCTGATTAGATCTTATTGTGGCCTCCCAGCATCTTCAGGGAGCCTTCAAGAAAGCCGGCGAGGTACTTTTTAGGATGTCCGGTAGTGATAGGACTAGAGGGGATGAAGCAAAACTAGAAGTGGGTAGGTTCAGATTAGATGTTAGGAAAAAGTTCTTCACCATGAGGGTGGTGAGACTGGAACAGGTTGCCCAGGTAGAGATTTGCCCAGGGAGGTGGTAGAAGCTCCATCCCTGGAAGTTTTTAAGGCCAGGCTGGATGTGGCTCTGAGCAACCTGATCCAGCATGAGGTGTCCCTGCCCATGGCAGGGGGTTTGGAACTGAATGATCTTTGAGGTCCCTTCCAGCCCTGACAATTCAGTGATAGACACACAGTGGGGTTTTTTTTAGGGTAAAAGTGCATACAAAATCCATGCTCAGACTTTGTAAGTAGTTTTCTGATGTGCATAGCTTCTGCATGAACTGATCTGGATTCTTTCCAAATCACTTTACTCATCGAAACTCAAAGGCTGGATACTTGGGAACAGAGGCATGAACAACATGTTTGCAACCAACATTAACAAACAACTAACTTGATGAAACAGAAAACACAAAAAGCTAAGGTGAATTTAATTTCACACTGGCCAGTATTCATTTACCAGGCTATGCTATGCAGTTTCCTCTCATGAATTTTGGATTGGCTTACTGCTCACTTTGTGACTTCATTCCAACTCTGATTTAAGCGATGTCATGCAGTGACTAAAACTGAAATGCTCTGGGGCATGAGAATAAGAAAGCAAACAGGCTGGAAACAAAAGTAAAACAAGATCAACTAAATGTACTCATTGATAACTAATATAAGGAGCAAATCCCTTAGGACACTTAAAACTAGCTGGTTCTTTGCTCTCTTCTCCCCCTTCACTTTACTTATTTATTTTTTAAATTGACATTCAAGTGAATGTTTTAGGTTGTGGCACCACCTGAAACTCTTAACTGGCCCCAAATGCACTTGCTGGATGTTTTTATGTACAGAAATAAAGAGTTTTCCTTTAAAGATCTCCTATGAAAAGGAAGATGGCCAGATCACAGCAGGATGCATTAGAGACTGGGAAGAGACAAGCATAGTACACAGTACCAACTAAGTTTGCACGGGTGGGAGCTTGCTGGGAATTTGCAAGAAAACTTTCACGTACCAAGAAGTGACCAAATTGCTGCAAATGCAGGATTAAATCACAAGTATCACGGTCCCACCGTCACACAGACTATTTTTATCAAGGCAGGAAACTTATCCTCAGGGGACACTCCTAAATGCAATATGAAAACAATGCTCTTGTAAATTTTTAAGTTTAAACAGTTTGGTTTGGATTTTGTAACAAGGCTGTAAAAAACTCCACCACTTTCAAAATAACCCCCTGCAGACTTCAAATATTTAATTTCACAAAATCCTAGTCATTTTCTTCCATTAAATTATATCATGCATAAAAATCTAAGAATAGCTTTTTACTCAGTAAGTAGAAAAACAAATAAAACTGTGTAGGAGAAATGAATTCATGAAAATAGGAATAACAAATTCCTTTATCCATAAGACCTGATAGATAAATTTAGTTTATTAATTGTTCCTGGTTAAGAAAGGGTTGAGCCACCAATGAAGCAGATTTGACATCTTTGTACTTAACAGATTCCTTACTGCAAATAAAAGTCTTCCCCCTCGTTGGTGTTTTGCATATGACTCTCATAAAACTGAACTCATACAGCTGAACTAAAAAACACTACACTCTCTCCACTCTACAAGAAAGGATGACACGACAACACAAAACCAGTGAAAAATTGAACATAAATAAAAGTTAGAGGAAAGAAAAAAATCCTAGCCCCAAAAAGCACAAACCACAGTTCATGCCACACAGTGCTCATGTTAGGGGTAAAATAAAATCTTCATTTGCTGTGGCTTGTCCAAGGAAAAGTATTGAAGGCAAAGATGCTGCGCTACACTCAAGAACACTGTAAGTGGAAGAATGGGGGAGGCAAGGAGAGGGAAAAAGAAAGGAACAAAGCAGAATCCAGCATATCTTCAATCTTCACACAATTACAAGCAACAATAAATCACGATCTGATATAGTTTCCAAGTCACATCATGAATGCTCAGGCCAAGCTGTCTGGAAACAAAATTAAAAGCAAATATAATTCTCCATTATTTTAATCTCCACAGAGCGATTTGAAGGATAAACATGAATTGGCTTCTATGGAAATGATGAATCATTTTAAAGGCGCCACAGACATAACTGCTCCACCTTTCACTGGATGACTAAGGAGAAAAGAAAAGTGTGCATACGATTCTTTGATACTTTGCTTTTCTCTGTCTGAAGCTGTAGAACTGGAGTCTTAACGAGACTTCATATTTTTATGTTAATCTTGTTTCCCATTAACGCAAGTCTTGGGGTTTACTCTTCTCTTGCGAGCACACAGGATATTTATGAGAAGCTTTTCTCCATCTTAATGAAGCACAGCATTTCCACTGCTCTCTGGAGGTGGACTAGCCAAAGCTCTGTAAAACATATCCTTTGGCAGGACTGAAAATAGAACCTTCCTGTTGTCTCATCACATGGATCAAAGAAACCCTTTCCTATTCATCAACGTAATCACTAATTTTGCTGGTGATCGTTTTGTGCACCCAGAGCCACGTAACTGTAAGACAGACACCGAAGCACAAAAGATGAACCCGTAATGAGGGAAGACTCTAAGTGAGCCATAATATTTATGGCTTTGACCCTGGTTATGTGGCGTTTGGGATGGCACCACTGTAACAAAGCAGACCTTCCTGGTAACAATTACACTGAGCTCTACACTGCAGAGCAGGAAATACCACGACTGCCATAGGCAGTGTGTCTGTAGCCTGAGCACTTGCCAGCACTCACGCTGGAGTCCAAGGATCACAGCACTGCCAGAAGAAACTTTTGAAAGTGGTTCTGCAAACCTAGGATCTAATGAAATGGGGCTCACTGCAGACTTATATTTTTTTGTCCCTTCAGCACTCATTGTATTGCAGTCTTCCCTTTCCTCAGCAACAGGAGGCAGTCATTCACGGGGCTATGTGCCTTCTGATGAGCAGGCTTATCCCGGACACTCTCCATGTTAAAGTGACAGTCATCTACAACAAAGAAGGCTCTGGGGAGACCTTAGAGCAGCCTTCCGGTACCTGAATAGGGCCTGCAAGAAAGAAGGGAAGGGACTTTTTGCATGGACTTGTAGTGATAGGATGAGATGGAACGGCTTTAAATTTGAGGAGGGTAGATTTAGACTGGATATTAGAAAGAAATTCTTTACAGCAAGGGTGGTGAGATACTAGAACAGGTTGCCCATGGAGGTCATGGATGCCCCCGCCCTGGAAGCGTTCAAAGGCAGGTTGGATGAGACCTTGAGCAACCTGATCTAGTGGAAGGTGTTCCTGCTCATGGCAGGGGGCTGAAACTAGATGGTGTTTTAGGTCCTATCCAACCCAAACCATTCTATGATTCTGTGATCTCTGATGCTGCCTCTCATCTGCCATAGAGACAGCATAATCATTCAAGCACACTTTCTTCACAAAACCAGGATGAAAACATTCTTGAATGGCTCTAACGTTTAATCTATTCAGAGTAATCATAAACTTCATAAATATTTATTTGGTAGCCTTTAAGAAAGAGGCAGTGGTTTGAGAAGAAAATACTCTCTTTTTTTTCTTTCTTTTAAGACCTGTGGAATTTCTCATGGTTTAAAGCACACTTTTTCTGGGGCTGCAGCTGCCATCACCACATTCTGCACCTCTGCCTTCATCGACACCACTTGGAAAGCTCATAGCTACAGCTGACTAAACTTCTTCCATTACAGGACCTTTCAGTTTGTGATAGCTTTGTCAAGCTAAGAGATCAGACTGAAAAGGACGCTGCCAGGTATTTGTCTGGGGTGAATTACTTCAGAGCATGAGAAAATTGTTCAGACGTTTACAAGAGCACTGTCTGAGTGTTTTATCCATAAAAACTCTTAGTTAATGGGTACTGTTCAATCTGCAGCAGGCACTGAAGGTGTAATAAGGCATTTTCCTTTCCCTGTCATACACGATTTAGTCATACAGCCCCTGGGAAAAACAAAACCAAAGCTGGCGTTGCATGATCTTTGTGGGTTTGTCAGAAATCAAACTGCCCCAGGGTGCTTCCTGCCCTGAGTGTGCCCACCTCCGCACACTGCTCACATGGCCTTGTGCACTGTGCTCAGCATCCTAAGCGCAAAGCATCACTTTTAATCCAAACCCTACTGTCAGTCTGTAGCTCAGACTTACACCTCAATTATTCTTCCCTCTATGTTATGGTAATAGCACCAACACCACCACCATGATGATTGCTCCTCTATTCAGTGCCCAGGATTGGGTGAGCACATCCCCGGATGGGCCAGAGCTGCTCAGAGGGAAGCCTATCTCACAGATCTAGTATTTAAAATAAAACTCAATATGCTTTTGCATATTGCAAACCAACATGCCCTCAGGAAAGCATGGCTTCAAGGTTTCTACTGATAAGCATTAAGAATTTAAATAAAAGAGAGAGAGAGAAAGAAATGAATCAATTTTAGTCCTAAGCAGTTTCGGTGCCAGCTGTAACTTTAAAGGGTAACTATTAGTACTTGCTTTCAGGTCACCTAGCAAGCTTTCCCAGAGCTGTAACATGCACTGAAAGATCTGAAAATCTCTTTGTGGTTATTGGCATCTGAGCAACAAACCAAAAAGATACATGCAGAAATCATCCCAAGGAGTGAGAAGATTCGATTTGGCAAGATTCAAAGCCTTCTTTACTCTGAGGATGATGGAACACTGGAACAGGCTGCCTAGAGAGGTTGTGGAATCTCCTTCTCTGGAGATTTTCAAAACCTCTTTTGGATGTGTCCCTGTGCAACCTGATCCAGGCATACCTATTTCAGCAGTGGGGTTGGACTACACAATCTCCGGATAATGAACCCCTGTCATTCTGGCAATTTACAGCCGAGGAAAATCTGCACCCATGTGGATGTACCTACTGGACGTAACCCAACACAACAGAATTCCCCACCATTTATACCTGACAGAAAGGACTTCAAATGAACTATCTTTGCCGGTAGTAAGCAGTATCTAATTTTCCACATTTCTTACTATGACAGTACAGCACAAGGATCTCGGCTGATGCTGGAAAACCCCAGAAAACATAGAAGAAGCAAGCATAGAGTTGTCACCCAGGGTTTGTGCCATGGGTAGCACCATTGCCACTCTGCAACATATAAGAACAGTGAAGGGCACACTGGAACCACACGCTCTGCCTTGGGCTCCTGGTGAAATCCCAGTTCAAATGAAGATACTCAGTGAGTTGTGATGACTTTCTGCCTAAAGCATATTGTGAGAAGGATCCAGGGAAAGCAGGAGCAGGAGATGACAACATGGGGTGAACTTTTTGGCCAATAGTTGTTGGTCACAGCCTAGAAACCTTGTGGAAAGTCTGACACTGAAGTTTGATGTTCTCAGCAGAGCCTTGGGGATTCAGTCACCCAATTCCACAGGACTTTCCGTGCGATTTGGCTGCTGAAAAGCCTTAAACTATCATGACTATTCCAAGCTGAAGAACTACTTGATGACATAGAGCAGATCACAGAGTCAGTCACAGTCAGGGTGTATTATTTAAGAAGCAGACACCATTCCAACTAAACTCAGAACTTTAAAAATTCCAATTTCTCTTTAAAACACAACAGATGGGAAAAATTAAATTCTAAATGGGGCTCAAATCTGCTTTGAATAACACAGGCTGAGGAAAACAATTCTGTACTTCAGAGATTGTCCTCAATTGTCTTACATTATTGTTCCTCAATTCGTACATCAGATGGTCACAAATTGTTAGCTTGAAGCTGATAGTTTGCGTTCATGCGAAGAAAACAGTGACAACTGTCTTCAGTCTCAACTTGAGATGCAGTAACACCAGCTGGGATCCAGCAGGAGTGGGATGCTGGGTGCACACCACAGAGGAGTGTATGTCATCTATTAATACCTAGTGATCTTACCCGTTTTCATTTACAGCTCCAATATCCCCATTGCCTGCTATTTGAGTTCTACGGTGAACTAAACCAAAGCAGCCAAATACACAGCATGAGTTAAAAAAAGATCCATTGAAAGCAATAATCACCATTCTGCCTCCTGCTTACTAACTAATCTTCCCACATTATCAGCTCGACAGTCTCAGTTACACCAGAATAAAGCCAAACAAGCCATATATTGATGTATTTTCTCCCTTTCAAAATAGCTCAGACTCTTTTAGGATGGGACTTGAGAAGTACATCATAACTAGCAGCAAGGTCTAGATATAGATATTAATATTATCCCATGAAAAGATTCACATCCAGCTCAGTCCTTCACTAAGGACTGTTTAACAATATTAAGCAGAACAGCATTACTAATTATTATTAAAACCGTCATGTAAATAAACGCAGCCTCTAAATTAAGACAAAAGATTGGAGGGGGAGGAGATAAAGAATTGCTACAGAGACTGTCAAACATATTTTTAAATGCTAAAACAGAGTTGCCATCAGGGGAATAAACTGAAAAAAGCAAACTCAGTGAGTTTTTAAGAACTGTTCATTGAGTGTTGAAAACCAGAATAAAAAGAAAATGAGAAACTGGGAAATAATAACCAGTGAAGCTGCAGATACAGCATCTTTAAAGTTCAGTCTGTTCTTACTGAAATTACGACAGGGATTTGGAAATGACTGCAGGAGCCAGATGTATATCTTGGGTCATGTTTTGCATATGCTGCAGCAACAGGAGCAGGAAGATCTCATGAAATTCTCCAGGTCACCACAACACTAATGATATTCTGTGGCCCACTTTTATGGACATGCCTTCACCGAAGACAAAAGCAGGCAGAGATATTCTGCACCTTTTGAAAAGGATAAATTCTGTGCTGTGAAGCAATTTGCTCTGCAATCAAATCAGCCAAATTTTAACACTTTTTTTTCCTTCTCAATCAGACCTTGTGGTTTGCATTATTTTAGTTCTCCTGATTGAAAGTCCTCACACTAACACTACCTAATAACCATCTAGTGTAACAAATGCCTCCTCTTTCTTATGAGTCTGTCATGAATGAACTCCTCCGTGAAAACAATTAATAATTTTTCTTTAACACTTGGTTTTGGATTCTGATATTATGACTCATTCAAGAAAAGCAACTGCAGACTTAGAGACCGGCAGCCCCCAAATCCTTCACCAGTTCTCTGTTGTACAAGCTACTTCAGCATCTAAAGCCAGGACCTGCAAAAGGCACACTACACATGCGCTATACATGAAAATCCCCTACCTCTTGCAGACAAACATTTCAATGAAGATCAGAGCAGAGAGAAAGAGTAATTCACCTACAAGAAAAAAAAACAAAACACTATCCTCTACATGTCTTCTACAATATTAAATTTTTTCACTTAGCACAGATATAAGCTGACAGACCAGCAAGCCCTGAGGACTGCTTCCAACCTACTTCATCCTTGACCTTCAAGAAGCAACTTAAAGACACATTAAGTTAGTTTATACCATAGGCTTACTTGGCCTTTGTTGTCATAAATAAGAAAAACAACAATAACAAAACCCCAAAAAACTTGCATGCTGAGATTCAAGGTAAAAGGTACACAGCTGAACACAACAATTGGTCAATGCCCAGTCAATGGCCATTTTCAGCCACTGCTCTTTGGCTCGTAACGTATGATCCAGATGCTAAAGGCTCTAGGACTTCAGCAATCGCAGAATCACAGAATGTTAGGGGCTGGAAGGGACCTTAGAAGATCATCTAGTCCAACCCCCCTGACAGAGCAGGACCACCTATAGCAGGTCACACAGGAGCACATCCAGGCTTCCTTCATGAAGCTGGTGATTGATTTGTCCTGTACATAGTTTTAACCTAGGAAAAGCCCCACTTTCAACTTGTGGCTTTTAGGTTGTCAGTAGTTCTTGAGTTGCATTTTACAAAAAAAGAAAGCAAGAAATGCATACAATATCCCTAATTATGATAGTCTGGCTGCTTCTCATTTCTAATCAGAGATCAATCCAGCCTGTACTTCCCCATCATGAATATCTCACCGTACTGAGCTTTGACTATCTTGCACAGGGTCTGCACTTTTTGATGAAGGCCAAACAGTTCCATGTTCTTGGAAAGCTTGGATTCAAATTCACATCTAAATTTAACAGCTTCTCATTTACAAAAGGCAACAAAACCACAGAGACCAAAAACCAGACACAGACTGTGAAGCATTGGTGCTTGTGCTGGCAGTCCAGGTAGACAATTATTTCTCTTTCTGCAGTGACTTATGTTTTCTGCTTGGATGCAGGTACTAAGAAAAGAAAAAAAAAAAATAACTGTGGGTTACACATGGGGAAAAAAAAAAAAAGTTGAATCCTCTTGTGAAGTTGAACTTCATCTGAATCTACTCCAGTAGGAAACGAGTGATAATGTACTAGAGAGCACAACAGGAGCCCTTACTATTACTAAGTAGAGTAGGTAGGCTGAATTTGGAGGGGTAAGATGGCCCACTGAAACTCCATCATTAGGACTGATACTGAACTGTCACAAGAGAAACACTGAAATCACATTAAGCAAACGTGTGAATGCAGCCCACTTAAATCATCACTTCTTCCTTAGCACATAAATCATCTGACACAAGCAGACACAGCATCAGTACTGACATCCTGGCCTTTTAAAGATCAAGGCCTGAAGTGCTACTACTCCTGCTGTAAGCTAAGAAATACATGCTGTGACAGTGCTGCCATAAATCAACTATGAAGTCCCGCATGATGATGGAATTAACACAAAATAAGCATCACAGTACGATGAGAAAGTCACCTGCAGCACTGACAGTTATTACTTCTCAGACAAGTAGTAAGGTGCCTTTTACCTGGACAGATGCAGGTATATAAATAACTAAACATTTCATTTCTTCAACAATGAAATGATTGATTATAGGCTAGACAAGCTCTGCCAAGAGGGTCAACAATGCATAGAGCACCCTACACTGCTCAGCCGGCTGGTACATTGTGTACAACCCTGGCACCAGCTCCTGAGGGGTGAAGCCTGCCAGTGTCAGCAGAGAGGTCCAATGCCCAAACCAGCCACCAAAAGGTATTATCAGTACCAGTACAGGGTTCAAGCTGTCTTTGAAGACAAGGAAAGCACAAAGTAGGTAGATGTCCGGAAATCTATGGAAGCACAGAGGAGTATGAGAATGTATGGAGAATGTGGAAAGGCGGGACCAAAGTCTGGAGAAGAGGAAGATGCACTCACAAGTGGAAATTGTGGAGAAGGACACAATAAGAGCTAGTTTCAAATCAGCTAGAAATAGCACATTAAAACCATACAGAAGTTCACATTTCCTGGCAGACAGGCAAACCCAGTGCTTTGGATTTTTAAAAGGAGATACAGAAAAGCAGTATCGATATACAAATCTCTCTTAACACTGAAAATCAGCTACTTTAAAAGATACACCAGTACAAAGCCTTGGTATTTTAACTCAGAAGGAATTCTGTTCACCAGCAGGCATGATACTGAGTTACTTGCTGATGACACTTCACTTCTTATCACACCAATTAGCCATGGAGCTCTCACACAAAGAACAGCAGTGTCCTTGCAGTTCAAACTAGGCAGCTCAAGGATTCTCATTTTATTGACAACTTTAGACAAACACAAAGAATATTTTGTAGCTTGCCAGAAAAATTATCAGGTTTGCATTCTGGCAACTGAAAGGGCTTGTTTTGGCTTTGTTTCAGCAATTTTAAAGCACTTTTATCATAAGATGGGAACAAGAAGTCATCTCAACTTTACAAAATTTAAATCTTCACTTTGAAAATGCTGAAGAAACGTTACTAATTTTTTTTTGAAAAGGTTATGACTTTTTGACTTAAATGGGACTGATCCATAATGGATTAGGCCCTAGAGATGACTTCAGTATTCAGGTTTGATAATACTGATCTCCTAATGCAGGATATTCAAGTTAAAATTCTCCCTCTCAGTCACTTTAACTCTGGAAGGTTAAACTCAGGACAACAAAGATAAAAGACCACTTCAATCACAAGAAAATCATAGAATCATAGAGTTTTTAGGGTTGGAAGGGACCTCAAGGATGATCTAGTTCCAACACCCCTGCCATGGCCAGGGACACCTCACATTACAGCAGGTTGCTCAAAGCCACATCCAGCCTGGCCTTAAAAACTTCCAGGGATGAGGCTTCTACCACCTCCCTGGACAACCTGTTCCAGTGTCTCACCACCCTCACAATGAAAAATTTCTTCCTAACATCCAATCTGAATCTACCTATTCCTATTTTTGTTCCATTCCCCCTAGTCCTATCATTACCTGACACCCTGAAAAGTTCCTCACCAGCTTTCTTCTGTACCACTGCCCTTGCCGAAGAGTCACGCACATCTCTCATTGCAATGTTTTATGTAAACACCTTTGTTTACACACTGAAACAGACCACAAGCAAAATTGTTTGCCCTACGGTGCTCTGACAAATCAGCTCATGAAGCATATGGATTCAGTCTCCCTACTCCTGTATCGTTTCCCTGACTAATTCAATCTGAGTGCTACAAGTGGCCCCAGATATTTCTTTTATCCTATTAAAAGGAAAAAAAGTATAAATAAAAATTAGTGATGTATTCTCTCTGTACATCCTTTTTCTGCTCCTAATGCATTTGGTGAGATTTTTGGAAGTAACTTTAGGAAATAATCTTCCCTAGAAAGAAGTACTTCAGTTAAATTGTTTGTTCTTTTAATTGCTGTCATTTCTAGCAAAACGCTACCATAAAGCAGAAAACGCGTATCAGTAATGAGAACTTTGCACAACCTCCTGGCCTGTTCCCAATAATGTGAAGACTGCCCTTAATCTGAGTACAAATTTATTTGTATCCATTTTCTCCAGCTACAGATGCTGTAGAGAGTAACGCTGAAACATTGCATATATCAGAGCAGAAGGAGGTAACTGACCAAATTAAACACCTACAACACTTTAGCTAATTGCCCTCTTGATCTTCGCCGACAGATCAATGAGAAGTATTTGATATCCTGTCAATAAAATCAAGGTGGCCCAAGATGGCAGTGTGATGAGGTCACACTTTGTCCTACTTTTTAGGAAAGACGCCTTCAATTAGGATGGGATTTCTGTGGCATAAGTACACCTTTAAGCCATAACTAACTATATAATGATACAATTCAATATGGAGCCATAAGAGTAAACCCTGCACTTAAACATGCTAACAGCTCACTTCAAATAGAGGGAGAAGAATTAATTGGGAAGAAAAGAATTAAAACTTATTTGGCCTTTTTTTTTTTTTCCAACAGAGAAGAAAATGCTAATCAAAAGCCCTCTCCAAAGACTAATCTTTTGTGTATAAGGAGAACCATATGAGCCTGTGCCAGCTAAAAACAAACAGGCAAGTTACAAGTAGGACTTCATATTTAACTCTGAAGCCTGATTTGTATGAATTTTAGTGGACTTAGTAACCAGTCAAAAAAACCCACAACCCAAAATCATCTTCCGACTCTACATATAATTTAAAGGTTTCTACTCTTCATCAAGGGCTTGTTTTTGCAATCAACCTACATAAGAACCAGATAAAGGACATTTCATCATGTAAACAGAATAAATTATTTTAAATAAAACCTGTCCATTGGCAGACTTCTAACCACACACAGTAACTATTTTTGCTCGTAAAATTATGTTTGTTTAGCTCTGTATAAATAATTTATGAATCCACCTTTAACATAACACAACCTTTTCTCCCTGCACCAAGCTGACAGCCATGCAAACCCCCACATGGCTTCAAAGCAGCAGGCTGAACTCTGCCTCCCCTCGGGCAGCAGCAGTATCAGTGACGGTCTGGATGCCAGCCTTTTATTATTGACGAGAATGTAAGGAGAAAAAAGATCAGTGTGCAGGTCTTCTGCTGGAATGGAACCACCATCTCCCTTATAAACCACATCATGCAGTCAGGGAGTTTCCAGTAGGATGGAGCAAGAAAGCCAGGAACACCACTTGCCTTTCAGAGAGTTACTGCCTCCTGGATGGTTTGTTAGTGTCTCACAGGGTCAGTTGCACAGAAAAAGGGGAGAGAGCAAGAGATGGGGGTATGCAGCACAGCTAAGAGAATATCCAGCTGCAGAAGTGCAAATCGTAACAGGAAGAGGATGCGAGCTTCATAGCAGGGATGCCAGTGAGAACACTGCAGAACAGCTTGTTTGAATACATACTCAAGGCTAGAGCACAAATACTTCCACATAAATGAGCCCTATACCCAGGATAACTACTGCTAAGCAGCAGCTTAAAGGGAACCAGTGCTTTGGAAAGGGTGCAATGTAACAGCAATGGTACAACTGAGCAGAACTTTCAATACAGTACATTATGATCCTGCAGCTTTGGGTGTGGAAAAGCCCTTCCCAGGGATCACCAGATGGCACTGTTTTTCCTTCAAATCTAGACTAACTGCTGTGCACATGAACTGCTACCATCAGTTTGGGAGGAAAAAGATCTTCATCCATGTTTTTTATATATCAGCCCAGCAGTCTCTCACTGCTCACATTCTTTCCAACAATCTTAAAAATCTTGTGCAAACAAAAAAGAAATTGCTGTATCTGGGGGAGGTGGAGGAAATCTCCTAACATTTTGAATTGATTCTCAAACTAAAATATTCCATAGCAGAAGGATATCAGACATTTCTACAGGAACACAAAACTTCCCAGCAATACATGCAGAGCTTCAAAACTGCATTAAGAAAGCAGAATTTCTGGTAAGACAAACATGTAAGGATAACAGACACATACTTCTCTTCTCCCCATTTGTTATTACCATCTGCTAACAGATCTGTTGAAAACGTCGGACTACCTACAATTGTGCAGTGTTTAGTATGGAAGTGCTGCCTAAATTTGGTTGAAGATTAATATACTACTTTCCCCCCACCTTAAATAAAAGTGCTGAGAGTATCCACATACAAATAATGCTGGAAGAGGAGAAAATGAAAAAAATATTGTAAAAAAAAAAATGCTATCAATGAAATATCAGCACAGATACACACTCAAAAGGACAATGTTTATGTGTACTTGTTGGTGTAAGCTAGTTTTCTTTCAGTTTGTTGATGTGATTTGCAAAAGGATCTAATAAATGTATATAAATATCCGAGGGCTGGGTGTCAAGAAGGAAGAGAGCCTCTTCTCACTTGCTCCCTGTGATAGGACAAGGGGCAACAGATGTAGACCACAGCACAGGAAGTTCCACCTCAACACGAGGAAGAAATTCTTTACTGTAAGGGTCACAGAACACTGGAACAGGCTGCCCAAAGAGATCGTGGAGTCTCTTTCTCTGTAGACTTTCAAGACCTCTCTGGATGTGTTCCCGTGCAACCTGCCCTAGATTCTATTGTCCTGTTCTGGCAGGTGGGGTGGACTCAATGATCTCCAGAGGTCCATTCCAACCCCTTAGCATCCCTGTGATCCTGTGAACACATTTGCAATTAGGTAGAAGCTACAGACACTGTGGAAGCAAATCCAGAATACAGCTCATTTGGGTTGGAGTACAGAAGTAGTACATTCAAGTCAAAGTCTCAAAAACCTCTCATCTTTCCTAGGTTGGAAAGAATGGTATTTCTTTAAGGATTTTGTTTGTTTGTTTGTTTAATCTACCAAAGGACACATCTACGCTCAAGACTCAACCAACTGACAAACTAAGGAGCAAATTAATCCACAGAGTGTCTCTAACTTCAGCAGGAGTCACGGCAGAACTGAAAACTGCCTGCTTTGCTCATGAGCCGAATTCCTTCACAACACCAATTTTGTTTTTCTCTAAGCAACTCTCCCCCCTTTCAGCTCCCTAGAAGTTGACAGGCTGCTTCCTGTTCCATGATCTGTGAATCATGATGTGAACGCCAATCGCTACTCCCCTGTGAAATTAAATTAGGTATCAGAGCACAGCGTGAGCAGTAAGTTTTCCCTACGACGCCAGCCCTAAAGAAACTGTACTCTTTCTTCCCCCAGCTGAAGAATGGAGTTATGAAAGCAGGGTCAGGTTGGTTATTAGTCTTCTTACTCTACAACATCAACCAGTCTGCTCTGAGCCAGCTTAAAATAATTCCTTGACTTCCTAGTCATGACTATAATGGTACCAAATTTAAAGAGTCCAATAATTCATTGTATTTATTTGTGTGTTCTTCTGTAACCACTTAACACCATGTGAATTGCAGCAATGCTTAACACACACGGAATACCATGATAAATCACCAGAACTTAGTGCATGTCATACAGCTGGAAAATTGGTAAGACAAGGGTAAGCAATATTAACACATGGCTTATCAAGCAGGAAAGGGGAGTATGTGATGCTGCTTGTTCCATGCCTTTCAATAGCACTTTGTTAAGCCATAAAATATTCACACTTGGAAAGATGGGTTATGTTGTCCCATAATTTTTCTTTTTCAGACAGATGGCCCTTGGCAACTTACGCACATCTTTGTCACTGCAGTGTACTCTGAGCAAGGAGGCACCATGGGGACACACTTGAAAACTGAAATTGGTAGAAAACAAAATAGTAATGAATTAAAAGCTAGTTTGCGAGCCAAGACTATTGCTCATTCTGGAACCTATGGTAGTCTCACATAGCATTAGGGGAGTTTTAGTTTTAAATTGTGATGTAGGAATCAAAATCAGACTCCTGAGCCTCCTTTCTCTATCACCACAGAGCCCATGTGCTCCACTCAAGATACCTTGTGTTTGCTTCAAGGAAAAATAAAAAGTGCTCCCACCTTTCATTTTCAGACAGAAATGCACTTCTCCTCCCTCTGACCTGAGAAACTGTTCTAAAGAATTTGTTGTTTGTTTCACAATCTGCAAGAAAGCAGATGGCTTCCACTGCCTTGCGGTCCCCAAAATTATATCTGGCTTTCCTTCTCCAGCACCCATGTGTTCCCCTGTGGGATCTGCAGGATCACTTCTCCAAGGTCTTGGTTCTCTGAAAATGTAATCACAAGCTCTTTGTCTTCTGGGTTAGGTGCCAGACAAAGGCTACTGTTGGAGCTACCATGTCAGTAAGAGATTGTCCTGGTCTTCAAGCATTGCCATGTCCCCTGCTCAGCTGCTGCAGGGATGGCTCAAGCACAGCAAAGTAAATTAGTTTAACCTTGTACAACTGGTAATGAGTTCCCACTCATCTGCTCTGAGATATAAAGGTACTATCTTTCATTGATCATATCACAGTCCAGCTGTAATGCTAGTGCCTGCAAGCTTCAAAATCTAAATGCAGAGCTCCTCTTCTCTGATCACAGTGCTGGACTTGCATGTTTTTTCTGCAAGCTACTGAGACACCTGGATCTGAAAGACTGTAAGTAACCTTCTCAGAGGCAAGCCACAGATCTGTTTATTATCCTAAGTTCACAAAAGTGCTCCTTTGCAATTTTAAAAAGAAACCCACAAAACCTCTGCAACGCACAACCCTCTGGAGGCTTTCAATATTTGGTAGCCAAATGAACGTGAAGCAAAACCTTCATCTATGCATGCCTCTTGTAGGAATCACTTAGGGTAATAATATCCCACAGAAGGCCCTCTGGGTCTCTGGAAGGTGCAGAGCACTCTGCCTATACAGTGAGCAAAAGCTTTAGACCACTTCTGGGAATGCAAATGAATGGGCTCCACGTGACCCCGGTAATAAAAGGCTCCTGTCTCTTTGCAAAGCATTGAAATGCCATCTGGCAATTTTGTTGACGTCAGCAGGCACAGAAAAACAACCACCACCTCCCCCAAAAAAGCAAAAGCCTTGGGCGGGAGGGGGAGGAATGCAGCCTTCCCTGGTGCGTGTGCACTTGAGGCTGGTGTTACTGAGAACCGGCAGCAGCGCTGTCAGCCCAGGGACCGAAAGTCTGTGGGAAGCAGCGCAGGCAAACGCACTGCCTTCTCCCACTCTTGCCTGTGCAGACCTCCTTGAAAAAGGGGTGTCTCTTGCTCTCCCTTAAGCTACTGAAGGTTTTCAAAGTAACTGCTTAAGTCTCTTTCAGAAGTTGTCAGTTCTCTTAGAGATGGGGAACTTTGACCATCCAGGGTAAATAAAGAGCACGGCCTCTCTCTCTGTCTCTTAGAGATGGGGAACTTTGACCACCCAGGGTAAATGAAGAGCATGGCGTCTATCTCTGATCTGGCAGAAAGCAGGAGTCTGTCACTTTGTGGTACCCTCCTTCAACAAGTTCCAAAGCACACGCACAGAGAAACTGTAACTTTATTTTATACTGCTGAGTGGTCACGGGTTCCCTTGCACCCCAGTTCCAGAGACTGCTACTGAGCATTGAGCAGCATGCACTATATCCTCTCCGTTATTTTACCTTGTCACTTTGTCAGATTGTTGACAGTTTGTACAAAAGGAACAAGTCTCTCAGCGTAGACTACAGGAAAAGATAGAAAACTTTCATCAACACACCAGTAACTTTGCATTGTTGGTATGGAAGACGCACCACTCATTTGGCTACTTTGACTAGATTTCTTGCACATCAACCTGGAACACGATGAAAGAAATTCTGTTCTACTTTAAGTAAAATCTCACACAAAAAAGTTCATGCTGACGAGATAAACGACCTCAGATGCTGTATAAGTGCTGTTCAGACCCTGAAGGGATAACATTACAAGCTGCAGCTACTAACTTTGTATTATATTTAATGGAAGGCACAATGTTACTCCTAAGTATTAGATGCCACTAGGCACAGAAAAAAAAATCCCCAAATTTTCATGTAAAATGACAACATATTAAGTGCTGAACTATCAACATACATGCATGCAGACTAAGAAGGCATCTTTTTGTATTAAAGTACATTTTGCTGTCAGCAAACACTTCTTCAGTTATTTCTGATCTCTGTTAACAATTCACATCACAATGCAGAAAAGGGCAACTGTACAGCAAACATCTTCCATGTGCCACATTAAAACACTGAAGTGAGTAGCTTCCTAGTTACTGTAAATAAGGGATGACATTGTAGCCTTGTAAAAAAACCTCAATCCCCTGCAATATTATTTCTCACAAGATTAGGACCCAGAACCATGTAAGATGGGAAACAATGATGAGGGAGGGATGGAAGCAGCAGGCTGACCTAACATCTAGGGCCACATATGTTACATGCTCCATGTTGTCTCATTGATGTGCTGTAACATAAAGTGCATTCTTAAGGCTCTACAGGACCAAGGTCTCATTGGCTGATGTATGCAAACCTGCCTGAAGTAATAATCCCTTTTCTTTCCCCTGCTCACCCCTCTTCTCCCCCCTCCCTTTATCCCCTCCTTCACCACATTGCCTCTTACTGAATGAAAGTGAGGCGTTTTTGCTTACAAAACTGCTCTTTGAATTCCTAATCTCTGCCTCAGCGTAATCTTTTAACAGTAAGTCAGAGCAGCACTGTGTAAATAACTGCAATGAGACAGCCCTGCCTGGAAACTGGAAAGTTTGCCTTGCTCATATCTTAAGCATGAAAGCTTAAGCTCAATTCAATTAAGAAAATTTATGGGTAATTCCACAGTTTTTCCCAAAATCCTTATGTTCTCAGGCAGCCAACCCAGAAATGAACAAACCCCCTGACAACTGACTACTTTCTGCTAGCACATGGGCAATTATGAGGAAAGTGTGTGCTTAATTGAGTTAGTTGTAAATTCCGACATAGGATGAATCAGAGGATGGATAAGAGATGAAGCCATTTCCCTGCTAGCATTTCAGTTATCATCACTTCTGCTCAGCCTTTCTTACTTTATAAAATATATAAACAACAGCTAAAAACAACAACAACAATAATAATAATAATAAGTATTAAGCCTCCACTTGAAGCTGTATGAGAATAAACTTCAAACTACAAAGGTGACAGAGAAGAGAGATTTTCCAAACTCTCCTCCTGTCTCTCAGGTCTGCATGATGTCATGACATGTTTTAAATATAAACAATTTTCAGATTTCACAACTAAATCCCACTCTGATTCTACTTAGAGCAATCTCCAGTAGAGCTTACAATCAGCAATAAGACATTTTGTGCCTAATTTCACTGGTCCCAGGTTAATACTTCAATGAACTCCTGAGAAATACAGCCTCTCTACCTAAATTGTCATCCAGAGGATTTTGTTATCCTCAAAACCAGCAAGACAGAGCAAGAGTCATGGCCTCAAACTGCAACAGAGTAGGTTTAGACTGGACATTAGGAAACATTTTTTCACAGAAAGGGTGGTCAGGCATTAGAACAGGCTGCCCAGAGAGGTGGTTGAGTCACCATCCCTGGATGTGTTTAAAGGTCATTTAGATGTGGTGCTTGGGGATATGGTTTAGGGGTGAACTTTGTAGAGTAGGGTCAGTGGTTGGACTTGATGATCCCAAAGGTCTTTTCCAACCTCAATGATTCTCTGTCACTCTTTGTAAAGATACCTCTCCAACCATTCCAATCCTTCACTGAAAAGAAAGTCAGCTTCCCCATGTCCATATGACAAGTGCCCTAGTTTCACCTTCTGAAGCTGTTGCAGATCCTGGAGTTCCTCAGCTGCAAAAAGAAATGGCTGTTGTGACACTTCCCAGGGAGACCATCAGAAGCTCCACTCTAATGAATTTTCGGTTTCTAATTAACACAAAAATCCAGATGAATGGCCAAAATGTGGGACTCTGAAATTAATCTTGTTTTTGATATTTGTGAGGATTTATTCAGACTGACATCCACTGTAATGCACATATGTTAAATGTAACTAACTCCAAGGGAGCAGTCACTTTGGCAACACCAAGTATTGTGGGAGGAAACCAGTGTCACCTGCAGATTCTCCTCTACAAGCATGGCTGTTTCCTGCTTTCCAGTTGCACTGCTCTGCTTTCTAAGCAAGTAATCTCTCTCTTTAATCAATGTTATTTCCTCCCCTGACACCTGAAACTTTGAGATAATTCACATACTGTCCCAACTACTGCAACATGCAATAGTGGCATCCTCACATGACATAAATACCCAGGCCTCAAAGACGTCACTAGCCCCTTTGTTGCCCTCCCTGAGAGCTTGCTTTCTCTTGGACATCCTTATTTCAGTCTGCAGACTAGAGCTGAGCAAGATAAAACCCACAGAAGCCAAACCTGGGTGAGGAACTTTCAATCCAGCCATTAGGAGAACAAATCCATCACAGCAGGTTAACAGGTGACTGGCTACCCTGAAGGACTTCTCTAAGCTACGTGGCCTTGCAGGTGGTAATTCAGTTGCTCTACTGATAACAGCATGCAAATACAGACACAATTTTACATTAATTACTTTCATATGTAGCCTCTGTGCATGTTAGGTGCTGGGAAGTCAGACCATGTTTAACTTGCATCCGATTCTTGCAAACTCGGAACCATTAACCTTAACCGAAGTGAAGGTAAACTTACAGGCTTTTAAAAATATTTTCAGACTCCTGAATGTAATACTGAGTTGTTCATAGCATAATTGATATAAACCCAAGGAAATCCCTGCACTCGTGGTATCTGAGATGATTCCTCTCTCCCTTTTTGAGTGCCAACCCCTTGCTGAGACCTCTGCATTTCATAGCTGATACTGCCGTACACGCCTCTGGCAGGGGAAAGAATGTGGCCTCGACACAATCCAGGCAGCCACTCCAAACCCAGCAAGGGAAGGTAAAATATGGAAATCCTGGCTTTATGCACTGCCAGCACTTTAGTTTGCAAGGTCCCCTTTTATCACATTTGTGAAGCAAAGAGTAGGATACTTAACAAGTGTGTAAAAAGGTCCCACAGAACCCTCGATGGCTTCCTCCAAAGGCCACAGCTGAGGACAGTTTCACAGAGATTTACAACACTGCTATAAATCACCACCAGAAACGCAGCCAAAGATTTACAGCGCAGGTGCTATGCTCACATTTTGACAGGCTATTTCCAAATAAGCTATCTACACCTTTACACTAGTCAAGAAGTGCAAAAACCATTAATATCCTGGGAAGGACAAAAATTATAAAGGCTCCAGATAAAATATGGTAGTGGGACCAACAACAGCAAGAAATTATGGCTAACTTGATTACATCACTGACAGACTAGCCGTGCAATGCTCTGGATCACAGAAGAAGCATGACCTTACCCTCTCCAAGAAGATGGCAAAAGGAAAATGTCAGCAACACAGTTTCCAATCCAGCAAGTTATTTAAGCAGGTGTTTACCCAGGAAGTTTTTTAAAGCTGGTGTTTGCTTCATTGCTGAGTTAATTCATAATGGGTATCAGCAAACTTGGGAAGGTCTTTTAACACCTTTATTGTCCTTCAGATCCTAAGCATGGGTGTTGTACACTCAGAATTTTTTCATAAAAACATACTTTTGAATGCTGGCAGTATACCTCGGTAATTAACTAAACACTTGCTTTAGCCACACTTTCACTACCACCACAGTGATTTCAAGGCAAATGGAAAAACACTGAGAAATCACATGTAGACTTCAAACTGTAACTATGCTTACAGTCAAACATCTTGCCAAATCAGGGCCACTGCAAGTAAGAGCTCTGGAGTGCATCTAGCCTTGGTCTATGTAGAAACACTTGGTAGAGCTATAATGGCAAAGCTCAGCTAGGACTAAGTTTCCATTTTTACCATGACAAAATGATTTCTGACAAAAGCTAGCTAATTAACATTTGTGAACCTGACTTTTTGCTAACCCCTGTGTTTCTCTGCTGTGCTAGCTAATCCAGAACACATAGCGTTGTGAAGAATTTTAAATGTAGCTTGCCACAGTGTTGAAGTCTTTAGCATGAAGAAATGTGACAAATTTTATCAACACTTGTTAAAAATAATTTAAAAAAAAGGAGAGAGCAAGCCATAAATAAAGTAAAGCATTAGCAAAGCCTGGAATGCAAGGAATACATCTGCAGTTATAGCAGTGGCCAAACCATAGTGCTTTATCATAGAAAAGTAGCTTGAAATAACTTTTCAGTGTATTTGATATATGATATTGCTTCTTTTTTTTTTTTTTTAAACTAAGACTTGAGCAAGTTTGAGGATTTCAAAGGGAAGTCGTTTCCGGTGGGAGGTTTATTTTGTTACAAGCTTAACATACTGTAGCTGTGACAGTGAGCAGAGTTGCAATGTCAGGGTTCAGTAAGTTCACCCCCACTCTAATGACAGCAGATCACATGAGTCTGTCTGTAAAAAATGTCATGGGTCAGGGGGGTTCTTCCAAAGTTTAATATTCCAAGCAGTTCATCTTGCACAGATTGCATCCCCCATACTCAAATCTCAGCACAATATGAGGGCTGAAGTGAATGTTTGGTTTTCTTTCTATCTGGTGTATAACAAATCTAATACATGTAAGGCAGTTTTGGCACTAAGCTATGTATTTGCACATTTCTGCTGGCTTAAGTCACACTTTTCTGTTAGGGAAGCTGTTCAGAAAATGTTTATTTCCTCCACTCTTACAAATTGTTGGCATAAACAACCATTCCAAAATTTAACCTCAGTTACTTGGCAATCTAATTATTTACACTAAAGCCCACAAACTTCAGTTTCTTGTTGAAATCAGGGTATGAATTCAAGCGTATTAACCTTCAAAATATTTAAATTCAAGGTAACAGAATAAGGAGGGGGTGGAAGCCATCTGACAGCTACAATGCTGACTTCCACTGCTGTCTCACTGGAGAGTGGCATGGGATAACCCACACAGATGAATCCCCATCTGGCAGGAAGATGTGGAGATACCACTTCTTTTTTTTTTTTTTCCCCCACTCTTTCACTTCTTGCTCTTGGTTCCTTTCTACTTCAACACTTTCTACATTATTATTATTATTTTTAAAATTTGCTTTCTGAGGGTTTGGGGTAAACTCCACCAATAGCATCAACCTTCTAAAAACCAAGCTACACAGTAACTTTAAAAAGGAGCACAGTCTGATGGAGCAAAGGCTTTGGTATGAAACACCAGAGTACTTGACAGTGGCACAGAATCACCTGAGTCATGCCTCCTGGGTGCCACAGTATCTCCAACCTGAAAACAAGGAGATGATTAAAACATGCGTTCAGTCACTACCTCATACACATGCTAGCACACAAACTCTCTGGCATTTCTCTTCCTTGGAAATAATGCAGGGGAAATAAAAATGATCCAAGCAACACAAGGAAAATTAATTTCTGCTACACAAATTCTGTTATGGTAAAGAAGATTTATATATGAGAAAAATATTTGTGCACACAGCTGGAGATGAGCTTGTGGAGAAAAGCACTGAAATACTGCCTCAGTCTTTTGTGTCTTGGTTTACCTAAAACTTGGTTAGCACATTGATACGCAAAACTTTCCAAAATGGGTTACAACACACCTACCATGGCGAAAGGAGCAGTGCCAAAATGACATCACACCATTCCTAGTTTGCTACAAACTCAGTAACTCTGGTCCTTAAATGATTTTCCCAACATCTTTGCTACATCATCTGAGACTGGTAAATCAAAGGAAGTTTTCTTTCTGCTCCCACAGCTTCATCAGTGATGAACGCAGCAGCCCCACAGGCAGGATTAAAACTGTTTCACTCATTTCAGAGGTCTCTTTTGTGTTCCCTCAACAGAAAGCAGAAGGAGCAGGCAGGCCAGTTGAGTCAGGAGCATTTTTCAAAGAGCCACTATTCCTCTGACATGAGCTACACATTTAGCTAGTGCTGAGGCAGTAGCTGAATGTGCAGGAGAGCAGCAAACCAATCTGGCCAGTGTAGTTTTCTGCAGGGGGTGTTTAGAGACATACAGTTCTCACATCACACAGTATCAAAATATTCCATCACACTACAAAGACAAGACACTTCACTCTCTAGCAAGAGGGTAAGTGTTTACGTCAATCAGCATGAGGATGAAGTTTCCACCATGCCCTGACCCTGGTCTTGAGACACTGGGGCAGCTTTGCTCTCCTCAGCTGACTTGCTGCTGCCTCCCTGTCTCCTTGCTACCCCAGGAGCTCACACAGGAGCTTTATTCTTGATGTGGCACAACAGAAACAGCCTCGTGTCTTTGTAACTTGAGGCTTCTGCATTTCCCCTGCCAAACTGTGCTGCTTTTTTTTATTTTAGCTGTGTTGGGGTGGATCTTTTTGTTTGCTTTTGAGATCAAATGTGCTCTTTTCTGAAATATATCTGCTGCACCTTGTGTCTCTCTCTTGCATGAAAAAAAACAGTTGAATTTTAGTAATCTTTGATAAAGTGTCTCAGAGATGAGAGGGGAAAAAACCCCAAAGACAAGTAAATAGTTGAGGAATTAGAGATAGACAAGGCCACTGACACTTGCCATAAAACACATGCTGGGTGACTTAACTGCAAAGCTTATGCAGCAATGCAGCATGGTACAGGGATATCAAAGTTAACTAGGAGATATATCTCGGTCACTAGAAGCAGACAAGTGAGCTTAGAAATAAGATAATATTATTGAGGATATTTGCCAGCCTCAGTATAGGCTTAACTGTTCCAAATACCAAAGCTAATTTGCTGCTGTCTGCACATCAGTGTATTGCCAAAATCAATAGTCTTCCCCCCACCTCCAAAAGCTTATTTTGTTAAGTTAGGAGAGAAACAAAGGTGCTACAGAGGTGCCTTTAATCTTAGTGTGCCAGATGAATTCCAAGACATTTGTTTTGCATCTTCTCTGCTATATTCCTTAGTTACATTCACCATTAAATTTTAGACTGTTTTGAAGTCTTTACCAAAAAACCCAAACAAAACTCCATAAATTCACACCCAAAACTCAAGTAGTGACTAGGCACCATCATTTGTAGGTAGGCTAAGCAAATCAAAGGTGAAAGAGAGCAAAATTGAGGCAGAGGAACACATTCTGCATCTATTCTGTGCAGGAAACCTTTCCAAACCTCTATATTGCCTCCCCAAACCCCCCAACACACCTCATAATGAAAATGGATGTCTAAGCATTCAGAAGCTCTGTCAGATCACAAACTCTTTGTGAAAATTGTTTAAAAGTATTTTACTTTGATTTCTAATAAAATAATTTAGATGTAAGACTTACATTATACCCAACTTGGGCTTGCATGGTGTCCTCTTCACCTCACTTCTCTTTTTTTAACGTAAATGTAATTATATTAATTTTATCAAAAAACAGAGGGAATTTCAGGGGGAAATTTCTGTCTGCTGTGGCAGTGACTAATGAAGTGTCAGTACCAAAGAAATGAAATGTATGTATTCTTTCAGTTGTCCTCCTGCTGGGAAGTGCGAAACTCCTTCTGAAAGACCCTCTTTAATTTGTGTATTTTACATGAATGTTATCCAGTATATTATTAATTTTACACTCAATTAGGGAAGTAATCAGGAGAATAATTACAGATATGTGCTAATCCACAATTAATGAGTATTTTTGGAAGTACTGTATGCTCTTATGTATGTCAACAATCCAACACACAGCGACCAAAGAAAATGACACAAACTGGCTAAGAAATGCTCTAGTCTCAACAAAGTATTATTGTCTGGAAATATAATCAGTTCTTTATAACAGCCTAATAGACATAAAATATTTGACATACCACTTCCTCTTTTTAAACATTGGCAATATCTTACAGAACCATAGCTAATGATGTGGTACCTCTCTTCCTGTCCATCCCTCAGAAGCCTTCTATTAAAACAGTTGCTCTCAACCAAGTCTGACAGCAAAAGAAAAGCAAAATGTATTTGAATTCTGGCAAGACTCCTTCACATGACCATCAGTTTTGATGAGAGCTAATGCCTGGTAAGACTTCCAAAGTGAAGAGGGAAAGGCTTCATTATGAGGTCAGTAGTCACCTGGCCTGGCCAGGCCACCCCTACCCTCTGTTCCAGCTGATTCTTAGGGGATTTACAGTAGTGATAGAGATAAGGGAACTGGGGTGTATATAGATTATGAAACAAAAATTACTGATTAGTTTTAATTAGACTTCTGCCTGTAGAGCAACCCATTTAAGCCAAGGTGTAACTGCAAACCCTCTAAATATAAATGATTACAGTTACACTAGGAGCACTACCTAATGGTGCTCCTTCATCAGTACTCACCCCATGCTCCAAACCAACAGTTGTTCTCTCCTAGGGTTAGTACTTGCTGCCTTGCCTTCTAAAAAACAACAAAATTATTAAATCGACAGAAAATGAATCGCTTGGAAGAAAACATTTTTAAAAATCACTACTCCTCAGAATACTCAGACTAAGAAAGGAGTGATGGAACAAGCTGGACAACCAGAAGAGCTGGAGCTGCAGACCCATCTGCACTTCTCTACAGGACTGATTAATAGGGAGCCAACAACGGATAAGTATCTGTTTTAAAATCCTGAAGTACAGACATGTTTTATGGGCAGCAAGTAATTTCTAGTGCTGAAAATGCAGGCTAGGCACAGATGTTGGTTTTGCTTTCTCCACAGCCAGTCCTTGAACCAAACAACCCAGCACAACAGGCACTAAAGTTGCAATTGGTTCTGCAGAGCAGATTTGTCTATCAGATCCAAATAATAAACAATAGAAATAAGATTTCTATAATAAAGTCAAGACACATTCCCTCATGTTTTTAAATGTTTTTGTTGTTTTGTTTTGTGGTTTTTTTTTTCCAGTGAAGCAAACACTCCTGTCCCTCACACATGCCTACATATATATTCTATGCACATACCTCAGGAAAATGAATTATTTAAACATTATCCCCCAAAACTCTAAATCTGAAGAAACTCCATCTTGACAGCAGAGCAGAAAAAAAAAGCTGTACCTAGCTGCTAGGTTTGTCCCACAATATCTGACAGCTACGGTAAGAGGTCACCTGATGTCACAAGCATAAAGTGTTGTCACTCTCTTGCTGAGCCTCTGCCAGACAAGCCTTGGAGAACACCTGTTGAAAGAGCTTTGCACCTGACATCACCAGCTCCCAAATCAGCACACACAGCTTTGGTGGGAAACAGCTTGTAACACAGGTTCCCTACTTGTTTTGGGTTACAAGGCACTACAAGTATTTCACTGCAGTCACAGTTTGTTCCATTCACGAGCTGAGAACCAAAAGGGCTGAATTTCTCAGTCACCTGCCTTCCCTCTATACACTAGGCAGAGAAAGTACAGCCTAGCAAAGCAAGAGGGTTAGCTCCTGATTACAAGACTGACACCAAAGTTGTAGTAAGAAAAATAAACCAATAAAATGCAATTCTTGATTGTATTAAAACAATTAATTCTCCTTTAACTACTCTGATATATCAAGTAATCTAGGGGAGTGAGACAGATACCTGATAATTTATTCCATCTCTACAGCCATTTGCTCTCAAAAAGGCTTCTCTTTTTCTGTCCCTTTGTGCAAGAATTAATATTTCTCCTGCTTTTTCCTTCAAACGTGCTTTTCATATCACTAAGTAAAATACAAAATTAGGGTGAAAAAAAAGTCATGAAAACTCAGTTCTTGCCCTCTAGGACAAGGATTCTTCCTATTTCATTTTCCTCTGAAATCAGATTCTAAAATGTGAACATGACAAGCTCAATGCCAGTTGCTTCTATGGTTCTGCCAATTGTCATACATATAGAAATACATATATCACAGTTCACGAGTTCTTGAAGTGTCCACAAACATTATCTCATCATTCACACATTACAGCATTTATTCACTAAATACATTTTGCTCAACTTTTGCCTTGCTCTTTTGCTCATCACATGCACCATACACCTGCCAGTCCAGATTGCACAGTTTGTCACTAAAGAATTTAAGCTGCATGCAGTTGAAAGACTCCCACTTCTATCACTACAGTCCTCCAGAAAGCAGAGGCAGACTCAGAGTCCCCTCATCCTCTTCCCCACTGCCATCACACATGCTGGGTTCTTTTCACAGTTGTGGTTCTTCTGTTACCAGATGTAAAACCGTTACTCTGGCTGCTGCTGCTACTGAGTAAACCAGTGACCAAAAAATCTGAGGAATCACCTAGGAGGATGTGTCAGTGTTGACTGCAGAAAGATAATTTTTTGAGTTTCTCAGAAGCCAAGTCAGTCGTAGGAGAGATCATAATTAATTTTCCTGTCACTGATACTTCACAAGTACAGTATAGCAAATGACATGCTGATGACAGCATTTAAACACACTGCCCACACAGCAGTGATCTGGGACATCATAACAAAAAGCTGGACGAGGTGGGGGAGTGACAGAAATAGGCAAAATCCAGTAATGCATCTGAAGGATGTACTCCAGGGGACTAGCAATATGAGCTTTCACTCAGCCCAAATTCAAAGATTCTCCATTTTAGATGGTCAAGATCATGTTCACTATTCAATTCTGTGATTCTGTAATTCAAGAACAAATAGAAGGCATTGATGTGATGCAGTTACAATACTTATACAAAGCAGTAAAAGCTTTTTTTTTTTTTTTTAATTAGGAATGGGGAAGTAAATATTTATCAGATACTTAGGTGAACTCTAATTTATAGCAAATTCTTGAAGAAAGTTGACCTCTAATTTATAGCACATTCCTGAAGAAAGAAATATGTAACAAATAAATAAATAAGGCTTTAGGATAGGATGAGAGGAAACAACCTCAAGTTGTGCCAGGGGAGGTTTAGAGTGGACATAAGGAAAAATTTCTTCACTGAAAGGATTGTCAAGCACTGGAAGAGGCTGCCTAGGGAGTTAGTGGAGTCACCATCCCTGGAGGTATTTAAAAGTCAGTGCTTAGGGACACGGTTTACTCATGACTTCGCAGTGCTAGGTTAAGAGATTTTGTCTCTTAAAGGTCTCTTCCAGCCTAAATGATTCTACAAATTGATTAGTCTGTGAATGAAGATATTAACCTATGGGCAGGCTAGAAAAAGAAAATCCTATCTAATTTAGCAGACTAATGGCTTAGAAGGAATGTTACTGCTCTTTAAAATACTTTAGAGACAGGACTGGTTTATGTTACAGGGAAAAGCTGGACTGTAACAAATGAGGTGGACATAAGTATAGGTCAGCAATTAAAAGACTGTTCTTTACCACTACAAGAGGATTTGGGGGGAGGAGAAGTGAAGTAACAGTAGGATAGAGCTTGGTTTAGGTTTATGAAAGGATTACATAGTGCTTTCTTGCTAACAGGAGGCAGCATTGGAAGAATTACTCTTGCTCATTACTCAAATGTAAACACTACCAATTCCCTCCTATTTCTTCCTTCTAAAGTATATCAAACATGAAGCATAGAAATAGTCTTGTCACTTACATCACTTAAGCTACCACATGAGAGCAATGAGGCTTGCATGTGGCCTCAGAACTTAAAGCACAGAGTCATGAACTGGACAATATGAGGCAAATGGTGAGATCAAGTTCTCACAACATGATCACCTGTGTTAAATAACGGAGAAGTCTTCTGACAATTGCTGAGCTTAGAAGGCAAACATGCTTGCAGCAACAGCAGCTGAAGAGATTAATTCAGTGACATAAGACAAGGTAGTTTTCTAAGGAGTTTCATTGTGAAAATTGAGTACACAGCAACTGCTTTGGCATCCTGGCACCAGCAGACACCCACAAACTAGGCCACTATTCCCCAATACCCTTCTGACCCAAACAAAACCTGGACACATCAGTACTGACCATAGTCTAGATGCTGGCAGAAAGTAGAAGCAGTGAATCATTTCCTTGCATTTAGGCAACCATCTCACTTGATGTTAATGTAATATCCTCACACAGACATAACAAATTGAGGCATTACCTGGATGGCATCTCTCACTGAGTGATATTTCTGGCTGCCAGGAATGCTGAAATCAGGTTACACCCTGGTAAGGCATCCCAGAGCACATCACACACAGGGCAGCTTGTTCCATCCCCACGGGCAGAGTGCAGAATCCTACCTTGGTTTTCACTACCTTTTGAAATACCACAGTACTTTTAAATCCTCATTAATGCATCATGATATAATAAAATAAAACAAATATTCACTGATCAGTGACTTTTTAATGGGAAGAAGTTAAATAAAAGAGAGCAGCCTGGCAGAGAGCGACCTGGGAGTGCCGGTTGACAGCAGCTGAACATGAGCCAGCCGTGTGCCCAGGTGGCACAGAAGGCCAATAGCTCTTGCCCTGTATAAGGAACAGTGTGGCCAACAGGACTAGGCATGGAATTCTGCCCCTGGACGTGGCTCTAGTGAGGCCTCACCTCGCGTGCACCTCACCTGCATGCAGTTCTGGGCCCCTCACTTGAAGAAAGATATTGAAGTGCTGGAGCAGGTCCAGAGGAGAGCGATGAGACTGGTGAAGGGACTGGAGAGAAAGTCTGATGAGGACAGGCTGAGGGAGCTGGGGGTGTTCAGCCTGCAGAAGAGGAGACTCAGGGGGGACCTTATCACACTCTACAACTACCTGAAGGGAAGCCGTAGTAAGGTGGGGATTGGGCTCTTCTCCCAGGCAACTTGTGACAAGATGAGAGGGCATGGCCTGAAGCTGTGCCAGGGGAGGTTTGGGTTAGGTTGGGTTGGGTTAGGTTAGGTGAAACACTTCCTCACAGAAAGGGAAATTAGACACTGGAATAGACTGCCCAGGGAGGTGATGGAGTCACCATCCCTGGAGGCGTTTAAGGAAAGATTGGATATGGCACTTAGTAATGTGGTCTGTTCAATGTGTTGGTGTAAGGTCATAGGCTGGATTTGATGATCTGAGAGGTCTATTCCAGCCTCAATAATTCTGTGATTCTGTGAAAATGAAATCAAATTACATGAAATAGACTAAGGATGTATTTTCACAAACTGAAACAGAAATGCCAAGTTCAATTTGTTCTCTGACTGGCGAGACAAAAAAAAAAAAAAAAAAAGGACAAAAAACATTAAAAATATGGTCACATCATCTGTTATGATGCTTCTCTGAAAGTACTGTTGCAGAGATGGGCATTTCATGTCACCTGAGTTAAAAAAAAAAAGAAAAGTAATAAAAAAAGTTAAGTTACAGCATTACAAGGGCCAAATTCTGGTGTTGAACTGATCGGTGTTCTCAGGTAAGGTAACAGGTGTTGTAGTACACTAAAGGCTTATTACAAATAAAAAAAATATTTGGCTTATAAAATATCATAACAAAAATTTAAAAATGGTTCTGATTAAAGATAAACAAACAACAAATATTAAATATCAACAGAAAGAAAATGAAGTTACAAAGAAGTTTGAGTCATCTTTTGTTTTCCTGGTTTAGAGAGTCACTAGGTTATGATAATGTCAGATGGCACAGTGAGAGAATTACGTTCAGGTATAGGACAAAAACGGTAAAGATAAGCCCCGATGAGAGCAAATCAAATCATTACAAGTAGTAACAGATGGACAGGAAGCATAAGGACACTTGATTTTGTCTTTGACTGAAAAGGGCATCTTTAAAGATCAGAGCAATGGATGTTGCAAGGATTAAGATTAAAACACAGAATCCACAACATGGTTTGCAGATGGGAAAAGCTACGTATTAAAAACTTTGCAAAAGGAAGGAAAGGTTGGCAAGACTAAGGCAACTTTGCTTGGATTTGAGGGCCTACTCAAAATCAAGAGAAGAGAATCTAAAGGAGAATGAGAAGGAAGCATAGGTCTGATGTCTCTATACTAGGCATCTGATGAGTCAAAAAGTAAACTTAAGATACATTCAAACTTTTCTGAAAGTAAAAAAAGGTATATAAGTCTTAATACAATAAATTAAGTGTAGAATATCATCAAATGTGGAGGTGAATAAAAGTGCTGGCATGTACTCTAGTCATCTGAAAATGTGTGATACAAGTAGTACACAGCAATTTCCATAAAGGACTAGGCAGGCATTTTAGCTGAATGGGAGAAATAGTCATGCTGAGGTCCCTTGAAGTACTATCTGGGAAAATAACAATCATATTATCGAGCTGAAAAATTGCATTTCAAACAGGCCCTGAATCAATATGCATATGAGATTTTATGGCAGACAAGATTAAGTTAAATTCCAGCTTCATGGGAACAGCCAAAAAAGGTCCTTTGGTGTCATCAGTGTTATTCCAACATCATGGGGATATGAGTGGAACAAGTTCTAATTAGTTAGCTTCATCCTGGGAGGCATGATGAGGCAAGTAAGAGGAAAATACAGAAAAGTACTCCAAATGACATCAAGTGCCACTACGGAAAGAACCACAGCAGTTAAAATAGTCCTGCTTACCTGTCTCCCTAGCAAAGACAGAGGAGATCAAGAGACACCAGTTTCTAATCAAAGATAAACAGGAGGTGCACTTTCAAACATCACCAGAAGAACAACCCAACCCAGAAATTGTGCTGCACCTTTATGTGATTGCTGTCTCAAGTGGTTCCCTCTAGAGCATATGAAGGAGATGCTCTACTACAAGGACCCTGAAAAGCTTAACTTGAAGAAACAAGTAGAGTGCAGGTTAAAAATCCATTACACAATAAATGCCTCCCAAGCATTGAAAGAGTGAGGTAGAGTTTTCAGTGAAAGACAGTGGACCATTAGAAAATGGACTGAGGTCAACAGATCATTTCTCTCAAGTCAGCTGTTGCTAATATTGTCTTGACATTTAAGTAGCACTTCCCTTTGGCAGCAACAAAACTATGTGTGCCATATTAAAATATCTTGGATTTGTTTCTTTCTGCTCCCATGGTGAGGACTTGCTAAAAATTCCTGGACTTCAGAACTCCAGCAATAATTCCAAAACAAAATGTTGGAAGTACATTTTTTTAAATGACTGCAGCAACAAAAATAGAACATCCCTAGGACGTCGAGCATCTCAGGAATCCACTACCCAGTTGCATAATTTTTCCAGTTTCTTATTCCCAACTCTAAGACTCAGTGTTGTGGGGGAGGGTGGAGAGGGAGCATCACAAGCTTGAAAGAAAGGTGTTGTCTGTGCAGTGCCAAAGCCAATGAGATACCCCATGTCAATAGATTATGAAATTTACTCCAACAAATGTGTCTGATAGAGGTCCAGAGAGTTTTCCTTTCTGATTCACAGTCTTCCTAAGACCATTCCATTTCAGTTTCTACTTTTCCTTCTCCTCCAGGCTCTACTCACTCCAGTAACAAACCTATACTGCACAGCATGACCTTTTCTGATAAAGCCTAAGCATGCTGAGGGGCTTATCACAACTGAGATGCTGATGTACCGCTGTTCATTTGCACTGTGTTCTTTGATGAAGGAGACACTGTGCCTTGTGTTGCTCCTTCACCAACATCAAGCTGTACCCATCATCAATGCCATTATTAGTAATAGCTCAAAACAGAAAACTAATCTCTGTTTGTAAGACAGGAGGTTGGCAGCTACACACAGAAACCACAGATACAATCATACTTTTTAACAGCTCCTATCTGGACAGAAATAAGTCTAAATTGACAGTGTGATTTTTTCCAGGGGCTCTTTCTGTGATGAGAATGCAACCACATCAAAATCCCAGTAACAGCTGCCATTCTAAGACAGCACTGTCTCAAAGGCAATGAAATCAGGCAGATCATGGACTTCAGCTATTCATCACTTCAACATCCCACAGAGTTTTAAGGAATAGAAAGTACTACTGCAGCTTCTCTTTTCAGCTACCCCTCCTTCATTTTCTGCATCTTAATGAAGAGCTTAATATAAAATGATTATTTGCAGATTGTTCACTAAACTCCAACTGTTAATTTCAAAGAAGCAAGCACATAAAACCCTCCAGGAGTCCTAAAACACAACCTCTATATGCAGAGAGTTTTTCTTTTTAGACACTATATAAAGTGGTCCTTGATAACATGACATGCAAAAAGCTGAATGCCATTCCACATTTTTATCTGACCCATCACCTAACTTTGAAGGCTCAGGGCCCCTTATCCTGGATGTGAAAACTGAAAATGCCATATGTGTGGGGTTTACTCTGAAGCCAAGAGCATGTGTATGAGAACAGCATATGAACCTGCAAACCCATACAATTTCAAATTGTTTGTCTGTCAGATACCAGGAGAGTAACAGGGAGTATTAGCAAGTGTCATTGTCTCATTTTTAGGGACGGAAGCTTCTGTGCTTCAGAAGCAAAGTTCCTGGAAACAGAAAGAAAGGTTATCTGGGCTTCTACCAAAATACTATCCATGTAGTCTGAACAGGGATTACATGTTTTAAATCATTAACTCGGTAGCCAGTTTCTAAGAAAGCTCCAACTTTGCTTAGAAAGATTTTTTTTTCTGGCTGCCCTTCTCCATCTAAGATTTTTTTCCCTCCTCCCAGTTCTTGTGTGTGTGTGTGTGTGTGTGTGTGGGTGGTGTGGGCGGGGGGAGAGGTACAGAGAAAACAAAAAGGCAAACATCTGCTACAGCCACGTGTCTCCAGCTACTGCATGAAGCTGGGGTGTGGAGAGGATGAGTCTTTACAATCCTACAAGCACACCTGCTTCCACATCTCAACAAGCAGGATAGGATTGCTAATACTATTCTTACTCACTCTGAGCTGCAAAGAGTTAGTAGAAAAACACCCCCTTCCCCTTCTCTCTGGACTTTTTCCATCTCTTTTACCAGCACCATTCAGACATGAGAAGGACACCAGTTAATGCATTATGATCTGCAAGTGCCACAGAACAGTACACTGCAGCACCACATTCTCAGTAGGAGCTTTTCGCTAATTCTGCTTATCAGCAAATATGTGAATATTAGCAGAGACAACTATCTGGTAGTACTAATGCACCTAATCAAAACTTTGAGCTGCTACATTTAGTAAAAATAAAAATCAAAATCTTGTAGTTGAAGGAAAAAATGGTGCCCTATGAAAGCAAATCATCACAATGACACAGGATATGGAACGACAGAAGAGTTGAGGGTAGGAAGGAACCTCTGGAGATCATCCAGTTTAACTCCCCCAATCAAAGCAATGCCAACTGCAGCAGGTTGCTCAGGACTGTATCCACATAGAATTTGAGTATTTCAAAGAATGAAGGCTCCACAACCCCTCTGGGTAACCTATTCCAGTGCTTGGACACCCTTGCAGTAAACAAGTTCTTTCTTATTTTTAAATGGGAACTTCTGTAATTCTGTTTGCACCCACTGCCTCTTGTCCAGTCACTGGGCAACACTGAGAAGAGTCTCCCTCCATCTCCTTTAGTCTCTCTCATCAAATATTCATGCACATTGATAAGATCCCCCCAACTCTTTTCTTTTCCAGGCTCAACAGTCTCAACTTTCTCAGCCTCTCCTCAGGACAGATGCTCCAGTCACTTCATCACCATCGTGGTCCTGTTTTTGGACACATTCCAGTATTTCTGTGTCATACTGGAAAGCACAGACCTATAACCAGCAACCAGAACTCCGGATGCATCTCACCAGTGTTCAGCTGAGAAGAAAGATCACCTCCCTCGACCTGTTGGCTATACTTGACGCAACACAGTCCAGGATTCTGTTGGCTTTCTTTACCATAAGGACAAGTTGCTTGCTCACATTCAGTTTGGCATGCACCAAGACCCCCAAAGTCCTTTTTTAAGCTGCTCCCCAGCTAGTCAACCCCTAAGTTTGTACTGGTATCCACAGTTATTTTCTCCCTGAGCATGGGTGGGTTTTGTATTTCCCTCTGTTGAGGATTCCTCTTGACCCATTTTTCTAGCCTGTTGAGGTCCCTCAACAGCAGCAAAACCATCTGGTGTAGCAGCCTCTCCTTGCAGTTTGGCATCATCAGCAAGTCTGCTAATCGTGCACTCTGTCCATCATTTCAGTCATTAATAAAGGTACCTTTTTTGTGCTAATTTTTTTGGCACACTTTTTTTTTTTCCAGATAACTGATGCCTCTACCTCTGCTCTCAGCGTTTGTCTGTTCACTGTAACAAGTAGTTTTTTCAGTCTTGCACAAAGCCTAATAACTCAGTAACTATGAATTCTAGATTCAGGTCTGATAATCTCCAGACTTCCTTTATGGACTGCAAGAATTCATATTGCTCTTGTAACATTCAAGGTTATTCAGGAATTGAAAATTTAGCAATGCAGAGCCATTACACAATGAATCTTTGATCTTTGATCCAACCCAACAATAAACCTTCTTTTTTATGACTTGACTTTAAGATTTACTCCAGCCCTGATTTATTCACAAATCTCAGGAGGCTGCTTCGATAATTCACTTTGAAATTTTGAACACTGATCCATCAGACACAGAAGAAAATTATGGCTCACTACTAAAGCCAAGCAGAAAAAAAGAACATCTGCTGTTGAGAACAGAGCCAATCAGCTGTGAGCTTTTCCACTGGGAAGCTCGTAAAATGAGCTACTACAGAGTTCAACATGTGTTCTTGTATGAAAGGAACAATAGGAAACACTTTCACTTATTTATTCTTTAAAACTACCCCAGAAAACAGAAATTACAGCAGCATGGACTCAAAGAACATGGAAAATAACAAAAATTAAAGCAGTATTAATAAAAATGCTTTTAAACTGAAGTTTTCATTAGAGAGTGAAATCAGTCAGTTCATTTTATCCCCATTACTGAAGACATCTTCTGACATGGCATTGTGGAAACTGTATAAGGAAGCCTGGAGCAACCCACATCCTCTAGCAATGCCACTATTAACATACCAGAAGAAACATCCTGGTTGAAGAGAAGGCATAATCATTGCTCAGTAAAAAATTAAGTACAGTAATCATGTTCATTCCATAATTGGGTTCATCTCTGAAAACAGGGGGCCAGAAATTTATAAAGATTGTGTTCAAAAATTGTTTGGGAAGACAGCAAATACCTGAAACACACATAGGCAATAAGTGAAGTATAAGATGTTATTAGAAATAAAAAGAACACCTGGGGGCACAACTCTCAGCTTTTAACAGTTGTGTGGAAATTTAGTCTTACCATCACAAAAGTCACAGTGCTACTTGATTTTAATGTGGGTTTCATTCTTTTTGGGATGATGAAGAAGCTAGCTGCATTACCCATTATTACATTAGCCATCACTTTCCTTTTCATAAGACCCTGTTTCCAGTTTCTTATAATTTTGTGGAACTTTAAACATTTCTGCTGACATTTCCCCTTGCAATAGTTAGCCTTTATAAGGAAAATTTAATCCAGCACAGCTATTTCCAGAAGGCTAAAGGCCTCTGTTTTATTCATCATTAACTACTAATCTGGTTGAGGTGCACTACTCTAGACTCAGAACGTTCTCAGTGTAGTTTTTGCTTCAGATGATTGATTTGTGGGTGCCAGAATTTTGGCCATTTAAAGAATTTGCAATGTGAAAACCTGCAGAGAGTTTTAGGTTATGCTAAAGAAAAGGATTTGAATTCCAGCAGATTAAATTCTCTGAGACTCCACAAGTTTCTCTATGGGTACTTCCAGAAAACCAGCAACTTTTAACAGTCAGATGTCAACACACTTCAGATCCTCATAACTCCCACAGACAAGAGAACTTGTGCCCCAAGTATTTTTCCTAACAGTTTGTAACTGGAAAGCTTAAAAAAAAAAAAAAAAAACAAAAAACCCATGAACCAAAATCTCTTCACTGATGTTTTTTCACCTGAAGGCCATAAGCCCCTCAACTACTTCAAAGGCATTTATAAAGAAAGAGTTGAGAAATAAACTCAGTAAACTTACATTGTATAAAAAAATAGGGATCTGAAAACAAACAAATGGAAAATATTATGAAAATTGCTGGACCAGAAAGTTACAATGTGGTGATGAGAGAAATGCAGGCAGGTTAAGGGGTATATTTCAGGAGTCTGATCACCCAAGAGAGAAAGAAATTTGCTTTCTTTGCTCCAAATGATGACAGTTTGCAATCCTGGCCTCTCAGTTCAGTTGCCATCATCAATCTCCAATCCTAGGAAGGACCTAGGAGTACTGGTGGACTGGGATGGATTAAGATTGAGCAGCAGATTGAGGGAGGTTCTCCTCCCCTTCTACTCTGCCCTAGTGAGACCTCACCTGGAATACTGCATCCAGTTCTGGGCTCCCCAGTTCAAGAGGGACAGGGATCTACTCAAGAGAGTCCAATGGAGGGCTACAAGGATGATTAAGGGACTGGAGCACTGCGGTATGAGGAAAGGCTGAGAGACCTAGGGATTTTTAGTCTGGAAAAGACTGAGAAAGGATCTAGTACATCTATATAAATATCCTGGTGTTAGGAAGGAAGGAACAGCCTTTTCTCACGTGCTTCCTATGATAGGACAAGGGACAATGGATGGAAACTACAGCACAGGAAGTTCCACCTCAACATGAGGAAGAACTTCTTTACTGTAAGGGGCACAGAACACCGGAACAGACTCCCCAGAGAGATTGTGGACTTTCCTTCTCTGAAGACTTTCAAGACCCATCTAGATGCATTCCTGTATGACTTGCACTAGATTCTATGGTCCTCCTGTGGCAGGGGGGTTGGACTTGATGATCCTCTGGAGGTCTCCTCCAGCGCCTAACATCCTGTGATCCTGTAATCTATATCTGCACCACAGAAGTGGATATGAACTCTCAAGTCTAAGGCAATGCTTGGAAAACAAAACAAAACAAAACACCCCCCCAAAGGCTTCTTCCACCATTTCTGCTTTTCAAAATACTAAGCTGAATGTCATCACCCCTACTGCTTATTCTCTTAATGGGCTGTTTTAAGGAGTCGTTTCAGCAGCATGCTATTTCAGACTGCTGTTTGCATTTCAATGCTGTTTCTTTTCCAAACTACACTGAACTGCATCATGGCTACGATCCTACAAATGACAACCTTCCTGAACTGGAACTTGCTCACCGAATAAAGTAAAATGCAATTTAAATTTAGTATCAACAATCTTTTGCTCTACATCCCACAACTGGACTATCTAACTAGCTGCAAGACTTCCAGCATTACAAACCCTGGAGGATTATCAGTAGAGAAAGCATTCAAGAGGAGAGGCACCGTCTCTGGAAGAAGGCTGTCATTATCAAGCTTCCAATCCACTCCTGTCCCACTGCCAATCGTTTGGGGATCAAGAATCTGACAGAGAAAGTGATTCAGAGCATAGCTGACACCATTTAAAAGGTTTTTCTCCATCCTACAAGTGATGGATATGGGAGGTTCCAAGAGGTTTGCTTTCATCATCTGTGTCTCAACTGCCAGTATATATCCTGTCTTCCCAGCTTCTAGTCTCTTACAGCACTACATCAACATTTACTACAATTCCTCTATCACATTTTAGGCTCCTGTGAATCCCTATGGACATTTTATTGCTATCTGGCATCATGGAAGGATGTGCAATGCTGAGATTCCCCACCCTAGCTCTTGTCTGGCCAAAGCCATGCAAGATTGCAAATAATTTCTGCTCTGATGCTTCTGAAATGCACTGGTCTCTTCTGTACTTTGAAAACATTGGTTTTCTGCCCTGGATGCACATGTGGCACATGCACATGCTGACAATCCTGACTACTTGCAGAACCTCTTTGGTCATCTCCTAAACTGATGTAGTGGTACATTAGCAAGCAAGAACAGTCTTTCTCAGGTGCAAAGTTCATTACCACACTGCTCCCTTCCCTCACATCCATTGGAGAAGCAGGGTAGCAAGCCTGAGGGACAAAACCAAACGGTCCTATGGTCCCAGCTAGTGTCCATAGCCCAAATCTGACAAAAATTATTTCTTTGAGAGAGTTTTCTGCATTACATCATTCATTTGCTGAATTAGAAAGCAAAATATTTTATAGATATTTTCTAAATTCCAGTCTCAGATTTCTGTGCTTTTGCTGCTGTGTAAAAGCAACTCTGCTCCCACAGCTCCATATTCCAAGCAATCCACACGAGGCTGTGAGGCCTCTTCTTCATAACATCCCAAACTCCACAAATTTCTCCTCTGCTGCTAAAGATTTGAAAACTTGTCTGCTGAATGAAAGGATAATGGAAGGTTTTATTAACAACGAATAACTGTGGAAAGCCACAGAAACCTTTTTTTTTTTTTTTTCTCCCTTTCTAAACTGTTTTCAGGTATAATAAGACAGACCGGGTTACATACAAGGATCACTGTTGTGATGTGGCCCAGCAGGAACTCTGCTTCGGGCACATGCAGAGCCCCATAAGCCTTTCTAATGCCATGGTTTGGGGAGAGATAAATTATGACTGAAAAGCTGTAACACCTATGAGGAAGGATTTGAAAAAGCTGGAGATACACAGGGAGCTGGGGGCTTCTGCTGAGCTCCTGAAATCATTTCCACTGCTGTTCCTGCTGCCCATTTAACTGCTGGCACACACTTCTAACTAAATGGAACAATACAAGGTAGTGTATTACCTCTCTACCTTGGATGCATCGCTTTCCAGGGTTGTGTTCATTATCTGCTGGCACTGAAATCTGTCAGATTATTTCCATTATTTCTTTTAGTGTCTTTACATACCAAGTAAGATATTGAAAAATATTTCAAAGAGTCTTGGGAGTGCCAGGAGCAAGAAGTAGGAAATGGTAATCTCATTCCCATTCATCACATCTTAGTCCTCTTTATGCTGCCAATGCTTGCTCCAAAGAGCATCCCACAATTTTTACATTGCATCTCGGCTTCATCACTGACATCTGTTTCACTCTTGTCCTTGTTAACATACTTGGAATGATGCATCAACCAAGATGATGCTGAAAAAGCTGGAGTTGTGGCAATGCATTACATCCATTTGTTATCAGTGATTTCCATACACATATACATACATGAAAGATGCATTGAAGACACGCACTGAGGAACCCAACAGCAGTAGACTACCTCTCAGATAAAAATACTCCTAAAACCTTTAGAAGTGTCTAATTTTTGAGACAGGGAGATATGTCCATTAAATAAGTCTGCTTAAGTGGGGTGTCGTGACACCTCCATGCTCATAAGCAAATCAGCCAAATCTGCTTTACCAACATTTTGCCCTATTCATCATGGAAATGACAATTAATGATCTGTCGGTTCTTACAGTATGCAGAAGACCCCAACCACCACCATTAAATCACCATAAATCTCTTTGCAGTGGCAGGTGAGGAGGTGAGGGAAGACAGAGACATAACAGATTCACCCGAGGACAATACCTGGTCAGTAGCGGGAATGGACTCCCACCTACGCTTCAGCAAGCACAGGGATTTCCGGCTCATGGTTTTGATTCTGCTCTAGAGGCTCCTCCACACCTGAGAAAAAGGCTTCTCCCAAACCACTGTCAACACCCTTACTTCTGACTCCCGTGCTTCATTGCTGTAGACGGCAGAGCTCCCCGATGCACGCAAGTTTTTGTGAGCTGTAAGACTGTGACCAGTTCCACTTAAGCTTCTCCTGTTTTCCTCAAGCGTCCATCTCCTTAGAGGTCCATGAGAAAGGGAATCGGGCGAGGCAGTGACAAGCCTGGCTTTCACTGGCGAATTAGCTCGCAAAAGCCTCAAGTAGGTAGACAACACCAGACGCACTCAATCTGAAAATAGCTGTTGCTTAGGAACTGAAGGGGTAAAACGCAGCACCTCAGATATATAATTGAGAGCTTTTATATTTAAAGAGAATTAAATACACTGGACCTCTGTGTTTCTCTCCTGGTTATCATCCTTTAATCATGCTGGAGGAACGATTGCTCGATTCCACTGACTCCAGGGGCTACGCCTACACCTTCAGCAAGCCAAACAAGTCTTGGTGACAGAGTAACAAATAACTCCCACACATCCGAGATCCCTCAGCAAAACGTGTGCACGACACATGCTGTGGGTCCCACCTGAAACATGAGTCTCAAATATTATGTTTTAATAGAACAACTAAAATACAGCTTGCAATTTTTTTTTTTCTGCAGTGGGATAAGATGCCAAGGACAAATTCTGCTGGTCACATTTTCTTCTAGCATCTGCTGGTATTAGAAATAAGTATGAATACTTTCCCCTCACATGAGTGAGATATTGTGGTTCTACAGACTGCATGTGTGTACTTGAGAGACAGGCATTTCTTTCTTTCTTAAACATTTAGGAATTTCTTTAACTTGGAACAAAATTTCAAAGTTGTGTCTAAACTCCAATCTGTATTAATTTCCAATATTAAGCATGGAACATAAACGAAATTCACTCTGCGTTTTCTGCATGACTTGAAATCTTAGGAGTTCTCTGCATGAAGCATTTACAGCAGGAAGTTATCTTCAGAGATTAAAAAAAAAAAAAAAGGAAAAAAAAAAGCAGTAGGTAGCCAAGAACTCATTGCTCTTTGTAATGCAACCTATAATTGACTGTAATTACAGCAGCCTTAATAGTATAATTATTATACAAGAAAAGTAATCTTGGAATATACATACATACATATACATGTGCATGAATGTAATCTGTTAAAACATTGGGTGTGGTGGAAGTCAGGAGCAAGTGAAATATTGTAAAGACGGGGTTTTTTTTACTCTTTTTACTTGTCCCATTTACATTCTATTGAACTGCAGATGCTTTTCAGGAGGCAAACAAAAATTCCCATAAGCCTCAGTGAATTTCATTTGAAATCCATCACTATCTGTAACTACATCACTTTGTATTTAACTTCCATATGCAGAAAAAGAATGTATTTTCCAGGTGGGCCATTAAGAAGTATGACATGCACTATAAGAGCTTCTTCTCATGTTTAAATGCATACCATAGAAAGCCTACCAGTTCTTAAAAAAAAAAAAAAAAAAAAAAGTAAAGGCATTAGAGTTCTGCTTAATGAGTCTTGGTAGAATAATTTTATGAACTTATAGGTGGATTTAGTCTTACGGTAAACCAGTGGTGTCACTTCTTTTTCTCTCAAGAGACATTGCTAACATTCACACATGCAGGTGCCTTCCTAAGATCTGTCTTCCTATTTTATTCACTTCAGTCCATAAGACTTAACAGATCGTGGAAGTCTAATAAATTTGGTCCCAATAACATAAGCCTAAATTCCTTTCTTCCCTCTCACTGCTTCTCCAAGCAGCACAGGCAACCACTCTCTTCCCAAGTCCCCCTTCTCTGCTGAACGAAAGCCCTGCAGACACAGGGCAACACCAAGAGCAACCATGTGGCCTAATCTGCAGGCAATTGCCAGTCCATCTTTAAATACCTGATGCATCAGATTTGAAGAAGTGATGTACACCTCTTAATTTTTAAGAAGAATGTAATTTACCAGAGGGTACGATCATTAAGGATACAAATTGGCAACAACGCAATTGACTCACAAAAGGATAAAGCAGGTCTTTTATATTCCATGTAAAAATCAGAACATCCTAAATTTTCTCTTTCCAGGTCAACTAGATTTAGAACTATTCCTATCAAAGACAGTTTTCAAAGCCATGTAAAAGACCCTGAGGCTGCAATGGAATAACTGAAGCTTATTTTCTTCCCCCTAATAAAACTTTTCTTCCTTGCTTCTTGTGACTGGGTAAGCTAAGATACCACACAGTAATCACAGAGTTTGGGTCATTTTCTTTCCCCATCCTATTCTGCAATAGTAACGGGAAAAAAAAAAGAAAAAAAAAAAGGAAATACTTAGTAGATTAATTTCGCATTAAAAAAAAAAAGTCAATCTTGTATATTAAAAAAAAGTAACAGCTTCCTGATTAGCATATGATATTTTCCCCTTAAAAAGGCAAGTACTCCAATGATTTTTGTAAGAAGCATTATGAAGGCCAGGCCAGGAAATGCCCTACTGAAATTAAGATTGCAAACACCTTGCTTCACAGCAGCAGAACCTGTTTATTGTAGACTTAGACACAGATGCTCATATTTACACAAAAATGCTTCACCTGAAGGAAAAGCAATTCCAAAATAGTGGAGCACTAATAATGTATTTACATCATTTCAATACCAGATGGGAAAGACTGCTTAACCATTAATACCATTAATCTCTTTATTACTGAGCAAGGTGAGAGAGTCATCCAGGTTTTATAAGTTTGTCAGTTTAAAAAACAGACAAAACCCCACCAGAAGACATACACGTAGTATTCAAAATTACATTCCACTGATATCCTCATTGAGAGACCTGAGTAATAGATGCTTTCTCAATACATCTAATCCATCTTTCTTCTATTGAAAGAAACTTTCTGTCCAATGACTCAGCTCCATCTGGATCAACTGCTTGGATTACAATTCAAAAATTATATGAGTGAAAGTTGTCATGGGTTTATGATTTTTCCATTGATTCAATCCTGCAAATATTAACAAAATGAACAATTTTGCCAATCTCAGATGGAAAAACATATTTGAATGCCTCAAAACTAAACACAAAATGCAGAGCAACTGACCTGGGAGCCTCTGGGTCCTCGTTTGTGATCCCATTCAGAATGCCCCATGAGCTGAAAAAACAAAGAAAAGCACAGGTCAGTGAGAAATTGCACTTCTTAGCTTTAATTGAAGCATTCAAGTTTTTATTTTGTTTGAAAAAAAGAAAACAAAAACAAGCAACCAAGCAAACAAACAACGCAAACCCCAAACAAACTCAAAACAAAACAGGTTTGCTTCTACAATTTGTTTCGCACAGCTTTTGGCTTCATAATGAGACTGAAATACTTGGGGCTGTTACTGTAACTTTGTACCTTTATGTTCAGAGCCAAAACACATCTAACATCACAACACCGCCCTTGACATATATTCAGCTTTAGCCATGTGTTTAATACCGATCTGGCAAAAGTAGAGCTGATATATCAACAAGGAGATTACCAAAACCACAGGACACTTGAGTAAACAGCAACACATGTTCTACGCCAGGCATGAAAGTTAGCAATAAGGCTATCTCACTGTTCCATTATTCTTAATGTAAAATAAAAAAGCAGAGGTACATCCTCTAAAAGAAACAGGTTGGGGTCATTACATTGCAGAAGAAAGCAAAGAGAGAATTTAGAGAGGACGAGTTCTTGTGGAAATTAAGGCTGCGATAGTACACAGCTCCTCAGGCTAAAGAGCAGGTAAGAATTAATTATAGGCAAAATTCTCCTCTCACATCTCTCTGCAACCCAGGGGAGATTGTGTTGTATGACAAATGGTCAGACATTGGACAGTACAGATAGAGTCCAGAAAAATTAATTTGCTTTCTCTCATCTTTTTTCTATGCTACTACATAACTTACACAGGCAAGTGCTCTCTTTCTTTAAGCAACTTACAATTCCCATACAGCAGCTCTTTCTATGTATATTGTCATGGCGAGGGACAAAAAAAAAGATGAGACAATGCCCAGTAGGCCTTGATACTGCTTTATGTATCCAATGATTATGTGCAAGCATGAACTGCTGAAAATAAGGCTACCTTCAAACTTGTCTAAAAAACCCTGGAAAGCAGCAGAGAATGTCCAGGCATGGCTCCGGTGGAGCCCGAGCTGTGCAGCACGCAAGACGGCAGCCACTGCCAATCCTGCATCTGAGCGCTCGCCCGGCATGGTTCCAGTCTGGGAGCTGGCTTCTTTTTACAGCTACTCAGGGATCTCTTTTGGATAATGGTTTTTCTCACTCATTCCAGCATACCTTAATGCAAATATAAAAATATGTGACTGGAAGATAGGAGGTTAATGTAACACATAATGATTTACAGTCATGAACGTTTTCCTGCTCTTTTCTCCCCAACATTCTTTCCCAAAGGAAATGCCTTCTCCCAGGTCAGAGGAAGGCAACAAGATTTACAACCTACACTTATTGCAGAACAGGCTTTCAAAATGCTCATCCCAAGATGAGAGGTTAAAACTACTTTGAAAAATGAGGAAAGACACATGCATCTCATCTTAATCTTCTCCATCAACTGTTCCCACTTACCCTTTCCTTCTCCAAGGGCCTATTCATTTCTTTATTATTATTACCTTCCCCCATAACTGGAGACAAACCACACATGCAGATAGGCATCTAAGATCAGAAAGTTCACATTGTTTTTCACCTGATAGAGCCTCATGACAGACATCCTTGGTTTACTGTGATTATTCCACATCCTGCTGTTGGAATTACCAACTGTGCCAGGTTTCCCTGTTTGCTTCTCCATACCGTTGTGTTTGCTCATTTCTGTATGAACCCTAGCTTGGTGCTTACGAAAATTAAGCACGAGTCTGACCACTTGCAATACTCAATAGAATTAACCAGGTTGGAAGAGACCTCCAAGATCCTTCAGTCCAATCTATCACCCAGCCCCATCCAATCAACTAGACCATGGCACTAAGTGCCTCATCCAGGCTTTTCTTGAACATCTCCAAGGACAGTGACTCCCCCACTTCCCTGGGCAGCACACTCCAATATGCAATCTCTCTCTCCATGAAGAACTTCCACCTAATATCCAGCCTATACTTCCCCTTGCACAACTTGAGACTGTGTCCCCTTGTTCTGCTGCTGGTTGCCTGGGAGAAGAGACCAACCCCACCTGGCTACAACCTCCTTTCAGACAGTTGTGGACAGCAATGAGGTCTCCCCTGAGCCTCCTCCTCTCCAGGCTAAACAACCCCCAGCCTCTCCTCATAGGGTTGTGTTCCAGGCCCCTCACCAGCTTCGTTGCCCTTCTCTGGACATGTTTCAGTACCTCAACATCTCTCTTGAATTGAGGGGCCCAGAACTGGACACAGTACTCAAGCATGATAAGGGGTATCTTGACTACAACATTGTACAACTATGTACTATTACCACTGAAATCAGCACACACACAAACAAATATGGTTGTTATTTCACAGTTAAGAAAAAAGGATCAATGTTACAGCCCCAGCTATGACTACTGTGGTTCTCCAGGTGCTACAGACATTTGGCAGTGCATACCACACCCTCAAAAACAAAGTGCAGCATGAGAGCCCACTGCCAGATTTCTCATGCTCTTACCTTCACTGAAGCTATAGCTTACTGAAAAGCCAAGGGTTTGCTTTACTATTACCACCAAATACAAACAACACTCTGAAGAGTCAAGCTTGGAGCTCTCATTCCCATTAGAGGAGGCACACTGAACATGGGATGAACCCCATTTAGTCAGTCCCAGGAAACTAGACTGACACGTGGCTGAGCTGGTTATGTGTGAACACCATCACCACATTTAGTCCTCCTAAATGTTCATACTTCTTTGGCCATGTTTTTTCTACTTTGTTCCCTGTTCCCAGTTACTGCCTGGTGCTTCACATCTCCATACATAGATTTTCAGCCCCTGGACTGCTCTCCTGTACTTCCTCATCCCACACCCAGTCTCTCCCCTACTCTTCTGCTCCTTCTCCTCCACAGCTTGCAGGAGCCTTCCTTTTAGACCCAGGTCCTCCATCTTTATTCCTACTCCTCTTCCATGTGGGGACAACCCTGCAGTGCTTCATAGACTACATATTGCAGAAGCAACCAATGTTACAGTGGAAGATGAGTCTGAATGCTGTAAAAACTTGTAATTGCTCCATTTCTCAGTATCTGGCAAAATCCCTTATGGAAGGGAGGCCAAAGTCACCAATGTATGCAGTCATAAACACATTGGAACTAGCAGAGTGACCCCTTGTTTATTCTGGCACCACTTGACCAGGAAATTGATAAGCCCTCATAGCAAATCACACAACCTCTGTATCATTTCATTTCTCTGTAAACATGCCTTTGTGGAATCAGTTGAGTTTATGTTTTTGCTGATAGAGCCATTGCCCCTAGTGTAAAAGAATTTCAATAGCACTGCACTCTCTTTCTATGTCACTTACTACAGCCAGCATACTCTACTGAGTTAACCTTGTGTTTATCACCTGACAAAATGGTAAGCATGAGGAAGTAAAAGAAAAGTTCTAGAATGGTTAAGAGACCTTGTCAATTCTACAGGGTTTTCAAACATGGTAATAGAATTCATAACCTTATGAAGCCAATCTTTTCCTCCAATTCTTATAACCAACCAAATCTTACTTGAGTTTAAAATGTATTTCTTCCACATAATCTAGAAAAGAGTTTTCATCTCATGCTGGAATGCTCTTAGCATATCTGCAACAGTCCATGGTAAAAACAGGAGTGAAGGAGGGAAAAAAAAAATAAATAGTACATCACACTTACAAAGGTCCCAGGCTTTAATACAGAATATGAAAGAAACAAACAGGTAGAGCAGTTATAACCAATTCTGTGCCAGACCATCATCTTCCAGAAGGATGACTGCCTCAGAATGACATACTTTAGCTGAACAAGCCACACTGTGACAGGTTACTCCTAGGAAAGATTTTCTCTGAATGGACAAAGAGTAATTGCTTCAGTACAATATGCAGAAAAGGAGGGAAGCAAGTATGCCTGACCTATCAGGCCACTTGGAAATCATAACTTCCACAAATCAAAAGACGAAGGAAAGAGTTTGTCCACTTTGTTTCCTTTCAATAAAACAAAACACAACACCAACAAGCCAAACACAAACCCAAAGAAATCAACCACAAACACTCAGATACATGAAGGGTGTACAGAAACCCACTTGAGCTTGATACAGTCTTCTGAAATCAGGAAAAAACACACACTGTTTATTTGGTGCATGCATAAAAACAGAGATACAGACACAAAACTGCACTTGGAAGTAGAAGGATTTATGTTTAACAGACAGCTTAGTTCCAGAGACCACTACCTCCTCTAAAAATTAGTGTAAATTGTTTTGGTCCACAGTCATGGTAAACAGCCTCATACCATCCACAATTACTTTTCTTTATCATTCTTATCAACCATGATGTTGAGGCTGAGCATGCCACCAGCAAAAAAGGAGGGATAAACCCAAAATCAAACTCCCACACAGCTTATAAGTAAGCTTTCTCAAAAGGAAAGTATCAGCTACATTTTATCTGAAACTGTCTTGTAAACCCACCACTGAGAGTTTTAACACTTAAACATGAAGAGAACTTTTACCAAGAACAACTCTTGCACAGAACATGAGCTTCACTAAAGCCAACCAGCTTGGTCTGCCCTACAAATTGACTAACAGGTCTCAACGGCAAAGAGCCTCCCCCAGCCCAGCTGAGTGTGAGGACTGTGAATGGAAGATGAAGTGGGAAATAAGAAAATCACAGTAACAGAGAGAAAAGAGAGAAATGAGATGGGGCTAGCTTGCTCTGAACATGCAGGGTGGTAGTCTGTGCTCTAAAGTTGAGGCTTTTGCTATAAACACAATGCTGCCTCTAAGCCTTGTGGTTTTAAAGATAAATTTTAAATGTAAACCAGATGTTCACTATTGCAATTACACCTGCAAAGGAGTGGTTTAAGGGACCACTAGATATCTGAGATACACATGCCAAAGAAGAACACAGACATTTAAAAATCAGCATCTTCAGTTCTCACCTAAATGCAGTTCCTGTATTATTAAGACCCAGCATATGGTTATATAATAATCTAAGCTTTCATTAAAATTCATCATCATAATTCTAAGCCTCATTAGTATGAGAGAACTGCAAGAAATGTGACCCACCCATACCATAAAAGATCTAAATAAATAAAACCACAGAAAGTAAAGAATGACAATTCAAATCCTTTTAGCTGTTTCTTGTTTTTGCCTTAAATTGTCTTTTCTAGCTTGGGGGGTTGGGGGGTTGGCACATTTGAACCCGTAATGCTACTAACTATGTCAGAGCTGAAAATCCCTCCAACCAATCTGAAACTTAATTCACATAATAGAAAGGACATCAACTTATAAGGAGAGAGTCCTCAGTAACAGAATGCAACAGCATTTTGAAACAACAGGGGGATTTATTTTAAGGAAATATAATAGTCAGCAGAGTTTCATTAGAGGGACTGAGCAGATCTTTTCACAGTAAATACATCAAAAGGACCAACAAAGCACTTACTTAGCTTTTAATTAAAGACTTAAAATCAATTCAGAGCCTATTTTAATTCTACTCACAATACAGTCTACTACTCGGGGTGGGGGGGGTGGGTGTTGGCTTTTTTTTTTTTTAATACATATTTACACATATACAACACTTTGATGGTTCTGAAAATAGATCTTGATGACAAAGGTGAGCTAAATCAAAACTCATCAAAGCTAGCAAATGGGATTCAAACAGACTGAAGAGCATGTGCCTCAGCACACTGGGCTTCTTCCCTTGGACTTCAAAAATTTCAGACTGCTGCTGGACACTGTTTTTCCATTACAACAGGCACAAGAGAGCCTTGCTCTCCTCCACTGAATAAGAGAAAGGTGAGCACAAAGCAAAGCATAGGAATGTGAGAGAAACTGCTCCTCTGTCCTGTCTGTGATTAGGAGCCAGACACTTACCATCCAATATTCTCTGAACTGGATATGGCACATGAATAGGGTATCCTGAGCTTTCCTAAACAGCAGAGAATGTGTAAAAATGCCTTTTTTGGCCACTCCTGCAAAGATTTAGAGCATTATAGCAGCAGCAAAAATAAATTAACAATGAGATTTTGAGAAGTTCTGGCTGGTTGGTAGCCATCAGTTTTAAGTGTTGCTCATACTGAGGGATTAGGGTCCAATAGAGATAGGTAGGAGCATTCAATCTGGCTGGCACCTAGTTTCAACCTTTGCCAAAACAGCAGAGCCTGTATTTAAACATGAGCATAACATCTTTCCTCTTTGGAAGAGAGTTTGTTGAACGGGCATGCATCAGGACGTGGAACAGTGTCTCACTGTTGAGTTCCCTGACACTGCCTTCTTACAGCTTGCACTGAATGGGGCACAGTATGATAGATATTCTCTGACTGAATGGGTATTAGCTATGCTTCAGTTAGGATCATATTTCCACTGGTAAAAAGAAACTTTGTTACCAGCATGTAGGCACAAAATGTTCTGGACAAATTTCTTTTTTGGTAACAAAAAAAAAAAAAGCACAAATTATTTCCTTGATTACATATTAGAAGAAACATTTATTTTTACAAATATGCAGGACTCAGGTCATACAGAAATTAACAGGGTTGGATTGGTTTGGGGTTTTTTTTGAATGTGCTATTATGAGTACGATTCCTTCTGTTCGATAGACTGTTCCCCGTGCTTTCATTGTAACCAAGACAAACGAGGTGATTTACTGACTTAGTGTAGCTTTGGTGCAGACATCAGCAGCAGGACAAGCTAACTGAGCTGTAGCTGCTGAGATGCATACTGCCAGATTGCAGGAACATAACGTGGGAGTAACAGCACGGCATCCCTGACCACCTTTTCCAACCAATGGCACAGCAGCAGCTTGCCCCGTGGGTATCCGAAGCATCACAGAGATGCTTTCCTTGCCGTGTGGTTAGCATGATCACACACAGGCACGTGCAGGCTATGGCACAGAGAGAGAGCAAAGTGCTCCACTATTTGGAAAAACAATCCTTTTTCCACAGCCTCCTGCCAACTCTCGGGGTCAGCTCAAAGCACGAGATGTCGGAGCTGCACTGCTCAGACAGATCTGAGAGCTGCACGCTCGCCCCATTGTGGCCTCTGGCTGCACGATCAGTGGGGAGGAAACTCTGCACCCAAATGCTCCCAATGTGTTGGAGCCCTGCAAATCATCAGGGTCAGCCCCCGTTCTGAGACAAACCAAACCAAAAGCTGCACCACAATGAACTAAATGAATGAATTGTGTGTGTGTGTACAAGAGCCTTTCTGCGGGATCCTAATCAAGTAAGTTGTTTGAAAGGTTTGTGGGCTTCTGGACAACAGCTGGAAGCAGAGATAAGATTCTTAAACCGAGACATAGACCGAAAGGCTTTGAAACTTGGGGTTGCTTTGAACTGGAGGTAAAGGCAGTGAGGGAGAATGATGGGTTTGAAGAGGAGCTGCAGTGAATTGCTTCGTTGCAGGATGAGCCCTGTGTGGGGACCGAGTTAAGCCCTCTGAAGCCGAAAGCCCTGTAGGGAGCTGCCTCCTTGACCCCTCAAAGCCTGGCTGGCAGGTCAGACAACAAACCACAGCACTGCCTGAGGCTACCCAAAACACACACATATGTGTCAGGCACATAACTCTGTGGAGACAGTGAACATGATACTGAGCCACTGTGGCAGAAGAGAACAGGGAAAAGAGGGCACTCAGTGAGGTAAGGCTGAGCAGAGGTGAACCGACACTGCAGCACAAGAGGACAACCCGAAAAGGATCAGCAGGGACTGCCCCTCCAGCGCAGCTGAGAAACCATCCCAAGCACTTAACCAGAGACTCAGCTCCAAAGAAATAAAAAGAATGAGATCATAACTGGTGCTGGGCGAGACAGCAAAAGAGAGACTACATTTTTGAGGACTATTCTCATGGCAGCACATGACCGTTTAGAGTATTTCCAGACAATAAACTATATCTGACTTCTTCAAGGATCCTGGCTGCCTTGCATGGGAACAGGAAGCATGAGGACATAGGACACAACAGACTGACAGTGGTGGGTTTGTGGACAACTGCCATGCCCCTTGCTCCACACCTCTTCTTGAAATGCATTGGGTTTAGCTATAAAATGGTGAAGGTACTGTGAAATACATTAAAAAAAATGTAGGTGGGAGAAAGAAAAGGCAGGGAATTATCCACCTCCACACCCTGTATCTGGATTTATACACATTTTTGTCACAATTATTTAAACAGATAACAATAGTAAACCATACAAGTTTCTATTATTTTCAGTATTACAATCAAATTTGTCAGGTCCCTATTAATCCTTCACATATCAAACAAGATTTTTAACAATGAGTTTGGGAGGCAGAACTGTAGTAAAACACAGAAAAGGACTGATTTGATTTTATTTTTTGATTGGTTTTATTTAGAGAAAAGCAGCTTTCATTCTCCAGTGATCCCCAAAGATGGATGGTGAACAAAGAGCTACTTGCAGATGTGAAACAGATTTCTTTTAGCAAGGGCTTCTAAGTCTTATCTTAATCTGGATATTTAAAAGATTTACAGAATAAGTTAATAAAACAATTAAACTGATCATAAATAGATTTATTATCCCTTTAAAATGATCTGGTGGATTAACACTAGGCATGTTCATCTGGTGGGTAAGTACTAAACAAGAAAAAGTCATTTACCAAATAATCCACATACTTGCTTTCCCATTCTGAGTGTAATCATGAAAACCAAAGCCCTAGGAAAAAATATCCATATGGGTGAGATAAAAAACGTGGACACTGGTACTCTGATATCCTCTCCTACTTCAGCCATAGCCATAACTTGCAGACAGTAACCTACAGAAGAAGATTCCTTAGTATGAGGATGCCAGGGCAACACAGCAATGTCAAGACTCAGTGCAACAGCAAGCTGATAAAAGGACAAAAATAGATCGCTAAATAGAGAATAAAAGTAAAAAATTGCTATTTAAAGTAGACACATCAAGTTCCTGGATTTCAAAGCTACATAGTTAAGCTGACTCTGGTGTAATTAAGTTCCTAGAAAAAGGCAGAAAGCTCATTTACTTTTTTCCCATTGGGAATCACTAACTATGGAATAAGAACTCCAGTCACAATACTAAGCCTGGCAAAGGCTTGATAAACTGGCCAGCTACTGCAGCAAAGTCAGCTTAGTCTGAAAGCACATTCAAGTACCCAAAGCCTATTAATTATTTTTTGAAGAAGCCTAAAGACTCCTACAAAACAATCTGCTCTGCAATATAAGCTATCAATACTGTTCTCTTTTCAGTGCAGTTACTCTCACTTTCCATCTTTTCAGAGATTCTAGTTTCATGTGTATGGTATTTGCACTTCTTATTGTTACTGAACACGAGCCTCAAAGATGATAGACACTCTGTTCAGCTGGTTGTCAGTGCACAGGGACATTTGTACTTCCAAAGAAATTAGTTCCTTGAAGATACAGGGGATGCTGTTTCATACAGCAATTTAAAACCCAACTGAAAGAATAGGAAAACTTTAAAGTTCGGTTTTTTTTTTTTTTTTTCGGTCAAACCTGACTTTAATTGAATCACCCACAACACTCATGCAAAATACGAAAAGTCATATGAAAGGCAACTTAACTCAATTAGTTAACTAAGTGCATTACTGTAACAGTTGACCACCTTCTGGTAGTACACATAAAAATAGGAATTTTTACAATTCAATTCCCAGTGGGTATCTACCTCACAGAAAAAAAACAAACAAGCAAAAAAACCCATCAAAAACAAAACCCCCAAATCCTTGTCAAATTGCCATCCTTACTTGCAATCTCAGCAGAAATAAAACCCCTTTGGACTGAGTAAGCATAAGAGTTTCACCAGACCTTTAACCTTCAGCAATGGTTCCTCTGCAAGGGAACCTCCCCACAGCGGTGGGAATAGGGACAAGTGTGACTTGCTCCTGTCACAGTTGGACTTTCCTCCCACGCACAGGATGAGCTTTCATTGTTGCCATCAACTCACCATCCATCACCACCACAAAGAACCCCTTACAAAAAGGCAGGGGATAGGGGGTGAGAAAATGAATGCCCAAACACCAGCTGCTTGGTCAAGGAAGCCAAACAAAATCTGCAATGCCGTTGCTCCCCAAACCTGGAGATTTTGTAAGCAACAGAATCCAGTAGTTGGAACAAATCAGATCCCTTCTGCTACTATATGCACTTACTGAAAAATCAAACAAACCAACCAGCCTTGCTGTTTTTAATACAGCAACTGAATGTCTACCTGGTGTGAAATTCAAAACCCTAGTCACAGGATTCAGGTCCTGGTGAGGCTAAAATACAGTAAGACAGAAACGTAACTTTGTACAGTTTAAACAGCTCGTTTTCCTGAAAGACATGATTTTTAGTGGTAGCATATTGAGGGAGAGCTGAGATTCAGTAATGAAAATTTTGAGATACTGAGTATTTGGCCTCATTCAAGCTAGTAGACAGAGCAGACTGACTCACAGTATCCTCCCACCACGAGAGCAGCACTGTGTTTGGTCAGGTGAAGCCTCGGCTTCCAGGATTGGCCTGGAAAGAAAAGAGCATTGCTCTGCCAAAGATCACTCCAGCCTGACACCCACACAAACAAGCTGCTTCTTTCATTAACACCCCATTTTCCCAGTTTTGAGGTTTCACAATACAGAATAGCACTGACATTTCAACAGCTACATCCCAGCTAGCAAATGTCCTAAAATTACACTGTAGAGTCTGGTAGCTTACTAAAGCACCTCAATGTCAAAACTCAAAGTACATTCAGTTTAAACACACCCTCGGGGGGATTTTATACTACTTTCTATTTCAGACTATTCTCTTTAAGCTCAACCAGCAATGCTTCACCACTCATCCAGGAAAACTTCTCTCTCTGCCACCCAATCTCAATCAAGCTGCCAAATTAATTATCATCCTGCGTTTGTCTATTGCTAAGAGGAGGGGGAAAAAAGCGAAGAGATGAACGTAGCAGTGACCCGAGTAAAAATGAATCCTCTGAAACAGAATTAATTAAATCAGTTCAGTGATCTTCCAGCACAACACATTTCACCCACCCCTTTCCCAAGCAGCCAAATTCCCGTATCTCCTCCAACCATCCTCAGCAGGGTGCTCACATGGGGCTCAGATGTCTATCCAAGCAGCAAATTAGGGATTTTTTCTATGTATCCTTGTAATGGTATGGCTTAAAATAAAGACAGAAACAACTATCATGGAAAATTCACACCAGCATTTACATGTAAATCATGGCCACAGAATATGTTTCACAGAATCACGGAAAACATCTGGTTGGAAGAGACCTCAAAGATCATCCAGTCCAACCCTTGACCCAGCACTGAAGAGTCAACACTAAACCATGTCCCTAAGCGCCAGGTCCACACGCTGCTTAAACACCTCCAGGGACAGTGACTCCCCTACTGCCTTGGGCAGACCACTCCAGTGTTTGATAATCCTCTCTGTGAAGAAGTATTTCCTGGCATCCAGCCTGAACCTCCCCTGTTTCAATCACACAGCAGCAGGATTTGATTACTTGCCTCAAATTTCTGGGATCACAGGCACCAAACTTTGGTGCTTCTCTGGCTCTACAAAACAAGCACAACTCAGAGCACTGGCAGAATGTGGCTTCCCCTCAGATACCCCAGTGAGGCTTTACAGCAGAGCTGGTAAGACTAACACCTAGGGACCTGGGGGTACTGGTTGACAGTAGGCTGAACACATGCCAGCAGTGTGCCCAGGTGGCAAAGAAGGCCAATGGCATCCTGGCCTGTATCATGAATGGTGTCACCAGCAGGAGCAGGGAAGTCATTCTGCCCCTGTAGTCAGCACTGGTTAGACCACACCTTGAGTACTGTGTCCAGTCCCAGGGCTCCTCAACTTAAGAAAGATGTTGAGTTGCTTGAATATGTCCAGAGAAGGGCAACAAAGCCGATGAGGGGTCTGGAGCACAGCCCTGTGAGGAACAGCTGAGGGAGCTGGGGGTGTTTAGCCTGGAGAAGAGGAGGCTCAGAGGAGACCTTATTGCCATCTACAGCTGCCTGAAGGGAGGTTGTAGTCAGGTGGGGGTTGGTCTCTTCTCCCAGGCAAGCAGTGACAGAAGGAGAGGACACAGTCTCAAGCTGCACCAGGGGAGGTTTAGGCTGGATGTTAGGAAGAAATTCTTCCTAGAAAGAGAGATTGGCCATTGGAATGGGCTGGCCAGGGAGGTGGTGGAGTCACCATCCCTGGAAGTGTTTAAAATAAGACTGGATGAGGCACTTAGTGCAATGGTTTGGTTGATTGGATGGTGTTGGGTGATAGGTTGGACTTGATGATATTGAAGGTCTTTTCCAACCTTGGTTGATTTTGTCATTCTGTGATTACTGGTAACAGCACTGGTGACTTTAGTGATCAAAAGAGAGTAGTTCAAGGAAGTTACACACACATTTTAGACTTAATTGTCCTATAGTTTAAAGTGACTATCCATCTGAAATGCATGCAAAAATACATTACATACACAAATTTCCCTGCTGCTGGAAACAGCATCATTTCAATAGCAGTCACACTGTCAGACACTGTGCAATTCTGTACCACCTGTAAGCCCATGCAGTGAGAACATCAAAAGCTATAGGTGTAGGACCAGAACAGAAACACTGACCACTCCTGTCTCAGGGCACTCCACTTTCCATCACTTCTCTGTATGCAGAACACTTTCCGAGCAGGAGCAGAAAAGGACTCTCAAACACGTCAAGAAATGCAGGGTGACAGGCCCACTTGTGGGACAGAAAGACCCCAAAGCAGAATCTCTCTTTACTAGGGAGTTCAATATAAAGTCAATCCCACCTTACTCTCTCCCTGTATGATTTTGAATACGGGTATTGCTTCCCTAGACAGAAAGCACGTTATGAAAGGACATCAGTACTGAAAGGTACTGAAATCTGGATGCCTGCACAGGATCCCTGTCAAGTTAGGTAAAGCTTCAGATGAAGCAGCCTTGACAGTGACCTCTTCAAAAACGGTGCATAGGAGCAGAACAACACAGGCAGGACTCTGAGTAATCTCCAGGCAGGTGCCTACAAAGGCAACAAGTTTGTCATTCACACCCATCTGCTGATCCAAATCTCACACACACAGACATTGTCACATGTGTTTTTCCCCATCTGGACTGCAGAGAAGCTGGATATAAAGAGGCAAAAGCCAGGAGGATGAATAGAAGGCTTGTACTGTACAGGGGGGAATCAGCAGTCAGCTTCATCCTCTCTAACAGGAGTAATTTCAGTAGAGATTTCTAGAAGTCAGAGTAAACCCAGATTTTTTATAATGGCTGCAAGTTTTTCATGATTTGAAACCCTCTCTTTCAAATCAGTATGACTCTTCAAAAGCTTTGCTCCTGAGATTTTGTTTATAAAGTAATAAACCCACACACGTTGTCTTAAAGAGACATCATAAAGCACATGCCACTTCAATGTTGCTTGCCATCATTTAATTCCATGTGGTTATCCAAGCCACATTTCCATATTATCACAGTATTGCTAACAGCAAAACCAGAGCCTGCAAAAGGTGCAAAGGTGGTGTAAAGGATGCACAGAATATATGCTACTCAGAGGTCTCATGGTGCAAATGGATATACCAGATGGCATTTTGGAGTGAGAAGAAGGCAGGCAGAGCAGGGCAGAGGGGGGAAAAGCTCAGTCTGGAAGGGCTGACCTTGTAGGGGTGGGCTTGAGAGATGCCCAGTGCCTCATGTTTTAGGACCTCAGTTTTGCTTTGGTTAAACCGAGCCACACAAAAGCTGCTGAAATACTCTTTTGTGGAATAGCCTTCCATCGAAAATATGTTGTCTTGACTAATCTGCCTTTCAGAAATAGGCGGAAACAAAAATAAGTAGCATTTCTGTGGTTAAAAAGATGAAGTTGCATGCCAAAAAGGGTCACCTACTCCAAACAGAAAGTTTCAGAATTTTCTCTGTTATATGAGCCACTGCTTCTCCCTTCATCGTTGGTCCTCTTTTCTCCAAAAGTTTACACCTTGCATAACTGAACTCTACAAGTAGCTGAAATATACTTGTAAAAGAAAACTGATGAGAAGCAGTGCTCCCTCTTCTTGTGACAAGATGTTCAGCACTCCCTAAGAAAGAAGAGCATGCCCTTCCATTAATCTCATTATGGTATCTTCAGGTCTTCCCTGGAAAAGTAGTTTAAGCGCCTTTTTCCTATGTCCTAAATATATTTATTTTTCCTCTTCTAATGTTCAAAAATGCTTTTTCATTCAGTAAAAGTGTTATTTTAATAGGCACTAGTAGACACAACTTTACCTTAACCAGGAGAGTCCAGCTGGAAAGGTATTTATATTTCTAACTAACAAAGCAAAAGAATATAAGGGAAGGAAAAAAGAAGAAAAAAGCACTGTTAATAGCTAAACCTCTGGGTGGATCTGGTCCTGTGACTATGAGAAAGAGATCTACAGATCTGCCTTGGTTATACATACAGTCCTGATCTCCTAATGCAAACAAAATCATTTTCAGTAATTCAGCATGGCCTGGATGTTGTCCTTTGTTTTTCGTCTTACACCTGGGAGCCATGGTTAAATACAATTGGACTGAATCTCTGTAAAATGCCTTTGAGTCTCTCCCTGCTATTATATACCAGATGTAAATCAGAGAAATCTCAGTAGCAAATGCTTCTTAAATGCTTGTTTTCAGAGCACCATGAGAACTTCTTAACTTGGGCAGGACCTTTGTAAGAAAAAAGATTTGATTTATCTATATTTCATAGATGGACAACTGAGGGATTTGCCCAGCACAGTACTGCAAAACTGGGAATAGAAACTAAATCTCTTCTGTTCATGGGATCAAACTATTCATGTGCAACTTCTTTTTTGGGGAGTCAAGGGTATACACCAGGGAACAGAATTAATTCCTATTTTCTGATGCAAGCAGATCTCATCACTCTTTCTGGAAATTAACTGTTCAGCACTTTAAGTATCAGAAGAAGGACAGGCTTCAAATATCACCAACCTTCCTTTCTTATGAAAGCACTTAAGCAAAACAGGAAAGATAGGAAACCTCAAAGGATCAAAAATAGTCAAAGATTTTCCCCTTTATCTGTGGCCAAAGACCCAGGCATACCAAAATCCTCTTTACCCAATTAGAAGGACTTTAGCTAGAGAAAATGACTTCACAAAATGAAAAAACAACAACTGTGCCCTGGACTAGAACTGAACCTTTCCTGAGCTTTACATTGTATTAATGTGCAGTGTTTAAGTGGACACAGAGATGAACAGCAAGAGGAAGGGATGACAACCCAAAGTGCCAGGAGGAAAAAAAGTGTTCTCATAGAGCTTTCTCATTTATTTATCCAGATCAAGGTTGTATGAGGCATCTCTGGGATGGAAGTGTTCACCACAAGACCTCCATGAATTGAAGTGTATTTTCTCTCTTCCACTTTCCATTTTCCCATGAAATTCTTTGTTTTAGAAAGAGAAATCATAGATAACAGCAGCTTACCTACTTTATTAAGACTCATATTTCACAAATATGCTGCCAGGAAATAAGCAGTTGCATACTGAACATCAGGTGACTGTGCCCATGTGTGCCTTTGGCCCGCTCAATGGAGCCCTTTATCGGGATAAAGCCCCCTTTAAGGGGAACCAGGGCCACCAACAACCTCAGTTCAGGCGAGAGTGACAGAGGCTGAGAAACATGTTTTATGAGCTTGAAAGAACTGCAGAGGAAAAAAAAAAAGACTTCCCTTCTCATACCTAAATATAGAACATAATTAAAAATGTATATATCCTAAATATTTTTCCTAACCTAATACTTTTCTTCCCACACATCCGCCTTGCTCCCCTCAACACACAGAGTGTGGTCCTGGAACTGGCGTTTTCAGTTGTTTTTAGGGAAAGACAGCTCATGTTAAAACACCTATGCTGGAAATGAGTAAGTCAGAAAGTTCAAGGTGGACTGAGAAGCTGCCTACACGCAGACAGTTTGATGAAAGGAAATTCAGTTGACTGAGGAGCCACACAAAAGGAAGTCATTCGCGATGCAGAGGAAATGCCCTTCTCAGTGGCAGTTTGGGGCGCAACACTGAGTAACAGAGGGATGCAGAGGAGAACAGGGGCTTCCAGGCAACACACCACTAAATCTTGCAATGTCACACTCATTCTGCTGACTCTATGACTATAAAAGTGTGGTTCAGCCTCTATATGCATAAAGCTACCAATACCTTCCATAATGTTAAATACACAGGTGAGAGACTAAATCTCGTCTCTCTTGATGTCAATCAACAAAGATAAAATGACCTTTGCTCCTCACCCAGACAGCTGCCCAGAGAGGAGATGGTGAAAAGAGCCTCTGTAATGCCCCAGCAAAGGATAAGATTGCTCACCAGACTGCAGCTGCCCCAGAAGCCTGGAGAATGGTGGAAAGATGCAACAAAAAACGTGTGATGAGCAGATGCCACTGGTACCGACTCTCTGGAATGGGCACAGACAAAATCATCTCTACCCCTCAGCTACCCCAGAAAGGGAGGATGGTGAAAAGGATACAATGGATTGACCACCTGGCATCATAAGCCCCTGATGTGTATTGTGTGTATGGACAGGTAAAAGGCGAAGGAGGAGGTGGAGGCCCACACCCCCCTTCCTCTATTCGACCCCTGTAAGTACACAAAGAATACACAGGAAGATTTCCTGGGGACGATACCTGGACACATACAACTGAATAAAATACCTGAGTGATGCCTGCTCAGAAGGACAGAAAAAGACAAACAGAGAAAGAAAAAACATCATCATGAACAGCCTGGAAGCAGTCCAGGAGCCCTCTCTCCACCACCAGCAGCAAAGCCATGCCCTAAGTTTTGTCAGCTATAAGAGGAAAAGAACTCCTGGAGAAGAGAAAAGACATCTTACTGAAGACACCACATATTGGAGGCTGCTCAGAGAAGGACTTGGATTTCGGGATCTCTCCCTTCCCTCCTCCAGGGCAGACAGCACAAGCCAACAAGGATGCAGCAGCACCCTTCCTCGGACCCAAATCGTCTTGGGGCAGTGGGGGGAGGGTGGTAATATAATTCCTTTCCTGCTCTCTTTCTTTCTCCATTTTTTCCCTCCCTCTCTCTCTCTCTCTCCCTTCTTCTGTTCTGTCCACTTTATTCTGTTAATAAAGAGCCTCACTGTTGATACTTGGCCTTGTTTGCCTTTAATTTTGCAACATGGGAACGTTCAAAGAAGAACCGAGGCTCTCTTCCCCTCTGGACCGAGACAACACTCGATCAAGAAATAAGAGGCTGGAAATACAGGTAGTGCCCACGCACAGAACTAAGGACAGGCTGAAAAGATTTAGAACCTCTTCAGATGACAGTGCTAAACACTCTCATTGTCACTTACAGAAGACACAGACACGGATTTTCTACAGTTCTACAGATGACAGATGAGGTGGCAGTATTTCTCACAGTAGTTCAAGTTTTCTTGGAAAATCCAATTCCTAGAACTTGCAGTGCAGGAAAAAAAGAGTAAGAAAATAGGTTTCCTCTAAGAGAGAAAGGAGGGTTCTAAATATCAGGACTGTGAAGGGCTGTGTGAGCGAATATGAGGACTGAAAACTGAGGATTTAGGACTGATCTGTGATCTGCAGAAAGCAGAGGGCTGCCTCTGCATTGGTGGAAAAGCTGCTGAAGGGCAAGGCTCAGCTCTGCCTAGTATCCAAAGCCAGCGCAGTAGATATGATACAACATAATAAACAAGCTGCATCCCTCTGCTCTGAGAAGAAGATGGGCAGGAAAAAACAAAATGCCAGAATTTAAGCAAGTGATTGCTAAAAATAACTTTATCTCTCTTTCCTTATCTCAAAGGCCAAATTATTTCAATTGCTACTTGAGAAGACAAGGCAATGTCAGCATCAGAAAGGTCAAAATGCATGTTAAAGTATACCCAGTAGCTTATTCTCTGACTAAATATCTGCTATTGCAACAGTACAGATTAGCATGAAAATTCCTACTGTCTTGATGCACAAATACATGCTAAATCTTTATTTGAGGAGCATAAGAGTGAAAAATGCACTACTTGGATACCATAGCTTTAATGTTCTCACATTTAATTTTTCTTTCTTTATTCAGTGGACTTCTGATTATTTATTTCACAATGACATGAAGCATCTTCTAGAGATACTGAGTTAATTCCTCTTATTCAGAGTTCAGAGAGCACCTACATATAAGCAATAGCACAACCAGCTGACCCAAGTGCAAGAATTAAAGCCAGGCTTCTTAAAAACTAAAATGCTTCACAAACTGAATTCACTACAGACATTGCTTTGGATGCAAGTACTGGAAGGGAGGAAGAGGATATTTTTAAGATAGCAGAACATTCTGTTTCAATACCTAAGGACAACAGCATTTCAGTTTTGTGTTACTGCAGTGTTGAAATTAAATTTTGAAAAGGTTAAACAACAAAAAAAGCCAAACAAAAAACCCCAACAAAACCCAGGGAAAAAAATTCCACTATTGCTCCAAGCTCTAAAGGGTTTACTGATCTAAATCAGCTATTCTGTTGTTACAGTAAAGAAACTTCATTCACAGAGTTTATCAAAATATTCAGGCTGCTTCTCCTTTATTATTAAAAAAAAAAAAAACAAAACAGGAGATATAGAAATCTCCTGAAATGCCTGAACAGTGCCTCCATAGTCCTCCTTGCAAATCCAGTCACTGAGTGGCTCTTGATTTAGAAAGAGTGGTCAAATTTTCTGTCCTTACAGGCCAGTCAATCTTTCTAAGGTCAAGAGGAATTATATGCATGCACGGGAGAAGGCAGGGGAGAGTGAGCCAGGAGAGGTTCACAGGCAGGAGCTGACAGCAGCTCACCAAGCCGCCTGATGCCCCACCCTGGATGCCTCACAAGGCTGTGGGGGTCTCAGGTGCTAGAACTCATGACACTGAAGCCTGGTTTCCTTCCTCGCCCAGCTTTCAAGTCTGAATCACCCCAGAGCAGCCCAGATGTCTCATGGTCCTGCTACACAGGAGCAAGTCAAGATCCTTATGAGCTGCAGGAAAGCCTTGCCTCTGCCACTGCTTGTGCCCAGCAAAACAGCTTCCTGGGTGCAGAACCATAAAGAAACACTTACATAGAGCAAAGCCATAAGGATGAAGGACCCAGATGATTTCACAGGGATGTAGACATCAGAGAGCAGAGACAGAATGAGGTCAGAGTCTGATCAACAACTTGGGGAGCACAGCAAGCCATATCTAGGCCAACAATTTGCTGTAATCATGTTACTCAATAGGAGACTAAGGGAGAAGTGGGAATATCCTTGGAGCTCATACAACCACTGAGTAATGTGTGCTTAAAAGTTGACTAGACCTGGGGTACATGCTTGAACCACTCCAAACCATAGCACAACCACTTTAGCTCACTAGCTGGCACTGCCTGTTGCATAGCAATGACATGGTGCAAAATGACTTTGGAATTATGCTTTTACTTTTCACTACCATTTAAGTTAATTTCCTAGTAGGAGGAGATTGGAAGCAGGATGTCAACTTCTTTGGAAGAAGGAAAATGTCTCAAAAAACCAAAAACCCCAAACCAGCAACATGCTAAGAACACGTCAAGCAGATAGCTGCTTTTGTTTTGCTGTGTGTGAGGGAATCATGGGCCCAGGATTTCACACCAGGGTGGAGTCTCACTTTTAAGGATATCAGCAGAAAGCCTTTCTAATACTGCTTATGCACTGACTTTGAGCCAAACACATCCTGTGTACCTCATACACTTTTGATACCCTGGCTACTCTGCTCAGTGCCAGCCTGCCCTGTGCAGCTGTATGTGCTGGACACAAGGATGGCTCGAATGCAAAGATGCAGACAAATGCTGTGTGGTAAAGACTTGTCCAACAGAAGAGCTTGGATGGACTCCCTCTCTGAGTAAGGTGGGACAAGGGGGCAGAGCATTTAGATAAGGAAGTAGACTCACCAAGGAGAAAACACATTTCCTCTCCAGCTCCAAATAAGAGTGCAGAGTCTTCTGACTCTTGAACTATTAATTAATATGTTATCTTACAGATATCAATCAGCATTTAATCACAATGGAGGGCATCTTACTAAACTATACTTATGGAAAACCTCAGATTCAATCAAATCTCCATGATCCAGCACTGGGCATGCCAAGCCATGGTGAGCCTTTTGCTTTTGCTCCTAAGAAGTCTAGGAAACACAAGAAGGAAAAGGGCATACATGTGACTTTTCTTTAGTTGACATAGCTAACTGCTTAGTGAACAGAGAAGTGTTCACTGGGGTTTTCTTGGGTTTGTTTGTTGGTTTGGTTTTTAAATTTTTTTTAATTTGTTTGTTTGGGGGGTTGGGGGGGGTTGTTTGGGGTTTTTTGGGGTTGTGATTGCTTGCCTGCTTTTTTTTTTAAGGGCCACACTGCTACCAGGGGATGTGAAATTCATTCCTAAATTAAGCAAGTGAGCAAGAGACAGTGATTAACTGGCTAATTTAGCTCCTCCAATCTTCTTCATTAATATCCTCTAATTGTACCCTACTCCCTGTAGGAAAAACAGTAAGAGAACAGTTTAGAGGAGAAACAGACCCATGAAAACTAGCTGCACCAGGGTGGAGTTAATTCCTTATTTCTCTCAGATCCTGGCTGATAGCAGAAGAAAAAGTGTGTCCCGATGACAGGATAGAAACTAGCTTGAAGACAGTAATGGCTCTTTAACTCAATGAGATCAAAATGACTCTGTGAAGAAAAATTCCAAGAAACAATTGCACAGTGACTCAGTTGCACACAGTTGCCTGCTTGGTTCACAGGGTACGTAAGACAGCCCCCCAGCTGTTCTGCTTTCTGCTCTGGGAGCATCCTTGCATGCACAGAGTATCCTACCCACTTCAAGAGAATAGAGATAAAAAGCACCCTGTGTGTAACTCGTGGTGCACCAGGGTGTGAAATAATACCCACAAAATTCAGCAATTTCTGCAGCAAGCACAGAAGAACAAAGTAACTTTAATGCAACTTAAAAACCATTAAGTCCTTTATCACTATGCAGAATGTTTCTACCACAGGACAGATAAATCCAAGGATACTTAATAATAATAATAATGTTTACTGCCAAAGATTTTTCTTAACGCAGATATTTTGTGTGTGCATTTCAGACAGACATAGATTTAACTACAGGAAGCTGAAATATGGAGGAGATATTTTGCCAAAGGTTGATTTGTGTCTTGCAGAGTCAGAAAAAAAAGTGAAGAGCCCAGACTTCTATTCAGCTCTTGAAGCTTTTAAATTTTATTCACACCTTAACTAAGCTATGACTATTTATTTTCAGTTTTTACCTCACACAGTGCATCGCCCAACAAACTTGACTGCTAAAAAGTTGTACCAAGGTGACTGTATACTGATGATGAATTTTTATTGTCATAGGAGGATGCAGTCAGTACAGCGCCAACAGCTCAGACTTCAGCAGCCAGAGTCACTTTGTCACTGAATGCAGTTCCAAAAAGCCAGAAACGAGTCACTGCATTTTACAATATGAATTTCCCAATTTAAGATATCACGTGGGGGCTGGGTGGTAGTGAGACTTTCCTTAAGCCAAAACTTAAGTCTGGCTGCAAGTTCTCTGGAGCAGAAGAAAGCATCTTTCTGCCCCGGTTTTATGTAGCTTCTAGAATAATGGGACCAGATCCCCACTAAGGGCTACTGTCCTGTAAATAACAAAACCCCAAAACAGCAGTTAAACTCAACAACAACAACAACAAAAATCTCTGGTTACTGCTGTAAACACAGCTTTAGCTAATGAAACAGCCTGAAAGACTAATAAAGGTCACAGACGATAATTTAAAGTAGCAGTTATCACTATGATGGATAGAGGAACAGCATGGCTGTGGAGCTCTTAAATCAGAGCCTGGATGCCTAGATGTAGGAAAAGCTTACTGAGATTGTTAAGCTCTGAGGGAAAAAGGTTTCAAAAACACACTGAAAACAGCCATGCTTAGACTATCCTGTAAAAATAAATTAACATAGGGAAAAGCAAGCAAGCAAACAAGCTTGAATATCTACATGAGAAGAGAAAAAAAACAGGACCAAAAAAACCCCATCCAATATTGAGTCTATTCTGAGAATGTTCTCAAAAATAAAACTTCCTTCTCATAACAGAAACAACTGGTCCTGACAAACTTACTTCGCTTTGTATGTGAAACAGATCTGAGTCTAGGCAGCTACAACAGGATAACTCTGGTCGGAGAAATTTAAGGAAGAAATAATATCAATATCAAGTTTCTGTTTCTCAGACTCCTCAACCTAAGGGCTGATGGGGTTTAAAAAAGAAGTTAAACAACAATATGATGAAAAAAGAGGCCATGCCCCTGGCATGTGGTATTATAAACAGGGGAAAGTGCCAGTGTAAACCTTTATCGGGAGACTGGGTTCTTTGTCAAGCCGAGCCTTTCTTCCAAAACATCCTTGCTGCCATATGCCTGCATCTCGCCAGCTGCAGACCTAATAAGAGACTTCTTATTCATGCTGTATAATGTTTTACAGGTTTGCCATGGGGGTCACTCACTGTGAGTCATTTACGTCACAACCTCCACAGCCTTGGAGCTGACGGGAGCCAAGAAATGTAGGTTGGCAGAGGAGAGAGGAGGGGGAGCAAGAGGAAACGGCACATCAGGCGCAGAGCTCTGTGATTTTGTCTCCTCACTGGTGTGCTGAAAGCTGGGCTTTCTAACTTGCTCTTCTGCTCTGGGGCCTTCCTACAGTTTTTACACTTAGAAGAAAAGGAGAAATTTAATACACATATTTAGATGAAGAACACTGAAAGATGTTATTCCCCCTCCTCCTGGTCTCCACCTCGTTATTTACCATAATCCTGCAGTTCTAACAGGCTCTTACATTTGCTCTTACAATCATTTGCGCATTTATAAAATGCAAATGAAAGACACACCATGCATGTGATGCAGTGGATGGAGGCATTTATCTGAGCAGAAATGGAGCTAGCTGCCTGATGAAGTCAGTTTTTTTTAAAAAGAAAAACTGCTACCGCACCCTCACAATTTATTGCTCTGATCTGGCTCTCTGTAGTGTTTGTGTGTTTTGTCTTCTTTCTGAATCAGTCTGCACTAAATGTAAGGAAAATGGCTTTTCAAATCTGTGCTATGGTGCTGGATCCACAGAGAAGAGAGAAACACTTACTACAGTGAAATCTAAAAAGGCAAAGCACCAAATCTGGAGTTGTGACTGGAGGGACCAGTGCATCTCTTCTATCTGTCTGCAATCCTGCAGGCAGGCAAATATTTGCCTTTCCTCCTCACTCCCTTTCCCATGAATAGAAGATGACAGAGACGGATGGAAAAATGAGGGCAAGGTAAAAAATTTGCTCTTTTTGCTGCTGGAATAATTTGTTCATTTAGGGGCCAACGAACTGAGCTTTGAACAATCCAGTCCTCCACACTGGATTCAGAGCCATGCCAAGAAATTTGCTCACTGTAGACAGAAAAGCTTTCCAGTAGGTGATGAACAAGAAAGGCTGAATCTTTTAATTGTTAGTTTCCAGTCAAGTCAACATTTCAAGAATTTTTGGTTTTAAGGGCGAGTATTCTGAAGGCTTAAAACTGAAAGAGGACAGGGCACTTTGGAAATATTTTCAGTTCTTGCTCCACTTCATTAAGCTGGAGTTTTTGCTTTCTTTTCTGCCTGACTTAGGGGGCAGCATATGCTTTGTTTTTTTTTTTTACTTCATTATTACTCTCATCCTTTAAAAGGTTTCAAATTCTGGACAAGTGTGAAGTCCACAGGAAGGTGAGTCTTGCTTGGATGCTCACTTCTTATTTTTTAAATGCTAGCAAGGCTGGACATTTTATTAAGGAAGCAGTTGCAATGGAAAGTGACTTGGAAAATAGGAGGCAGGTATTTCCATGGAAAGCTTAACAGCAACATGAGTTAGTTTGCTAAAATTTTCAACATTTGGATGTTTTTATGTTTGGGTTTGTTTTGTTGTGTGGGTTTTTTGGGGAATTTTTTTTTTCAGACAAAAGACAGCAGGATTATCTGTAACCATCTCTCATCTGATTCCTATACTGCCATGTTTCGAAAACACACATCAGAATATAGTATGTTTCAAAATATGCAGAACATAGTAAGAGCTTCAAGTCTTGGAAGTCACAAAGCCGTAAGAGCTTTGTGACTGCTCTTACAGTACAGCTTACACTTTTGAAATACTAGCCTTCCAGGTTGAGCCCATTGCACAACACAAAACTAAGAAAATCAGCACGGACAGCAGAAGGTGAAAGCAGTAAGATCCTGAAAATCATTCCTTTAAATTTTGTTGTTCAAAAAGATGTACATCCGAAAGATGCCCTACCAGTATTTGCCAGCTATAAATGAACCATCTGCCTAAGCCAAACAAAACCCTGTGCACCCCCCCACCCCCATCCACAGCTTCTGTAGGAAATGAGGGGGAGAGGTGGAGGAGCAAAGCATTCTGGGCAAATCCAGAGAGACATTCAAGTCTCTCACTGGAGAAATACACATCTTTCAGGTCAGTAATCCCTTACTGAGGCTGCAAATGGCACTTCAGAGCTATGAGGCATTTGAGAGCGGCATGTTAAAATTAGCAGAATGAGCACTGAAACTGCAGTAGCTGTGCTGGAGGTCCTGTTAATGAATGTACACGAAGTGTAGTACTGAAGTTCCGTGGCACATACACAGGCACACGCTCCTGTCAGCTAACCTACAAACATTATGTGCACTAAATCCAAAGTCACGGTCCCAGTCTATTTTTTGCCATTCTTCCCATAAGAGAAACTAAAAATAGGCCCATGAGAACCATGCATGGGACTCTACCCTTCAAATTTTTAACTCCTGCAGCAAAATCTGCCTAGCACTGGTTTTGAAGAGATTCTTCAAGGAGTTTGCACAGATGAAGGATATATTTTTATATATCTAAACACACATATGTGGAGACATATATACTGAGCGAATGGTAACCTTAAGAAATGGTAGATGCACACAGGTGCCTACCTATATGTATCTCCAAAGATTATTCATGTATTATTTATCAAGATAAAAATAAAGACCCAGAGAAAACAGAGGCATGACCTCCTGTAGCTCTTAGATGCACAGGGAAGGGAAAATGAAAAGCAAATTAAAAAAAAAAAAGCAACTAAAGCAACTCCTTTGAAGAACTACTGCTATGCAATTCAGCAAGGTTACATAGCTGGGTGTGGAATGAATCTTGCTGATATACTGAAAAAATAAGGTGCTGTTAAATTTAAAATAAGAGATATGCCAGTAAGAAAAAACAAAACAAAACAAAACAAAACACCCACAAAAATCACCTTGCATATGCAGCACCTGCTGCCTCTGCTGCAAGGTCTTTTCCATACAGCATGAAAGGTAGCCAAATTGCTAAAAGCAGCAAACTGCCACATTCTTCCCTGCTTCTAGAAATGCTACCCTGGTATTACAATAGATAATCTTCCTGTTGCTGTGCCTCACACCCATGTAGAGTCTGTGGCTGCAGCAAGCTCAAGGGAGCAGATGGCAACAGAGGCAGATGGCAGCATGCACAGGTTCCGAGGGGCTGGGAACGCACAGTACTGTGTCTTGCAGCAAGGAAAATAAATGTTGGGATACACCAAGCTGAAGCTGAATTGACTTCCTCAAAGCCTGTGATGTTTATTTTCAGGGGCCAACAATTTAAAGAAGTACTACATTTCTGCAGTGATGCTCAACACTAGAAGTCTTGAAAGACTCCCCAGACCTTTGTAGAAAACTGTCTCAGCCTACTGCTATCCACTTCAGTTTTATCTCATTTCATTCATTAAAAGTGATGCTTCATACTTACAGACTGTTCAACTGCTTCTTCCCAGATTTTTAAATACTTTTGAGAAGGAGACTAAACAGACTTAGTTTCCTGGCAAACGAAGGAAACAGAGGGGTAAGGATTCCCATTGTCTTCTACTGTGAAAGCTGAGAGTCACCACTAGGAAAACAACGCCTGAGTGGCTTAGCTCCAGAGTCATGCTCCATTCACCACAAATGACTGCAAAGTTCGGAGGTCATGAGGAATTGAAGGGGAGGGGGAATGATCCTGGGAAGAAAGCTGTAATAACATATGCAGAGAAGGGCATAATGAAGTTAGAGATCTATTGTGAGACTTGACAAGGATCTGAGCATAGCCAGGTCATGGTGGGACCCAATGGAGAGAGAAAGACAGGGAGCCAGTGTGGTGTAGAGGGAGACAACAGGACAGAGTAAGGATGTGTAGGTAGGGATATACAACAAAGCATGCAACTGGTGAGCTTCCTAGCAATGAGAACAGGCCAAGGACTATGAATAAAGATGAGAAACCTGAGCCAGCAAAAGGATTTGTAAGATGCATCAGGAGCTGTGGGAGTTGGGAGAAATGTATCAAAGCAACCACCCAATAGAGCACACACACATTTAAAACCTAGGCTAGGACACGCAATGCTCTCTTGATCAGAAAGCAGTCAGAAATCCAATCTCTGTCAACCAGTGGTTCATCTGGGTAATGAAAACCTTATGAACGAGAACCAAGCAAAACCAAAACAACAAAAAAAAGGCTGCAAACAAGCAAAAATCCATAGGTTTTTACTTCACTCTTTCTTCTATTACACAGCGTAGATCTTACTGAAGCGGACAGAAAATATTTGACTGCAGGGTCCATCTCATCTGACACACAGAATGAGTGCTACCTACAAATGCTTTTGAATGAGCAGCTGCACTATGTTTATATATATCAGTATATACAGCATGAAATTCTCCTGTCCTTTTTAGTGAGAGCTTTTCACATTCATCACCACAGTATCTGAAAGCTTCAGAAACACTTATTTGAATTAAACTTCCTTAAGGAAGAGAGAGCTAATACAAACAGTGTCAGGTCAAATAAATCTACTTTGAAAGGTATAGTAGGAGAAAACCGAGGCCGATTTCTGAGAATTGTTCATATTATAATACTTTCCATATTAAAACCAGTTCTCATTAATCTCTGGAAGCATGCAGTAAATAAGATAAGGAGTCAAGCAGCCACAGAAACAGGAACTCACTTATAAAAATCTAGATTTCAAACAAATTACCTAGTACTGCACAAGAAGTCAGCACTCTAGGGCATCATCCACTTATCACAACCCTGAAAATTTTCCTTCTGCAGTCTTCTGACTCATCCTCTAAACACATTCTGCCACCCTCAAAACCGTGATCTAAGAAAATACTGCTTCCCTCTGCAGAGAGCACAGACTTACACATCCAGCACAGTTTTGCTCTGTACAGTGACTGGACCAAGGGACCTATAGGAAAAGAAACACACAGAGATGAGTAGGAGATGTGTACTATTTCAAAGGCTGAGGACATGAGCTGAACATGAATGGAATAATGAAATGCAGGCTAGTCAAGCATGTGCAGGCCACCACAATTTTAGCCTTGTTTTTTCTGAAAGCTCCATAAATCCTTATACAATGTTTTTCAGTGAAGTTTTATGAGGTGTATAGTCAGAAAAGCGAGACTTGTCTTCATTTCTGCTTCAAGTTTCATGAATATTTAAAAGATGCAGCAAGTGATCATTCAGTGTGAACAGGCTCAGAAATTGTGCCTCGTTAAAGTATAATCAAAAATCATTTTAGGCTCAGATTAATTTTTTTCCAGTTACACAAGACAGCTTCCATTTACTTAATTCATTAGAAACATTAGTCTCTGTCTGAAAGAAGAAAGCAAGCCTTCAATCATAAGCTTGAGTACCCACATGCTGTCTTCAAGAAGAGAAAAAAAAGAAGGTTAAACACCTGTCCTAGTTTCTCAATGTCTTCTTCATTTAAGACAAGTAACACTTTGTTAACAATTTATCTTCCCCAGGACCTTGTTCTTTAGCCTAATACTCTGTAAACTTGAGCTTTCCTCTTCTAGACGGGTTTTTTTACACGAATTGTTATTTAGTTATTGATGAAACCTGGCTAAGGATGAATGGGAACTTGCATTTAAGGTTGCTGCTTTATCAGATGTCTAATTTAATGGAGGATATTGATGTTTGTGCTCAGGTCACGGGAAAGACAGAGGGAATGAACATTTGTAGTCCAACTGGCACAGCAGCATTAAGTGGAGTTCACAGGAGCTGTAAAACAAGAAAGTTCTCAAAATCAATGTGGCTTTTAAGCCCTCAGGCAAGTGATTTTTCCCTCCCTCATTCACAGAGTTTTCGGGTTTGGGTTTTTTGTTGCTGTCTTTTTTTTTCTCCTCTAAGCAAACAAGTTTGTAAGGCTGAGTATCTACCTATCCTGCATTCCAAAAAGGAAAGCTGCAAAACATCAAAATAACTAATTACAAAGAGGATCTTTATGGTGAAACATAAAACCTCCTTACAATAGTAGTAGTAGTGCTAGTGATCTGGTCAACTTGAAGATATCCACTTTAATAAAACACTAACAATTTTATATCCCATATAAGACTTTCTTTTTTTTTTTTTAACTGCAAATAGCTGCTGGAGTTGACTCCAAGCCAACTTTTACTTTTCACTTTTCAGAGACTTACTGTATATACCAATGCACATTTAGCATAAAACTTATGCTTACTATAACCATGTCCCCCCAAAATCTAGCCTCCTTCAAAATCATACAGATATTTGCCTATATATCATCTGTTACCCTGAATTACCTAAGCCTAGATTCTATAAAAAAATTAAGCTGCCTTTTTATGTTTCATTATCTCACTCTCCTCACTCCAAATTCATAGAATGGTAGGGCTTGGAAGGGACCTCTGAAGATTATTGAGTCCAATCCTTGTGACAAAGCGGGATCACAAGGGGCAGGTCACACAGGAACTCATCCAGAGGGGTTAAATTAATTAAATTAAACCCCATATAATTTTGCTGACTCACTTAAGACTCTGAATACATAAACATCAGTGCTCCAACACCAGCAAAAGAGATTCAGTTACCCCACTAGTGCTGGCTCTAGCTTCCCACTTCCTCTGGCCACATGCCAGCATCCCTCCTGACCTGCTGAGAACAGAGCTTGCCCTTGACATCACGGGCAAGGCAACTCTACTGCACAATCACAATTCCTCTGATGCAGAGGTGATGGAGACATTGTGTTTGGGTCTGCTGAAGCTGGCAGGTCTCAAAAAGTCAGGGTTGGACATAAATTCATGTAGCACCAATAAATACAGGTTGGATATGAGAAAGACAAGAGTCACAATGAGAGTAGTAATTGTTCTGTGAGCCAGAAGGGGACATATCTAACATGGTTACTACAGTAACAACCACACTTATAAAATCCAAAATACAGTTTCTCCTTTTCTATGCATAAGGGGGAGCAATGTTCAAATTCCAAGTGTGGCCTCATTGCTTTCTCACAAAGGAGTAAGGAAATGAATGACCTGGAAGCAGCTTTTTCTAATTCCAGAAGGTCCTTTAGTGGCTCTTGGTGCATCCCTTGATGAGCCAACAACCATGAGGACAAAAGCCACTATGTTCACCTAAGCTCAGGCTCTTTCTAGCGAACACAGAAAAATAACCATGAAGCAAAGCACAAAGGTCTGCTTTTTGAGCCAAGGAGCTGAGGAATGGCTGCCCAGGCCAACCACTTGGTCCTCACTGTTGCTTCCAACTCCCATCTTGTGGCTGAAGCCAGAGCCCTATGCCTCTTCTTGAAAGGTGAGGAAAGGCAGTGGAAGACTGGGAAGAAATCTGTCCTGTCTGTCCCTTCTCTGTCCCACTTGGGATAAATTCTGGTATGAAGCAGAGAACAGGAATGGTGAATGACTGTCTCACCTTTTGCTACAATGTCATTTAAAGCACCAGCTGGCATGAGCAGGGTGATGGCACAGAAGTCATATTTGGCTCACCATGGTCACCTTGCACTAAAAAAAACTAACTGCTAACTTGCTCAGGAGAGGCCACCCTGTATTATCTCCTTATTTGGGGCAATGATAAGACTGTGTAAAAGATACAAAGGTCTTGACTTCTGGTAATTATGAATTCACCGGAGAAACACGGAAATTCTTAAAGGCAGGAAAATATCTCTGTGCTGAAGACACAGTGTTTTATTTTCCTCATCAGACTCACAGGACAGACTGCAGCAAGTAGGTGAGTAGCTGAGTTCTGCAGAGCTGCAGTAATCTTCTAAAGACTTAAGGTTTTCCCAATGAATTGCCTTGTGCTGGTGGGGGGAAAATAAAACCACCAAGCCCCAGAACAGAATCCAAAGCAGGCAACTGCACATCAGTACCTCTACTGTGAGGAGAGGTCATTGTTTCCAAAGTCAACATTTTTCTTCCCTCTCTGGTTTTGGGTAAAGAGAATTTATCTGGAGTTTACAAAACAAACCAAGATAAAACTGAATGTGATAAATATGGGCTGTAAAAAGTAATCCCTTTGCTTTGTTCAGACCTGCAGTTGGTTGAGAGTGAGATCTGAAAGACACCACTTCCACGTTGTTTGCATTACATCACTAAAAGTGACTATACCAGCAAAGGAGGATACATGACGCAAGCTAAACCTCTTTGGAGAAGAACACTGTTTCTTTTGGACTTGCTTACAAATTTCTGAGGCCAACAGCACAGTTGAAATTCAAGTATTTGAAAAGCCAAACATGGCATTTTCTTCCTCAAATGCTCTATCTAGCACCAGTCCCCCGAGGAGTGGGAAAGATGCAGATTCTACCATTTTCCACTTTTCATTCCTATCTACCCCCTCCACCAAAAAAAAAAAAAAAAAAAAAAAAAAAAAAAAAAAAAAAAGGAACAGGAGGAACCTCCTCCCTCCTCCCTGCCCTTCTTTTCGTGGGCAGGGTTTGGGAAACAGGAACCTGAAGCAGCTTCCCAGACTGTTTTAAACATGTGGGCAGCCTGTTCATTTCTCCAGCTCTCTTGCTGGCTCCTTTCCGTAATGAGCTCAGAGAAGAGAGCCATCCCCAAATATTACAAGCACCAGACTGTTCTGCTTCTGCAGACTCCATCAGTAAAAATGATTAAGCAAGACTGGAAAATACCCCTCATTCCCCTACCTTTCATTTATAATTGACCTCTTTGATCCTCTCCCTGAAAGGGTCTGAACTTTTCCTTGAGGTAGTCCAGCCTAGTGACAGGAAAAACAAAACCTCAATACTCACTTCAAGAAATGTCAGGGGTGAAAGAATAAAGTCCCCAAGAGAAAAGGGGAAACTTCAGAGCAGCAAGACCACCAGCCTTCTGAAAGAGGACAAACCCATGACATTGTTGTCGTTCTTGCAAGCAAGCAAATATGCCTGCAAATTTCTAGATTACACAAGGAGTCTTTTTAAATACTACTTGCTAGGGAAACGAGCAACAAAAGAGAACCCCCAAAGTAGTCTACTACTATTATTATTGTTGTTGTTGTTGTTATTATTATTATTATTATTATTGTCAGAAGGAAAACCACCAGAGATGCAGGAGAAAAAAAAGCCTGGGAGTACATAATGGCACCTGAGATATAAGGAACCAGAATAAAATAGAGTTACTCTTCCAGGTTTCACAGAGCCTGAGAAAAGGAATCCATTTATCTAACACGTTTTATTACCTGTGTTATTGCAATAACAAACATCCTGAAGAGACACAGGACTATTCCCTTGCTATCCTGACCTTTCCAAGAGTACATCCCTATCACTGCAAAAACCATGAAGCCACAAAGGCCCACAGGCCTAGCTGCAAATTTGGGGTTACCATGCACGATGACAAAGGTTAGGAGAGAAGCTGACAGACGAACACCAAGGATATGTACTACCAAAGGATCAAACATCCCAGCATTTGATCACAGCCTCAAGGCAAAGCTCAAACCTGCACCATTTGCATTTCTGTAGTCTCATCTCCTGCAAATTTGCATGAATGCAAAGAAAAATCTTGATGTTCAAATCTAGGGAAGAGCTTTTTAAGAAGCCAGTAAAATTAAAACATTATGGGTAAATCTCAGTTTGGATTAATTATCAGGTTACTAGGCTCTGACTGAGAACCCACTTAAAATATTTTGAATCATGAATAATTTAGATTGAAAAGGACCTCTTGAAAAGGAGCTCTCAAGATCATCTCATCAAGGTGAAGCAGGGCTCATATCAGTGTTAGAGTAACTCAGGGGTATTGGTTCAGGTGAGCTTTCCACCCCCGGGGTGATGTACCACAGCCTCTCTGAGCACTGTTCTGGTGTTTGACTTCTGTCACTGTGAAAAGTTCTTCTATTTAACCTTTTCTTTCCCTTCTTATTGCCATTGGATCTTACAATTCTTTGAGAAAAACCTGGCTTCACTTTCCTCATAACCCCCTTTTAAGTAACCTGAAGACAGCAAATTGATCACAGTCAGCTCTTCAGTCTCTTCTCTCAGCCTTGGTGGCCTCTCCACTCGACTTGCCTGCTTGGGACAGGAGTAAAGCACACAGGATGCCTTAGGAAAGGAGGGAAGGATCTCCTCCATCAGCTGGCCAGCTACACTCTCACAAGGGCAGCATGCTCCTGGTGAGCCCCCATGGCTAGGCGGGTGCAGTAATGACTCAGGGTCTGGTCTGTCTCTTTGACTCATTTCCCTGGAACTATGGTTGCCTTTTGAGCTGATCAGTCAAGAGTGCTAATGGACTGCTGAAAAGGGTAAGTTGCTACTTTTGTCCTCATTAATGTAGCATGATTCACAGTATTTTGCCTACTGCTAATATCAGAATGACTGAGTGAACCAGAACTGACTGATACAGCATTTGTGACAGCTGTTAAAGAATTCATTTTCTTGAAAAGGAAACAAACAAAAAACCAAACCAAAACCCAAACCCTGTCACTATCTAACTTAGCAATGTCACCTATGCAACACAAAAGACTTTGCATGGAGGAACAGGTAGACAGAAGGGTATTAGATATAGACTAAGGATATAATCCTAAGAAATTAAAGTCCTTTGAAATTAAAGAGTTCCGAAGTGCTACAAAGCAAAAGACAACCAGCACCCCAAAATAAATTTCTTTTCCCTCCAACTCCCAATATGCAACAAAACAGGAAAACCACAGCAAATATTCATCAAACAAAACATCTAGTTTCCAGCATACAGCTCTCAACTCTGCACTCAATCACAGTTTTGGACTTGTGACACCATGAACCTGGAGGAAATAATTCAATTTGAAGAGCAAATGCAGTTACACCAAAGAAAGAAGGCAAGTGTTCAATCTGCTGGCATTACAGCTCCATCTGCCTTCCTAGCTTCCAGAGCATACCCAGTTTACAGAGCACACTGCAACGCATTTATGATCCCAGGTGTTTCTTCTGAGAACAGAGCCATGCTGCTCTAGTAGCAGCCAAGCAAGTATCTGTTTGTGCCATGTAGATAACACGCATCCCCTCCAAAGAACGGCTCTCTTAACACCAGGTATGCTCTAACACCATCTTCACTGTTTAAGTCCCTCCCCTCCAGCATGCCAAAGCCAAAAATCTTTTGAGGTTTTGCCAAGAATATCTAAGTGCTTCCTTAGAAAGGTAGGAAAGTTAAAAAAGAAAAACATCTCAAGAGCTGATAATTCTGACACAGAGAAAAAGGTCACTATGTAAGAAGAGAAGTGTTGTTATCAGGGCTTTTTTCATACCAAAGGCTGAAGCTACAGCCTTTGCTGTGTCCTTTTTCCATACAGTGCTACACACAGACAGACTTGCAGGATGGAAATGCTCCATCATTTCTGTATTGACACAGTGCAAGGTTAAGTTTTCTTTGTGTATGTCAAATGATTATTGTAGGCATTTTCCACCAACAAAATCCACTCCAGCTCCATTTCATCTAGTTTTTTAACATCTTAAAAACAACACAGGTGATGCAGCACACTTCCTGCTTCAAGTAAAGCAGAGAGACCATCACTGATATCACTGATATGGTCATGCAGTGATGATTTCTCTGCTTTACTTGAAGAAGGAAGTATACTTTGTATACATACAGTGTAGACATCCAGATCATAGAATCTGGATTGGAAGCGACCTCCAAAGGTCATCTAGTCCAAGCCCCTCTACAGTCATCAGGGACACCCTCAACTAGATCAGGTTGCCCAGAGCCCTGTTGAGCCCCACTTTGAATACCTCCAGGGTTGGGGTCCCAGTCACCTCCCTGGGCAACCTGGGCAGTGTTCCACCACTCTCATAGTAAAGAACCTGTTCCTAGCATCCAATCTAAATCTGCTCTTCTCTAGTTTGAAGCCATTGCCCTCGTCCTATCACCGCAGGCCTTTGTAAACAGTCTCTTTCCATCCTTCTTGTAGGCCTCTTTCAGGTACTGCAAGGCTGCTATTAGGTCTCCCCAGAGCTTTCTATTCTCCAGGCTGAACCCCAGCTCCCTCAGCTGTTCCAGTCTCCTAATCTTTTTTGTGGCCCTCCTGTGGGCCTGCTCCATCAGATCCTTGTCCTTACTGTGCTGAGGGCCCCAGAGCTGGATGCAGTACTCCAGATGAGGTCTCACCAAAGCAAAGTGGCAGAACCACTTCTCTCTATCTGTTGGCCATGCTTCTAATAAAAATAATGTAAGTGCAAATGCATTAAAATACATGGATAAAATAAAAATATATAAGAAAATAAATAATAAGTGCAAATATAGTAAAACACATGGAAGAACTCATATAGTGAGCAAAATAAAAGCACAGACTGGAACATTTCCCACTGAAACAGAATTCATTCCTGAGGTATTCATTTCAATGGCAATATGCTTTTTCTCTTTTTGAATTTAATAAGGAAATCTGCATTTATTACAAACACAGAAGAAGCAGTTATCCTGTAAGACCAAGCCAGCCAAGAACATTAAATCCTGCGAGTCTCAAAGAAGTTTGCTACTTTTAACAAAAGGCTCAGACACTGTGTTGGTAATCAAATCAATTCACAGGAACTATTACACCATACATCAAAGAATGCAAAACCTCTGCAAATGGGATATACAACTTGCCAGCTCACACATATCAGGTCACATCTAACCCAGGTCAATGGCAGCCCACATTGCTGTCTGATTAACTGTTTGGCAGCTTCTGCACAACAAGTTTGGCGAGTCTACAGCACATCACTATGGCCCTGTACAGGGCTACGGGAGCCAGCTCAAGGTATGAGAAGCTGCCCTGCCACATCAGAGTGGTACAGTTGCCCAGGCTAATTAGTGCCTGTGTGGGGCACAGCTACACTGCTTCCAAGACCATGGCTCTATTTCATAGAATGGTCCAGGCTAGAAGGGACCTCCAAAGGTCATCTAGTCCGACCTCCCTGCAGTCAGCAGGGACATCCCCAACTTGACCAAGCTGCCCAGGGCCTCGTAGAGTCTTACCTTGAATATCTCCAGGGGAGGGGCCTCAATCACTGCCCTGGGCAACCTGTTCCACCAAGGCTCTTCAGGGTCTAGGCACATCAGGCTATTCAAAGCCAGTGTTTGCTGCCAACCCTGAGTATCTTGGAAAAGAAAGGTCTCAAGGTCAGTGAAAGTCATCACTGTGCTCACACTGACTGTAATGGAGAATCCTGATCCTCTCTAATTGAGAGCAGAGGTGCCAAGGGCAAAGCAGACAGGAACCCACCCCATGACAAAAACGTCCTCTGCCCAACAGACATGGCACAAAGTGATGACAGTGCAGCTGTACTGATTTGCTCTGAGTTCCCAGGTCTCACTGCAAGCAGGTCTGTGCCACAGCTCTCTTGTGATGAGTAGACCTCATTAGCAACACTTACAAGAGGCCTGCTAACTTTCATGCTGAAAATGGTAAAGTAAGTTAGTGTCCCACTTCACATGATAAAAGACACAAAATACTTGCTGGATGCCACTAGTATACACCTCAGTATACCTCACTGAGGTACCTCAGGCACTTTCAATTATCCCTCGTAAGAAAAAGAACAACTCTGTCCACCACTAAACTGGTAAGACACTGAACGTTGTGGTGCATAACTAGCAGGAGATATGCTGGATTTGAAAGCAAAAAGCAATTTTCTTTCTGCTCTCTGTTGGTAGAGCAGATGTGGTAGTGTACTAATACAGTGCTGACTACTTCAACTAACGAGCCCTAGAAACTGCAAAAGTGCAGAACGTTTGCTCGCTCGACTGAGCTCTGAAGTAAAGCACCAGATGACAACCTTATTTCTCAGTGTCTAGTGGCACTTCTTTTAATAATAAGGATCAAGAAGACACTCAGAGAAAAAGCACATAGTTATGGCACTGAAATATCTCACATCTAATGCTCTCTAAAACCAGTAAAAAGCCCAACATCAGTCCAAACAATGAGAGCAATGCTCCTGCCTTAACAATAGAAGGGCACTTCTAAACTAAAGTCTAAAAACTCAATAAATATTGTAGGCATATTTTAATGATTGCTTTCTTCAAGGAATTTTAAATCAGAGCGCACCTTTAAATTTCTGTAAGGTATTGAGCTACCATTTTAAACACATACTTGCAGTTCCTAGTCTCAATGACATTATTCACCTTTGCATTCACAGCTAAATGAAAATGCCTATATAACCAGTGGTCAATGTCATGGAAATAAAGCAGCAAATAAAGTGCAGAAACAGAGAGAGAGAAATAAGTAAAAATCCAGTTGAAACCTGGGAGGGACTAGTGTTTCAGAAGCTTTAACCAGAAATGCTACTCATATTCTCATCTCCCAGTATTCCCACAGTGTTTTTCTCCCTTTGTTTCTTAAGAATTGAACAGCTGCTTCTAGAATTTTGCCTGGTTGTTTCCATTTTTTTTCTGAATGGTTTGCATGCCTCTTCCCAATTTTTAGCTCCACTGCAGAGAGTAGATCTTACTTCCTCCATCAAGTTCCAATAAAAATGAAAACATTCATCTCTGCACTTCTCAACACAACTCTTATGACAAACTTCACTCCTCCAGAGCAAACGTCAAAGGGGTCAAGCTACCCCTTTGATTGCATTGATGAGATCAAAAAGAAAGACAAAATAAAGTACACTTACAAATTTGATAAGCTGCATGTGTACATATGAACACATTCTTCTCAAATTAGCTTTGCTCTGCAGAGCAAAATCCCAATATGAAGAATTTTAGACCTTGGTCATCAAAAAGTCTATGTGCATAATTATTTCAAGAAACCAAAGGAAGTTACAAATTGCCAGTGAATGAAGAAGTGGAAGGCAGCAGGTTCATCTCAAGCACTACATTGTCATCATTCCTCTCTCAACTACCCTTCTCTGCTCTGTTTATTTCTCTAGCAAAACTTAAGATTCATTTCTGAATTGAGAAAACAAAAAGCAATCTACAGTCATCTGGCACCGGATCCTATGGTCACAACTGTCAAATTTATGCTGTTATGCTGAGGGTCAGAGTATGGGCACTGCTGAATCAAATGAAGACTGGTAGGAACCTCTAAGTTACCTAAGGTTGTTATCCCTACCTTGAGTCATTATCACTTACTGTGGTGATACTCCTGAGAGAACATCCAGTTACTCCTGTTTGACAGCACTGCTTCTAGTGCCAGTCCAGATAATCCTGTTCTCTACTAATTCATGCAACAGATATTTCCTCTTTGTGAGTCTTTTAAAGACTCATGTTACTCCTCCAGATTTCATTGACTCTGCTCAAATTCTGTCTATCTTTCCTCAGGGGTTATGTTTTCTTTATCTCCAGTGATTTTAAGTACTCTCCTCTGAAGCTGGGTTCATATCTTCATTATGGCACTAACATTTTTCACAATCATGCAACATTTTTTTCCCAAGTGCGGGCTTCTTCCAAGTGTGGGCTTTTCTTAAGTCGTTGCTCCAAGGAAGTTGTTCTCCATTCTATTTAGGATTGTCTAGCCTCAGTAATTTGCATTCATCAAACTGAGCTGCAGTTCATTTCCCACACTGCAACTTTCCTAGATAGGTTTTGAAACTTAAACCTGTTCTGCAAAGTCTGTCTTAGCTCAGGGGCCTTCATATGTTATAAACACTCCCTGAAATCTTCCAGTGAGTTTGCTAGGGAATATACTGAACATCAACGTAACTGCTGCTATATTCTTCCTTTTGTTCTTGTAGGTGATTAAACATAATGTGACTACTTTGTTTCAGTGGGTTTTTTTTAGAACTGAAAGTCTAGAATTTCCTACCTCATTTACTTTCCCCTTCTAAAAAAGCAGATTCTAACACTAATCCACTGTTGTCTCTCACATTTGCTCTCAAATATGGCTACTAACAGCTCCAAGATGTTATCCACCAACTTTTTACGTATCCCAACATGAAATTTGTCAAGTCCAGATTACCCCCAAACATTGGAATAACATCATGTAACATAATACAACATCATAATAAGGCTGCTATCTGTGGTCATTGTGTCAGCCACCTTCCACACAACTGACCTTTTCTATTAAGACAGCTGCTAGACAGTCAAGAACAAATTTCCAAAAAATTGTTGTCTACCATATGCTCTCCCATTCCATACATCCCAGAATGACTTGGGTTGGAAGGGATCTGAAAATCATCTAGTTCTACCCACCCTGGCACAGACAGGGATGCCTTCCACTAGACCAGGTCACTCAAAGCCCCAGCCAACCTGGCCTTCAACACTTGCAGGGATGAGGCATCCACAACTTCTCTGTGTAGCTTGTTCCAGTGTCTCATCACTCTCACTTTAAAGAATTTCTTCCTTATATCCAACATAAATCTACCTTCTTTCAGTTTAAAACCATTACACTGCATCCACTCAGAAGTGGATTTGATTCTTTACTGTCCCTCTGACAACTCCTTGCTATTTTGGGTGTATTCTTGCTAGTTTCCCCTTACTTTTTGGCTTACTGATTCTTTTTCCTTATCTTCATGAGAAAAATGATGCTTCATCAAGATCAGTGTGTGTCACTTACAGAGTTATCATAACAATGATTTCAACATTAGAAACTAACTGATAAATGCTACCAACAGTCTACAGTGAAGAAATGAAATCAAGAGGCTGTAGAGAAGGAAGACAATGAGAGAACATGTCAGGAGAGAAGTCAGACATGCAGACTAATGCTCCTTGAAACAGTGATATTCTTATTCCATTCTTTATAGCTATGATGAGCAATTCCTGTATCAGCAATAGGACCACAAGCCAAATGTATAATTTGTTAACTGAAGCAATTTGGAATGGGCTGATACAACACCTTTGAGATTTCACTGTGACATTCTACCTTTGATAAAATGAATTTAAGATGAGAAAGACTGAAGCTTCTGAATTATCCACATTCAGTTGTTCTCCTAATAACACTATTGCTTGTTCTTCCCATAGTTTATATTACATCATAGCTTTCAGGAAACAGTGGGTAAAGTGCTATGCAATTGTAAATTACCACATAAATATCAGCACAGTGTCTATAACCTGAAAAACAATTAGCTAGTAATTCCAGATCAGGAAGGCACCATCATGTGCTGTTAAGTCCACAACATGGATGCAATACACAGCTCTGCTCCTAAACAGTTACATTTCAAATAGCTCTCTTCCTCCCTCCCTCCCTCTGTCAGTCAGCAGTCCCACACCATCAGAATAATTAGCCACAGATTTTTGTTCTTCAATGAAGATGTAGAGGCTAACAGCTTGATTTTAATTCCCCACTGGAACAAGTAAATAATTATGACCTGCATTAAAAGTTAGCTCCAATAATTTAATAGGGTAATTTTAGAGACCTGGCAGACCTCTAAATGATGTGTAAATAGATTGTAATGAATGTTTGAGAAATCAAATTATAACTTTAAAAGTCTCCTACAGAGTAAGACAAAGACAAACTATGCACAAGTCCCTTATCACAGCAATTTCAGAGGTCCCCATCACAGAGTTTAATAACGCTGACAGTTCCCTATAGCTTCTGCCTCAAACAAATCATTAGCTAGCCAGATAGATATCCAGCTTTCCTGAATGGAACCGGGTCACTCACAAAAAAAAAGGCCCACAGCTATCAAATGAAACTCTTAAGGTCTTAGACAAGAAAATGGTTAATTTCACATCAGCATCTCTTAAAAACAGACCATTATCATCCTGGCAAGGATAAAAAAAAGAACCTTTAGGGTTTGTCCCCAAAAGCTGATTGCCAGCTAACATAATACATATCCAACAAGTTGGACTGATTGCACTTGAGGTTCATTAGTACTGTTCCTTAAAAGAAATAAAGGTGCCAACAGTGCCTATTCTTTGGTGACCAACCTATGCCCTCTCCCCAGTCTTGCAGTGTTTAAAGCCAGCTTTCCCAGGGAGCAGGTCAAAGCCTGCATCCCAGAACAATGAGATTGGTGAGGGGAAAGGAGAAGAAGATTCTCTTACTTATTATTATGATTATTATTGTAAGAAGTAGGAGGGCATCATCTAGAGACTCATTGAGAGTAAATAAATCACCTGCAAATTTTCTGGTTCAGCAGAAACTGTCTCATTTCTGTAAACAATTAACACTACCACATATTGTGATCTAAATGAGTTTAACAGACAGAGTAAAATCACTCCAGAACTTGTCACCTGAGGATGTGACAAGTCTTTGTACTCCTGCAGTCAAAGTCCATAAGATGCAAAAACTTCGTTTCAGATCAGTTTTTGTTCCCATGAGCCTTAAATACCTCTCCTTTCACTTATGAGGCTAAGTGACAAAAACATATTCAAAGCTATATTGTTGTATTTCTAAAGTCAATTAAAAACCTATCTTCTCACCAGAAATGCACAGTATGTCACATTTCCTGAGTTCTAGCACAGAAATATTTCTATTTCTTTTCCATCTTCTTTTTCCACATTTCTCTCTTGCATGTGTTCAGATCTAGCTTTTCATTCCTCAGAATCTCAAAGACAATTTTGAAGACAATGGTATGTGCCATGGGAAATCGATGTGAAACTTTTGGGTCTGAAAAGTACAACCACTACAAGTCATCCTTTTAAAGAGCAGAGCAAGGAGCATTCCCTGAGCTCTGAAGGCTCCCCAAGTGCCTTGCTTGCAACATTGACAAGTCTAACAGCAATGAAAACCAGGAGAGTAGCCCCCACTTGTCAGCAAAAGGCAAAGGCAAATCAGTAAGGTCAAACAACTGTAACTAGAACATACTTTTGTTTTTAGAACAACTCTACCATCTTAAGCCTCCATTTTTCAACTTAAAACTGGAATGCTCTAAGTTCTAATGGAACTGGGTAACAGATGTGTTAAAGTAACTTTTGATGAGAACAAAAGAAAAAAATGAAAATTCACTGCCAGTTCTACATAGGTGGGGTTTTTTGTTTGCTTTGTTTTTTTTCTGTGGCCCCTGGTGAGGCCACAGCTTGAGTATTTTGTTCAATTCCAGCTGCCACAGTAAAGCAAAGACATTGAGGTCCTGGATTATGCACGGAGAAGAAAGACGAGGCTGGTGAGGAGTTTGGAGGGCGTCATATGAGGAGCAGCTGAGGGAACTGGAGTTGTTTAGTCTGAAAAAGAGAAGGCCAAGGGGAGATCTTACTGCTCTCTATGACTAGTCTCACAGTCTCAAGTTGTGCCAGGGGAGGCATAGGCTGGATGTTAGGAGGAAGTTCTTCACAGAGAGAGTGATTGCCCATTGGAATGTGCTGCCCAGGGAGGTGGTGGAGTCGCCATTGCTGGAGACGTTCAAGAGCAGACTGGATGAGGCCATGGTCTAGTTGATTGCTTAGTGCTGGGTGATAGGTTGGACTGGATGATCTTGGAGGTCTCTTCCAACCTGGTTGATTCTATGATTCTATGACTACCCGAAAGGAAGCTGTAGTGAGGCTGGTGTTGGTCTCTTCTTCCAAGTAACCAGCGATAGGATGGAAGGAAATGGGTTTAAGTTGTGCCAGGGGAGGTTTAGATTGGACTTTGGGACAAAATTCCTTATTGAGAGAGTGGTGAGGCATCGGAAAATGCTGCCCAGGGAGGTGGCAGAGTCCCCATCCCTGAAGGTATTCAAGAAGCTGTAAATGTGGTGCTTCAGGATATAATTTAGTGGTCATGGCAGTTGGGTTATGGTTGGACTTGACGATCTTTAAGGTCTTTTCCAGTCTTAATGATTCTATGATTTATTAAACATCAACAGTTCAAGAATAAACCATTTACTTAAATGGTTACTTAAAACTTTATCCATGCTATAATACTTCCAAGTTGCTGTGCACTGGAGATGGGACAACAAAGTTTCTTTTGTGAAGAACTACATGGATTTGGTGGATATTGCTTAAAAAAGCAGAACGAACACTTGGTCAAGCAGCCTTACAGGGTTGGGGGTTTTTTTCAGTCTTTATAGCACATGAAAAATAAGACAGAAAAGTGTTTGAGAAATACTTAACTTCATGGAATCTAAGTTTGATTGAGGTAACTCATGCCTGAACCAAATTGAACTGGCATCAAAACAAATGGATGGTATAGTTCCCTGACAGGTAAGGAATACAGTTGAGTTTCATCAGTCTTTTGGGGGCTTTCTCTGGGCTGCAGATCAGTTGTGCCTCAGAAGGAGGAACACTAGAGAGAGTTCTTCATGAAGCTGTTCCTGAATTAACACAACTGAATTACTTGCCAGGCAGATCCAAAGCTACTTTTTGGGAGTCTGCACTTGAGCAACAGGCCACACAGCCCACTGTAAGATAAAGCCTGAGTTAGCAAACACAATACATCTGAGCTGAGTCCATCTGCAGCTATCATGGGGCACCAGCACCACTGGAGCCATCAAGGTGTGGGAGCTCAGCTGATGGGTGTGCAGGAGCAGGCTGCAAACATTGCTTTACCCACAACTGCTGGGGTGCATCTACTTGGCCCTCATCACCTCCCTGGGTAACCCAACAGGCACATCTGGAACAGGCTCCTGCTACCATGCCATTTCCCAGCCACCCACTCTCCTCAGGCTGCAGCATCCCACATCACACTGAGCAATGGAGAATTTGCTGTCTGCTTCAGCCAACACCAGGTATTGGGACATCTACTGCATGAACTGTATTGGGCAGTTGGAAAAGCAGTAATAATAAAACCGATGATGCATCCAAGGCTCTAAATAAGACATTCGCTTTCTCTCCTGTCACTAGGGGCTGTCAGGAGGCACTGAGACAGCAGTGTACTCCTGAAAAGTGCTTAAAAAACCTCCAGGTATGTGCAAAACGGCTTTGGGCAGCACAGGTCAGGGAAGCTGCAATTTGAAAGGATTCTTGATTAAAGTACTAAGCATAAAAATCTAGAAGGAAAAGGAAGTTGTTGCTGATAAACTGCTTTTTATCTCCTGCATACATGAACTCTTGTTTCCACTGAGGAAAGTTCTTGCAAAAGCTTACATAAGGAGGATAAGCTTGAAGTAGGATACCTGGCTAAATAAGATCTTCTGCTTTCAAAGTTTGTTGTGTTTTTCCCAGATGTTGAAGTTAGATAAAGACATTTTGCTACTACTAGAAGCCAGTCTAGCTGTGGTATTTATCACTGGTCACAGACTTCCTGGAAGGCTACACCTAGATATACTAAACTCTGTTGGATCTGCTGCCTTCTCTTACACTTGCAGACACATAGTACTGCTTCCCATAGTTCTCCTGATACTGCTCCAGAAAAGGAACTGATATGAGGCAAATAGTCTCATAACACCAAGGAAATCTCAGAAGTGCAGTTTCTTTTGCAGCTGTTAAAAACTTGCAATCTTAAAACCAGGTAAAAGCAATTATTCTCATTCACCAAAATTACAGTCCCTAGAGACTGGTCAAACAATTATGGGTAGCTCAAGGCTCCGAAAGCTGAAAATAAGATTTAGATGTCCTTCAGACCCTTGAAAGGATTTTTTAAGTAGTTCCTAACTAAGAAATCATAATTGTATAAAAAAAATATTATTACATTGTCTGAGATTACCTTCTTGATAAAATACCCATATTTAATTATGCGTAGAAATCAGGCTGATGAAGAAGAGAATTTGTTCCCCGAAGGAACTGAAGAAAGATCTTACTTAGCCAAGTATCCACCTTATGCTATCAACTTTTAGCCAGGAGTTAGTCATACACTATTTCATTTCACTTCATTCATTTTTCTCAGACCACAGTTGTTGCTGAATTACCCAAACACACACAGCACCTATCACGGCTTCCTGTATCTCTTGAAGTCAATCCCTTCAACTCTTTCCAGGACAGATGCAGACACAGATTCCTATATACATAAAAAAATAATCCAGACTCTTCCCACCTCCATTTTTTACACAAGAGAACATCTTTCCATGCCATGTTTTTGTGTGCTCTGGTTTTAGGATGTCTCAGACTCTCCCGGAAACCTCCCTCTGTGTGGTTTCCCCTCACACACGTAACAGCTCAAGATGGCAGAGCTTATTCCCTTTAGGTTTTATAACTCAGGTTAGGGTTTGTAACTCAATCCCAGCACAACGTGGGGCAAAATGCATTTCCCACCACAGCATTCTCAGTAGGGCTAGGAAATCAGTGCTGCCCATTTAAATAATTTCCTCTCAAGAAAAGAGCCCAAGGAAAATAAAACGGCTCACAAATTTGTCACCAGTACTTTTCTCCCGTGCTAAAAAGCCATCTTTGTTCTGTTCTGCTGGAATGCAGCTATTCCAGGCTACCTTGCCTCACCTGTACGCAAGCCATTTTATCTACTTTCATCCCAGACTCAGGTAGCAAACCCCAAAGACATTCCACCTAATCAGCTTCCCAAGCTTAAGTTACTTTTTGTGTTCTTTTTTTAATTCTTTAACTTGTAAAAATACCTCTTGGAATGTTTTTAATCCCAGTCTCTAGGGACACAGCCTCCCCTTTGTTGCATCTTTTTATTTGCTCTCCCACGTGCCAAACCTCTTGTGCTCAAGTGACCAAAGGAAAAGAAGAAAGCTTTCCCTTCAGATATGAGAGAAGCTGCTGCATAAAGGACAAAAAAAGCTACTTGCCCTACCACTGGTAGCATTAGAGAGATAAAGGCTTGATCAGACAGAATCTGTAATAGCACAGCTGATAAACCAGCTCTCTCTTGTAGTTACCAGCCAAAGCACAAATCCAGCCTTTTGGCCTCTCAGAAAAATATGCAGCTCCTGCTTGTTGAATTTAACCCACACCAGAAATCATTCAGTCTTCTGTTTCTATACAGACTCTTGAAAACTCACCATGCTTTGGACAATCATTTTCTACTATTAGGTTATCAGCAAGCACTCCACCCTTGGCCTTCTCTCAAGATGACTGTAACATCTCTGCAGTCCAGAACAAGTTATACAAGGAACAGAAATCCTCTTCAAGGGCCAAACCTGCCAAATTAGTATTTCCACAACAGTATTCTTTGACTGAGGTCATTATTGCCACACCTCAAATACTGTGTTCAGTTGTGGGCCCCCCACTACAAGCTGCATCAGGGGAGGTTTAGGCTGGAGGTAAGGAGAAAGTTCTTCACAGAGAGAGTGGTTGGCCATTGGAATGTTCTGCCCAGGGAGGTGGTGGGGTCACCATCCCTAGAGGTGTTCAAGAGGGGATTGGACGTGGCACTTGGTGCCATGGTTTAGATAGGCATGAGGTGTAGGGTGACAGGTTGGACTCGATGATCCTTGAGGTCTCTTCCAACCTTCTTGATTCTTGAAGAAAGACATGTTGGTCCTGGAGCATGTCCAAAGAAGGGCAGCAAGGCTGATGAAGGGTCTAGAGTACAAGTCTTATAAAGAATGGCTGGTGGAACTGGGGTTGGTTAGTCTGGAGAAACGTAGGCTCAGGGGAGACCTGAACTGAAAGGAGGTTGTAGTGAGGTTGGTGTTGGCCTCTTTTCCCAAGCAACAATCAATAGGACCAGAGGAAGCAGCCCCAAGTTCTACCACAGGAAGTTTAGATTGGACATTGGTAGAACACTGGAACAGGTTACCCAGGGAGGTGGTTGAGGCCCCTTCCCTGGAGATACTCAAGGTAAGACTTGATGAGGCCCTGGGCAATCTGGTCTAGTTGGAGATGTCCCTTCTGACTGTGGGGAAGTCAGACTAGATGACCTTTGGAGGTCCCTTCTGGCCTGGGCCATTCTATGATTCTACGATTAGGAAACATTTCTTCACCAAAGGGTTCTCAAGCATTGGAACAGGATGCTCTGGGAAGTGATTCAGTCACCATCCCTAGAGGTATTTAAAAGATGTGTAGATATGACAAACATGGCTTAGCAGTGGACTTGACAGTGTTAGGTTCAAGGCTGGACTTTAAACAGATCTTTCTCAAGCTAAATGATTCTATGATTTTATACAATTCAGCAGATAGAAAAACTCCCTGGAGCAAACCACTGCTAAGCAATACAATATTTTACCAGTCTGGAAACTGTGCCATGCTAACACTGTTAGCAAGAAAGACTTGTGGCATAATCTTATAATGGGAAACTGTCTTCACTGAATTAAGATACCGTATCAAGATTTTGAGCTACTTCAGAAAATAAATGTTATTTCATCGTTGTCTCCATGGCCATTAATTTTGATATGTGAAAAAATCGTTTTTAAGTAAGTTTTATTTTGCCTTCAACAATACCCCTACAAGGAATGTTTTTTAAAAAGGAACTAAAACAGACAAGCCCCTTAAATTCATCCTCTGTCCTCTCAAACTGACTCTCTAAACTCCCTCACAAATTGACTCCTTTCACATCCCGAGCAAAGGAAACCACCCAGTCAACTAAAAAAAAAAAATAAAAATCTCAACTCACAGAAAAATAACCCTTAAGACCACTTGGTCAGGGCTAAATTATGACATCAAGTACAACCCTCTCAGTGAGGTAAGGCAAAAAGGTTAGTGCAGAGAGCCACTGCAAAAGTGTCTCAACACGACTAACAGACATCTCCAGCTTGAGTGTGCTTCTCTTTCTTTGACAGTATTACAGGAAGTTGCTTTATTTTACACTGAAGAAGGAGCCTACACACTCTACTCACGAGTTTCAATAATGGATAAACTCCCTGCTCACTTCCTTGAAGGCAAACCAAAGGGGAAGATGATCAGTTCAGCAATTCAAGCGTGAGCCCTAGGACTTCAAAGATTTCCTACAAAACAGGAAGGGAAAGTTCCCATACTCTCAAACAATTCTGTGGTCAGTTCACAGCTAAGCTTTTACAGTGAGTGTCACATGTTAATCACAGCATGGTAGGGGTTGGAAGGGACCCCTGAAGATCATCTAGTCCAACCTTCCTGCTAGAGCAGGAAGTAAAAAGCATACCACTAAAATAGGCTGAGACAAAGAAGCATCTCACCAGGAAAGGTGATGGTATTTTCCTGCATTTCCTGAATTTGTTCCAACTATCTTACAATATTAAATTACACTTAAAATTACACTCAGGCTTCAGTGTCCCCTGATACTGCATCTTCAGCCTCTGCTCCAGGCCAATACCATGGTTTTTAACTTGTGTCAGAAACAAGGTGGGGAAAAAAGAAATACAAAAAGGACTGTCTAGCACAAAACTTCCATTCCTGCTATCAACAAGCTAAAGCCATAGTAATGACAAGTAGCAGGAGCTTTGTTGAAAGACTGCTGTGTGTAGAAAGCTGAAGAACAGAAATAGCACCATGGGAACCCAAGCTCAGGTTGTTTCAAAAGACAGTGAAAGAAACTGATTCATACAGCGAGGTTTCATGCATTTGCACATTTCATGCCAAGCACAGAACCACTTAATGGTGCAAATCTCTTCATTAACATAACAGAACCATACATCACACACACACATAAATGGAATAGTTTATGTGTTTAAGATAATTTTTGGTTTGTCTTTAAGGGAATTCAATCATAGTTGACACTTGGGAACTGCTAGTAGGTGACCTTACATAGCATCTGTGTTGCAATGCCTAAATGTGTTGCTAGGGTGAGCTAAGGATAGGAGTTAAGCCTTGGCTCTAAATTTCCTGGCTTTTTTCAGCTCATGTCAGCCCTTATTGTTATTTCCACATAGGGAGAGGAAGGTGAGATTAAGAGAAAGAATAGTATTGCTCTGCTTGACTGTTTCTTGGCACCTGATAGATTTTGCTAAAACCCTTATCAGAATAAACCTCTCTTTCCCTTCTATGGCATGCTGTGGGAGCATTTTCACATACAGAAAAAGATATGCTCGAAGTGAACCATTCCCTGGCTCCAACATTACAGGCAACCTCCCTGTCAGCACAGGCTTGACCCCCTCTAACCTGAACACAGGAAAGGAAAAGAAGACCAAAGCTGAATCTCTTTGAAGTAGTCCTTTACCTCAAGTTCAAGTACTGGGAAACAAAACAAACTAGCACACTTGGGCTGACAGATGATTCACTCCCAGTTCTACCACTACCTCATTTTACCTTTCCTGGAAGCACAGCTCAGCCAGTATTTTTTCTTCTTTCCCTCCTCCCAGAAGCACAGTTAATAATTATTCAATTGCAGATGCCTGTATCCTCCATCAACAAGAAGCACAAGACGTACTACGAACAAATCCATTTCAAAGTCTATGGACAGTGCTCGTTATTCCTGGTAGACAATAAAGAAGACCAGCAACTAATCACTGTCTGCTCTCTGCATTTAAAAAGTGGCAATTACTGATAAATGTGTTCCCACTTCAGGCACACACTGAGAACTGTGGCTGGTGAGAAGTCTGGACTACTACAAAACCTGAAAACTGGTCCAATAGCTTTTGAGGGCCGAGCAGAAATACCAACTTCACTAATTGAAAAGATGACGTCACTGGACTGATTTATGAAAGGCACTGCTGATGTTTAGATTAGGAAAATTTACTTGAGACGGCCAAAGTAAACTTCATGGCTTTTGTTTTGGATACTTGAGTTTATGAAGCTGTCATTTAAAAGAGCTATTAGAAATAAACAAGATACGTGGCAATATAACCTATTGAAGAGGTCAGGGTGGAGTGGCAGGGGGTGGCGGTGGTGCTGAGAGTGTTTTGCTCTTAAACCCACATACAACTGGCACAGCAGTGTCTCTTCCCAGCTCCCACTCTTGCCCCCTCTAAAGTGAAAAGTTTCCAATGCAGCTTTCTGCCTACCATATCATTAATAAAAGCAGTACGTATTGTTTACAGTATGGGTTCACAACTAGAAAGTAGGGAATGTTCTATATTGTTGTATGTTCGCAAATATTCTCTAGGCCACAATTCAGGCAGTTTCCACAGACCTCAGGCTGTAGCTGAAAGATTTATACTCAAACTGGTGATTTTAAACATTTGTGATGCTTGGAATTACTATTGGTTTATGAAATTTGATTACAAGTTATTTTCTTTTCCTAGAATTTTGTTTTGGTTTGGTTTTTTACTATTTAATGCTTTTGACTTTTTTACTGTTTTATTCTGGCTGGTGACTAGGCAGCAAGCATGTTTTAAGGCACCTACCCCAAAACTTTGGAGCCCTCCTATGCCTTCCCATACCCTGCAAAACAAGTTGCATTAGAACACGGCCAGGGATAGAAGCAGAGAAGGACAGAGGCATCTATCCCCACAAGAAAGAGCAGAAACTAATCCAGTATCTGAATACCAGACACTCATGGGCACATATGAAGAGAGACAATAATACAATGAACTCATTTTTTATTGCATTTACATAGGCTTGTCTGTTTAATACAAACACATGATGTTATCCAGCTGAATGGGAGCTGCTATAATCCAATAGGGGTGTCAGCAGATCCGAAAAAAAATATTGTAAAGGACAGACAAGGTGATAAGCTCAGCAGCTTGACACAAAGGAAGAACAAAAAACACTGTAAAAAAATGCCTGATTGCTCACACTGAATGTGGGCTTCAGCTAGAGCCATCACTGAAGAGCATCTATAGGAACTTGAAGCAATTATACAAAATTTGGGATGAGATTGAAGCAGAAGGATAAATATTCAGAAGAATACAGGACTAAACAGAAAAGTAGTAAATACCATAGCTGCTTCAAAGCAAGGGAAAGGAAGAAAAAGGCATAAGGAAATAGGGAAAGCAGATGAAGGAGGACATCTGTTTCAATCACCTCATAGGACAGCAGAAAGAGAAATTATGTAAGCACCGGTTTGGGAGCCAGAAGTTGTTGCATATGGTGGGACCCAAGGCTCAGTTAGTAACAGCCAGAGTAAAATCAAGATGTACTGGCTGTATCACATAAGTAGATTTAACCTCGAAAAACCTATGAGTACTGCAATGACAAAATCAAAGCAGTGCTCTGAAAATGGATGATTTTAGTCATGTTACATACTACTCCACTGGCTTCAGGAAAAGTTTCAGGTCTACTAAACAGCATCCCTGCCTAAAATAATTAGATAAATATTGATTTTAATTGGTCCCTAATACCAGACAACTAAAAAGAATAAGCATAGGCCAGATTTGTATTTTCTACAATCAGCCTCCAACAGCAACATGCACAATCTTCCTCTACACTACTAAAATACCTGTCTCAACACTGATGTAGCTTGTGGAGGAAATCTGTGTCTCATTACCAACCTCACTGTGTGTTGCTTTAAATTCTCAGTTGGGACTCACTATACTGTATTCAAAGGTAGGTATCATCCTAGCTTATATAATGTCAGGAAAAAAAGCAACACAAACTGGAAATGTTCAGGACCACATTAAAAGAGTATACTCTCTTGATAGGCACATCAAATTAAATTAAAGCCTTTGCCTTCCAGATGTTGCATTCTTTAAAGCATGAGTTATTCTAAAATAGTGTCACTTGAGAGGCATGCTCAGGAATACACTTAAACATCAAATGTGTTTTGAAATTATTAAATAAGTGTTGCTATTTTGAATTTCCAAAGACATTCACTTGTCCTTGTTGGAGGTTCTCTTCAGGCAAAGGGAAAAGGAATATTTGTGCAAGAGAAAGTTTCTACCTTACTACAAATTGAAAAGCAAGCAGACCTCAATGTTCCCAGCTCTTGTAATTTTTAGTAGAATTTAAATCCAAACATGAGTGATTCCTGGGAATTTTAGATAACTTCTGAGGGGAAACCAGCTGTCCAGAGAGGATTGCTGTGTTTTCTAACCATTGAATCGCACTAAAGCAGACACTACCCTGTACACTACCCTGTACTGTAGTAAGTAAAAGTAGCTCCAGTTGGATTCAGTGGTTTACACTGAATTTTTCATCAACACACCTGAATTAACCCATCAGTAAGCAGCTTGTCAAATGCTAGTACAGTGCAAGGAATGTCATATATGGTATTCCAAGTAGGAATGAAAACAGTGAGAAAACATACCCAAACCCAGACAAAATTCACCACCAGCAAGCTGCAGCATTTCCACTCAGGTGAATAAAGCAGCATCTGAAAGCCTCTTATCAATGAAGCAAGATACTTCCATTTGAAAATTATGAACTTAAACATTTTTAAAAGAAGCACTAAAGCGAGAAAGCCTGAGGAATCATGAAGTACAGTAACAGGTCAAATCTGTCAGGGCCCCACTGAATGAGGAAGAACTGGTTCCCCTTGTGTTTGGCTCACAGCAGCTCATTGCTGCCAAACACCTACTGAAGATTGTGCCATGGGGTCATTTAAAACACCACTCTCCTGTGGATTCTCTGCTGTCTGCTAAGTAGTGCACTCCCAATGTTTCTTCACCAGCATTTAAGAAACTGATATAAATGTAACACTTTTAGCATCCTGTCTAGGGTGATTAAAACTGCCCCACAGAATATGAGAGAGGCTTTTGTTTGCATTTCGGATAAGGAAAATAATCAGGCATCTTCATTCAAGGAATACAGTGCAATGGTGTGGCTTTATTTGAAGTCATTCTCTGTACTCACACAGAAAACTAGGTATTTTAAAATAGCATGCAAAATAATTGACACGTGTAATTAAGGAGTTATATCCTAGAAACTGCAGTCATTTATATATAAAAAACTCCACCAGTCTTCCTCAACAGTCTGCAGCACCTTGAGTAGCAGCAGTCTTCCTGATCTTCACTTTTGCAATGAGTCCTTCAGATGAGGATTCACAGCTGTAAGACTACATGTAAAAGAGTATGCTGAAATATCTTTAACATATACATAAAAAACTTGGTTTTGTAGGCATTTAATAATTTATCCCTATAAAAGGAAGACAGAGACCTTTTCCAAGCCTATCCAGCAAATCATCATCAGAACTAAGATTAAAACTGCCCCTGTCCTAATGCTATGAACGTAGTTAGTTTAGTACTAGAATGAGATAATTAAAAACAACAACAACAAAGTTTTCCCATAGGAAAAACATGAAAGAGTATCCTATTAAGCTTTCCTAAAAACTCTTCTGGAGTAAGAAAAAGGAAAAATTTCAGCTCTGAATTTTCTGCAAGTTCACAGCTCCTGTTTTCACACACTTCTATCAAAACCCACTTCATTACATAACTGCAATGTTGTTCTTGCCATAGGAAATCTTTCAAATTACTTCCACGTTGCAGGTCATGCCCTTTTGGAACAGAGACAGCTCCAGCCAAGCTGTGCCTTGGCTAACAGCAAGCAATAATTGACTTCCATCTCCCTCAAAAGCTTTCGCAGGAACACCACAGATAAACTGCAGTTCTGCCTGTTCCAGTCCAACAGGCTTCAGCTATTTCACAAGATTCTCCTCACTTCTCAGGGAAAAAAAAAAAAAAGAAACAACCAAAAAACAGCAAACAAAACCAACCAACCAACCCAGCCCTGCTTGATTGACTGCTCTTACTACACCCAACACCCCAAATCACAAAGCAATTGGTGTCAATGGACACTTGGTGGTACAGCTGCACCCATTTAAAAGCACAGCTGCTCAAGAAATAAAAGCACATTCTTTTCATCCAGCCACAAAACTTTTCAGAAGTGAGTGACAAATATGCCTTAGTGGATAATTATTAGCAACACTAAGAGCTCCTCCTTAGATCCTCAGTGTTTTGTTCCAGGCTCAAATCTTCTCTCAGCATAAAATTACTCTGGTTTTTGACTCTCCCAGCTTTTACAAGCAGCTACTTTTGCCAAACATTAAATAATACTGATTTGTATTAAAATTCATCATGTAGCGAGTGCGACCATACATGTAAGTGTGCTGTACCAGGGCTTCCAAACGCCAGCTGCTCTTGATAGTTGTTTCTAGGCCTGCGTGGAGCCCACCTCAGCAGGTCCTTTGTAATGCTACAGTTTGAACGCCCAGCTTTACTGTGAGCATCTGGGTTTGAAGCACAGGAGGAGATTTTACTTTTTCCCATGGCCTCTGTGTCATATCCTGTTTCAGAGTCCTCCCATTCCCTTAAATATGACTTATCTCTCCAAAACTTCTCTTTCTCAGACTCCAGGCTGACTAGCCTGCTGTTGGTGGAGTAGTGTGAATGCCAGCTTTGCATGTAATTAGACAAACATCTCAAACCGTACCCCACCATTTCCTGGCACTTGAGCAGGATAATTCTAACAAATAAAAACTTGACAATTTGAGGTTTGCAAAGTGTTTTGCTATCATAAAAGTATTATGTAGAAGTACTGTTTACATCTGTTTGTTGTAACAGAATTTAATTCAAATAAACCTTGTAAATGATGGAAATAAAAAAGTATCTTTGCTAGACTACACTCTAAAATGACTAAAATATGTTTCCAGGTCAAAAGTTACTGGTGCACAAACACCAGCCAAGACTAAATTCTGCTGTCCTTCATCCAGCAAGCTGACTCTAAAGATACTGCAAATCTAAAATGGCTTACAAGAAGAAGAAACTTGAGCTTTGACATGTCACTGTATTGCAATCACTCTATATAAAGGTTCTTACACATAAGTATGAGAATGAATGTTGCATCGGTACTGAAGTTGGGGTGAGACTTGGTGGGTTTGGTCAGAGGTTTTTTAGTGGTTTCTTTTCTGCCCTGGAAATAATCCAAGGACAGCATATGGAAAATAGAACAGAGATTACAAAAAGGAAGGATTGCCCCTGAGAAAAACAGTATTCTCAGCAAAGCTATGCATGGCTTAGGAAGTGGACAACTGACCCCTGCTCATGAAAGATTTTATCAATGAATAGCTATTTGGTTTTACAATCAACATTATTGCAGAAGGGTGGAGGAAGGCAACACAGATTGTGATACTTGCTGTATTATTTCTCAATTTTAAATAGGGCTGTCCAAATGCTGGCCATTAGTATGCAAAAAATCTTGTAAGGAAGAACACAGAGCAGGGGTGAGTATCTGTTAAACCATTCCATCTGCTGAAGACAGTGGTCCAAGCATCCTCTGTGTAATCTGAAGCATTTTCCAAACATACACTTTGCCCAGCTAGCCAGAAAATAAATACAAAATGTGCTCATAATTGGCCCCAAATTAAAGCTTAGAAATTATTAAGGGTTGTAGTGAGTATCAGTAAAACCAAACCTTTTAATTTTTTAATTTTTGTTTTTTAACAATATTCCCCCAAACAAGTCTCAGGAACAAATACTAGAGCAAAAACGTTCTCAGTGTTTACTCAGAATCATACAAAACATTGTGCAAAACCCTGCAAAAACCAGGTGATCAAGTAATCCCAGAACAGAAGAACACAAAAGCATCACTAGGTGAAGTCCTGGAAGAATGTAAAGTGGGGCATGAGCAGAGCACAAGTGACTAAAATGTGGGTTCAGTGCCAGTTCTGAGCTCAATTCTGTTCTCTAGTATGTCAGCACACCTACAGGGATCCAGATGAGAGATCCAGAGCATTGCGAAAGACATTAATTGCACCCTCACTAAGTTTTCATATGACACTAAATTGGGTGGGAGTGTTGATCTGCTTGAGGGTAGGAGGGCTCTGCAAAGGGATCTGGACAGGGTGGATTGATGAGCAGAGGTCAGCTGTATGCGGTTCAACAAGGCCAAGTGCTGGGTGCTGCACCTGGGTCACAGCAACCCCCTGCAATGCTACAGGCTGGGGGCAGAATGGCTGGAAAGTTGCCTGGCAGAAAAGGAATTGTGAGTGTTGGTTGACAGCAGTCTGAACATGAGCCAGCAGTGTGCCCGCCCCAGGTGGCCAAGAAAGCCAACAACATCCTGGCCTGTATCAGCAATAGTGTGGCCAGCAGGAGCAGAGAAGTGATTGTGCTCCAGTACTCACACTGGTGAGGCTGCTACTCAAATTCTTCAGACTGGGGCCCCTTACTATAAGAAAGACATTGAGGTGCTGAAGCAGATCCAAAGAAGGGCAACAAAGCTGGTGAAGGGTCTAGTGAACAAGTCTTACAAGGAGCAGCTGAGGGAACTGGGATTATTATTGTTTAGTTGGAGAAAAGGAGGCTGAGGGGAGACCTCATTGCTCTTTGCAACCACCTGAAAGAAGGTTACAGCAAGGTGGGGGTCAGTCTCTTCCCTCTAGTATCAGGGAATAGAGCAAGGGGAAATATCCTGAAATTGCTCCAGGGGAGGCTTAGATTGGATATTAGGAAAAATGTCTTCAGTGAAAGGGTGGTCAGGCATTAGAACAGGCTGCCAGGGAGGCTGCACTTTGGGACATGGTTTAACAGCCATGATGGGGTTAGGTCGATGGTTTGACTTGATCCTAGAGATCTTTTCCAACTGAAACAATTCTATGATTCTATAAAAACAGCAGAGTAAAGCAGTAAAGAGGTAAGCTGTAACAGGTGTATTCACCCTCATCTAATTCTGTGACTCAGAATTATATATGAATTTTTTTGGTCTATGAAATCTGGGGAAAGAAAACCAACCAACAAGCCTCTCCTAAGGATATTCCACATTTAAAAAGAAATGTTTCTATACCAGAGTTCCAGATAGGAACTGGGTTCAGTCATCCCTGGCAGAGTGAAAAAGGCTGTGGACCTTTATCATCAGCCTGATTTATTCAACACGCACACTTCACAAGCAGTGGCAGTAATCCTCCAAAGATTTAAAATTCCCAGTTCCAGTGAAATTGCATCAACAGCACATTTGGATCAGTATGCAAGCCATTTGAAAACTCTTAGGGAAGACGCTCAAGCTCTCTTTGTTACATTTACTTGGGTTGTTGTTGTTTGGATCCAGTCTTTAAGGCATTGGCACTCCAGGGACTCCTCAGAGTCTGGCACAGCGTCACAGCCTTGTGCAAGCAGCTGCCAGAGGCTTGGCTGGTGAACTGACAGTGAGAGAACTCACTGTCTGAAGAAAGGCAAACAGCTGAAACCTGCAATATCCCATTCATACATTTCAAGGACAACTCGGTCAGCTACCATTTTTTGGTGTTGTTTTAGACCAGGACTGACTTTTCAACGGCTTTAGGAAAATAAAAGCAAAAAGCTATTAGCCACATTTGAGACCACAATCTGAGTCCACGTACTCCATTATTCCTGCTATTTGACATGTTTTCCCCTTTGCCCTGAGACATTCTTTCCAATGAATTTCCAACAGAAAGAACATAAAACAGACCTTAAAAAAAAAAGGGGGGAGGGGGAAATTACTCTGAAATAACAACAAACAAAGCCATAGTAATTTTTTGTTGGCATAAGACAAATTAGTGCAATTTAACACAGAGTCTGATGAGTATTTCCCAATGAAGAATTAACCATAAACAGATGAAAAGATAAGGACAAACCATTGCCAGACAAACATTAGTTTTTAAGGGTTTCACAAAACGCTTCAGGCAAACACTGAAAGCATTGCAATGCTTGCAGAGTTCCACACTTTTTCAGTGAGTCAGGAATTAGAGAAACTTCTTTGGTTTACAAAGAGGAATGCATAACATGCTTGACCATGATAGGGAAGAATTGGAACAGATGTCCATATGTCCTTTCCAGACCCAACATTTTAAGATGACATGATATCAAAAGCAAGATGATCCAGATGGTTGTCAGCCTGCTATCCTGCTCTTGTGATTCCTCCTTTCCTTCACAACTTACTGTGTTTTCACCCATCTTCTCTTGTTCTTTCAATCTCAAATGAAATGTGGTTCCAGGAAAGAGCACAAAAATTCTTTTTAAAGCTCTAAGCTTGGCACAATTTTTTGGTGAAACAGGGTAGTATTTTTAGTGATCAATTAATCTGCTTAGCATCCTGAAATGTCTGATGACATGGTTAAAGTAAGCATGTTAAGAGCTTGGAAGCAGAGCTGAATGAGTGATGAAATGCTCTAGCTTGGTGGCTGAGTTAAAAACAAAGGGAAGGGGAGGTATAGAAATCACCTTAAGCCCAGAAACAGCAAAATTTCAAATGAAACCAAAGAGTAGCTTCATCTCAAAATAAAGTTCTTTATGTAATTTTTGGTTAGCATAATTTGTATTAACTTTTAAAAAGCGAAACACAATTTAACATGTAAGCACAAATGACAAATTCTGTTTCGAAATAAGGGTTGACAAACTCTTTAACTAGCTTAGTTTAGTATTCCTAGAACTAGTCCTATTGTGGTCTCTAATTCTTTGCCTGAAACTCTCCAAATCATGAGAGTCCTCTTACTTCTCTTGTACAGGCACTCCTGTGTCACAGAATATAAATACAAAATACTGAACTCAGAAGTATAGGAGCAGAATTTAGGAAGCTTCTGAGAATTTGCTACTTCAAGCTACAGATTCATTTCACAGGACAAAGTAAGGGGTTTGTTTGACAGGGTGACAGAAGCCATGTGCTACTCCACTGAACACCACACTTTGACAGCAAATACTACTAAGATGATATTGGAGTTGGTGAGACACTGGAACAGAACAGGTTGCCCAGCAAGACAGTGAATGCCTCCTCTCTGGAGGTGTTTAAGGCACATTAGAAGAGGTCTTGAGCAAACCGGTCTAGTGGAAGGTGTCCCCACCCATGGCAGAGAGGTTGGATCTTTAAGGTCCCTTTCAACCCAAACCATTCTATGATTCCATGAACTATGCACACACAGTGACGATGCCAATGTACAAAACCCAGGAGAACATAACAAGACAGGTTCATCCTGTGTTCCAAAATGGCTTCACAAAAAAGTGCCGCACAGGGAACCAAAAGAATCTGTAATGAAACATGAATCTCTAATGAAACTAATTTATAATAATAGAATAACTTAGGTTGGAAAGGACCTTTGGATGCAACCTGGTCCAACTTCACCCGAAGCACAGTCAACTTAGTAACTCATGTTTTCCTCATAGTTTTCTTTCAAAGAGAAAACAAGAATAAACATGACCATAATCATTTACAAAGGGTTACCAAAAGTCTTTGTGATGCACATAAAAATACAGCACATGAGGCAACCTTTTTTTTTTTTTTTAAAGGAATAAACCACAAACTCTCTGAAGTGCCTTCTTCGTTACCTGATGTTTATTTAACTCCCTCTCTTTGCAAAACACCCTTCAAAGTCCAAAAGGAAGCGATGATAGAGAACCTAAATATAAATAGAAAGGGGTGGCAGATGAATGAAGGTACCTCAACAATTACTATTTTCTCTTAATGTATCATTTTCACTCTGCTAAGGCCCAAAATGAAGACATTTTACACTGTTCTTTGGGAGGTCCCTGGCCGGTGGATATGGTACTCTCTAACCTCTATGAAAGGTCTTTTCCTAAGCCCTGGGAGTTTGGATGTAGTTCCCAAGACTCTTCTGTGTTTTGTTTTGTTTTTTTTTTCTTTTTTCTTTAAACTTAACATTATTTTTTTCTTGTTAAATTCAGACCACCATAGTTGAGAGAGATCAAGAAGCTTACATATAACATGATAAATTTATCTGTACATTATGAGGGGTCAGAGGTACAAACAGGCTTAAGTCTGAGCAGCATGCATCTGGGCTTTTGTCAGCGCTCTGTGCCTGCGAGTGACCCACGGGAAAGTCCCAGCCCTCCTGTGTGACCTCTAACAGGAACCTCAAGTGAGATCCTCTCAGACAAGTTGAGCTGACTAAGCACCAGGATTAGATTAAGTCAGATAGCCAAGATTCTTCTAAAATCAGTACAGACGGGAAACTCCAGAAAGTAATTCACATTAGTGTAAAATAGGAGGGAAAAAGAAAGTGATGGAGACTATTTGAAATTTTTCAAAAAAGATTTTGGAAAACATTCTACTTAATTTTCCCTGCAGCCTCCTAAACTCTTTAAAGGCAACATGATTAAAAACAATACATATTAAAAAAACCTCTGAAAACAACGATAATATGGCCCTAAGGAAATGGTAAGGTTAGATCTCAAGAACTGCTGTCTCTGACAAATTCTCTCTGCCATATGACATATATCTGTTTTATTGAAATCAAACAAACAATACTCACTGTGGAATTTCACGTTCTCTACAATTTGAGACTGTATCGTTAAAAACTTATTTCCATTGTAATTAATTTAAGATACTGCTGAACAGAAAACTGTCTTGGAACATGAATGGTGGCCGAGTGTACTTTAGACCATTTCTCCTTTTCAACCAGATATTTACACTTCACTTAAGAATGGGAACATAATACCTCATTCATTGCTAACAGCACTATGAATGAAAGGCTCTCTGAACATCTGCTCAATGATATTTAATGCATGGTCTAATAAGCATTGGCATTTCCTGCTCACAGATTCGTAGGAATTGCATATGAGCTAGAATTCTGTTAATACAACCTTGCTCCCCATGGAAAGACTGTTTGCCTTATGTTTAATTCCTTATGGACATTTCCATATGTTCGCAACTCTGGCTAGTCTAAGCCAGGTTTGATCACGGCATTAGATACACGTTGTCTAAATACCACACAGCATCAAAAGCCACTTCCCAAATCAGCTGTTGCTAGGAGATAAAGGAATGACAGATAAACAGAGGAACAGAACATGAACCAAAATAAACCAAAGTTTTTCAAAGGAAACAGAAATATTGGGCTTTCTCCACAGAGCGGGCATTTGTGAGGCATTATCACACACTTTACACAGTCATGACCACAGTCTCTTCTCAGTTACAGTCCCCTGAACTCACAGCAGAGTTAAAGCACCTATTGCAGACAAACAAGGAAGCTCAGAAATCACTTTCCTTAATCTTGTCATACACCAGAGCGTGAAACACACCTTGATTTTTTTTTACAGGTCTGTATTTCAAACTGCAAAGCATGGAAGTTGGCTTTGATTTGTAAATACAAGTATACTCACTCTCTATTTAATCTTTTAAAATCCAGTAGTTTTACTTCAGGGTATTGGAAGGACAAGCAATAGAGAAAACTTTTCAAGGTTTACTCCTTGCATTTGAGCATGCAGTGAAACAAAGAGAAGTTCTGAAATGTGTGCAATATTAGTCAGACTGAAGAGGTTCAAGATGATGATAATGGAAGAGCTAGCATAACATCTGCATGGAAAGAAACTTTATGCAGCATAAGTAATATCTTTCTTGGTTTGGAAAGCCTCCTATGGACTTCATTCAACATACCTCATAGATCTGCTCTCTTTCTATCCACCCACTGCAAGCTTGTACTCATCTCAAGCAGCTGCTTTCTTTGCTCTCCACATAACCTCAGCACCTCTGCCACGCAAGCTAACTCTTCTGGCAGGTCTTGCTATCTAGAGTAATCTTCCTGTATACCTACAACTTTACAGCTGCTCTCCTCCCTCATCCTCCCCCCCACCAATTATTCAACTTCATGAATGGTATTACACAGCCTCACTGATTTGAGACACAATCCAAGCAAGAAAAAAAACATTAGTGGAAACAGTGCCACTGGAAATAATGTGGTATTATCCCGCCTGCACAGCTGCATGCAGAAATGACTGAACAGGAAAAATACAAGGATGAAAGCATGAGTGCATGCAGCTTTCAGAATGAAGAAAGGCTGAGAAAAGAGCCAGCTAAAAATCCTTACCAGACACAGAAGCTGCTGCATTGATCTGCACTGTTCAATGCTTGTTTTCATGCCGGTCCCTGCACACTGCTTCCAGAAAAGACCCTTAGAAACTTCCACTAGATAACCATTTACATGCCGGCAAACTATTCTGTATACTTAATTCAGGAGATTTTTTGATGGTGACTGGCTGTCTGAACAGAACAAGGCCATCCTGCTTCTTGCTCAGAACATGGCAATGAGAAAATAATGGGTAATGTTGGCTAACGTCCCTTCAGTTCTACATACTCAGCACAAATTTGTATTTCCCTGCTGTTGAGATGCTTTTCCCTAGACACCAATACAGATTAAATAAAACATCTACATTATTGAATAATTTAGAGACAATCAACTTTGGTAAAAGGAGTGGATTTTTACAAATTAGCTTTGATTTCACAAAGCTCATGTGAATGAATTAAATTGCAGCCTCTGGTTTATCCCAAGCCACCAAGTATGGCAAGAATGGTAGAAACCTTAAATATTTGTTTGTTCACCAGACCATGAATATTTCGTAAGCAGCAAGCATTTTCATACGCCTATTAACCTCCTGACACAAAGGATCACTTATGACATGTAGAAAGCACCTCCACAGTGTGTTTTTTCTTTCAAATTTAATTTTAAAATAACATCTAACAAAATGAAAGAAAGTGATACAGTAGCCTTTTCCTTTTACACTTGATATTCAAGTGGTGATCAGGATACATTAATCACTATTTTACTTCACAGAGACTGAGCAATTGGGTGCCTTACAAGGACAAGTAAAATATCAGACCATTCCTATCTAAAAAATGAAAATAAATTCCAGAGTTGCAATAGTAAAATCTGAGAAACAGAACAAGATAGACATTCTCTGAATATTTCAAACAGAAGGGATGGGGAAAAACCCCACCAAATTAAAATATACTCTGGAAAATGAATGGTCATGTAACAATCAAAATACCTGATTAAATATTTTAACAGTTTTCAGCCTATACTGAAATAGGTTTTTTAGACATTCTACAACTTCACAACAGCTAAAATTACGTGAAATGAATTCCCTCAGTCAGCACTATAACAGACACTGCACCAGACTCTCATCTACCCTGCAGCACGAACATGCCACCAAGACCTTGATCTTGCAAGAACTTATAAACATCCTGAAGCCTTAAGCTTAAGCAAATGTTCTCATAATACCCTGGAGAACCAAAGCTAACTCAATAAAGCAAATATGCTGTTCTTGCAAGATGGGTAGTAGGATACTGCTTCTGTCATTCCAGTTCAGGTGACTTTCATCACCAAAAGATTTGTCTTGCTCCTGTCAAGATCCAAAATTTCTGATAAACAAAGTCATAATCCTCCTAAAGCCAAGGTCTTGATGCTGCTAAAGAGGTGAGAGCAATTCAGTAGGCAAGGCAAAAATACCAGTTCAGTGGAGAACGAGAATGTGAACAGGACTGAATACGCATCAAGAACAATATTTAAATTGTTAGAAGATTGCTAAAAGGAGTGGCAGGCAAGGAGCTGTGTTCTCAAATAAAGAAGACTGAAAATCCCTCTTTTTACTAGACGTAAATGGTAACCCCATAACATAACCTCACAGAAGCAGAACAGCTCCTGGCAAATGGGATGACTACAAGAGCCCATGACTCTGCTACTGTGTGCCTGGTATTTGCTGTGGCACCTCTACAGGACCAGCATCAGCTCTCACCTGCAAATGCTGCCACAAAAGGGGAGAGGAAAGCAAGCAACAGGACATATGGTCATGGCTACCATGAAAAATGTGAACAGGGTAGAAATTTTATCTAAAATGGAATGAAACAGTAAAAACAAAAGTATTTTTAATTAGAAAGTGGAGCTGTGGGTCTTGGTTTCTGGGTTTTTTCTTTGTTTGGGAGGTTTTTGTCCTTTTTTGGGTGGTGGTGGTGGTGGTGGTTTTGCTCTTGTTTTGGGGTGGTTTGATTTTGGATTGGGTTTTGGTTGGGTTTTGTTTGTGTTTGGGGTTTTTTTTGGTTGGTTGGTATTTTGGTAGTGGTTTGTTTGTTGTGGTTTTTTTTTAATAAAAAACAAACACCCCAACATCAAACCCTTTGACACAGACAGCAGAGAGACTCAATATTCATGTAAAGGTTTCTATCTTTAACCATCTGTGACTTTTATAGTCGTATATCACTTATTGCTACATACTGTGAGGAACAGGGGAGGAGGGCTGGGGCAAAGACATTTGATGACAGTAAGCAGAGTACTCTACTAATTCAAATAACTCCCAGAAATTTCTTATCTACTGAACAAACATTCCAGTGTTTTAATTAAGCCAAGCAGACAGAGATCAAATGAACATGCATATAGCTGCTTAGGAGTAACTCACAGCAGTGTATGATGCACTTTTGTTTCTGAGGCCAAGTTGAGCCTTTGAGTCTTTTTTTTTTTCCCCTCTTTGAGAACATAGGAAAAAAGATTCTAGAAAATATGTTGCACAGAGTCTCTTTAAGCTACTTTGTTACTTATTTTACGATTAAATGCTTTCATTGTTCAGTTGTTGAGTAGATAAATCTCTACTGCTAAGGATACAGAGCATTCGGTAATACACATTTCAAAGATTCAGCCAGATTTACTAACAACTCATCAAAAGGAAGGGTTAACACCACAGGAATCAGTGTCTACTTACATTGCTCCTGTCCATTAGCGCGAGAAGCTGGAGACCAGACAGTGGCCTCCCTGACACCGATCTGCACAACCACGGATTTCACAATGCCTTTGAACATGCATCATCAGGCTTTTGCAGGATGGACCTGCACTGATTTGTTTGCTTGGCATCTGTCCCTGCTACACATCCAACACTAGAATTATGCCTGGGTGCAAAACGCAAGGCTCAGATGGGCCAGTAAATGGCTTTACCAGTCTGCCTAGACAGGAGGTGAGGAAGCAAGGCAACCACGCCAAAGCTCAGATCTTCTTCCTTACTGTGCTTTTGTGCTTAACTGAAGACAAAGCAGTTTGGATACAAGGATAATGTGGGACTTAAGAACAAGACTGACAGGCATCCCATGCAGTTGCTGGACAGTGAGTCACCTGATCAGAATAGAGCACACAGGGGAGGAATATCTACGATGAGAAGAACAAGGAGGCTCCATCCCAGAACACATTTAAAGTCAGGCTTGATGAGGCTCTGAGCAACCTGATCTAGTCGGGGATGTCCCTGCTAACTACACGGGGGTTGGACTAGATGACCTTTAAGGGTCCCTTCCAATCCAATCCATTCTTTCATTCAGGGCTCTTGGACTTCATCCCAAACAACACTTCTGCCTTATGGGCAAGGCACTGAAATTCTTCTGAAGGTAATCCACAAGTAAGTGGAACAGCTCTTGATTGCATGAGTGTTCCTAAACACTTTTGATCTTCTACATGAGTTGAAGGTATAAAGAGGTTTGGATAAGATCAGTCACATGAGAATGGAGCAATGCACTTAAATGACAGAATAAGGAAATGATAAAACATATCTAGGCATAGTTTTTTTAATCTTTTTTTTGGTTAAGGTAGCCTCCAAATGATCTGTTCCTCGTAGCATAGGGAAATGGAAGGATTTTCCCAGAATCTGTGAACTTAGGTTAACATAAGCAAGAGCTTCTAAATAGTCACTCCCTTATGTGTTGACACTCATTTTGTACTGGCCCTTCGTTTAAGTTCACCTACCTTTATTTAAGCTCATAAATTCATGTTTCATATATTCCCCATTCTCAAGAACTCAAGAGAGAAAGCAAGCATAAATATAATTATTAAAATCTTTCAAAGTAACACATAAAGCTTCTTTCCAAACAGCAGACCCAAGTAATCACCTTCCAGAGTTTGAAATCAGAAAGATTGTGTCACCCCATCACCCAATCAGATGTCTAATTTTTTTTTTTTTAATAACGGTTACCTAAAAAATTAAATCAGTGAAAAGGAGTATTTTACATCTTTACACATGGAAGCGTTCACAGAATCACATAATGTTAGGGGCTGGAAGGGACCTTGAAAGATCATCTAGTCCATCCCCCCTGCCAGAACAGGATCACCTATACCAGATCACACAGGAATGCATCCAAGCAGGTTCTGAATATCTCCAGAGAGGGAGACTTCACAACCCCCCTGGGCAGCCTGTTCCAGTGTTCCATCACCCTCACAGCGAAAAAATTTTTCCTTATGTTTCTATCACCAGGGCAGAGAGAGGGGGAGGAGAACCTCTCTTGACCTCCTAACCACAGCCCTTCTAATACACCCCAGAATGGCATTGGCCTTCTTGGCCACAAGAGCACATTGCTGGCTCATGGTCAAGTGTAACATACAGCATCTTCCTGATGGCTTTTGCCTTTTGATTAGATAACTTGTCTCATTTCTCTGCAACTTTAACTTTTCATTTCTCAGTCTTCATCATTACATGGCATTTCACTATTGGGAAAAAAAAAAAAGGCTAATAAATTATCTACCACAAGAGGACCCCTGCAGTGGAAAGAAGGAATTCATGTAAGATAGTCCTGGAGATAACCTCGTGTGGGAGAATTTTCAGATAGCCCTAAAGAGGCAGTAGGAAAAGGGTAGAAACATCTGTTGGTAGAAAAAGGAAGCAGAACTTTTATTGAGTAAGGAAAACAGAAGAGGTGGGAAATGATTAAAACAGGCAGCTTAAAAGCAGCATACAGAAAGCCAGGAAACAGCTACATGAGGAAACAGTACTAAGTAATGGTACAGCTTCTTCTGTCTGGCCATCCAAAAGACCAAGCTACATGACACAGTGTAAGTCATAAACTGAATTTATGGAGTTAAGCAGGTTCTAGTCTCTCACATGCAAAGCAGGCATTTATGATGGGGAACAGATTAACTGTGGGGACTAAAGAAAAAGCCACAAAAAATTCTGATAGTGCTGAGTGTATCGACTCTGAAGATAGATCACTAAATGGAAAGGGAACTGAGAAACTTGCAGGAAGCCACTTGGAGCACAGCAAGAAGAAATCACTTTAAGTGCAACAGGTCCTTCAGACAAAAACGTAACAATGCTTTCACACAGAAGAAACACCCAAGGCACATTAAGAGCAAGCCCAGTAATGTCTATAGATCACTTCAGCACTCCTGTGAATCTCATCCTGAACATCTTGCCCACTGTCACACCAAAGTCTTGCCAAGGCTGAAAACAAATCAGATTTCTGCAGTCCCGGCTGCATTTTCCAGAAGCTAGAAGTCAAGATACACTCATGTTCTCCTTAACAACCTCCAAGGAAAAGAATAAGTCACTGGTTTCTGCAGGAGTATTCATGTCTCTCTCTCTTTCTCCCTCTCCACTCTGTGCCTAGAAGGCTTTTTTTTGGGGGGGAAGTATTTTTCTCCATGAAAATGAAAAAGCTACCACTTGTATGAGACAGATGAGGAAAAAAGAAAGCAAAGGTTTTGCTGCTTTTGTAAAGGTAATGTATTGCATGAAAACAATAGGCATGTTAAACTGCACTGCAAACTTGCAAACCTGCCATACCATTTCCCAATTACCTCAGCTTTGACTGAGAGGAAGCATGGTCTGTCCAGATCACAGAATGATCCAGTTCCAGCCAAATCATACCCTCATGAGCCAGAAGCTTTCAATTCATGTGCTAAATTATAACGTCAGCATTGTGTAATTTGAACTTCCAGGGTCAGAGCTGAAACTGAAACATTTCAGGAGTTCCAAAGTGGAGATAACATTGTGTTTCCCCTGCCACCTTCAACACAAAGTTATTTATGATTGCCTCTATAAATCTGATTTTCAGAATCTGACCCCACCCAGAACAATCCTAAACAGAAGTGTCTACTGCTGCTAGAGGTTGTGCTCATAGAGTATCTAAAGGCCATCACTTATTCCAATGTCACTACCAGGTAGTTCCCTTTATAGTTTGTAAAATCAGCCCTACATCTACAGAGTACTGAAATAAGCACACACAGCCATGGTTCACTGATCCTACTCAGACCACCTAGCCTCTGAAGAGAGGTGTACAGGACCTAAATAAACTAACTGCTCACTACAAACAGCTTTAAGAAGAGCTAAAAGTTCAATTTAACTTCTGGGAGAGCTTTTAAAACCACCACCTTAGCTTTGGACTTGGCTTCAGACTTCCTCATAAAGTTCCAACCAATTAAATTGATTCTTGATTGCTAGGAAGAGAGAGTACTGAAATTTATTTGTTTTTATGGAATAAGAGGGATTTGGTCTTTGTTTTTAGTAAGCTATGTACATCAGTAGCTAGTAATTAGGCTTTACAAACTTAATTCCTCTATTGGCACGTGTTAACATCAATGTAACGAGAGATGATCACATAATGCATCTTGTATTTCACTCATTTTTTCCTCTGATGAACAAGTTAGTTGGCATCAGCTTATTTAGCAAAGACATCCCTTACTACAACCAACACATTACTATTACCAGCTCTCATGAAATCCTGAATCAGAAAGGAGAGCTAAATGATTGGTTCTAATCTGAGGGAAGAAAAACCAAAAGAACAGCAAGCCAACAAGTCCTTCATATCAATCCCCCATAGAACAGGCAATCTGCAGAGGCATTTTCTCACAGACAAGAAGGATGGGAAAAGAAACATTGCCCTGGTGCTCTGACATCCAGGTTGATGTCTGCTAGAAACGGCATGCAAGAAGTTTTCAAAAGCCGCATTGCATAACTGTGTAGGGCTCAGCACTGGACAGAAGGGTGGGACAGGGACTATTTGGACATAAATTTGAGAAAACAGATTTTCAACCAGGCCTTATTTAAACAGGCCTTCAAACTTCCTCAGCCCCTGGAGCAGCCGTTGTTTTATCCAGTCTAAACCAGAGCAACTTACTGCCTGTATTTTTTTGTTTTTCCTAGGAAGCACAGGAATTGGTCTGGCACGCTGATTCATGGTGTTACTACACTGGCTTTCCTCAGCTGGAACATTCCTTCAGCATCCCATGAAGAGCTATTAAAATAAGTAAATCACAAGAACCATCTGTCCTCTGCAGAGAGGAGGGAATGGGGAACTGCAGCGCATTTCCTTCTCGCTGCAGTGTTGACCTCTTTCTGCTTGTGAGACGAGCTCATGTTATCCTGAGAACTGAATGCCTACAGCCAACGCACAATATTTTGCCTCTTTAAGTTAAACTTTAAGTTGCACAGGAAGCATGTCCCATGTGACCTGGGGCCACATGGGGCAAAAAACAGCCTAACAGTATGCTGGGAGAAAGGACATCATCTTTCCTCTCTTTTCCCAACAAAACATTCATCAGTTGGGGTTTTTAAGCTACACTATCTTATTCCATTTCAGTGGATGTTCTTCCTTTAGGCTAAATGCTAATGAAGATATAGGTAGATAGATAGGTAGATAGATAGATAGATAGATAGATATAAAAGAAGAAACTTACAGCTATTCTTACAAAGACTGAAAAATTGATTCTTATAAAGAGTGAAAAATTGCATTTTCCATGAAAACTCACTCATTCCAACAGTGCCTGCTTTCAATTTTTCATTAAAAACACATTGTACTGAATTTTCACTCACACTAGGACATGATTTTCTATCCTTGAAGCAAAAGTCTTTACTCCTCTGCTATCACCAAAGAAGAGTAGGATGCAGTTAAGCAAAAGAGTGCAATGTGATACACACTCTTAAATGAAAGTGAAAAAAAAAAAAAAAACAAAAACAAAAAAAGCACTTCAAATGTATCTTTTAAGAACAGTGTGGTTTTGCTTTTGGGTAAGCATCTAATCCTCTGTGCCTCATCAAGAGGAAACACTACTTGTCATCAAAGGAAGTCATTGTTCCCAGTTAATTAATGACTGTAACACGCCTTGGGATCTTGGAATGTAACATATCATTACTATTACACAATGCTGAGGTCTTTTCAATCAGTTAAATATTTCTTTTAATGTGTATAACCCAAGTCTGTTGAGCTGTCTTGAGTCTTTAAGCATGGTTGGTTTTTTTTATAAGCAGTTTTATAATCTTCCCTCACTTCTGCAAAATATGGTTTTGAAAAAAAAAATCTACAAATAGCTATAAAAATATCAACACTTACTGATGCTCAGGAAAGATCCACATCCTACAAAGGTTTTAAAAATACCACTGCTTACTCCAGCCATCCCTGCTAAAGGTGGGGTTATCCAGCAGGATGGGAGCACACAGCATTACAGCATTTTACTGACAGAAAATGCTTTTGTGATCTCCCACCCTGAGCACTGCTCTGGTGAACTTGCAGAGATGCACACCGCAATCTCTTTCCCAAGTGCTGCTCCTGCAGCAACCACTGCACATGAACACCTCTCCTTACTGCAAAGAACTCCTTCTGAATTAATAAAGCAATGTGTGTGAGTGTAATCATCTTTGCAAACTGAGGACCTAAAGGGGTCTCAGTCATTAAGGCACGAAGCATTAATTTCTTTCTATAGCAAAAGACATGCAGTGAAGATCCACATTTTTTTACTTCAGCTGAAAGGATATCATGGAGGATACCATCTTTTCTGAATTAGAGTGTGGACCTCACAGGGAAAGAGTAAGTATTCTGTGCTGCAATATTTTTACACATATAGCCTTTATCTAATCAACTTCTTCACAATTTCATATTTTTTTTTTTATAATCATCCTTCCCTACCTCAGAGCTTGAAAGTGGGCTTTATAACTCATCTTTTAGGAACAGAGGGAACTTAAACCAAAGCAAAACCACATCTGTCATTGCTCGACAGTGCTAGATGCACAGAAGTATTATTTATGGCAACCAAAAAAAAAAAAAATAAAAGGTAAAATGAATCAACACATACACAAAGAGTGAATATTTGAACCAGTCAAGTCTGCAGATATGGAAAATCATCCCATAGGTTTTAAGACATAAAGGAAAACAACATATTTGTATTCACGGGTACAGATACACAGATAAAAGTTCTGTTGTGCCTTAAGCTTTTGCCAACAGAACAAATTGAAATTTGACTGCTAGAACCACAGAGCAATAACGAGTGCCCCAGTCAGAACCAGCATGAAACCACAAATAAAAATCAATACAGTGTGCCAAAGGCTGCCTGAAACTATGAGTAGACTAAAGCTTTTTATTTAACAAAGATGAAAAAGGAAAAGTTCTGATGTAGTTAGAAGTGTGCTTCACAGCCACAGAGCAGAGGAAGCACTGAATTGCCCTCCCGGAGCTTCCCTGCACCACACAAACAGCCCTGGCTCCTCACCACAGCCCTGCAGAGCAGCACCAGTCTGGCTTTAAGGTCACAAGGAAAACTTTGACAGCAAAGTAACACTGGAAGCAAAAGCCCAGGCAGGAAGAACATAAAGGGGCAGCACAGAGGACACATGTTAGAATTTAAGTTTAGAAGTGAATGTAACTCTTCAAAGCAGTAAGATGATGCATCTCTTCTGGCCCTACAGATGCAGTCCAAGTGGAGCCCAACACTAGTGGGCTTCCAGACCATGAATCTTAACTCTGCTAGATCAGGAAAACCAATGGGTTACGTGGTGCTGCTGAGCACTACGAGGCACCTTTTGGATCATATAACAAAGAAACCTGAAGCTAGTCAACTCGCCTTTTAGCCTAATTTTTGAAGCACAGACATCACAAAAGTTGCCTTTCCTATGATCCTCCAATTAAGGATCTGTTTAAATCTCTTCCTTCACACTAGAAAAGCATTCTCCAAACCACAACTGCATTTCTCATCAGGGCCTACAGCCCGAGAAGGCAAACTGCCAAAAAAGAGCAGCATTTAACATTGTAAGCTGACACACTGCTTCTTCAACTGTTTTCTTCTAGGAGAAAGAATGTACAATCTGCAATACTGGGGCAATGAAAAGGTCTCTGCAGCCCTGCTGCAATTGCACTGGGAAAAAGCACAAAATGCTAAGAGGCATCACCAAGGACCACCTATGCTGTGTGATTCCTTTCCTTGGAGGTTACCAAGGTTTCTGTATTGTTCTGAACGACTACATATAACAAAAGTGTATTTACAAAAACTAACTGAAAAGGTAACCAAGATAACAAGGTCAAAAAGCAGTGCAAGAGACACGTAAGGCAACGCTAAGTGTTACCAAACCCTTCCTGTCACTAGGTAAGAAAGTATATTTTAAAATAATTCATCTAACCTTGTTTAACATCTATATTTTAAAAAGATAATCCAATCATGTTTAACCTTACAAATCAACAGTTAGGTTTGTCTTTATCTATACCATTTAATTATTCACCTTTCTAAAGGAGCTTTAACAACTAGAAATACAACACACTGATAGTTAGATATGTGTCTATTTTACAGCTGTAAATATTCTGTCTGTATTGTAATATATCTACATATTAACTCAGCAGTCAAGAATTAGAATTGGGAGGGCCATCTTATTCAATTCAATGAAGAAAACTGTGGGAAAGCTTACACAAACTAACCCAGTAGCTGCATACTGACATGAAAATTGATTTCTTTTAAACTGCTGCCCAAGGGCAAAACATTACTGCCAAAATACAAGAAAGCTGGAATGCACTTCAAAACATCTACTTGTATTAACCTCTCCAAAGCATCTTAGAATCATAGAATTGTAGCATCATGGAATGGTTTTGTCTGGAAGGGATCTTCAAAGGTCATCTAGCCCAACCCTCCTGCAGTGAGCACAGACATCTTCCATTAGATCAGGTTGCCCACAGCCTTGTCAAGCTTGATCTTGAATATCTCCAGGGATGGAGCCTCAACTACCTCCCTGGGCAACCTGTTGCAGTGTTCCACCACCCTCATGGTAAAGAACTTGTTCCTAACACCCAATCTAAATGTCCTGTTTTCTAATTTCAAACCATTCCCCTCATGCTGTCACTGCAGGCCTTTGGAAACTACCTCTCTTCTTGAGGTCTTACCAGAGCAGAATGAAGTGGCAGAATCACCTCTCCCCATCTGCTGGCCACACCTCTTCTGATGCAGCCCAGGATGCCCTTGGCCTGCTGGGCTGCAAGGTCCATTATTGACTCATGTCCAGCTTTCCATCCTCCAGAACTCCTAAGTCCTTTTCCACAGGGCTGCTTTCTGTCCCCCAGTCTGTATTGATAATGAGGATTGTTCTGGCCCAGGTGCAGGACCCTGCATTTGAGCTTGTTGAACCTCATGAGGTTCACCTGTGGCCCACCTCTCCAGCTTGTCCAGGTCGCTCTGGATGGCATCCTGTCCCTCCAGCATATTGATAGCACCACTCAGATTCTAGCTATAGAAATGGAAAATTCTTACATACAGGTTTTCCCTAAGGTGAAATGTTACTCACAAGTTTGCACAGGTATCAGGCATGAGAAGTCTCATTGTTTACACTAAAGACATAAAAGAAAGTACAGTACTCTTAACCATTAGAAAGTTGCATTTTAGTCAGGCTAAGTTACAAGATGAAACAATGGTGTATTGACGTCTACTTCCATAAAAAGTACTATTTTTGGAATCTATTTTAATACATAATTCTTAAAAACATTCTCACATGCCCCAAAGAAGAGTGCAATGTGATACTATTTTCTTATGTAACACTGTCTGTCACCTAAGGACATGTCTGTGCCACTTAATGGCTACATATCCTCCCAAAAAAGCAGAGCTACTTCACTTACCCAAATTTTTCCTGATCTGGTTTTCACACAATAATACTTAAAAGCATAAATCATATTTATTTTTAAATACATTTTTGATGCATTGGGATTATTTCCTATTTTTCTCAACTGGAAAAAAAAAAAACATAGAAGAGAACACAAAGTAGGCATTAAAGATTGAAACCTACTAATTCACAGCCCGTCAAGAAAATAGAACAGATTCTAACAGAAAACTGCAGGTTTTGGTCTTTTCTTTTGTTTTGCTATAAAAACCACAGGGCACAACATTCTAGTTGATTTAGGATATACTATGTAGTAGAACGATGAGTATTTCTTTTAAACAAACACATCCATCAAGTCACAGCTTAAAACAATTGCAGAGCCTCCTTCACTGGTAAACTTAAAGCTGGCAGAGTCAGGTAAAAGACACAGCTGCAGTAAATGTCTAGTCAGCTCCAAGCCAAAAGAAGCTCTGGTTGCTTTTTTTTTTTTTTTCAGGTTTTGTTTTTTTCTTTTGTTTTTTTTTTCCTTTTGTTGGTTTTATTGTTGCTATTTTCCACCAAACAAAAATACACCTGAAAAAAATATATACACAGGGAGTGAAACAGATTATGGCAGCTCCCCCATTATCAAGGTTCTTCCAGACAAACCACCTCAAACTTTCAAGCTTATTTCTCTTGACCAAATAAAACCCTACTTCTATTTCTGCATATGAAAAAAAAAAGCTAACAGAATTAGCATCATTTTAGAAATGTATAAACTGAGAGTGGTGGTAATACAGTTGTGACTCTCTCCCAAGGCCTAATGTAAATACCTATAATAGTTTCTCTAGGCGGGTGTCCTGAATATCTTCACCTGGAATACTCAAGCCATCATACAAGTAGTAGCTATGAACAAGAGAAGAGGTTTCTACTCAGAAGAGTATTTTCTATGTAGCTACCATAAAAAGGGGATTTTTTTTTTTCTTGCTGATCAAAGCAACCAGAATCCAAGTGGCATGTGGCAGTTGTGGCTTCTTCCAAATGCAGAAAACAAAACTGCTCTACAAGGACAGACTCAAGTCTACGACTTGTTCTGTATTTGCCTTTTCCTTCAGGATTCAACTGCATTTGGGTTATACTTCACTGTCTCAGAGGCTAAAAAAGTTTTACAGTAAAGCATCACTTATTTGTGGGTCTTACCTGGAAAGGCAGTCAAAATCTTCTGCCCCCCCCAAAAGGGAAGAGCATGACGCACACCCTGAGGGACAGTCATTCAAGTCCTACACCCTTTGTTTAGTTTAGCCTCTCTTTGTATTTTCAAGGAGAAATAAAAATCATTTTCTTCAGGGCATGAAGAAACATGCCTGGAGAAACAAAAAACGAGCCTGTTTTCCTTGTCTTATATGGTTCTCTGTATGCAGACACTGTGGTGGGAGCCCCTTAAGAGATGACTGACTGGCAGAAGTGGCTGACAGAACAGAGCTTCACAGCTGCTTCCACTTAATCTTTTGGCTTGGCAGAGGCCTCTCTCACCAAACTGCCTCCTGGGAGCACAGGGCTCTCCCCAGGAGCCCAGCCGAAGCTGATACTCCCTGGGAAGGGTCACACTGGCTGCAGCAGGAGTACAGGTTCCCAACTTTTGCTCCCAATTATAAATCCTCTGTACTATTAGTGAACTGAACCAGAAAAAGTTCATCTTCCATTGGCCACCCGCTTCTAAATACAGCAGTGACATCTAGATGACTTTCTGGTCTTGCTAAAATAGAAACAAACAGAACAGTTTCCTGCAACCACTGAGCCAAGTTCCAGTGCAGCAACTGAGTCATGACATGGCAAATCAGTCTTGAATACATTAATGCTCAAGTGCTCTCTCTAGGACAGTAAATAGGAAGACAATAAACCATCTCATCTCACATGCTTAATTCACACTTTCTCATTCACTTTATTAGGGTATCTCTTGACTGTCCAGATTTCTCTGGGAAAGTCCAAGACTACGTCTCTGCAAATCCCCTATTGTGCTTGATTCAGGAACAAGTTAGACCAGCGCTGTTTTACACACTGTTCATGGTGCTGTCCTCACATTGCTAGTTTGATTTCAAACATCCCATGGAGTGGCATTTCTACCCTTAATATCCTGAAGTTCCAGGTTCATGAAAGATTGAAAGAATCACATGAAGTACAAACAGTGAGGAAGCAACAGACGTGAAAATCTAAACATAAGCCTTTGTGTGACGCAACTTCAAAAGGAAAGCAGCACCAGGAGGACATAAGACTTGGGGTTTTTTTCCATTTCAGTCATAAAAAAAGGACTTTATCCAAAGGGAAAAAAAAAAAAAAAGGAAAAAGAAAACAAGGGGCAGGAATAAAAAGGGACTCCCTGAAATACGAACATAAAAGCTACAAGTACTAAACCCACTATTTATATAGGTTTCCTGAATGCCATGGTCTTTAGTTAAAGTGCACCTCACAACATTCAACATTTGACCAGCAGGATATGTAAGTAGCATTACAATATAAGCTTGCCAGCTCACATACATGCTGAGAGCCCAAGAGTCCCCATACACCTCCCTGAAAACCAGCAGGAAGCAGAATGGGGAAACTGAAGGGAAAAAAAAAGATGAACATAGCTAATAGTTCTCCATTAGCTCCACGTGCACCAACAGCATGGCATGCAATTTCTTCCAAGAGAAATCTCATTTAAGGGAAGCATGACTGTGAGCTACTAATGTGCCAACAATGCCATCCTGGGCTGGATTAGAAGGGGTGAGGTCAGTAGGTCAAGAGAGGTTCTCCTCCCTTTCTACTCTGCCCTGGTGAGGCCACATCTGGAATACTGTGCCCAGTTCTGCACCCATCAGGTCAAGAAGGACCTCAGGAAATTGCTTGAAAGAGTCCAGAGCAGAGATGCAAAGATCATGAAAGGAGTGGAACATCTCCCTTATGAGGAAAGGCTGAGAGAATTGGGAATCTTTAAGCTTGGAGGAGAGGAGCCGTTTTATTCATGTGAAGAGCGAGTATTCAGAGGACAGAGCCAGACTCTGCTCAGTGATGTCCAATGATAGCACAAGAGGCAATGGGCGTAAGCTGGAGCAGAGGAGGTTCCACATGAACATAAGGAAAAACTTACTCACTTTAAGGGTGACAAAACACTGGAGCAGGCTGCCCAGAAAGGTTGTGGAGTCTCCTTCTCTGGAGACATTACAAACCCTCCTGGATGCATTACTATGTGACCTACTCTAGGTGATCCTGCTCAGGCAGGGGGATTGGACTGGATGATCTTTTAAGATCCCTTCCAATCCTTAAGATTCAGTGATTCCTAATGTTCAGTTCATCAGTTTATCAGCTCTTCTTTCCACTCTGTCAATATAAAACTCTGTAGAGCCACAATGAAAACAAAACATATCTCCTTGAAAGACTGTCAGATTTATTTCGTAACACACACACAAAAAAGGCAGAATCAAGCCCTTAAATATAAGGGCAATGGGAGAAAGGCAGTGGTCTATCACTAAACACTTTGATGCTGCCTATCAACAGTCAGAACCTGCTGACACTGTAATGATGAAATATGCCCAAATTAATGCATATGCTGTCTTGTGAGTATATAAATCTGTTTCGGTTTCAGGCTGGAGACAAAGATTAAGCTAATCAAGGCGGGAATAGAAATAAATAAATCAGTATTTTCAGCAAGGTCAGTTTCTGACAGCTAGGTATTTTGTTCAAGAGAGCTGTACTGTGATTAGAGCAAACAAACAAACAATGAACACCACCACAAACTAGTAAAGAAATGAGACAGCAACTTCTCTTCATTTGAGAAAGGTATTTGTCTCGATTTTGTTGCAAATAGAGCCTCGCATTTCTGTAGAAGAGCAGTATCAGCTGCAAAATCAATTCCACTTCCCTTCACTGCAGCATTTTATTTAATAATCCATGCATCTTGCAAAATTACTTCTAATCTCCAAAATAAAAGGAATCACAGAATGCCAGGTTGGAAGGGACCCTAAGGACCATCTGGTCCAGCATTCCAGGTGATAGTGTAGTTTAAATAAGATGGCTCAGTACCCTGTCAAGCTGAGTCTTAAAAATGACCCATGTAGGGGAATCCACTACTTCCCGAGAGATGATTCCAATCCCTAACTGTTCTCATGGGGAAACATTTTCTTTTGGATTCTAATTGGAAGCTCCCCAGAAATAATTTGTACCCATCACCCCTTGTCTTTCCCATGGCACTCCTTGTAAAAAGGGAGTCTCTATCATCCTGGTAGCCACCCTTTACGTACTGGTATGTGGCAATAAGGTCTCTCCTAAGTCTCCTCTTCTCAAGGCTGAACAAACCCAGCCCTCTCATCCTTTCCTCATACGACAGATCTTCCAATCCTCTGATCATTCTTGTGGCCCTTCTCCGCACACTTTCTAGCCTGTTCTCATCTGTTTTTGTATACTAGGGACCAAAACTGCACACAGTGCTCCAGATGTGGCCTGACAAGCACTGAGTAGAGTGGGACAATGACTTTTTTATCTTTGCTAGCAATGCCTTTGTTGATGAAATCCAGCATCCTGGGTCATGCAACTTCTCCATTGTCTGGAAATATTAGAGCTCAATTAAGTAACAAGTAAATTCCTTTTTCAAAGAAAACCTGGCTTGCTTGTACTACAATGAATACAGAATAATTTATAGACAAGTTAAGGTAAATCTCTTTATAACATGCTCTCCAAACTGCATTGCTTTTTTGCTAATGCACTTAAAGCATTAGACAACGGTATAGTCAAGCATCTGGAAAATGGATTCTGTTATTGTGAAATCCAGTTTGTAAGGAAAAAAAAAAAATCACTCTTCTGGGAGAAAGAGAAATCAGACAGCCAAAGCAGTTCCAAAGGAGGAAGATGATGGGATTTTTCCCTGCCTTCAAACTGAGCATAAAACAGTTAAATAATCCCTCTTTCCAGAGAACTTCACATGAAAAAACAGTGAAACTCAAAAACCAGGACTGCTACTTAGCGAAAGTGAAAGCCATTTGTGCATTCCAGACAACAAGAGAGATGGAGATATGTGCATGAAAAAACTGAGAATTGAAGTAAGCCCTCAAATTGAAAACAACTACCCTTGGAGCTGGCACTCCAGCGGAAGAATAAAAATCAGGAATCATTTCTACAAATCAAGAGTTACTTTCTTTTAGCTTCATAGGAACAGCTGAATCTCCTAGGTGTTCCAGCTCTGGCTGACATGGAGCAGCTCCATCAACAACACATGTGGCTCATCTTTTTACCACAGCTTAGAATCGTCTGCACACACAAACTCTGCAAAACACAGTTCAAATGATCCCTTAACGTGAAAACTGCCCAAACCAAAGCCATCTGGAAAACATCTCACATTAAGCAATAAGGTCCAGTGATCTGCATTGGTCGTATATTTGGGTGTCTCTACTAAAGAGGACAGTATCCTACTGCTGTGGAAGAAAGCCTAAGAAGATTTGTATTAAACAGTTTAAGTGTTGCTAAAAGAAGTATCATGTAAGAAAAGAAAAAGAAACAAAAAAAGGAAAGGAAAAAAAAGCTGCAGCTTCAGAATCTTTGGAAATGACACCAGTTTTCAAATCAGTTTTGTAATTTAAAAAGGAACAAATTTGACCCGTCAGTTTACCAAGAAAGATGGAAAGACAAGGATTGGATAACTTTCCAATACAGCAAAAGGAATCTACAGAAACTGGCTTTTCACATTAGCCAACATGAATGCTCGGTTTACAGGCACAGAGCTGTCGAAGTGAAGCAGCTGTAGCATCATGGGAAGATTTAAAAAAGGCATTAGCTGTTGGTATGAGAAAAATCACAGGAACTACCCAAGACAGACTGGCTTGTGGTTTCCTTTGGATTAGCAGAAATCGTAAGAGTACTTTGCTGACTGCCTTAGAGTAATTATTTGCCAGCAAGTTGCCACAATGGTTTCCTCTAAAGAATAAAGCACGTGCTCAGATTATGATTCCACATCACTAAGAAAAAAAAAAAAGAAAAAAAAAGGAAGTTCTGTTATTGCCTTTGACAGCTGTTAGAAAAAAATACAAACCAACTTCTTCCTATCTGATCTTTTTAGGAGCAAAACCTTCACAGAAGTTTAAAGCTAGAGAGGGCTTTGCAGCATCAAGCTAAAGGAAGTGCAGTGTGGTAACTTTTTGGCAAGTGCTATCGCTATAAACAGTAGCCATGGTAACAAGCAGGATTATTTTTTTTTCCTCTAGACCCTGGGGAGGGGGAAGAAAAAAATACATGGACATTTCTCTGTGTGTAGATATATTAGTCTTCGGACGTCATTACAGTGTTTGTGTATCAAGACCTTGCTTTAGAGCAGCTGCTGGTTTTACTTAGGCTAATATATATTCACATTGATTTCCTGCTAAAAAAGGAAACCAGACACGGCCAGCTTTGCTTTCTTTTCTCCACTAGTACCCCAAAATGAGACCTGGAGAAGTTTTCAATTGACAAATGAGGGTGAGGAAAGGGAAGATGCTGCTGTCTAAGGCACACATAACAAAACAGCAACTGTCTTTTCATATGTTATTTCTGGCCAATTTTTTTTTTCCTAAGTATATCTGCTTAGAAACCACAATTAATTTATTTACTCTGCAGGGAGATAAACTAAAAATGCTGATAGCTAAAAATGAGATTCTTTGGGAAAGTTGGTTGTTTTTTTAAGTGCAAGGCTACAAGTACTTACCAAGTTATAAATCACTTTTCCAAGTATACTGTAGCACAGAAAAATATTCTGCGCTGAAAAGTAGTGTCTAGATCATGTACCAAAGTAGCACCACACTACTCAAAGCAATGCCTGTCATGCAAAACTGATGCCTTTGCAATCTCATCACTATTTCAGTCTCCTTTGAGCAGATGCAGCAGAACAGCCTGGGAATCGTATGGTTCTAACCCATTGTTTAAAACCAACTTCTGTTTACAGTCCTTAAAGATGTAGACCACATGATTGACTAAGATTTTCACCTTTAGTCTTGGAAGCACAGACTTCAACAACTTGTCCTACAACAAGGAGAAGTGTAGTCTTGCAGCTGGCAAAGAACAAGCAGTATAGGCTGGGGACTGACCTGTTGGAGAGCAGTGCAGAGGAGAGGGACCTGGCTGTCCTGGTGGACAGAAAGGTCACCATGAGCCAGCAATGTGCCCTAGAAGGCCAATAGCATCCTGGGACGGATTAGAAGGGCTGTGGTTAGTATGTTGAGGGAGGTTCTCCTCCCCCCTCTACTCTGCCCTGGCGAGGCCACATCTGGAATATTGTGTCCAGTTCTGGGACCACCAGTTCAAGAAGGACCTCAGGGAACTGCTTGAAACAGTCCGAGCAAAGCCACAAAGATGACGGAGTGGAACATCTCCCTTATGGGGAAAGGCTGAGGAAGCTGGGGCTCTTTAGCTTGGAGAAGAGGAGATTGAGGGGTGACTTCATTGATGTGACGTGAAGATGTGAAGGATAATGTCAGGAGGATGGAGCCAGCCTCTTCCCAGTGATGTCCAATGATAAGACAAGGGGCAATGGTGCAAATTGGAGCATAGCAGGTTCCATGTGGACATCAGGAAAAACTTTTTCACTGTGAAGGTGACAAAACGCTGGAACAGGCTGCCCAGAAAGGCTGTGGAGTCTCCTTCTGTGGAGACATTCCAAACCTGTCTGGACACATTCCTGTGTGACCTACTCTAGGTGATCCTGCTCTGGCAAGGAAGTTGGATTAGATGGATCTATCGAGGTCCCTTCCAACCCCTAACATTCTATGATTCTGTGTGATTCTGCATCACTGTGCTTTGTACATATGCACTCCAAGTATACACAGTGCTCCCACTCTATTTGAGCACCCCTAGTTTGCTTATACAAAACATCATAGAACAATTTTGATCATAAGGGACCTTAGGAGATCATCCAGTCCAATCCCCTAAGAAGAATCAGATGCCAATGTGAACTACAGGAGAAAGTATACATACTGAAACAACTACTCATAAACAGCGCTTGGAGTAATTTAATCTCCTACTTGGAGAAATGCCAAGAGAATACTAGAAACCTGACAATTTCTGCTGGATATGGAGCAGCTGATGGATAGGAAGAGCAAGGAAACTACAGGCCTTTTTGTTTGGTCAATGGGGAGATCCATCAGGATTCAACTGGATACAACCCATCAGCAAATTCAGTTCTCAGCTACCAAAATCCCATCAGCTGCACTGGAATCACATGAACATATTTGTGTTCTGACTGTATGAAACAAAAGCCAATATCATGATTTTCTCATGAAAATTCGATTTGAAGACAACCCTACCATACAGTCATTGGTCTTGTGTAATATCTGCCACACCCTTTAGTACAACTTCCCAAGAACTAGAGAGAAAAATAAAAATAAATAGCCCTCTCAAACTCACCATCATCTCTCTGAAAGTCATCCCTAAGAGCCAGCCTATTTTTTACTGAAATTAGGGTATCTTACAATTCTGACTCATATTTTAGTGGCCATTATTTGTACCCCACTGCCATCCTGCAACAACACTGCTTTCAACTGCAGCAAATTCTGTGTTCTTGAGCACTGTCAGAGTGCATAATAAAAAAGTGTGAGGGGGAGAGGTGTGTGACCTAGAAAGGAGATGTACTGTATGAATGATGCACACAGCCCTGAGAGTAAGACGTCATTATTCTATTTATAGCTATAGGCAGAGGAAAAATGAGTCCAGTGTAAAGATGCTATGCTTCACATACTGCAAGAATTTTTATTTATATGAGCAGAATAATACTTTAAAAAAAAAAAAAAGTAAAAAAAAAATAAGGACTCTTGTGGTACAAAGAATAAAATATCAAAATGTTGATCAAATCTCAGCCTTGTCCACTTTGTTCTCTCGATCACTCACTTGGCCAGATCTCCAGCCTTCAACATAAAGCAACAATAATTCAAATCTATGATAAACAAATACATGATCAAGCCCATTTAAAAATTGTGTTCAACTGTTCCTAACAAGCTCACTAGATACTTGGAAATTCAGGTGGGGTTTCTTAGCTTTTCATCAGGGAACGTGTATTTTTTTTTTCCTCTCCTGTGGCTGCATACTGGAATGGGCACATGAGCCAGAGGCTCCTGTACAGTTGAGACATTTCAGACTAAAATACCACCTGGAAAATTCATGGAAATGGCTTTCAGAGTCTAGAGAAAACAATGCAGATTTCACACATCTGATTTTCTTTCAATTCAGATTAGATAAAGTGCAGGAGGAAAGACAGGAGAATCCATCACTCCCAGGAAATCATGATGTAGGACAGCTTTACTGTCCACAAATCCTACTGTAACCTGCTAGCTACTTCTCCTTTTACATTTCCCTGATGCTGACTAGTCAGCGATCAACATCAATGCTGAGTGGAGGAAAAGTCCCAGAATTTATTACTGGACATCAATGGAGTCCATTTGTAAGAAGTACTTGTCATAATAACAAGAATCTCTCTCTTATGCCTGCTCTTCATTTAAGCCTTAATTCATACAACTGCCTCTCCTCCCATTTTCATAATGTTCTGCAAAATCACTGGCAAGCACAAATGAGCCAAGGGACCCACTTAAACACATTTAAGCTACATACAAAGAGCTAAGGGAGCTATTTCAGCCCTGCCTTCCAGAAAAAAAAACAAAACCAACCAACCAACCAGAAAAAAAACCCAAACACATGCAAAATCAATTACCAGTTCTGCCTATTTGAGTCTCTGGATGTAACAGATGTAGCATACAGACTCCCTCATATCACATGTTTATAAAACAGCCCTAACAGTATGTATTTTAGTCATGGAAAAAACAAAACCATTGATTGCTGTTTCAGTTGTCATTAGAACAAACAGAATCTTGTCTGCTTTCATTCTACATTTTCTTCTTTGCATTCTCTGCTGAGTTGCAGCCTGCTCTGGAAGATACACTCTCAGACTACCTTTTCTAGAGCAGCTGCAGTGGTTTTCACCAGCATGCTTTCTGACACAGACACCTGCAACACATTCCCCCTGTATTACTCTCCTAAGAAAGAAGAGGATATTCTCTTGGCAGGCTAAAGTTCACACTAACTAGTGAGTAGGTCGAAGCTCTGGAGAAACGAGATCCTCCAGCGGCCCACTGAAACCTAACTAACTAGTCACAAAGTAGTAACACTTGGAGGAGGCACATAGGTTTAAGTGTTTCACTGTAATGAAGATGCCAGTAAACAGTCCTATTAACTTTTGGTTTTAACCAGCCATTGAAAGACCTTCTTACTGCTTGCAAAGGTCCTGCAGCTTCGTAGTATCACAGAATCATAGAACGGTCTGGGTTGGAAGGGACCTCCAAAGGTCATCTAGTCCAACCCTCTTTGCAGTAAGCAGGGGCATCCTCAACTAGATCAGGTTGCCCAGAGCTCTGTCAAGCCTCATCTTGAGTATCTCCAGGGATGGGGACTCAACCACTTCCCTAGGTAAACTGTTCCAGTGCTCCACCACCCTCATGGTAAAGAACTTGTTTCTTAAAATACAAGCAGTTAACAACTCCAAGGATCACAGAATAATTCAGGTTGGAAGGGACCTCAGGAGCATATCTAATCCAACCTCCTAATATGTGGTGGTTACTAACACCAGAATGATACTTCAGCAGTTGATTCTAATCCTAAATATGGTTTAGGGGTGAATTTTGTGGAGTAGGATTAATGGTTGGCCTTGATGATCCCAGGGGTCTTTTCCAAGATGAATGATTCTGTGATTCTATGATAAATCCATTTGTATCATTAACACCAATGCTCTGCATCAAGGGAAGGAACACAAGCCAAACCAAAGGAGTTCAACACCCAATTTCATAAGTTTCCAACAGCAACATAATCTGTTCTGCAGCTATTTTTCTCACCTTTGCTTTGCCCACATTTTTCAGTGGAAACTATTGTTTGCCTTTCATACCAGCAGAATCTCAGCTAGTGGCTGCCAGCCCTGCACCCAGCCATGTCTTGTGTTCAGCATGTTGAAAAATGTTTTCTACAGTCAGACCTAAGAGTGCCAACTCATGGCTATGGAAAAATATCAAACAGTTACTGAGGAGAAAACTTAGATAAATTACCAGTTGTTCACTAAGTGATTTAGTCTTTTCAATTGAGTCCTTCTGTCTTCTCTTAGAAAACTGCAGCTTTAGAGTTAAGACACTTTGTACTTTCCCTCCATATTACTAATTAGTGTCACTAAGCCACGAAGCACTACTCCAAACCAAGTAATTTTTCTTTTTAAGTAATCAAATTCTTTGGTTGGCTAAAATACTTCACTGAAAATTAGGTAACTAAGTTATAATTGTTTCTAATATCTGGTTTACATACAAACAAAAATAAAAGAGCTTGTGTTCATGATGGGCTTATTTTATACAAGAAATGAAATTAGCAAGTTCATTTTTTTTTTTTTGGTCCTCAATTCATCAGGTTTTAAAGCTAAATAACTTCTTTTACTGAGAAGAAACAGCAATGTGAAAATAGGTCAGATTTTGACAAGTCTACAAGTTACCTCACAGAAAGTCTATGAGGAAATTGGAGATTTTCTGGGAAACTCACACACACCATGTTTCCATTACTGAACAAATAATAAAATTATGAAAACAGGAAGGAGGTTTTTCACTGTACCCTACTGTCTTTGTTTCTTTGTCTTCCATTAAACCTCCAGTCCTCTAGATACTTCTGAGTCCACTTGCTCCCAAGTAAGAAACTCCATGCTTGGTTTTTAGTTATTTATATGCACAGTGATACAAATCAGATGCTATAATAACAAACCAACAGACAAGCCCACCATGGAAATCTCAATTATTTCTTTTCAATGAGCCAACTAGTACAAATTATAGGAAAGCAATCTATTTTTCAGGAAAGAGTAAGTGGCAAAATCTAAATGATCAACCTCCTGTGTTTTTAAACTGAGAGAGTAAATATAAGTTGCTCTCTGGTCACAAATGACAGGAATGCAGTTAAGAAAGCATCTGAGTAACCTGAGTACAGACTGGGCACACAGGAAGAACTCCTTACCTACCAGAAGCATGTCAGAAACCTAGATCAGGTTGAGCTTCTGTGGAACTTCAGTGAAGCATGACCAGGAAGGAGTCCCTCATCTGCAAACATCAAATTGTTCCACCACTTCCAGGACTGATTCATTGAACTTAGGACAGGAGGAGAAAGCAGAAAGTCCATTTAGGATATGCAAAACAGAACACAGACAAATGTTGGAAAGGACAACAGAGCTAAGAGCTAGGGAGGGACTTGCAACTTCCCTTCCTACACCTCCATGGGCTCTACCTAACAGGGGCCACATTCCACAAAGCCACACAAGCAGGTGCTCAAATGCTAGCAAGGAAACAAACCTCACTGAAATCACTGCAGTCTTCACGTTTTACTTTTAAGCTTGATATTCACAGTTAAGAGCTCGTCTGGTTCAAGGCCAAAGTAGTCAGTGTTTTACTCGATCATGCCCATAAAAAGGATTATCAATGACCTACTTCAAACATTCTTTTACAGTGTTTCCATCCTTCTGACTGCTCACCCATATGTGTTGAAGATAACCTTTTTTACAGCGTTGGCAAGTTAATGATTCTTACTGTTGTACAAGGTGTACACCATGTGCTTGGCAGAGATAAAGACTTGGTGTGCCCCATAAAAACCTACCATCACAAAAAAAAAAAAAAAGGAAATATGGGAAGTAAAACTAACAGATTTTGGGGCCTTGCCTTAACACAAGACTTTAAGACTTCAGCAGAAATATCAGAAGCAAAAGAGTTTGTTTTAATTCTTCTGTCCTGGCAATATTAAAACATATTCCAGCATAAAAGCAGACTAGAACCACAGTATTCCAAGCAAACCCCGTGAGAGCAGATTGGGAAGGGAACTCTGCCAGCCAAATGTGCCAGGATCTCCAGCAGATAGCATACATGCACTTTTGTACAACCTTTGCAGGGACTGCCATAGGCTCCACACCCTCAAAAATTCAACCACTGCCTAAAGACAGAGATGCCAGCATTCACACTTCTTTTGTGGTTGTTTCACAATGGAAGACTTTAAAGTTACTTCAGATTTTTTAGGCTTCCCTCACATTTATGAACCTTTTTGGTTATGAATGAAGCAGGATGCAATCTGTTTTAAAACTTTCGATTTCCTGCTCTGCTGCCATTGGAAAAGAGGATCTTGTATGGCATCTTGTATGGATGCAGATGGGTCTCATGAAGACCTGCTCCATTCTGTGAACAACCCCACTCTAGGAAAACTCATGTCTGGGACTCGATAACCCCAAAGAAGAAAAGTTTTCATTTTATTCAACTTTCAGTGCCTGCAAATCTACAACTAGTCTGAGATCCTCTCTCAAAAATACTAAGCAGCAGCAATCTCAGAACTACATTCAAGAATTTCCCTTTGATGTGGAAGAGAAAAATACCAAACCAAAACAAACCTGCTAAGCCCCTAGCCCTGTGAGGGACATATGTGAAGGGTGCTTGAAACACACCAATCCTGAAGATTTTTTTTCTTTTAAAAACAGGTGCGTTTACTTAAATTAACTAAATCACCTCAAACGTTTATCATGACTTAGTTTTCAAATTCCTCTCCTGAGCTTTAAAATGTGACACTGGCTTAGAAAATTTTGGCTTTTAACACTGTAGGTTTTTTGTAGCAGTAGATTCCAAGTCTGGATAACATGCAGGTTGCGTATTCATCCAATAAAAACGAAATTAATCTAAGCTGCTCCAGTCAGAAGATGCAATATCAGTAGAGGGAGCAGTCATTAAATCTCAGATTCAAGGGCATCCCTTTGAGGAACTTCCATAAACTTTAACTACAGGAGCAATAAACACACAGTGCCAGCTCACATTGAGTGGAATAATAAAAAAGAGTGAGGTGATTTCTCCATAATACTTATCAAAATTTTATCTCAAGTAAATGATTTATAGTAACAGATTCTGGCAGGGCTACTCCTCTTTCTGCCCTATGTAGTCAGAGTCTCCTCCTCTTAAGAAGAGAAACCTTTCAAAAAGAGGAAGGAACAAATTTCCCTCTGTTTGCAAACTGACATTCCTAATGGGATATGATAAGATAGTGTTGCAAACAGACATTGACTTTTAAAATGTTTGTTTTCCCTTCTGATCCTAGATACAGAATAAATGGAAGTGTCTGTTGATACTTTACTATCTGTGCCGATTGGCCTGATGGTGTAAATCTGTCTTTTCAGTGCTGTGCAGGTGGAAGGGCTTATTGGGATCCTCTTCATTTGCACTTGAAAAAAAATGAGCCTTTGGAGTGTAATCATCTTCCTGTGTGTTTGGCACTTCCCCCCTCTTTTCTGTTTTGAAGGTTATAACGGATGAAATGTGCTCCTCTTGTCCCATGGGCCAACAGGCTTCTCACTTCTCTCCAGGAGAGTGACAAAGGCAAGGAATAAGAGAGAAAACTTAAAAACCTATGGGCAAGAGAGGAGTTGGTTTCCTTCGAGAAGAGACCAGAGTCCATAACCTACTCATCCCATCCTGCACCACTCCAGCTCTACTCCAGATTCTTTGAGAACTGTTTTACTCATTCCAGAGACAGTGGCTTTTCAGGCAGGGAAGATGAAATTAAACACAAACAGTCTGTTAAATACTTTACAAATTTAATCCCCGATTCTGAAAAAACCCTAAGGTATTGTCATGAAATTCAAATGAATTGAGCCACTGACTTCAACCACAGTGTTGAACTGCAGATCACAGACTACAGGACTGCATTTCTTCAGTTTGTGGGAATGTTCAAAACTCTGGATTCTTTTGACAGGAATGCTAATGACTCAGGAATGCTTGCCCTCAGCAGCACTCACGTAAATTTACCAAGCATTAGTCTTTTCTTGTCTAGGGTGAAGTCCGTTGTACAATATTGGCCATCAAAGCTATTTCCCCAAAGTAAACTGCAATTCACACAAGCTGTCTGAAGATCAGCCTGTTTGTTTACATTTTTCTTTAGTGGCTTCTTCATCTAAGATTCTATAGGCAAATAAATTAAAAAAAAAAAATCCAACATCTTAAAAAACAAACACCATGAATTGCACTTCCCTACCCTCTCCTCCCCTCCCCACTGCACTTTACCATGAGGAGAAAGGAGAGCCCTATTTCAAAGCAGGAGAGAGAGCAACAGAAAGGTTAGGAGGTACATCCATTGCCATGCAGGTAGTTATTGCACAAAGTTGCACGAGAACCTGGATCAAAATACTGTCACCCCACTAATTAAAACATTCAAATGGCCACATTTCATCCCCCTCCCCCCAATGTTTTTCATTATTGACACTATATGTGAAGCTGCATTTAATAGCCCTTGTGGGTGGGCATAGGTCGTTTTCTAGTTCTGCATATTCTTTTTTCCCAAGAGAGGCTTATGCAATATCCTGATGTTCAAACAATAATGGAGTCATGGAAAATGTGCTCTTGCATGAAAACTTAAGGAGGGGAATGGGAGGAGATGAAGAGTTATCCCATTATCCACAAGAGCTTCAATTTAAACCAGCTGTACAATAAATAACTTCCTGCTCTTTGCCACAAACACTGGAAGGATACTCTCTGAAAACAAATCTTTTTGGATCAAGTGTGTGTATTTACTACGACGATAACACCACACATACTTCCTGCTACTTCAGCAACAGCCACATGAGATTCTGCACAGCTTCAGTTTCCAAACGCTGTCCTGCTTCAGAACCAGAACTCAATTTTCTGCCTCTCACTGTACCGTTTCAGCCTGGCCAAGTAGTTTCTCCCAACACTAAGAGAGCATGCTTCCCTAGGGAAACCTGTCTGCAGCCTCTTGTTTCTCTTCTGTGTCAGTGGCAAAACCCAAGCTTTACCCTATGATCATGGTATAAGTAGATCCCTGCCCCATGAAGCTGTTCTCATGTGAAATTCAAGCTAAGGTCATCTTAGGTTTTTCCCTTCAGCTGTGAAAGGAAAGGAGTTGAACTGAGTCCCTTTCCCTTTCCTTCACCCAGCCATCTTTTTCACATAACTTACAGGAAATAAATTCCTTTCAGCTTTCTGTATCCTCTGAGAAATTTGTCTGAAAACAGGCAATGGGCTCAAAAGCTTTTAGAGGACATGGCAAAACATACATATGTACAAAGCAAGAAAACCAGATATGTATAACTGTTAAGAAACAGCTAAAAATAAATACTATGTGGTCCTTTAACATCAAATTTGGGCCACCACCAAAACTCACTAGCAAGCTATCACAATGCACACAAATTATGAAGAATATTCAACTATTTAAATGGTCTAAAAAGAGATAAGAACAAGCACTACACATTTCCATTTTACTGGATAAGGCAAAGCATGGTTTGGGTTCTGTGTAGCTACATAGAAACACTCCAAGTCTGGCCAGCTGTCAGTCTGTCAATGGTTAGGGACAGATGCTATTAACTTCTCTGCCTTCCCAAATGGGAAAAGAAAGGCAATAAGAGAGACAGACTTACGGTTTGGAAAAAAGAATCATAAAACTACTTTAATGAAAATAACAATGAGATATATATAAAACCAATACTGAACCCAATACCCTGATGGCAATTAGTCACCATCACCACTGATGCTGTGGCAGAAGACCCAGATGACAGACTGGACTCAGTGGCAGGCAGGAACCAGATTCAGGAGCTGAATTCTGGAATTCAGGAACTCACAGATCAGGACTGAATGGACAGAGCCTTCCTCTGATGCCAGCCATTGAAGAAGAGTGAAGAAGAACTCGACTCTTGTGATGCCTCAGTTTTATACCAAATATGACATACATGGAATGGAATACCTTGTTGTGCACTTTAGGGTCACCTGAACTGTCCACTCCTCCCTGTAGGTGCAGCTTTTCACTCTGCACCCTTAACGAGGTACACAAGATTTAGCAGTGACCTTGGTCTACATACCAATCCTTGGTACTAATAACTAGAAACATCAAGGGTTATCTGACACAGACTATGAAAACATGCTGTTAATTTCAGAAAGTGCAGTTACTTAGAAGAGACTGAGATGTAAAGTAAAATTACTGAACAAAATTAGTTGTGTTCCAACTCAAACCAGGACACAGTCCTACCCCAAATTTCCTGATATTTCCTATTTTCCCCATGAAGTTTCGATGCCTACTGCAAGGTGACACTGGAGAAATACCTCTTTTCATTTTAAAGGAAAGTTTCCAGGGACATTAGGTTAAGAAAGGCTTGAGAAACGTAACAAAAAATCCAAAATCAACCAACCAACCAAAATGAAACTTTCCCCAAACAATAAATAAAAATAATATATACACAATGCTTAACATTAACAGGTACATACACCTTAACATACAGGTTTGTTTCTGCCTTTTTCTAACTTGGGGCTAACATGGCTAATTCAGGTGGCTATCACAACAATTCACAACATTTGGTTGCAAAAGCAGAGCTGTGTTTCTTTTCTATCAAAACCTCTTGTGTTTGTTTTGAGACTTGCCATCCAATTTTTCCAGCTGAGGCAGCTGGAAAACTTGCCTGATCAAACAACCATGCAAAATATATGTTGCATATCTAACCTGAATCTCTCTGTCAAACACCTGGGGCTTCACAAGAGCTTTACCTATGAGGGACTGATTTGCTATTCTCGAAATCCTTTATCATTGAAAGCTTTTTAAGACCCTTACATAGCACATCAATTCAGAAGACCTGTCATGCTGGGGCAGACCAAACATTTTCTAGCTCCTGTGGATGGCAGGATGATGCTCTGCTAGAAAACATCAGGCACATACGACCTCTAATGACCCAAGACAGCTATGCAAGCCCTGCACCTCAGAGGCCACATTCCCTCTGGACTTCTTACCTTGATCCACAAAGCATGGCACTTTGTTGCTGATCCAGGCAGCTCAGCTGTTCAAGACATCACAGTGAAGAAATGTACCACTGAATTACTTTTCCATGCATGGATTATAGGTGCAGATAGTCCATACTGGGCCAGAAAAATAGGAGGGGTTGTTCCTTCTAAGTTTTGTGCAGAGAGTTCGTGTGTCAGGCAAACACCATAGGAGCTAAGGTAAGAGAGTGAGGGGTCTGAAATAAAAGCATCACTCCTCACCTGCTGTCACCCACTCTGTGCATTTGTCACATAGTGAGCCTCTATCTAAACGGACAGGTTTTTAAACCCATTGTTCACTATTTTTATCTTACAGAACCATTACAATGGGGAAAAAAGATATCTAGATTCTCCTTTCCTTCGTATTACATGTTCGTACCACCTTTGTGGCATTTAGACTATCTTAGAGGAGCAGGTCCCTAGCTGCCCTGCTATACCAGTTGGATTTTGAAAATATTTTTGAAGAGCCTCCATAAGTAAAAAGTATAACCAACAGCAGCTACAGGGTTTGTTAGCATGAAGATTTAAACTATCACAACAGTACAGGGCTTTTTTGTAACCTCAGCCTCTGTCCCTTGTTCAGCTCATGTGCTCCAAAGCCACCATCAACATCCTCTGCAACCTGCCACCCCATTAATTCCTCAGCATTTTAACCTCTCAACACTCTCAGAGTAGCTATCAGAGACTTTCCTGTTAATTCATTAGTAATCACAACCCATCAGTTGTTAAGATGATTTGAAAGAGCAAATTAAAAAACTTCCCTCGTTTAAAGAATTTTCTCATCATCACAGAATGCCATTATTCTCCTGTAAACAGACTGTTCTATCTTTTCTGTTCAGTGAGGGAGGGGCAATAGGAGAAACAGAATAAGGCTCATGTCAGCATTGCCAAAGACATAGAGGACAAAGTCACAGAAGTCCTGGGGTCTGACTGCTTCAGTGCAATGAAATGCAGGCTCCTGAAGCCCTACAAACTGGTTTCTCATCCAGTGTGATGTCACTTACAGTCTCCTGCCAGGGGTTTGGCACAATTACAGGGAATAAAACAAAGCTATCTCTCAGCAATCACCAAGGCTTGCCCCTTCCTTAGTCCCAGCTGCCCAGCCCGTCCTGGCCTCTCCCCACACCTCAACCTCTCTGGTCCCTGCACATCTGTACTGTCTGCACACGTACCACTCTGCTGGCTTCCCCCTGAAGTCTGTTTTTTCCATCTGAGGGGAATTTCCTTCCAGTGGGGCCATTAAAACGTTAACATTGACTTAGTCTAATGAAATCCTGATGGTAAAACAGACCAGGTTTGCTGGCAAAGCATAAGAAGATGAACAGACCTAAAATAATCAGTGCAAAGATGGTACTTTTTATTCTTGTTTGATAAAGTCTGCAGAAGCTCAACATCTGCATACAACCAGCAGGAGAAAAACTACTTTTTGCAGAATCTCCCTTGTAGTGTTGCAGTAGCACTCAACAAATATGACAGAAATCACTTTAAGATTCAATATAACAAACGATACATCCAACAGGTTGGAAATAAAACCACAAACTGACAAGTTTAGTATTCCCTCAAGCTTTTTTTTTTTCCCTCCTCATAGGCTCAACTCCACAAATCTTTTCTCACTCATGCTTATAAACATCACCTTTAAAAGCACTATGGTTTGAATGCATCTTTCCTCTCCTCTCCTGCTGAAATTGAAGACTGAGGTAAAGCAGCAAGGAATGGTAATTAATACTTCACTGCCCCCCACATAGAAGGATCAGTCATCATCTTTGTATAAGAAGACAGAGAGAGAAAAGAGAGTATGTGTGTGTGTGTACACATCAGCTCACACATATATATGGTAACAACTGGGTTTTCACTGTTAAAACTATTTGCTTTGAGACTGGAACATTCTGATCCTGGCAAAATGACGCAACTTATTAGTGGCAAGAAGTGACTCAGTGCCTTGCACTATTTTAAAAAGCCAGATGAGACGCTCATTAACTCTGGTACTTCCAATTCACACACACTTCCAAATTCAAACTTTATTATGGGAAAAAGGAAAAGAAAAAAAATAGAAGTACAATGGAAAAAAAAACCTTCAAAATAAATCCATAAAAAAAGTATAAAGAACACTTCATAGCTTTCAACTTATTCTTCATAAAGTGACCAAGAATGAGAAAATACAAGTACATGACCAACTATGTATTCTTATCAGCATTTCTTTAAAAACCAGATTGCTAGATGTCAAAAAGAGAAAGAGTTTAGCAAAAATCTTTAAGGTTTTTCTCTGTCTAACTCTTCTAATAAGCAAGAACGATAATTTAACCTAACTGTATTAGTGTTTTATCCACACAGTTATTTCCCTCTGTCAGGCAACCCATCTCACTATTAACTCTAGCGTACTAGCAGGAGTGAAGAGAGATCCTGAGAGGCCTCTCCTCCAGGATGCAGTTGTGTTTGAAGTTCATCCTGTGTTATTGGCAGAGCACATGCTATATTAGGCCAAAAAAAGAACATCCCGATGGCTACTGTAGTTTTGCAAAAGTAAAGATCACAGAACCACGGAACGGTAGGAGCTGGAAGAGACCTCTGGAGGTCGTCTAATCCAACCTCCCTGCCAAAACAGGATCACTTAGGGCAGGTCGCATAGAAATGCATCCAGATGGGTATTGAAAGTCTCCAGAGAAGGAGACTCCACAACCTCTCTGGGCAGCCTGTTCTATCACCCTCACAGTAAAGAATTTTCTCCTCATGTTGAGACGGAACTTCCTGTGTTCCAATTTGTGTTCATTGCCCCTTTTCCCATCACAGATTACCACTGAAAAGAGACCAGCACCTTTTTCTTACCACCCACTCTCCAGACATTTATAAACATTAATGATCTTTTCTCACTCTTCTCTTTTCTAGTCCAAATGGCCCCAGTCTCAGCCTTTCCTCATAAGACAGATGTCCCAGCTCTCTGTTGGACTCTCTTTAGTATATCCCTGTCTCTCTTAAACTGAGGAGCCCAGAACTGGACACAGTACTCCAGATGTGGTGTCACTAGGGCAGAGGAGTAGATGGGGAAGAGAACCTCCCTTGACCTGCTGGCCACACTCTTCTTAATGCACCCCAGGAGACCATTTGCATTCTTAGCTACAACAGAAGATTGCTATCCCATGGATAACTTGCTGTTCACCAGGACTCCAAGATCCTTCTCCATGGAGCTACTTTCCAGCAGGTCAACCCCTAAGCTATACTGGTGCATTGAGTTCCTTCCCAGATGTAGGACTCTTCACTTATTCCTGTTGAACTTCATTAGGTTCCCCCTTGCCCAGCTCTTCATCCTGTCCAGATCTCACTGAATTGCCACACAGCCTTCTGGTGTATTAGCCAGTCCTCCCAGTTTTGTATCATCAGCAAACTTGCCGAGGGTACACTCTATCCACTCACCCAGGTCACTGATGAAGATGTTGAATAAGACTGCACCCACCACTGACTTGACTCCTGGGGAACACAGATGGGAAGTTTTGCCCTCTCTTCAGCTCACTTCATTGTCAGTCCTCTCTCTCTCCACCTCTACACAGCAATAGTTTTGTCTGGTTAAGCAAATCTTCAAAAGAAGCATTTTATATATTTTATGTCTGTATGTAAAGTACAGATTAATTAAAATATGAAGGCTGTGTGATACAGTGGTCACAGCATCAGACAGGGCTAGAAAACCCAGCAACATCATTTACCTACAATGTAAGTTATCCTCCACAAAGTGGAACTCCCAGTACCTACCTGCTTTGAAAATAAAGCTGGCAAAGTTCTAAGAAAGACCAGGTGGGATCTAATGCTCCAACTGTACCAGCTAAGCCTTCTAGTGAAGCTCTAAGGCACCAGAAAGTGGTTTTGTTCACTCAGTTTATGACTGGCTTGTGCAGTGACACAGGCTAAGTTAAAAAAGGGCAGTTTGAGCTGCACTAGCCATGGAGAGGCTTGAAAGCATTAATGAAGGAGAAAATAAAGCTGCAGTTTGTTGCATGGATTTAGCCTATGAGCTACTACAACACGTTCGTGTCATGTTTATTAAAAACAAACAAACCAGATAAAAAAGGAGAGGTTAATATTTGACATTTATTAGAGAATACAAGAGTGTCATACAGTGTCAGATTGAGTCTCTCTGCCCTTATGCACACATCCAACACAGAGATGCAGGTATAACACCCAGAGAGACAGGACACTCCTCTCCACATGAACATTTCTGGCAATAATTCTAAAATTCAGCTTAGCATTTTTTTCACCGCTATTTCTGAAATCACCATTTCTACATGGATTTTAGAATCCAGTACAGATAGTTAGTCTCTTGAAGCCAGAGCAGCCTACATAATCTTACAACTGCATATAGTAAAGCCTTGGAGTTCTTGTGTCAATTTTAAGTGCATATTGTACTACACCAAAGTTGCTAGAAATCATAGAATGGTCAGGGTTGGAAGGAACCTCCAAAGGTCATCTAGTCTAACCCCCCTGCAGTGAGCAGGGATAGCCTCCACTACATCAACTTGCTTGAAGACCTGTCAGGCCGGATCTGGAAGATTTCCATGGATGGGGCCTGAACTACCTCCCTGGGCAACCTGTTCCAGTCTTCCACCACCCTCACACTAAAGAACTTGTTCCTAACATCCCATCTAAATCTACTCTTCTCTGGTTTGAAACCATTGCCCCTCATCCTATCAACTACAGGCCTTTGTAAACAGCTATTGTTTGATAACTGTTTATGAAGAGATAGAAACCAAAGGATATTTAGAAAGCAGGAAAAATAGAGTAGGGGGATGAAGAAAGATGGGAAAAAAAAAAAAAACAAAACCAAACACCACAGGGTTTAGGGAAAATAAAACAAAAAAGAGAGGATTATTGTCTTGCTTAAGTCATTTTCTGTTTTGAAATGAGATTGCAATCAGAAATCTGCCACTTAGCCAACAAATTAGCTTGACTTTCAAAGGCATCCTTTAGCAGATGTGTGCCATGCAGCAATCAGTGTACCCATTACATGAAAAGCCATTTATCACAGGAAGCAGAAGCAGACTGAATCAAGGAAACAAAATCAACTCTTCCTCAAAAAAATGTAATTAAAATCAGGCAATTTATTACTTTAGACAACAATATTTTCAACCTGAAGCATCACCGTGTAGGAAATGTTGAGTTTAATTGGAAGACCAATTCAGGGATCTTTACATCACTTATTTCCCAGTTTGAGCCAGAAGATTTGGGAGTAAGATGATGCACTCCATAGAAGAGACAAGGAATGTGCTTTTTGCCACTTTCAGCGTCAGCCTGTGACATCAGGGCTCCTATGTAAACACAAATTCACTGCACACTTTAAACACACTGTTTCTCAGCAACCAGGGAGGGTGAGGGGTTTAGTCTCAGAACTGCAATTGGCTTTGGCACATTGCGCCGCCTTCTGCTCCTCACATCTCCCCAGGGAAGGTCACCGGCCCAGGGCTGCCTGGGCCCTTCAAATGTGTTTGGTGAGCCACACATTCATGTATACACCCCAGAGCAAAATCGAACAGCAGCAGGGGAAAGGACTGAAATGTTCTCATATGTCCTAGAAGTGTGGACCATATCCCACACACTGACCACAGAATCTTCACCCCAGGTTTGCTGGACTGCAACTACCAACAAAGCTTTCCAGCACATACCACTTACCCCAACGAATGGCAACTCAAATACAGGATTACAAATACAAGGGAAAACATTACTATCATCTAGTAATAAAACAGGAAAGGCTTTTGCCTCAGGCTCTAAAGGCCTTTGAGCCCACCCAGTAGTGTCCAGGAAGTCATTATAGCCTTCTGCCACTTTTTTCTACTTTTCATTATTCACTTATCTGTCCCAGCAGCACAGTTTGTCGTTTGCTCCCTAAAACTGACCTGAGGACTAAGAAGCCACATACTAGGAATGGAAAAGCACTCATCATTACAGGCAGAGAGGGGAAAAAAAAAAACAAAACAACAGGACATGCTTCCGATTGTAGTGGCTCATTCCACAGCTCATTAAAACCAATGCATGGGGAATGCCCATATCTCCCATTTTCAACTACAGCACTAATTCACTGCACAACCCCAAGCACATCATTTACCCTCTCCCTTTGTCTTAAAAAGTTGTTACAGGAGGATGAAGATCTACATGACTTGAGGTCTGCAGAAGCTTCTTTAAAAGCTAAAAGATGATTCAAAGAATCAAGTGGCAACACAAAGCATAAATGTGTTTTAGTGAATCAGCTGCCATTCTCATTAAGAACAAACAAAGATAAGATTTCTAGCAGGCAGCAAAAGAACTTCACTAAACTGAATTTACATCCCAAGGAAAGTAGTGTTCCAAAAATGTATCGTTTTCTCACAAATGTACATTTGTAACACTGTCCGAATCTTCCAAACCTTCCAAATTCATTAAGGTTTTAATTCTAACTTCTCTAGTACCCGTGCATATTTAGCAATTGCTACTAATTCTTTGTGATAACTTGCTAAAGCTTTCAGCAAATGCAGGTACTAAACATGGGTACCCCTCTCCTGCTTGACATTTAAATGTGCCCTAAAAATCCTGAATGGTCCAGCATAGATGAGCAAATACATCAGACTATGTAATATGAGCTTTAGTGCATTTGACTTGGTATGGAAATGAACATCTCTTTTTCCAGCTGGTTTCTGTTCTTTCAAATTACATAGACAATGCCCTGCCCTCACAGCTCTTAGTTCCTCTGGTTGAAGAACAAATATCAGTCATTCTCTGCTCCAGAAACATACACATGCTTCCTTTTGTTTAGCAATACATTTGAATGGAGTGGTAAGTGTCAATGGACTAACATCTGAGCTATATTACAGTGTCATTCTGGCACTCCTAAAAACATGAAAGAACAGAGCCATAGTCATGAGAGTTGCTGTATGGATAGCATGACTCACCAGAAAAACAGGTGAGATGCATCTGTAACTGATATGTAATATTCTTTGCGTTGCGGATATTTTCTTGTGATTTATGATGCTGATGACTTAACCCTTGGCCACAGGACATCCAGCATCTGAAATAAAGCATGGCACCGCTACCTTTACCTTAAACTTCAGTAAATATATTACATTGAAAAAAAACTGGAAGCAAGGCAAAGCCTGTAGAAACACACCTAGCGGCACTTAAATTAACTGTCAATTCATTCACTAAATTTGGAGTGTATCCATGTGATCACCCTGCAAGTGTGATGACACAGTGCTCACCCAAAAGCCTTGCTCTGGAAAATTTTGCTTACTCACATGCATATTGCATCAGGACCCCCCTTGTCTTTAAAGTATACACATTGCAGCCTGACCTCTTGCCATGAGTGGATTTTGAAACTATACTGCCTGATTGTGTTTTTAACAATTCCGTTTCTGAGTCTCAAGAGTGTCTTCTTGCACTGTCCTCTGCAAACAAGGGTCTAAAGCATCATCTAGTATAAATCACAACACTCCAACCCCTATCCCTAACCTATGCCTCTCTCCTAACAGAGAAACAGCCATCAGTCAGGACAAGAGCCCATCTAATTTGCTAGCACCAAGCCCCATGTCAAGGAAAAAAAATTGATTTTATTTTTTTGCTGTTCACTCCTTTAATGGTTCTCATTAATTGCCAGGATCCACCTTTCAAGTAAGCAGCTCTGGTGTTTAACAACATCACAATTAGCTGGCCCTGTTACTGTTTATCTCTGAGGCAGGCACGGAAATTTCCAAGCGCGCGGTGTCTGCCGTGCCCATTAGAAGGAAGAGCGAGGACATTAGTCTTTGTGACATATGGTATTCAGATGCACCCCACTGACACAGAACATAAAAGGCCTCAGGGCACTGATGGCAAACACGTAACTCCTGAAGCCATCATGGTCCAACTGTCCACCAATTTATCACTGTATTACAAAAGCCATGTGCATTCACTCCCTTCTGTTAACTATCAATTCAAAGGGGAACAGGGCATGTCACTACAAAAAGAGACAGTCGATAAAACTGTCAGTGTGCTCCAAAGCTTTTTCCATGCTGAGTGCTTTGCTGCACACTTCTGGGTTAGGTGGAAATCACCAGAAGAAATTCCACGTGCCCACCACCCTCTTCACCTGCAAACGTACATCTGGAGAAAACATTAAAAGAACTTCATCTGAGGCTATGAAAGATGAGTCAAAGAAAATTCTCACCTCTCATTTTGCTTTCATGTTTTGTGAGTCCTCTCACATTTCTCTTAATACTGCAAATGAAATCGATGGAAATGCAAGCAGAGGAACTAGAAAATAATTGACTGTCTGATTACCGTTGTCTGCTCCTATGCAGAGCTCATTTGATAATTACGAGGAACTGCAAATAAGCTATGAAGCAGTATGAATGAATTTAAAATCAACATATTTAGAGGGGATAAAAAAATTACACTGGATCACATTTTCTACACCGTTGTCTCTTTTGACAGCCTCCCTTATTTTGAGCTTAACCTATCTACTGCTTTACTTATTTTGAGCTTAATAAAGACACTCAAGTCAGCAATTAAAATATTGGCTGCTGCATTTAAGAAACAAAAATCTTACAGTGATATCCTAACATGGCTCATAAAATACAGGTCTTGTATTTCTTGTTTATATCGTAATCTACACCTTTACATGAACAATTCCTTTTAGCCATGTACAAATACAAGTAACATGGCCGACATAGGAAAATGGTGTATGTCCAGCTGCAAAACTACTTAAAAGATGCATTTAGCATTGCCCCTAAACCAAAACAACTTCCCTCGCTACTGACAACAGACAGTGGGGAAAAGAGAAATCAAATAATAGAGGAGGAAAACATGAGAAGGTGAAAGCTGAATAAGCTGTTCTGTTCACCAACACATACAAATATTCTTTCTCTTTGTAAAGATGTGGAGCCCTATGGGAAGGCCTCCTGCAAGTGGTCTGCTAAGTATCTTTCATTGAAGTCAATAGAAATGGAACATGGGAGCTAACCAAGGCCCCTTATGAAAGGTGACCCAATGGCAAAAGCAAGGAAAGGTGTGCCTGCATCTCTAGATCTATTGGTCTGGATCTTCTGAAGTCACCAAACCTGTGAAAAGCAATTCAGCAGCTCCTTTCTGAATACAATTGAGTATTTTTAATACTAATTTGTAAGGTCTGAAAGAGAACTACATTAATACAAATATAGACTAGAATAATAGTATTTTTTAAATCCCCTTAGGCCAATAATGGACTGTCATCAGGAAGGGGAAAAAAAACCTCTGTTGAAACATCTTTCCTCTCATGGTCAATGTTTTATGCAAGATGTAATACATTAATAATTAGAAATCCAGTGTGGTTATGATTCCTGCTCATTTCTACCTTTCCTTTCCGGTCTACCCCAAACACCAGAATCTCACAGGCAGATAATTCACAAATGATTCCAAAACCAGCCCACCAAGTCATTTTATTAGAGGCTGAAGGGCTAAAATTCCTAACCTTTAAGTGGTCACACAGCAAGTGTGTAGAAAAAAAAACAATGCTGGATAGTTCTTTGACAGTATTTTAGCATTTTACATTGAGTAAAAAGAATCAAGCGGAACATTGAATTCTTGCCCATGAGTTTATCCAAGAGGCAAAAGCAAACAAACAAACAACAACAGAATCAGAAAGTTAAATACCAAACATTGAAAGTAATGGAAAAAAACAAGTTTAACTGCAGTTCACATGAAAACAGAGAAACAGAAAAGCAGTTATTCTGAAAACATACACAGATAGATTTAGATTTAGAGAAAGGTGCATTTCATCATTCCTTGCTTTTATCAGCAAACCTGGAGAGATGCTGAGTATTTAAAGGCCTGAATTTGGAAAAATCCTATGCAAATTCCCCAGGTTGCCCAGGGAGGTATTGAGGCCCCATCTCTGGAGATCTTCAAGGTCAGGCTTGACAAGGCTCTGAGCAAGCTGATCTAGCAGAGGATATCCCTGCTCACTGCAGGGGGGTTGGACTAGATGACCTTTGGACGTCCCTTCCATCTCAAACCATTCTATGACTCTATGAAAAATAGGATTGTGACTGATACAGCAACAATTTAATCTTCACGAGGAAATGGAAAGCACAAGCCCTTTCAGAACTCCATGCACATATTTAACAATGCCAACTGCAAAAAATACAACTGCAGTTTGCCCACTGGCAAGGGGGTACCAAAGCCCTGGAAAATCCTACAAATAGTGGCAAAGTCTTTTCATGCTAAATAATGTCTGTGACAGAAATTAAGCCAGTTTGAGGGTGATTATATGCAGGAAGTAATAAAGAAAGAGAGTTGGCATCAGACTCAGCAGAAAGTCTTTAACACCCAATTAACATAACTAGAAACAGCAGGAAAACATTTTAAAATTTATTGAAATCAGGCCACCAGTGCATGCATTCTATCTAGGTGTCTTCCAATATGAAACTCCCTAGCATATCAATCAGCTTTACAGAATGACTAATAAATTTTAATATTAATGTTGAAGTTCATATTAAAGCATTTTACAGCAGGAACAACTGGGCTTGATACTGATTTACTGTAGTAAGGTTAATGAGTATTCATTAATTAACTTGAAGACAGCAGAACTGATAGGAAGCCAGTATTAGAAACTATAATAAATACTCAGTATACATCAGATCGTGAAGTTCCACCTTCTCTGTGCAAAGAGAGGGAGTCCTAAAAGATATCTGAACTCCAGCCCTAACTTCACTTGCACTTATGGTTACAACTGGATGAAGTTGAAAAGAATGTTCTCTTATCACCCTAAACTACACACGAGTACTGAAAAGTCATTAAAAGACATGACTTGTGAAAATATGCTTGTATTGCAACACATTAAGCCAAGCCACCACCTATCGAAACTGCACAATTCAGAAAGCCTTTTTGCATCAGTCTGATGAAATTGCATTTACGGAAGGAATCTCATAGGCAAAAACTTATTATGTTTTAGAATCATAGAATGCTTTGTGTTGGAAGGAATCTCTAAAGGTCATCTAGTCTGATCCCTTCTGCAGTAAGCAGGGACACCCTCAATCAGATCAGGTTGACCAGAACCCTGTCAAGCCTCACCTTGAATACCTCCAGAGATGGGGTCTCAACCACCTCCCTTGGGCAACCTGTTCCTGCGTTCTACCACCCTTATGGAAAAGAACTTGGTTCCTAACATCCAACCTAAATGTACTCTTCTCTAGTTCGAAACCTCATCCTATCACTGCAGGCCTTTGCAAACAGCCTCTCTCCATCCTTCTTGTAGGCCCCTTTCAGGTACTGGAAGGCTGCCATTAGGTCACCCCAGAGCCTTCTCTTCTCCAGGCTGAACAACCCCAGCTCCCTCAGCCTGCCTTTGCAGCAGAGGTGTTCCATACCCCTGACCATTTTTGTGGCCTTCTTTGGATCTGCTCCATCACGTCCATGTCCCTCCTGTGTTGAGGGCTCCAGAGCTAGACACGGTGCTCCAGGTGAGGTCTTACCAGGGCAGCATAAAGTGGCAGAATCCTCTGTCCATCTGCTGGCCACGCTTCTTTGGATGCATCCCAGGAGGCCACTGGCCTTCTGGGCTGCAAGCACACACTGCTCATATCCAGCTTCTCATCCATCAGCACCCCCAAGTCCTTCTTGGGGACCCTAGGGCTGCTTTCTATCAGCTCATCCCACAGCCTGTAGATGGTGAGGATTGCTCCAACCTAGGTGCAGGACCCTGCACTTGCTCTTGTTGAACCTCAAGAGGACTGAAGAAGAGCTGCAAATTTGATGTGCTACCCAATAACATTCAGATGACTGAAGAGCTCCTCGAGTACTTTTGTGGATCTTGCCAAAAAAGATATCATTATAAAGAACTCATATTCCCTTAGCCTCCAGTCATGAAAACCGAGATATAAATCCAAAGAAGTCAACAGGCCTCTTTATTACCAATAAAACTGCTAATAAAGCAAGGAAATAAACATATTTCTGAACTATTTCCTTAAAGTCAAGCACCAATCACTAGTTAGATTGATGGTAATTATTCAGTCCTAAAATCTGTTTTTGCCTTGGCTGAAAAAAAATAAAGCTACAGCTAAAAAAAAAAACAAAAACCAAAAACAAAACCCAACAATCTTAAGTCCCAGCCTTGCAATAAACTTGAATTTGTTTTCTATTACAGCATGTGGGTTTTTGCTGATGCAAGTACCACCAGAAGAAAAAGCCTTGACTTGATTCTGTGCTTGACTCACAGGCAAAGGTAGTAGCATTAGCTTTAAAGTGGCCCAACACTTTCTATGACACAGTTCCTTTTAAATTGCATTTGCAACATTTTATTCTTTATTATTTGGCATGAAATTATGTATAGCAGTACCTGAACACTCGCTGTGAGTGAGAAACACGTTAGTCTACCAATGTAAAGAACAAAAGGTACTTTCTTGTAAGTCTTGTTTCATGACACGAATTTATGAATTTGGAGGGGGCCGCCTGTGGTACAGAGAGATGTCATTTGCAGTCTCACTAGCTCCTCCAAATCAGCCAGGTTATAAGATAATGAAAGCATAGTACTTCAGAATTACTACTAGAGAGACCCACTCAATATGGCTAAGATCTTGTCCACACCTGACTTGCTCCAGAGCATGGAACTACATGAGATGCCCCAAACGATTAACAATTTGGTGGGAAAGGCAAATCTCAGATTGTGCATTAACGCAGAGTTTGATTTCCTCTTGGTCCTGAGCACTTACCATAGTCAGTTATGGAAAGCACATAAAGGTACAACCATTTTCTTTATCTGGGAAAAGTATCACAGAAAGCTTAAAAAGAAAGACACCAAAACAAATACCGGAGAATCACCACAATGAATACTGGCATTACAAGATGCAGGAGAGGAGAAACAGAACTGAGAACACAGAAGACAAGAAACAAAAGAAATGAGGAGGGAAGACAGATGTGGTGGGGAGCTGTGGCATGATTCAGGAGGAGTACAACGGCAGGGACAGAAAACTATATTCTGTCCCCAGAAGTACCCTCTTCTTGCTCAGGGTGAGGAAGCAGAAATGAGAGGCAGCAACCAAGTAGGGAGGGGCAGAATTCATGATGAAATGATGAATGAGAGATGAAATCAGAGGAGGTTTTGAGCAGAGTCCTGAATGCCTTAGATCTGCAACTCCTTCTCCCATGAAGATGCCTGATGCCAGCACTGCAGCACACAGAAAGCAACAACCAGCAGGAAGGACTTCACTAACTCACCTGGCAGAAGTTTGCACTGCTTAGGCACCTTTGATGCCTGAACAAAGCTCTAGCCTAATTTTAGCTCCATATCAAATCTGCAAAGTCTATCTTAATAAAACACCTATGAAGTTCAGTTTACACAACACAAACAAAACAATTCCACAGACCTGAGATGGCCAAACAAAGCCATTTAGAGGTTAGCAGAGAAAGCAACAAATAGGTTATGATTCCAAGGCATTAGGACTTCTGAACTCTGTCCTCTGTGACCTCAGACAAATAACGCTACTCATGTTCTCCATGCCTCTGTCTCCTCATGATTATCTTTTATGGAGAACATTTTGAGAGCAATGCATGAAAGAAGAGCACAGTATCATTGTTCAGACTGATATTGAAATGCATGTGAAAAAGGGATTAATATGGGAGAATCAAGGTTTTCAAGGATGAAGTCACTAGGTGAAAATCAACTATGTTTAAAATAGAGCTAAGTGTAATGTATTTGATACTATACAGACTCCAACTACTGTTCATGTCAGGATTCTTTTAAGCAACAGAAAATTTACAGCCCTACATATTTTCCTTTGGATAGCTCGTTATTTCTTCTGACATTCACAGAGTTCTATTTCTCTTTTGCAGTGAGGAAGAAGCACCTGCATTTCTTCAGTCATTTATAATATTCAGCTCCTGCTTTTGAACTTGCCTTTGCCCCAGTTTCTTGTCATCACTGCTTAGTTATCAGCATGGGGAAGTAAGCAAGTAGCTTTCTCTCTTCCCTCAGGCAAGACCATTGCTGCGCTTTGATTTGCGTCACAGAAACAAAAAAAGCAGAACAGCTGCAGACCTTAATTGCAGAAACCACGTATGTGAAGCTGCAGCTCAGTTTCACTGTGCTCTTCCAGCTAGAAAAATTATTAAAGGCCCAGCCTTGCTTACCCAAAAACACGCTTCCTGTGCTGTACGTTAGAATGGTGTACAATTTTTTTTTCAGATACAGTGAAATATGGAAAATAAAAAACAGGAATAGATTTCAGTAGGATGAAGGCAAATCTATGAAACATGGAGTGTTCCACCTGAATGCTTCCCCCAAGTGTGCTGAGGCAGCAAAACCATCATTGCATGTTCCTGTTCATCAGCCCTCTCCTCAGCGAGGATGAACACACACAGGCAACTTCTGTTTGCTAAGGTGGGTTACTGTAGGGGGAAGGGTTGAGTGCCTTGAGTGTAGGTAGCACATTTATGTTAATACATACAAGATCAAAGAGTCACATTTGCAGCAAGAGGGAGACAAGTAGGTTTGAAAACACATCCCCAGTTCCTGGGGACATCTTTCCCCAGGTCTGAGCCATTAAGTCTCTTTCACACATATACGCCCTTCTTTCCACATTCCTAAGTGTAATCCCACAACAAAACCAAGACTGGCTTCCACTACATGGACATACATAGACATGCATGGTTTCCACTGCATGGACTGAGAAGCTTGTCTTGTTGGAAATTCTCAAACAGTGAAAGCTGTTGCTGTGATCCAGCCTTGGCCAGAAAAATGATGACTATGACCAGACCAATACTAATTTAGAGTGAAAAATACATGCCTAAGTTTATCACCTTAAGCTTCTCTATATACTACTGTTTTTCCTAATGAAATATTTTCTTTCAGATATACATCCCTGCTGGATTTGAATGCTTGTTTTGAGGGTTTTGTGAAGACATGGATCTGTTAACATACTGTCCAAGTTATCAGATGGTCCCACAGGGTATTTTAAGATGTAGTTTATTAGGTAGTGTCTTACACAAAGACAATTTTATATTGAGAAGCATCATCATCTAATGAGAGTAATCTTTTGCTTCTGAAGAAAAAAAAATAATTAATACTGAAATGGATAATGCATAAGTATATTAATAATGTGAGTGAGGATAAGGGGGTCAGGCTTATTCTTTAAGCAATACCAGATCCTCATTTAATCAAACCTCAAAGCACATTTAAAATATATTTTTCCATATAGAATCCAAAATGCAATGTAGAAAGCAGCTAACGTACTAGGAGAGGGCCATCGATTGTAGTCATGAGCAACATATTGATTTATTACATTAGGAAGAAAGACTGCAGTACCTCAAAGAGCTAAAGGTAAAACTCTTCTAGACAGTGTTGCAGTCTTGTTTAAAAATGTTTTGATGCGGATGAAATTTGCATGTTACAAAACCACAGTTACTACCTTAAGAACACACACATACAAAAAAAAAAAAAATCCCTTTTGAAGCACTGTTTCATTTTTTCAAAGAACAAATTTCCAGTAAAATAAAAGAGGAAAACAAGCTACTAAGGTCTGTTTTTGATGGAATTTTCATAATTATTTTCATCCCATTACTTGTTTATACTGGATGAATATGCTTCAGATTTTCATTTTTACTGTCTTGTTCTAAGCAGGTTCAGCCCCCTTCTGGGAAGAGCTCAATTCTGCCATTAGTGCATGGATGTCAGTCAGAAATACAGCTTTTTCCATATTCAAGGCCATTGTTTAACATACCAAATAATTCTGGCTTAAAGCATAGAGCTGTCCATTTTTATGAGCACTCATTTTTGTGCCTTAAGATCAAGCTATTTGCTCTAAAGGGCTACTATGACTTCTGCCCATGAACATGCTTTGTTCCCAAATCTCCCAGAACATAGGAAGCAACAGCCTGATAGGAAAAAGGGAAACACGAGGCAGAAACCTTTGTATCAGAGCTATTGTCACATGTTTGCTGCCAGGTCTAGAACGTACTTTGGGGATCACAGTTGACGACTTATTCTAATCAAGTTTATCATGGGAAATTTTAAGAAACATGGAGGATAACAATGTTTTCCACCTACACTGAAATTTTCTGAAGGCAAGAGGCCTAATGATCAGTTTTCTTCTTTTGGTAAATATGTATATAGGCTGTCTTTTGGGTTTGACTTGGATGATATTTTAAGTCTTTTTAGTGGCAACCACTGGCTAAACCAAACATTCCCCTTTTCCTGAAACAGTACCTCTATTTTATGGGCTCTGAAGCATCCTTCCTTTCCCTGTCTACCCTTCAAATGCAACTCGGTTCTGCTGATATGCTGATTCAAGCTCTTCCCCACACCTTCAGGGACACTCATAATTTCTAACAGCCCATCTCAGTCTTTGACTACCAAAGCAGTATTTCAGCAAGTAGTATCACCTAGACACTCCACTTTCTGGTCTTATGTGGACAAAATAAAACAGTTTGGTGGTATCTCTAATCATCACAGATTTATGGACAAGAGAGACAGTTCAGGACCAGTTGGACCATGTGCAGAAAAATATGGATCTGTTCTTAAACACAACTGGCAAGAACAGGGGACTAAGTTCGTTCCTCCATGAGCAGTCAAAATTTTTACACCAAGGATGAACCTGACTATGAAGAGTGCTGGATGAATTCCACATCTGTCTTTCAGATGAGTACCTAATGTACCTTGATTTCATTCAAGTTTAACAAAAGCATCACAGAAGAACAAGGCATGCATGCTGGAAAGGCACCAAATGGTGACATGTTTGCACTGCTGCTTGGCTAGAACAATACGGCATTTATCAAAAGTTAAACATTTACTCAAAACAGGGCTTCTGAACATTTTCTGTCACAGTGTAAATTGCTGTAATACAGCATGAAGTTCTATACAGAGGAGCACACACAATGAAAGAGGTAAACCAACCCTGCTAACTTGACCTAACTATTTGTTTGTTTTGGGGTGGTATTTTTGTGAGCATGGGGAGAGTGGGATAGGACTACTCCATGTTTGTTTTCAAGAAGGTAATAAATTACAACATCTTTCCTCTTCGATTTCACCTTGATCTAACTTAGTCATGAAAATAAACCAAACCAAATCAAACCACCCAAAGATGGTCGTACAACAAAGCAGTTGACTTGGGCTTTGTTAACCTGTGGCCCTGTTCCAGTTTCAGCTTTTGTGTCTAGTGGCCTAAACAAAAAGGAAGAGCCAGAAAGAAAACTACACAGCCAAAACAATTGGTTGTACAACACATATCAGTACAGCTTCAACCAAATCATCCTGATTCTAGATGACAAGGAATTTGTCATAGGGCAGCATACTGTGACTTGGGCAACAACAACTTAAGGTCTTTGGATAGAAATCTAACCTCATTTTAGAAGGGCATGTGCTGGTTCCAAGAGAGGGTCATCAGGAAGCTCTGCCACACAAAATCTTAGTGGCTTTTCTCTAGCATATACACTTTTAAGATCAGTATTGTTATATTGCTGTCTTGTCAGCTGAGTGATGCTGGTATTGCTATAGCAAACTCTCAAGGAATTTAGTCACAGCTTTACTTTAGCCAATTCTTGAGACACATACACTACCAGCCTCCAAAGACAAGGGATTGGCCTGAAGTTTCTGGATAAAAGGGTGTAACTTGCACAGTTCTTCTTACTACCACTGCTCCAATGTTTATGTATTTACGAACACACACAAAAATATACAGAGACAAGTCACCTTAGGCCTCTCCAATGAGGAAAATGACAGAAAAGCCTCCCCCACCCTCAAATGGCAGAGGAACAACAGGCAGAGGAACAACAGTGAGATAAGCATATAGCCTATAGCTTCCAAATGTATTGACTGTCCTGCCCTATAGCCAATAGTGTGTTTCTTTCATTGAATTGTCATCTGATGAAGACCAAAATGAATTAGTCCATCCACAGAACTCAAACAGCACAGAAATGGATTTAGACAGGCGCCACTGATGCATTTACATAATTACCTTATGTGCAAGGTCAAAATGTGCTGTACTAAATCCTCCATGTGTTGCAAACAGGCAATTTGTGTAGGACAAAAGCATGAGCCCCATTGTTTTCCTCACCTGTTACAGCAGCCTCATCAAGACCTTCATTACAGGAACAGGATATGTGATTAGAGTGAAAAACAATATAGACTTCCTCCTCTCCTAGCAGAACTGGAGGCCTGGTGGTGGCCCTGCTTTTCATTAGATTCAACAGAACTGTGATGGTTTGGGTCAAGCTTCTGTCACAATTAGCTGCTTTCAGAAAATGTTAAAAATTTTAACTCCCTCCCATCCTTAGTGGTACATTTCAGGACACCAGCCTTTCGTTGCCATTCAGCAAGCCATTTCTCCTCACAGGCCACCAGCTCTCCACCCCTCAGTCCTCCTCACAGCGCTGTGGTTTCATTTACGTGGGGCTCATGTTTCTGCCATCTGCCCACCAATATTGGTGGTAAGGTTGGAAAAAGCAGAGAACAAAGTAGATCTTGTCTCTCCTTCCACCAGCCAATAGGAAGCCTGTACTGGTACCCAGCAGGCAGTCTCTGTATCAACAACTAGTAAGTAGGCTGTGAAAGTTAAAACCAGCAAAAGATCTTCTCATTTCTAAGAAATAATTTAAACAGAGACTATATCAAGAGCTGAAAAAGAGCCTATGGAAAATGAAGTAAGAAAAGCCAGACCCAACATTCAGATAGCAACCCCCAGACCCTGACCAAGCCACTGCTGTGACTGGAGCAGCAGAGCTGGTCAGGCTATCCTTGGAAGGGCACAGACACACACAGTCTGTGGGTCCAGATTTGCAGTGATTTAATAAACGTTCTGTCTGATAGACTGTTTGTTCTTGGCTGGTGCAGTTGCATCACAGACCTGCTAATGGCATAACAGTGGAAGTTTTGTCACAGTCATACTTTCCTGTTACAGCAGTCGGGAAGAAAAGAGAGCTACTGGGAAGAAACCATAATTAAAAAGCAAATATGTTTGTGTCCACTGAATTAACACAGGCAAAAACTATGTCAGAAGAGGATGCAAAACATAAATATGGTCAAAAGCTTTTCCATAAATGGAAATTCTTTATCAGGAGCTTGGGGGAGGCACATAGGTAATTATCATCTCCCATTTAGTTTCAGCCTGTGTAAGCAGCTAGGACTGAAGACACCAATTTCAGTCAGTAAAGTCACTTGCTTCACACTACAAGTAGACACTGAAATGCTAATAGGTGATATCTATGGGTTTAGTATAAAATAAAAATATCTGAACAGACTAAAAGGAAATTTCCAAAGCTAGACCTTATGTCAACAAAAACCAAAAATACCACCAGGTGCTCCATCACCCCTTCAAATTGGAGTCCACCTTCTTTTTCCAGCACAATGGGCCATAAAGCAGGAAAAAGTCCAAAATTGGATTCCACACAATGAAGCATTTCTGAGTAAGTGCTAGCAATCTGAAGATAAGCCCCAGTTGAATGTTTAGTAAACAGCTGCTGGGATAAAAAAAACATGTATGACACAAACCAACCAAAATACAGGTATTGGTCCCATCTCAAGGTGATTCACAGTCTACTTGCATTACACAGCTCCTTTATCAGTTAGTAAAGAAGCAAAAAGAAGGTGTGATTGCAGACTGGAAAGATTTCATTGGTTAAAAAGAAAGTAATTTAAGAAGCATTAAAAGAAGAAATAAATCAGAGAATTAAACCAAATCTTGTAAATTTTGGGATTAAAATAAATTAACATGGTTTTAAAATTAAAAACATCCCAGATTAAAACTCAGTCAGCTACACCATTAGTACATTCCTCCCAGACCAAATGGTCTGAGGAATTTAAACATTTGGCATCATATAAAATGTGCTATTCCTGGCAGGACTTCGAAACAGGGGAAGTGAAAGGGCCAGCAAGACAGGCAGAGCAACAGGGCCAGCCTCAAAGGAGGTGGGGGAAGGGGCTGTAGGGCTGCCCTGCCAGATTTTAATCACAGGCTGGCTGTCGTCTTTCACCACTAAGCAAAAGCACATTATGCTTAAACTCAGTATGCACCTCTCCAAGTCAGCCCCCTTGCTGCTTACTTGCTCTTTTCTCCTACATAAATAGCTAATGAGCTTTCAGTCACCTTTAACATGTTCATTAACATGACCCTTAGGAGTACAGGTGCTAATAACTACCTGCACCATGCAGCTCTCTACTACATGTCCTGGCTGCAGTTGCCACTTCAGCCATCTGCTATTGGTCTAACTGGGTCGACAGTCGGTTATGAGCACAGGCTATTTGCTGGTATTCTACATCCCAAACCCAGATCATCAGCCTGCCCTTGGATTGAACTACAGCTCTGGTACATGTTGCAATTTGTTGGAAATCCACAGCAAGTTCAGTCATGTAATGTTTCCTGGTGACAACATACAGACGTTTTTTTTTGTTCATTTAATTAAAAAAAATATAAAAGCCATGAGTAGGTTGATATCCCTTTTATGAGGCTTAAAACATGAAGAAGTTCTGAAATACAAAATATTGCATCTTTTCCTTTTTTCCATGCTATGAAAAGTAGCTTTATGCACAAGATTATCTTCTAACACCTGAGCAGTCGGTCCTCCTCAGTTGGATGGAAAGAATTAGGAGGCATCTTTCACACACACCAGCAAAAAAGGAAGAAAGCAAAGAGAACTGAGAGACACATAGAAAATAAAAACCGAAACTCCAAAAGGCCAGCAGGGACTCTTTTTTCCCCACAGGAAACACAAAGCACTTCTTGGTTGGGCTTGATTTTTTTGATGCTCTGATAATTCATTGCAAGGATACTGCTTCTTCCAATTTTCAGAAAGAACCTCTGTATCTTAGAAAACAAGGCAACTCACATCAAGTATATAAAAGAAATCCTCTACTGGATTCCTGGGCAAATGGAAAAGAAGGACTATGAAGTTACTGTCACCTGTTCAAACAAGCTACATAGCAGAGGGTGCCACGTGCCAGCTCCATCACACAACTTTAGGTAATTCTGTTCATTGCCATAGATCGATCCTCGTGCACTCAAAATGCCTTGAAGTCAGCCTTCATGAGTTAGTGTTAGACATTGATCTGTGCTTCCATAACAGAAGGTCATTATACCTGTCACTCTTCAAGGACTGGAGAAGTGAGAGTTTGACTGCATAGCAATCATTCACTCCAGCCAAAGAGGAAGAAATGCTATACAGTGCTTGGGAATAGGCTTGTTCTGCTTCTCTACAATTAATCAAGTTGCTTCCCAAAAGGGCCTAAAGACTACTTCTTACTGAAGAGCAAGTTATGCCTAAGGTGCTTGCAACTATTCCAGAACATGTTCAAGAGTGCTGAGCCACCTCATGGTAGTAGCTCATGGTGGTCCTGGGTGCCTGCATCCTGAGGCTAAAAATCCAGGCCTCAAATGCACCCTCCCCTGCCCTGATTCCTCTCTACTCCCCACATTGCTGACCCTGTGTGACACAGCTAAAATTGAGCTCTCCAGCTCCAGGCACCCACCAAGACCACTCTAGGCAATCACAAAGATAAGGGAGCAGCCTTGGGATGGGGAGAGAGGGAGGGGGCAAAGGACAGAAACTGACTCTGCAGGCAGTTTTATAGAGATGCAGACATCATGGGACTGAAATAACAAAAATTACACTTTCCACTACACCTCTTAGACCTATCTAACCTCTGGAGGTCTCTAACTTTATGGGTTTTAAAGGCACCTGGTCTCAAACTATGACAGTGACAGATCACAGGGACCATCATTTCTGTAGCTTTACTGAAGATGATCATCCATTTGATGCCTCCGGAGTCATTTCTCTTCCATGGATTAGTATAGACCACAGTGCAAAGGATCAAGGAAAGAGACATGGATCTGCTATGGCAAGACTCTTTAGATAAAAATATAAAACATTTAGCAAAACATGTTGGTAGAAATACCTATATGATTAATTTCAAGAAACAAACACAATAAACCAAAGAAAACCCACAACATTTTGCCTTAAAAATGGGTTTGTTTCTTTTTAATAGTGATTCTCAATTATTTTCAGACTATGCTTTAAGTTTCATCAACTGGTGTGTGGGGTCTATTTGGTTTTGAAAATGCCCTTTAGCACTAGAATAGTAACTTAATGATGCAATGTGTTTTACGTGGTAGCACTAGATGACAATACAAGCATCACACTGTGTGGCATGCTAGGAAGTCAGCCAAATGTATTCCCTCCACCAGAAGAGTCCAACTAGTTGTCAGAACTCATTTTTTTTCCTAGCTGTTATGAAAGAAGTTGAAATATACTTTATCCTGCTCTAACATGTTTATGATTTAATTGACAAAAGGAAAGCAATATTGTATTTATTTTTTTAAACAGTTTCCAGCTTCAGGAGTCTCAGGTTACAGAAGTGAAGCCAAGTAAGGAGCACAGGATCATCAGCGATCTGAAGATGAGCAGCAAGAGAGAACGAAGTATAAGAGAGCATACGCACTCCTATATGTGTTACTATACACAATGCATAAGTACAGCTTGGCCAATTAATCTTGCACTTAAACTCCCATTATTGAAGCACAGATTAGATGCAGTTAACTAAAAAAAAATACCTTCTAATGTTGCTTGCTGAGTAAAACATACTACACCTATACAACAGCAATAGAAACATTTACCAAAATTCACTGAGACCACTGTGCTAGCTGAATAGGTTAACTGTTAGAGAAGAGAGCAGAGGGGTGCACTAGCATCTCACTGTCATTCTGCAGTCCCTGAAAGTTTGATAGGCTGAAGTGGATCTACTCAGTTCATAGAGCTGCTCCAAAACAGATGCAGCCATTTTCAGATGTACTGTAGGTTTCTTCTTTGTCCTCTGCAGCATCAAATGCTGCTGACTACAGCTGGAAAAGTGGTACAGAATGGGAGCAAGCCCTGGCTTCTACCAGAACAAACCCACTTAAGAGAAGTTATTAAAAAATATCTTCTCCATTTCACCCTTGAGAATACTTAGTGACTCTCAAAAAAAAATTTATAGTCACTGTAGATCTGAGCATGAATGCTAAAGCCAGCAATTAAGTCCTGCCTTTTCTACATAGACTACAACACCACAGCATAATACAGGAATCAGTATAGAAATAAGAAGCAACTACTCTTGAAGCATTCTCAATGTTTTATTTTTTTTTTAAATTGCTTCCATCTTCAGGCCAACAACAGTAAGGAAGGAAGGAAGGAATTGTTTCATTTGGCATTGTCTTGTATCAGAATATTTACCAAACAGCTCCTACAGTAGAGCTTTTTCACGGTGATTCATTTTATTGCATCAAAGCCCCCACATACTGCCCCTGTAGATATTCGAACTACATATGAGTCATGAAACCCCTGAATGTGGAATTTCAGGGGAAAAAGAATAGAAACCAACCAAACAAAAAGCGTATATTATCATTACTTAAGGGGGGCTGAAAAACAAGAAGAATACATGAATAAATCATGTGCAAGTAAACAAAGTCCTTGTCTTGTCAAGTACAGCTGTTCTACAGCATTTATAAAGTCTCTAGTTACATAGTTAGGGCTATTTCCCCAAGGAAAGAAATATACTGTATTGCACAATATGGGAGTATGTACACATAGGGAATACACACTGACTTATTAGCAGTGAGAAAATAAAACAAAATAACCTAGCAATCTACAACAATTCTAAGCAAACAACCAACCTAACGCTGTCAGAGAGTTTGCAAAGATGAATACGCTGGAGTCAGTATTCTTACAATGTCAACATTTGACTCATTGTGTCAGACATCTACCTATGCATAACTGATGTTACCTCTTTGAAGCAGTTACAGACTACTAGAAACTGCAGACACGAAGTAAATCATTGTCCTTGCTCAATCTAAAATAGAGAACAAGCTGTTCTGCTCTACTCTGGCTTTCTCATCCACGTTCAGCATGTGCATTGACTTGGTGTATGTGTCATCTGTTGACCTATCCATTCCTGCACAGAGATTTGAATACAAGACGTTAAACAACAATTATTCTAGCATTAAAAGATGTCCAACAAAGCCAGTATGTAGGAAATAGATGAAGTAGAGCACACTGATGATGTAGAACCCTTACATGGGCCATGGGGTTGTTCAATTTAAACATTAAGTCAGAGAGCACCATTTTCCATTTAACTCCACGCTCTCCATAGAGCTCTCCGTTTTCTCAGGACAACAACAAACAACTAAAACTCCAGCAAACTAAGCGGGAAGTAATCTTTTCCAGCACAAGACACTGGCATTCATTTGCCACCTCTGAAGCAAGCATCTAGCTAAAAGCACAGTCTTCTAAGACCCAAAACATCTCAACTTGATGCAGTGCAGTACAGAGCTAGTCCAAATACCTAGAACAACACAGCTGAAGAGTGAGCCAGGGTTCATTTGTTCAATCAGAGAAAAGTCACATTGCTTCTGATAGAAAAAACAGTTCAGATTTATCCATGTAGCAGTTTGGACATATGTTTCTTTAGCACTATGTAAGTACCATAAACAACTATCTTACTCCTGTGTTTAGTTCCTTCAGGTTTTTTTCATCACCCGAGTCATCTCATCTGTTGCAAGACTGGGTTTCTGCCTCATGTTTACAGCTGATCCCAGCGTGACGACTTCATTCTGAAAATGAAAAATCCCTGCTTTCCAGTTCAAGAAAGCAAACCATTAGTCAGAGCAATCTCCTGGCAATAAGAAACCACTGATTGAGTCTTTACTCCACCCAATTCAAAGGTCAGAGAGTAGTTTTCCATCCTACATTACTCTCTACTATGCAGACCAGGAAGCTGAACCAAGTCTTCCACATCTCAAGCCAGTTACTTAACTGCCTACCACACATCTGCATACTCGCGTGCACAAACTTTCTCTCTCAATTTCTTCAGAACTCTCTCTTCCAAACATATTACCTCCAAAACACATCATCAAAACTGATGAGTCTTGCAAAAGACTCTGGCTCCAAAAAGAAAAAGCATTTCAACAAAATTTCAAATCCAAGTTCTCTGAGTAACATTAGTATAGTCAGCAATTGCCAAAAAAACAAAACCGAAGTGTACTGGCAGAGTAATGCAAGGCCATGAGCTAATTAGGATAGGAAACAGACTTCTGTGGTATTAAGTGAGTATTGCACAATGCTTGTGAGGTTTCAGGTGATCATCAGCCTTCACCGTTTCACTGCCATGCATCTATAGCAAAAGCTATGCACACAATAAAGTTGCTCTCACATTTTCAGGAGTTTGTAAAAAAAACAAACAAAACAAACACAAAACTTGTCAGGAGAAAAAGGTTTCTGTTTAGAAAGCCATTTTACTCCCATTGACTGTGGGAAGAGGAAAAAAAAAAGAATCAGAAGCCAAATTTCTACTTCTTTGCCTTCTTGAATGAATCCATTATGAAGCTGAAAAGGAGATATAATTAAATCGGTTCCACTTACTAACCAAACCCTACCTGTTTCTCTGCCAGCGACACCATTCCTTCTCGTTCCCAAAGGAGTGTTGGGAGGAGGGAGAGAAAAAGAGCAAAACTAGATTTTAAGAGCAGGAAAGCAGAGGTTTCTTTTACTTTCTGTACTCAATGAAGAAAAAAAAAAGTAAGGAAAAGAAATAAAGAGCAATATCAAGGCTTTCATTAATGCCAAGTCACCACTGCTACCACTCCTCCTGAGGATGCAGGATATCACATGCAGAACTCCTGGATACTAAAAATGCATAAATAGTCTAAAAGAGCTTCAGCTGAATTGTACTTTCACAGCAAAAGCTGGATCACTTCCAAGAAGAACCATGAAACTGAGACTTTCTGTATATCACAGCCATTAAAATATGCAGTAAGCTAAATGACTGCAAGGAAACCCTGTACTGTGGTAGCCTCTGCTAAACCTCATAACCATCTCATTTCTCCTCAACTGTTGTATGAGGGGAGAAAAATTATTACCCACTGAAAATTAAGAATCAGCTTCTTTAAACAGATGAGTCAGCAGATGTAAACTTCAGCAAAGCTAATTCCCCAAGCTGCTGACATCACCACACACATACAGAGACCACCTATGAATTACTGCAAGCATGCTGGCATCCTGAAAAACAGGGGATAAAGCAGAACAGCCTGTGACGGTAGGTGACATTTTACAGTGATTATCCAGGGTAACAGAGCCTCTGGTTACCTCAAATATTCTGAGTACTATAGTTTTGTTCCTCAGAAGTTTTCATGTAAAATCGGCTCACACCTAGTTGCTCTTGACAATGTGCTTGGCCTTCCTCCTGTGTCCAAAATGGGTTCTAGCACTGTTTGGCTCTGCCGTAGCTGCTGAGATCAAAGGGGAACCCACTTCTGCAGAGGCACAAGTCACTGCAGCCCAGAAGGCCACCACTGCTCAGAGACACACAGTCGGCAACTGCCTTTGCCAACTGCTTTGGGGTGGCTCAGGTACTGCTAAAGATTGGCAGCTGGGGAACCCTGACTGTCAAATTGCATCACCCTCAATGTGAATTTTAGCAGTGAATGAAACCAGCACTGTAGCCAACCAGTTGGATTAGGAAAAGAAGGAGCACACAACGCTCTCCATATGCTCACTGCAGATAATATCAAAAACACACAACTGCACGGTGCCCCACGCCACAAAAGAAAAATGCCATTACTAAAATGATTTGCTGATAAAACCCCTCGGGTCTCATTTGGGCCCGACAGGAGCCGCTGGTGTAGGGCTGCTGCCAGGCTTGGATAGAGCTGTAAGGCTGTGTCACACCTGACCACAAAGTGGCCCAGAGCAGCGTCAGGCCATGACACTGCCTCCCACCACTTGGTTCTGCCCCAAGCTGCACTTACGCAGGACGAAAGGGAAATACAGCATCCCCCATCCCTGAACCTCTGTGTGCTGCTTGATCTTCACAAAGCTCAAGAGTTGCCCAGCCTAATAATAAATCACGCTGCCATCGCTGTCCTGACAGTACAATGTAGGTTGTTCGCATTCACTACTGGACACATATTATGCCAGTTCTCGTCCAGTGAGTTAAAAAGAAAAATAAATCTCAGCTGCTAATAGCAGTGACTTTCCAGTCTAAATAGCTGCAACATTTCTTAGGAATTTATTTATTTTAAGATTGGCATAATTCTGACCTAGAGGAGTCCTGTTATGCCAAACACAGTAAGTTAAACCCACAGCCACGTTTGAAATAGGCATCTGGCTTACTAATAAATGACTTTGCATTTTGCTCTCTACCTACATGCCAGTAGAGGGGAAAATCTCACCATGGCAATGCCCAGAGCCTTAACAAATTTCTTTGACAGTAAAAACTTAATACCACCTCACAGACACAGAAAACGTTTGCAATATGGACAAGATGGATAAACTCAGAAAATCTCAGCAAACTGTTCTTTACTTTTACTTCTATTTCTTTAAAGAAGGGGAGACAAAGTGGATGAAGAAGCTTCTCACTGTTTTGCAGATTAAGATGACTGACAAATGAACAGCCAACCAGAGACACTGAATGCATTACAGATTGCCTCTAACTTTCTAATGAAAAGAACTGTGTTGAACCATGCAAAGCAGACAGCAAATCTGACTTGAAAACAGATCAATCTGCATTTTACTGTAAGCAGTAAACAGAAGAAAGGGATTTGGGTTGGTTTTGTTTTGGGGTTATTTTTTAAGTATAATGAACAAAACCCATTTTTCCCACCTGCCATCAAACTGACTATCTGCCTTTTGATACTTGTACCTTTTAGAACAAATACACTATTGATCACTTTCCTAATAAGCATTTGGTGCTTCCCCAGTAAATGTGTAGCCAGTTTTTATTTGAAGCACCTGTGCAACACATGCACTGCCAGCCTGAGAGAAAAGCTCATCCTTAGTGAGACAGAGCACAAATCAGAAGATTCAGCATGGATGATTACAGATTCTTAACAAAGGTTAAAACAATTCCAAACCCCATGGTGTTTTAGGTCAAGACACTGATCTTTGTGGTTATATGAAAATCTGCTACACCAGCAGGACTGTGTTGAATGATCTATGTTGTATTTAACCCCACATCCCATTAACAGGTGCCATTAGTTCCTTCAGTTTTTCAAATAAATATGTATGAGCTTTCACAAAATCTCCAGTAAACTGGGGTGGTCAAAATTAAGAACATTAGTTTCAATTTTTACTAATACATAAAATCCTAGTTCCCTCTCCTTGATGCACTTTTGCATACTGTCCGGCCAGGGGATGAAAAAGGATGAGGAAACACAGTTACCTAACATGATTTTGGACAGAGAGCCTCTGTTAGGACTTAAGAACCAGGGAGTGTTTTTAAAACGTTGCAGGCTACCAGGTCAGCTGATGGGAGGCAGGGCAAGACTCACACTGAACGTCAGTGTCACTTCTGAGCTGTCACATGGCATACCGGGGAGATAAACATTGCACATGTGAAACAATTGTCAGTTACTTCAGGCTGTCAAACATTTCAATGGAACATTGTCATCTCAGTAGCAGACAAGCAAAATAAGTGTGTTTATGCAAGTCTACATTCATCCAAAACACATCTCATGAAATCCCAGGCACTTAAGAGGGGGTGAAGGAAGGGCAGATAGAAAGCACCCTTCAGTTGCCCTTGCCACATGCTGAAATTTCAGGAACAAGCCCTTAAATGCCACCTTTTGTGACATTTGTGCTGTGTACCTGCCTAACACTGCTAAAGGGATACAGAGCTGTAAACCACAGTAGCACAAAACACCTGTGCCTTTAAAGACTTCTTATTTCAGCTGGCAAAGGCAAAGTGAAACTCAGAAATACGCTGGTGCATACAGAGCCTCAGCTCTGTGAAAATGCTAGGCTGGGCCCATGTGGTGGTTAGGGGATGGAGAAGATTCAAAGCCTACCATTGAACAAAGCTGGTGCCAGTGTGGCACTGCTCCATTAGTTTGTAACATGGACAACTTGGGCACTTAAGTGGTTCTACATCCCCTCTGGGAATGCCAGTCTGTTTTATCACCCCCAGGCCAACAGTACAGATGTACCTGCATGGTTGAGGCGACACAAGGACTGCTGCTGTCCCTGGTAAGGACTGTAACTGGCTCCTTCCCTTGCTCTGCTCACCATGGGAAAAAGCATGTGTGCAGAGGCTTTGTTAATGCCACCCAAGGCTGTAGGGAAATAAGCTCTGGAGTTTCATCAGGTTCATCAGAAACAGGTGTCCTGTGACAGTGCAATGCCACCCACAAGGAGAAGAGATATGAGTGAACCCTTCCCCAGTGCTCAGAGAAAGAAACTGCACCTATTTTATTACACAAGATTCACCACCTCCATCCATTTTAGTAGCTGCTTTATCTGTAGCATCAGGAGTATGAATCCTTAGAAAGAAAAATACATATAAGGCCTCACACGTTTCTCCAAAAGGTACAATTCTTCTCTTTAAATAGTTAAATCATGACAAACCCCATACAGACACAGTTCTCCTGGTGTAAAAGATGCTTACCACAAACGCCCTTACCAACAGCAGTTTAAACACCACTGATATTATTACATCTACATTAGGTAAGTGCATTGCTAATAGAGGAGTCATTAATCTATAAAGGGAGAACTAAAGCAAGTGAGACATATACCTAGTCATTAGCTGAGCCTCTTCTGGTCTACACCTGAATTTTTCCACCTTCAAAGGGACAACATGTTTGTCATGTCTCTGTCACCTGCTTGTAGTACACTGCAGAGTCCTCAAGGCAGGGACTACTGACCACCATGAGTAGTTCAAATCCTGACATATGTTGTCTTGGCCTGAGCTTGTACCTCCAGAGTTTTTCTGGTTGTATTAATATTTTGTGAGCACCATGACTGAGCAGGTTAAGAAAGTGGTGATGCCACAGAAACCAAAGGGGAAACCTGAAGTAGAGAATAATGAAATCCATCGAACAAAGACTTTTGGAAGGCCAAGAGCTGCCTCCTCCCAATACTTAACATCTAAATCCCTAGAGCTACTAAAAAGGAAATATTTTTGTGAATTAGAATATGGAAAACAAAATTATTTATGTTAAAAAAATAAGCTAGTTTCTGTTTCTGGAGGCCCGATTTTCATTAATGTAATATTTCTGTTAACTGCCTTGTCTGCGCAGGGCATTTGTAGAAAGTTCTCATTCTTAACTTAATAGTGAAAATTTAATACAGGTTCTATTTGAATTTTCCTATTAAACTGACGTCAATGGCAGTCTGAGAATCAGATTGTTACAACCCAGACTATGAAACAAACATTCAAGTCAGATGCTATAAATGTAGTCATTGCACACTGGGTAAGCGTGTTTTAACATTTTTAATCAGGTGTCTGGCTAGAGCCAAGATACACTTGGCATAGATATGAGGGAAAAAGAATATAAAAATGTAGACACTTTTACTTGGAAAGTCAATTATAATTTATTTCCAGAAAGCCTGAAAAATGTGGAATACACATACAGAAATGCACTTGTGCAAGTGTTAAGTACAAACACTGGAGCATGGTCAAGACACTAGAGTTTGAGTTCTTGAATCAGCACCTTCCACACAACAGACTGAAGGTCAGAAGTTATCTTCCCTGTAAGGTTACCTCCCCAGCAACATGTAGAGAGAATGAGGAGATCCTATGGCAATATTGGAGCAACAGAAGGGACTGCATAGTGGTACAGAAAGAAGAAAAGGAAGGCATGTTTGTAGGGAAAGGAGATTTTGGTTGGAGAACAGAAGTGTTTCTCAAGAACAAGATTAGAGGAAATCTGAAAATTCCACATGGGATTCCTTTTAAATGGACAATGGTGTCCTCTACCACATCCAAATCTTTATGCATTTTGGAAGTAACTCACCCTCCCTCAACATTTCAGATTTTTATAGAGACCAGCATAAAATCAGATAAAACAGATAAATCATTAAGTAGTAAGAAAACTGTGCTAGAAGAAAGATGGCTGGGATGGCCTTCTTGGCCTCTTACATGTCAGTCTCTGGAAATCTACTTATACTGGCTTAGGATCCCTGCAGAGGTACCTGCATCAAGGATGCTGCAGACCTTCCCATCAAAACAGGCATGCTAGAGTGCACCAAAAAGCAGAACACTCTAGTAAGCACTGATCCCTTCTCTTGCCAAAAGCCATGATAAGATCAAAGAGAGCTTAGAAAAGTAAACAAGAAGTTAACACACACAGGGCTGTATTACTTGCTATTGTTCACTGTTACCAGAGAGGGCCTGAACCCTTATCAAATTTCAAAATGTTTCAGGCCTGAGTTAAAGAAGGATGAATCAGACAAGAAAACCCACAGTTTCATGTGTTTTTTCCTGTAGAGGTGTATTTTTCAAGAGTCATTTTCAACTCCAGCAGAAAGGAAAGCACTCCAGTGCTTCATGCAAATTATGAAATTACTTTGAGCATTATCTGAATCACAGATTCTTTTATTAACTAGAAAACCTATTAGGCAAAAATTTTCTCCTCGTCCAACCCACAAGGTATTTCTAGGGCCTGCAATAACAAGGTCTGAAATCAAACAAGTTTTTAAATTAAAAACAAAACCAAAACTAAACTGCTTTTAAAAAAGAAGAGAAATTACAGTTCACAGAACTGATTCCTATTTGATGCTAAAGAGACTGTAAGTTACACATTCTTGCTAGAAAAACAAATTTGTCCTCTGAAATATTTTTCAAGACTCCTAGCCATACTAACCAGCTTAAGCTGGATGTTAGATTAAGGAGAAATGCAACACTGAAGGAAAAGTGGCTCTGTGACTCACAGAGTATGATCAAGGAATGGCAATAACAGCAGAGGCACAGGTTACCTGATGCAGACCCGATCTCTGCCTGAAAACTGGGGAATTGCTATAACATGGCACTGCCAATTGCAGTGATGCCAATACTGCACTAGAGGATGAAGGTGCTGAAGTCCCCAACCCATCCCTCTCCTTTATAAATCCACATCTGCAAAATGCAAAGTACTGACATTCAGAAGAAATTTATTTACTCAACACAAAAAAAAATAAAAATCAACTTCCTTCCAGGCAATCACCTGTTGAGCCACTGAATTCAATACTCATCACAGCAGACAGGAACACAGACTTGTTGTGGTTATGCCTATGGACGTTTGCTTTGTGCAGAGCACCAGGTTTCCTGTGCAATGCTGGAAAGATCCTGAGTATGATTTATAGTATATTGTTACACCACCGTCTAGACACGATTAGCTAGCTCAGGAACTGATAACAGCAAGCTCATGACAATACAAGCTGAACAGAGGCTAACATATCTTGCCAGCACTGCTCAGCTGGCATACCTCTCCAGGACAAAACCTCCCTTGCATACAACCTGCTCAGCACACTGGTTTCCTACTCCCAAGCCACTTGGGGTGAGGAAAACACAAATTGAAATTTTGGAAGCTGTGATGCAGCTTCCACAATCTTCTTTGTATCAGCTATGGGAATTTACAGCCCCTTTGTGACGTTTTGCTCAGCTGCAATGGGGAAAAGGCTGTTCAAGTTATGGTTTCAGCTAACAAACTTAATCCAGGCTGGAGTTCACTCTGCAGTCATCTGATCAGCACACCAGCAAAGCACTGGGTGCCTGCTTCGGGGTCTTGAAAAAGATTTGGTGGCTAACTTCTGCCATGCCATTGCCTAGCCAAGACACAGCTTACTTTGGCAGAACACTGCAGAAGGACAAGCAACAGCACCAAGACAACTTTCATGCTTGGCATATATGTAGCTATACCTGGGCTTCTGCTGACAAAATTTTGCTGGTAAGAGTGGAACTGGGGGAAAATTGCTTCCTGACCAACCCAAATATACCAACACAATCACTAAGCATAGGATCAGGCTTCTGAAGAAACCACACTGAAATTTCTGGCAGGCGTTGTTATAGTGGAAATTTCAATCACAATAACCTGCAGTAATTAAATGGACCACGGAAGGACTTTTGCCCTCAGGGAAGGGATAAAAAGAATAATATTTCCTTCAATGAGCTGGAGCACATCCAGCATCAGCACAACTGTGCAGGACTGGGTGTAGTGGTATCAACATCTCACGCGACAGCCCCTGGCAAGGAAACCAGATACAGAAGTGTGGGAAATCTGAGTGCTTTTTATTTTCTCTTCAGTCACGTAGCTTTTCCTTGATATCTGAAGCTGCTAGTGCAAGGCAAAGAAAACAAGTCAGCACAGCTGACTTGGAAGTCAGCCAGTGTGTATTACTGCATGGAGACCTAGGTGTGAAGCCCAATGGCAAGCCTGGAGTGTTCCTGGAGAACCTTTTATCTGTTTTTCTTCCTTCCTGCAGCAAGCTCATTTAAAATTTCACTTCTTCAATAAGCAGGTCCTGGCGCAAGTCTGGACAGCCAAGGACAGCTCTCAGAGGAAATAAGGTTCTTCTCTCCATCTACTCTGCCTTTATTATAGCCTTCTACTAAAAAAAAACAAAAACAAAAACAAAAACCCAAAAAAACCCACCAACCCCAACACCATCAGCCTGCTAGAGCAGCAGCACCTCCAGCATTACCACCATGGGTTCATAAAGACATTCTACAGTTCCCTACCTAGAAATTCCTTAATATAGATTACTGGGCATTAGGGAATCCTGGACAGATTAAAGAACCAGCCTGAACTCAAAGTCAGCAGAAAAGGGGTACCCTACAGCTCGGGAAGCAACTAAATGGAGTTGCTCACACTTCATAGAAGACACCAAACAGAGCAGATCTGCACGGGGGAACATGCTTCTAAGAATGGCCAAGCACCATGGCCAGCATTATTCTTGTGTGTGAGCTCACAGGCACAGAGATCACCAGCCACCCTGAACTAACATCCACTTCTCTCTTTTAATAAGAGGCAAGAACAGAAGGTTTCTATACTAGCAAGAACTAAGAGAGCTAATGAAATCTTCCACTGCACCACAGCACACAAAACCAGTGTCTTGTCATTAGATGCATAAGAAACTAAAAAATAAAGCAGCCTTTATTAGCAGGAACATAGCCAGAAACCTGCATGTCTTCTTTGCTATTTATCTACCACTGTAATTTCAATACCTCAATGGCATCTTGTTTCTCAAGTACACAACTCAGAATTTACAGGTCATACAGTAAAGGAAGGGTAGAAACCAGAAGACCTTTATTTACAACTTTGCATTTTACAAACCCCATTTATTCCTAATATGGCATTCACATTTGGTCAGCTACTGTACATGTGTGGGAAACTTCTGAAAATGGTATTTTTAGCAACAGTAGTAAAAATGCACAGCCAGGACCTTTGCTGAACAGAAATAGGCATATGCTCCACAAGGAGGGTTAACACAAAGCCAGGAGAGAAAATGTTCTGCTTAGTAGTAACAGCAGCAGCGTAAAACTGAGGCAAGTAACCCTAGCAATCGATAGCACATTCTCATGCCTCTCTAGAAGCCTGCAACGTACCTTTCCTCTACAGAAGAGAGAAATAAATGATGGCACATCTCTGAGGAGCAAAAAGCTGTTCTGTTGTTACTCTCTCATTCTTCCCATTTGTCAAAAGCACCAAAGTATGTTCAACAGCCAGAGACAGAAGGACCTTTCACAGTGCTAACTTTGTAGATCTATATGAAGCATGCTAAGCAACACTTGAATAACAGATGTAAGGACCTGCAACACCACTGATAACCAAGTATAACATCCCCACTGCACCAGGCTTAACCCTGACAAGAGCTTTTCTTCATATGGGACAATGTATAGCAGCACAGAAAGGGGATTGGGGGGGGACAAAAAGAGGGAGAGAAACATCCACAAGGCAATCTAGCAAAGCAGGTTAGCTCTAAAGGGCTTTTGCCACTCTTTCCTTGGGAAAAATTGGGGGCTCACTCTGTGAGCTCACAAATGCCACAGCCACCAGTAATGAGGATGTACAATCTGGGATCTCTGAAAATCTTCTCCAGTGTTAGCACACATTTTCTTCTTCCTTCTGCATATAGATTATTACTGGGACCGTTCCTGAAACTACCCTACTATTCTTCCAAGTTCACTTGCAAATATCTCTGTGCTTTGAATCTTTGCTTTAGAAGCACAACAGCAATAAAACCAAGTTAAATTCTCAGCTAAAACGCCAATTGCAACACACAAGTCAAAGTTCCAGAAGTGACCTTAGTTCCTGTGGCTTGGTGGCATATAGAAGATTTCCCTGACCACCTCCTCCACGAGAATATAAAAGCAATAGTTTCCACCTGGAAAGGGAACATTGTTTTGCCAATGGCAACACTGTACTCTAAAAACCCAGAACTTCATCACCAAAGGGTACATTAAAAGCAACCTGAAAAATGTATCAGTGAGCACAAGTTCTACTGAACTACAAAATTAAACATAACTAACTGCAAACGTGTGCTTGGCAGAGACATAAACACCATTTACATTTACAATACTTCTGTCTCTCCAGCTGCTACACTCACATGATTCCACACATGCAAGTCCAGCAGCTGCAACCAACTTAGCTCACAGTATTTTCACCAGCATTTTTATCTGCCCAGGTGCAAGAACTGTAGAGAATAAGAACCTCACATCATGAAGTTATGACTATAAATAAACACCTAAGCTTTTTACTGCAAACTTCTATCACATCAAAACAACAGCAGGAAGAGCAAAAGCAAAGAATATGTGGTAGACTGTGTTTTCAAACCCATCTACCCATCCCAATTTTCATGTATTAAAAAGATCCTATTTTTTTTAATTGAAAACAGCATTCAGAAATCACACATGTAGAGAAGTCAAAATGTTCACAAAACCCCAAATCAAGTCTGCATTTAAATACAGGTGGCTAGTAAGATGAAAGCGAAATACGGACTCAAACCAATACCTACAACAGGTTAAGCACTGTACTGCTACAGGAGGACAGCTTTCGGCAGGGCAGTGCAAAACAAAATCCCCCACAACTGCTGGGACAAACAGCTTCAGCAGGTGAGCATAGCAGCTGGGGAGCTACACCAAAGCCACATTAACAAGAATTAATGTTGTAACTTGTAACTAAACTCAACAGTACACAAATATCAAAGTGACCAAGCATGACAGAGCTTTCTGTTTAGATGCACATCAACGCAACTGGATGTTATTACACATAAAGTATAAAACTACAGAATCACAGAACACATCTGGTTGGAAGAGACCTCAAAGATCATCCAGTCCAACCCTCGACCCAGCACTGACAGGTCAACACTAAAACCATGTCCCTAGGCTCCAGGTCCACACAGAGCTTGAACACCTCCAGGGACGGTGACTCCACCACTGCCCTGGCCAGATCATTCCAGTGTTTGAGAAGCCTCTATGTGAAGAAGTATTTCTTAATATCCAGCCTGAACCTTCCCTGGTGCAGCTAGAAACCATTTCCTCCTAGTCCTGTTGCTTGACACCAAGGAGAAAAGGCTGGTCCACTCCTCACTCCAACCTCCTTTCAGGTAGCTACAGAGAGCAATGAGGTCTCCCCCTCAGCCGCCTCTTCTCCAGACTGAACAACCCCAGCTCTCTCAGATGCTCCTTGTAGCTCCATACCATGTATACATGTACATCTAAACCCAGAAGTAGAAACAGATGAAGCTGGAAATAGATGTTGCCTAAATGCTGCACACTGGAAAAAAAGAAGTATCACAAAAGCCTTCTCCACAAAGAATAAAAAAATAAATGAGAGCAGAAATCAGTAGGAGAAGAAAAATAGTTTAAGAAATGGGCAATCAGAAACCAGTAAGCAGAGTCCAATACACACTTGTGCTTTCTGCAGGAAGCTTAACCATCCTGAATATAGCTTCTGCAAAGGTCAAAATCAGCTTGCACTTGGATATCACTTTTGGATAGATGTTTGAGGTGTCACATACGGGAGTTACTCATGACAAACTTCATGAAGAAAAATAAAACTGAAGGCCACTTGATTCTTTTGATGTTGTCATACACATAGCTTCCAGAAAGCTGTAGATAGGAAAGGCAGAAACAATCCTGCACTCATGATCCCTTCAAGAAACTTCTTGTAGCAATCAAACTTAAAACATGAAATCAATAAATAAAACTTACCAAAGGATTCAAGAGCTTTCACATCTGCATTTAATTCTAAACTTTAAGGACATACATCCCGTTTCTGTTAACATTGATAGTGTTTCATTACATTCAACATTATGGAAACACCATAAACCAGGACATCTTAATTTTGATTAGCAGACCATCACAATTGAAGCTCTTATTATTGACGAAGTTTCTTAAGATAAAAAGATTGTAAGTCCCTTAAAGCCAGTTAATGTCTAGTTTAATGGAAAAAATAACTTTTTCCAGCTGTGAAGCAACTCTAAACTCCTAGAGGCATCAACTCCCACAGCCAGCTTTGACTTGAGAGCATTTTCAGGATTAAAAAAATTGGTTTGAGCTCAGGGTGTACTGTCAGACCACAATAAAAGGAAAATGAATACAATATGCTGGAAATAAAACACTAGTCACATTTAAAAAAAACATTTTCTGACAGCGTTAATTATGACACTGTGCCTCCCACTCTTATCACGCACAGCCCTTTCACAGCAGCTCTGCAGACCTCCACCCTCAGCATCCCAGGCATGGAACAACACAACAGCAAGCTTTCTGGAGGACAGAAAAAGAGTTACTGCTAGTCCAAGTTCACACAAAGTGCTTGCTTTCACTAGTTTTTTTTTCCACTCATTTCAGTTTCCCCTCTTTCACAGACATTTTCTTCATCTGTCTTTGTGGAAAAAGGTGAAGGTAAGCAGAAATGAAGTGACAAACACTGGCCAACCAAGGAAACATCACTGTTTTCATGTTTAGAAAAGAAGAATATGATTTAACATTTTTAATAAAAAAAAAGTTTTGCCAATTGAGGAAAAAAAAATGTTTCCAAAATATTCTTAGAGCACCATATTAACCACCTAAGGCTCAAACATAACCTCTGCCGGAGGATCCTTAGGCTGGTGACCTGAATAGCCAAGTCATCTTCTTTTTTTTGTGCTGCAAACCCACAAATGAGAAACTGATGCCAAGTCAACACTATGACAATCTTCTGGACCACGGCTGAGAAGCAACCAGTGAGCAATTCCTGCTTAATTTACACACCTCCAGCCCAAGTGTACAGCCATGGTGTCTTGGTACTGGGAGGAGTCAGGTTGTCCAGTGAGCAAAGTCATCTAAGACTCTGTCATCCCCACTGGGGAACAGTAGCAACTGAGACACAGAAGTCCCTGTGACAAATGAAAAAGCAGTAGTGCACACTGGGATAAACTGGTGCAGGCTGGGAATGAGGTTACAGTCAAAATCCTGTTTAACTGGAGCTCTCTACAAATGTAACCTTCCACAATCCCTCACCTTAGCAAGACTCTGCTGTAACCCATGCATCTTTGGACACACTGGATCTACCACCTTGGGACCTATGCACATGGATTGGTCTGCACATGAGAAAACACAGAATATACACAAAGAGTGAAATACACATCTGTAAGGCAACTACCCTGCAGCTTGCAGAAGCAAAGGTCCATCCAGCAGCAACTTAAGTGTGAACAAGTGGGTCCTTGTTCTTTGCCCTAATTTAGACAGTGCCCTGGCAGCAAGACCAAGCAAAACAACAACAGCCATGTGCTCAAAGACAGAATGAACAGATTTACTGCCCTTGTGTAGAGGGCAATGCATATGACTGCTCCTTATCACAAAGCAGTTCAGGAAACAACACATGTCCTATATGTAGTTATTCTTACCTGGCAGAAAGAAAGTACAGGGGAATGCAAAGCTGCAGATCAATGGTTAGTAAAAGCTGGGCAGCGACTGCCTGTATTCTGCTGTTTTGCCGTTCAGACTGGGCGCACAAAATGTTATTTATGTCTTCTAGCACTTTCCTTGGGGCTGTCAAACAACAACGGCAGAGTAACCATCTTTAAAAAGTCAAGGATTTCAGTTACATGTAGAGCCATTACAAGCACAAGTTCTGAAACAGAGAGTTGGAATTTCTTGACTTCTACACATTCTTTTTGCCAAACTGTCAATTATTTTTCTTGATCGCAAACAACATCATAATTGCACAACAAATCAGTGCCCTAAAGAGTTAACACTTCCTACTAACAAAACCCACAGATCTGGTAGTCCTTTAAAACCACTCACTTTAAAGAAACAGCTCCCAGGTGCACACACCCACCCCAAACAAACATCCAAGTTATAAGAGCTTGCCTTGTCCAAGCAAACAATACATGTATCAGCATCTTTATTCCAACTGCACTAAAGAGAGTAAAAAATTATACAACTGGGTGTCCAAGGTCATTGCAGCTTTATTATGAAAGTATCCAGTGCATCTGAGTATCTAGAAACAACCTGCCACGCTGAGAACGCTGTAGATGACACTGCAGATTCATTTTCTTGGTGTTGCAATGTCTGTTCCTGCTCAAATGCCTGGTTTTTTGGACTCTGCATGACCCTCCCTCAGTGCCTAGTTTTTGGGTTTTTTTTTTAATTTAAAAAATATAGTTGATCTTCCATTCTCAGGAAAAGTGTCAGCAATTACATTCATTTCTTAGACCTTTTCCCATTTCATTGAAGCAATCGGTCCAGTTTGTGATTACAGACTTTGACATATTTAGGGTGTTACTCAGTAGTCAAGACAGTCTTCCAGAAGGTGCTGACACTGAAATTACACAAAAGTCCCTTTTTAAATTAGTAAATTAATAATCTAATTTTTCAATGTAAAATACCAGACAGAAAGACCAGCAGTAATAAATCTCTAATGGGAGTTAAGGAAGCAGTTAGCCATCTCTTGCTATCTCCCAGCACAGAAAAATAAGCTGCTTGATTTCTGCATCACAAAGAAACTGAAATATGTATACCCTCACAGTACAAATCATTTTTCTTTGAGCAACATGGTATCACGAAACTGCTTGAAAAGCTTAGAATTTTATCACATTAAAAAATGGCTAAGGGGGGTATGAGGGAAGTTGTTTAGACTCTAAGTATTCATGACAATTTTCACCTATATAAAATTGGTAAAGGTCCTAAATGGTTCTGTTGTGGTTCAGACAGAAACCTGGTATGAGCATAAAACTGAAAGACTACAAAAAGTAAGGCTGAAAGAGTAAGAGGCTGAATAAACCTCAAAAGAAGCATAGCTGTTCTTCATTTCAGACCAATTATGGCACAAGTTATTGTGGTCATCTCACTGGTTTCTTACACTTGGATTTTATACCACTTCATAGAACGAAAAGCAAAAGGCTACATATCAAACATGCTCCAGTGAGGAATTGAAAAAAAATTTGACCTCTGCCTCTGGTATTCAGCTCTGCCCATAAAAAAAACTGACTTCCTGTAAAATTTCATGCATCTGTCTTCTGGAAGCTAAAGGATTAGAAAAACAAAACAAAGCAAAGACAAAAAAACAACCAAACAAAAAACCCTAAACCCTGGGATTTAACATGAAGGGAAGATGTATAGCACATTACTGCTCTTCAATAGCAAATGCAATCAGACTTGCTAATCTAGCTAAAGCAGCAGTGCCCTATCATCAAAGAAAAAAAAAAAAGAAAAAAGAAAAAATCTTTATAGAAAAACAAATGAACAAACAACAACAAAAAAACAAACACAAAGAAGACCCCCCCAAAAAAACCCACCCATATCTCAGTTGAAAATCAATATGTGACCATTATTGCTTTAGTAGAAACTGAAATCAGCTTCAGACTCCTGTCCTGACCCTTCTGCAGCACCTTCTCACATTTCAGCTCCCAAGATGGCCAAACAACTCTGCACACACAGATGCATTCCATTTTGCAACTGTCCTACAACCTGACCAACTCCTCAGCCATTCAGACTCAGCAAGGGAAGTGCAGACAGGACTTTACCAGTCTTCATGGCACCCTCCACTTTACCAGGGAGCAATGGCAAAGTTATGAGCATGACAAATAATGTAGTCATTAACTTACAGAACTGTAAGGCTTACAGAATACCCTTCCTTACAGAGTTAAACACATTTGTTAACCTACTTATTCCTTCCCATTCCTCAGCAAGGTATCTAAGCCTAACTGTACTTATCCATCAGAGGAGCTGATCTCACCTCCCTCAATTGCCTTTCATTGTGAAGGATGTCAGTCAAGTCCAGACTCTGTAGAGACAGTTGGTGCCCATCTGTCATTGAATTAAAAGGAAGACCTAGAGTACTTAAAAAAAACAGATTTCCATCCCCAAGAAAGCTATTTTTGTTGCCCATATCAAGAGCAAAACACAAACAGAATTTCTTTACCTTCAGTAAGACAGGATTTTATTATTATTTTTTCTAGCTTTGATGCACATACTTTTTTTGTTTGTTTTGAAGGAAAGTCACCAGGAACCTCAGCATCACCACACGGTTTTCAAATGAGGCCCTTTAAATGCTTGTTAAGTCTATCTCCTACCAGAGCTAATAGCAGAATTCCTCACGTCAGCAAAACCAGTTTTTCTTTACATAGACAAGCCACTTTGACAAGCTCCTTTCCCCCACCATGGCTACTCCTACATTTCCACTCTGTAAAATCACGTGCTTATAAAGTGTTGTTGAAATAAATCATGTGTATCAAGCAGAAGAAAGTTTCACCAGCATTTTCCCCAGGTCAAACATTCCAAATAAATGTCAGGTTTTGGTCAAAAATCTATTTGGAGTTATTCTAAGTATCTCTTTAATAAATACAGAGGCAACGTAAAACATCTGGAATATAAAATACTTCTTTGTATGTGATGTTTTTGTACAAGTCCATTAATTTAATGAAATTTACCATGTGCTTCAAAGTTAACTGAGGTAACTGAACTAGGTGTTACCTCTGAACAGCTGAGCCACAACTGCCTGCTTGTGTGCAGAGCCCTGCTTCCACCCACACCAGCAGACCAGAGCACCCACACACTAGGCTGCTAATGCCTTGGGGAGCAATCTGAATACCAGCAGCTCCGGCACACAGTTTAAAGAACAGCAATATAAGCTGAGCTGTTACAGCCCCAAGCAGAACTGCAGCACCACCACCTCAACCAACCACACAAGCATTTCCTTCATGCAGTAAAAGGCAGAACTGTCACCAGGATAATCCACTGCCACGAAAGAAAAAAGTGACATGCCTAACCAGTTAAGGTGAGACAAGTCCCAGGGTGTTTTAAGGTTTTAAATCTAAAGCAGAAAATGAAACTTAATGGAACAGATACTTGCACACCAGCAGTGAAATCAACAGCTTTTGGCTCAATGAGTACAGGTAATAGTAGCATCTCATTTTCAACTAGCTGCTCCTGTAGCCCCAGGAAAGCTGCCAGCAGAAAGCGGCTCAAAGGTGACCCCTAACAATTGTTCCACATCTCCAGCAAAGCATTCAGCAGCATCTTTGGAAACAAGAGACAAACTGATCTCACTAGTCAAACAACATGTGAGTGAAGCAGGATAAAGCAGAGGGACATCACACCAACAGTATTCCTAGGAAAGACAACTGTCTATAGGCAGCACATGAAGCAGGGTAAGCTCCCTCCTGCTGAGGACACACTGGGTGTATGAGCCAGCCACAGCTGCCCATATGCTCAAGGAGCTGATGCAGGCTGGTTTCACCCCAGTAAACGTGTCCAGTAGAACTTTCATTTCCTGGAGGTTATGAATATTTGAGTCCAAGAGGAGGGAGGAACCAGGATTCCAAATGGTTTTTTGCAAAATGCATGGCATTAAAGAAGGGGGGGGGGAAAAGGCTTCTTTCAATCATCCTGTAAAAGAATGCATCCTGAAATCCCTCCTAGTCTTACAGCCAGTCTCTTCAAGAAGTGCATTCACCACACATCTTTCTAGTAGGAATGCTACCCTATCACTGGAGGTAGTAGTACTTTGTATGTACCTGCAGAAACAACTGTGCATCAAACAACACTTAATGCTAGGACTAACTAGTCCATTAGTCCACAAAATATTCTTTGGTGCCTTAACTCCAGTTTGTCCAGTTACAGTCCAGAAAGAGTAACAAGTAGGAGCTACTGATGTCATGATGGAAACTTCATCTGGCTGAAGTTTCCCTATCCCTTTTAGAAGCATCCAATACATAAGCAGGAAAGGATTTTGTGGGCTCAGGTGAGTGGAATAAAGTGGGCTTTCCAGGTCTCTCTAAGGTCATACACGATGCAAGGCAGCAACATGTTGGAGAATTCCGTATTTATAGGGTCTGTTCTGAGTGAGCTGGCCTACCAACTACCATATTGCAGCATTATGTAATGATAATTCATAAGGTCCTGCAAACCTGGTGGTCTGTTAAGAGTGCCCCATGCATGGGCTAAATCCCTTCCCTCCTTTTTATCTCACTAAAGTTCTGTAAAGAAACAGCAATCTCCAAAGATATTTTCCTATGTAATTTCCAGCAACGCTTTGAGAACAGATACTCACACATCAACTTATTACCATATGCACACATCCCCAACATCCTCCCCCAGAACGTGTCATACACCAGGGCTGACCTAAGATCTAAATTACTGAAACAAAGGATGAGGAAAATGACAAATTAATTCCATTTATAATGGAAGTCACAGATACTCCAACATAAAGCACCAAACACAACTGAGTAGCAGGCAAGGACTGATGTCAAATCTGAGTCCCAATCTGAAATTTTATCCTAAAAAACATGCAGGGGGGATGAATAAAAGCACCCAACTGATGCAGTTTTTCAAGCTATTCCACCTCTGCCTGCCGTTTCCTGACCTGTTTACCCATCAAGAGTAATTTCCTCTACCTTCACAGGGACTCCCACTCCTACACAGGCAAATGACTGAGCTCTTGTCTCTCCCTGTCCCTCTTCCACCCAGCCTCAGTAACCAACATGCTCCAAAGAGACTGCTTTCACAGTGCTTTCGCTAGGACTCTGTCCACGTTGCAACACACACACTCAACAGCCACATAAAGTGGGGTCTGCTGTATCCAGGCTATAACTGCTAGGGGCCCAAGAGCCCCATGTCCTCTTGCAATGTATTTTTAATTATCAGGGAAGAATCCAAATAACTGTCTTGGGCTCACCATGAGACCCAATCACCTGTGACGTCGGAGAAAACTCAGAAAATGCCCCTTCACCGCAGAGACCTGTAAAAACCTTAGACTCCTTTAAATGCTGGAGCCAAAGCTGCATTTCAACACTATTCGAGGTTATGCTTCTTGCAAATGCTTTTCTGTCTTGCATTATCAGCCACTATTATTACCTACAGTTTCATTCAGAAACAATATTTGAACGGTTTTTCAAGGGGGAAATTATTTTTAATCAGGTCTGGTCATGGATGATGTGAAGAAGATTTGTTTTTATTTCTAGTCACTCTTCAAATTATTAATATCATTCCCTGCAGATAAATGGTGTGTTTGTCATTTGAGATACACATTGAGAGGGAAGGCTTATTAGCACAAAGCATTCAAAGTCTTTTTGCCAAGAAGAAATGGGGAAAAGGGCAGCTGGAAGCAGAGCATCCACTTCAGTAGTATTTTCCTTTTTTTGCCTTTTTTTTAATTCTTCCTTTTTTTTTTTTTTTCCACCTAAAGGCCTATGGCTGCATTTTCTTCATTCCCACTTTTGACAGAAAACTGAAGCACAAATGTTATGAAATAGTTAGAAAACTCAAATATAAAAATAATGGAAAGTGAAAAAGGTTGAGAGACTTGCAGGGTCCTGTCACCATAAGGCAGCTGAAGTTCAACAAGATAAACCCACAACATTTTAAGAGACAGATTCCACCCAGCTGCACTTTTTAGATTCAGTTTTAGATGCCAGGTCAAAACCAAAAATCAGTTAAGAAACATTTAACAAGAGAAAACAAAAAACATCTAAAGCAAACAAAACCCCCAACATCAACAGAAATGAAGGAGGGGAGAAACAGCAATTTAAAAGTGACCCTTGGTGGGAGGGCAAGGGGAGAAGTCTGATTTTCTTTGGATATAGCTGGGCAGGAAATGTTTGAGGTGAGTTAAAATACCTTTCTTCTACATGCTTTACAAAGAATTTCCTCTGATTACTAGAATAATATTTGTTTTCATGTCAATCTTGATAAATCACAGCTAGGGTGCTTTATTTCCTCTCTTCCCTCTCCTTGTTTCCATTAATAGGCCTGCATTTGCTCACAGATCAATGAAAAATATACATGTGTACTTATATATATAAGCACTTCTGTTTTGCAATCAAATTCCCGATGTTAACACCATCCTGGTCCTGACATTTGTCATTTGCACTTGTACTGCTGAGCTCATGGCACAACCCTCCTTGTGAACCCAGAATCCCAAGGACATTCTAGACTGCCCAGAGCTCCACTGCACTGTGGAGGGTCAGAGGTGTCAAGGAGATAATTCACTTCACATCCCTACACCCACTGCAGGCTCACCAATGCAAGTGCCAGAATGAGAGAAGCCTAAGCCTAGGCAATATATGTTTTGGGGTTTTTTTTTTTCCTTCTGCTGCTTCTGTTCAGGAAGGTGAGACATCTGAAGAAGCTTTAGCAAAGCACAAACAGTTTTGAAATTTCAAAGCTATAGATGACTTCGGAAGTAGTTTTAACCAAGTATTTTAAGCCACCAATATGGTCAGCATCACTTCCAAACGACATTCTCCAGTATTTCCACTGCTTGATTATGGAGTTCAGCATAGGAAGGAAGGGATTATTGTTCAAAACTGATAGACCAAAACTCCCTTTTTTTAGATCATGTGACTTACAGGAGAATTATGAAAATCTTAGTTCTTGTCATAGCTTATTCCCTCAGGTGTCATCTACCCACTTAAAATACAACTCTGAAATAGTTCTCAGGCCCAAATTCAACATTCTTTCCAGACTTACAAGGAGAAACTGGAGACCAGACTGCACTGCCATAGTCCACTGAGTTTCACCAGGTGATCAAGCTCAGAAACTCATTCTGAAATTAAGTTTTCCTTAAAGCCCCTGACAGTCACAACAGCTGCTTTATTTCTATGCTGAGCAGCCTTAACAAGAGAGCTATTTGCTTTCTTTAAGAGGATTTAGAACAAACGTAAATGCACTCTTATTACAAGCCCCACTAACCAGGTACTTAGTTCTTAAGGAAGCACAGTTACCTGGAGGCATCTGACCTATTCCTACTGACAGTCAATGCATTCAAAGGTCTCCCCCAGGAAAGATTATCTTCTGGAGTTAAGCAATTTCACAGCTGGCATGCTGAGAAATTTTAACAGTCTTTAAAAAACATCCAGTTAGTTCAGAATGAAATTACTTCCAAAAAGAAACAAAACCCCAAACCAAACAGGAAAAAAAAATATAACAACAAAAAATCCCACAACCCTAAACAGCTACAAACTGACAACAAGCACATTAAAAACCAAGCAGACCAGAGTTACTGGGCTGGGCAGCAGGGTGTAATGTGCAGAACATGCTGCACCCATCCCCAAGCCCTTCTTCCTGCGGGAGCTCTCTCCAAAGTCCAATGCTGCTAACTCACGTGAGCAAGGGTTGGGAGGTCTGGCCCTCGGGTGCTCTTCATGTCTTTCAAACTGCTCTTATCTGGCTGCTAAGAAACCACCCTACAAGCAAAGCCTAACAAATCCCAGGCACTTCATCTCACTTACACCACACAGCACTCTCTTGGCAGCCATAAAAGCATTAAGCTGACAAGTCATCTTGATAAATCAACTTGTAGCTTGGCCAAAATAAAAAGCAATTAGGAGCCTACCTGGAACTCAAACACTGTAATTGAAGAGGAAGAAAAATAACAACAATGACAATTAATAAACAACAACAACAAACACAAAAATAAGCCACAAACACCTGCCACCAATCACAACTTCATAATGCAAGCCAGACAGCATAGCAACTGCTGCATCAGTGAAAGGCAAGAGCAAAAGAGATGCAAGAAATGATCTGTTCTTCAATAATCAAGTTAAAGAGCAAACACCTAGACTGCCAGCTCCTGACTCCAGGGTAACATTTACATTGCACTTTGGGCACCAAGTGAAACATAAATGAGGCTTACTGCTCGGTCTTTGCATCCCAACAGCAGGAGGAACTAGCACTGCATGAGGATGCTGGCCAGCAGTTGGGAGGAACAGCACACAAACAGATGTAAGCAGCAGAGGTACAGGTTGGGAAGAAAACCCTGGCAGCAACAACTACACTTGCCCAAGAAAAGGCAGGTTTCTAGACCTACTTCGAAAAACATCTAAAAGGCTGCTCTAAAGAAACCTCTCACGTACACACCTGCAACTTCCCTAGGTAATTTGTTGTGATGCTTTACTACCATTATTGTTAGAAAAGTTTTTCCCTAACATCCAACTAAGCTTTATTTTCCTACAAAAACAAAAAGGAGGAAAAGAAATCAGCCACCAGCAGACACAGAGCACACTATTTTTTTCTGGTATCTTCTGACACATCAGAAAAGATATGGGGTTTGTTCACAGTCGTTTCCGCCCTCTAGTTCTCCCAAAGAATGTTGTTTGTATACACAAAGCAGGGAGGAGCTGTAAAGTACGAGAAGAATTCAAGGGACCTCTGGACTTCCAGCCTTCATCCAGCAGAGACTGGACACAATGCATTTGGCCTCCATAGCAGACAAAGGAGACTGAGACCCACACTTTCCCTTCACTTTGGATCCCATTTGGATCACTTTTATCCAAACAACTCTGCACACTCATTTAGCATCAGCTGAAGCTAGCTGGTCTCAGGTAAACGACACAGCTGAAGCAAGGTTGTTAGGTGGGACAGAAGAAGAACAAAGCACTGATTCCCTTCACTCAAATTAGCACTTCATTTGCCTCAAGTATGGCAAAGAAGGTATAGTCCACCAAAGACAAAGAGCTCTCAGGATTTCCCACAGTCTCAGCCTCCTATAAATCTACAGTGATGTACTGCAACCCTTTACCTTGTGAGATAGCAGCTCAGAGAAGCCCCCCATTAAAACACAGCCAGCAATTTCAGTACCACATCTACAGCCTAGTTCAGGCAAGAACTAACCCCAGCTTCTACAGCTTTTCCACAACAGCATTTAATAGGAAAGCTGGCATAGGATTAATATGTCAGCATATTCCATTGCCTGAGATGCCAAATGCCCTTACTGCTCACCAAATTCAGCACAAGTTGAATACATAAGCCAAAAAAGTCTACAGGATCTTCCAAAGGTAAGGAGAACACAAGTTCTAAGTAAAATTAGTGGAGGGGACATCAATTTGCCATTTGATACTCAAACAGCAAACAGATTTCAGGACTTGCAGCTATGCTTGGAAACATATGGCAAAGCCACTTAACAAAACCTATTGGCCTCAAGAAAACGTGTTCTCTTGCAGCATTACTGCTCTCAAAAATAAAAGAAAAGTGCAAGAACAGAAGTAGAGGACAAGTGGAGATCACAACCCTGAAATCTTACGAAGAGTTGATAAAAAGAGCTATGCCATATCAGGAACTTGAGGAGCACATAAGTGCTCCTAGCACATCACTAGAGCACAGCCCTGGGACTTCAAATCCCAGATAACAACTCCACTTCCTGGCCAACAAACTATTTGAAGGATATCAATCCCACCTACAACTGCTCAAGCAGGAAACTTCACACTGCTACCAGCTGAGGGAGAGGGGCCAAAGACCAGTTTCTGGGAGCTGTCTCTCCAGGTTCATAAGCAACAGTTCATGGTAAATATATTTCTCTCTGGCAAACATTTGAAAAATCCAGTCGACCTTCTCACTCAGACAGGGATTCTTTCCTATTTTCTTCTTTGTTTTATTGTTCCTTCGTTCTCCTGAAAAAGCTGCAATTTCACTGGCAGTGCTAACAGCAGGCCTAAAAACCACACACATTCAAGAGGCAGCAGTAAACAAGTAAGAACAAGAACTTGTTCATAAAACAGCCCTAAAAGCTAATTCATTGCTTCCTATTTCAAAATCAGCATGTGCTCACATCAGGAGTGACCTTTGGATATTGTACTTGCTGGGAAAAATAATACACAGAAAAAGCACAAGATGCTCACTGCTCCATGGATCAGTTAAAGATCTAAAACATAGCATCTTGGCTTTGGAATGAGGCAGGTGCCATGGTGACAGGGGATGCAGAAGGCAGAGTTACTGAATGCCTTCTTTGCTTTACTGCTCAGGTCCACCCTCAGGAGTCCCTGACTTTGGAGATAACAGAAGAAAAAAAAAACAAAGAGAGAGGGAGAGTTTCCCCTGTTTGAGGAGGATCAAGTTAGAGATCAATTAAATAAACCAGATATCCATGAGTCCTGATGAGATGCACCCACAAGTGCTGAGGGAGCTGGCAGACGTCATTGCTAGCCCACTCTCCATCAGCTTTGAAAGGTCCTGAATGACAGACAAGGTGCATGAGGATTGGAAGAATGCCAACATCACCCCAGCCTTCAAAAATGGCAAGAAGGAAGGCCCAGGAAACTACAGGCCAGTCAGCCTGATCTCCATCCCTGGAAGGATGATGGAACAGCTTGTTCTGGGCATCATCTCAAAGCATGTGGAGGTAAAAAGTGTTATCAGAAGCAGTCAACATGGATTCACCAAGAGGAAGCCATGTCTGACTAACCAGATTGCCTTCCACAAGGGCATGGCTGAATGGATAGATGATGAGAGGGCAGCGGCTGTTGTCTACCTTGACTTCAGCAAAGCTTTCAACACTACCTCCCACAGCATCCTCACAGGCAAGCATTGGAAATGTGGGTCAGAGGAGTGGACAGTGGGGTGAATTGAAAACTGACTGGAAGATAGAGCTCAGAGGGTTGTGGTCAGTGGCACAGAGTCTAGCTGGAGATCTGTGTCAAGTGGTGCTTCCCCAGGGCTCAGTACTGGGTCCAGTCCTGTTTAATATACTCATCAATTGCCTGGATGAAGGGATAGAATGCACCATCAGCAGGTTTGCTGATGACATGAAACTGGGAGAGGTGGCTGACACACCAGAAGGCTGTGCTACCACCCAGCATGACCTGGACAGGATGGAGATTTGGGCAGTGAGTAGCTTTATGAAGTTCAGTAAGGGCAGGTGTAGGGTACTGCACTTAGGGAGGAATATCCTCATGTACCAGTACAGGTTAGGGGCTGACCTGCTGGAAAGCAGCTCTATGGAAAATGATCTGGGGGTCCTAGTGGACAACAGGATGACCATGAGCCAGCAATGTGGCCAAGAAGGCCAGTGTCATCCTGGGGTGCCTCAAGAAGAGTGTGGTAAGCAGGTCAAAGGAGGTTCTCCTCCCTCTCTACTCTGCCCTGGTGAGGCCTCATCTGGAATATTGTGTTCAATTCTGGCTCCCAGGACAGGGAACTGCTTGAGAGGGTAAAACAAAGGACTACAAAGATGATTAAAGGATTAGAAATCTCTCTTATGAAGAAAGGCTCAGGGACTTGGGATTTTTTGGTCAAGGGAACAGAAGACTGAGGGGGTATCTTATCAATGCTTATAAATACTTAAATGGGTGATTGCCAAGAGGATGAAGCCTGTCTTTTCTCAGTGGTACCCAGCAATAGGACAAGAGGTAATGGGCACAAACTTGAACACAGGAAGTTCAATCTAAACGTGGGAATGCACACAGGTATTTAATTCATAAAAGGGTTTTGCTTGCATCTATTATGTATTATAGCAAAATTCAAGATGAATTTTCTAAGCAGAAAAACCTTATCACAGCTGCGCAGACAAGAACATGCACCTCAGCACACACCAAGCATCACAAGCAGCTCTCCCAAGGCCAATATCAAAACTGCTATGAAGACTCTTTCAACTGATTGCTAGCAAGTTTTTCCCAACAGGCACTGAGCTTGCCCTGCTGTCGTTGCACATGGTATTTCAATATTCGCCACCCCCTGGGCTGAACTGACTGATTCAAGAGTGAAGGAGGTTTTCTTTCCAGCAGTATGGTAAAAGGACTTCTGCTGCCCATAGCAAATGCAAAATCAGTGGTAGCTGTGCCAAGCAGGACACTGCTTTTGGGAACCTTGACAGCAATAGCAGGGTATCCTGTGAGACTCTCAAGAGCTACAGGCTGGGTAAAATAAGAATATACACAGAACAGAACAAACACATAATGCTCAATTAGTTGCTAACTTTCTGCTTCCAGGAAGCTGAATCAAAAAGGAACTCCCACTAGAAACATCTACCATAAAATCCATTATGAACAGTTGGACCCCTGCTATGAAGTTCAGATCCTGCTCTGTAAGTGTCTGGGTAAATTTTATATCCAAGTACCAGAAAACTGAAATGCAATTTCACAGCTCTGATGCAATTTCTTTCCAGTCATCACATGCTGTAGCTGAAAAATTCTTCCCCTTCTTTGTAAATTGCTTTGATTATGAGCACCATATAACATCTAGGGGCATTTGGTGGCAGTGAAAGATCTCACAGCAAGGCTACCATTAAATCTTTGCTGAGAAACAAGACAAGACATCTGTTTTACATTGTCTTTGAAACAATTAACTGATTTGTGCATTACCAAAGTGAAAATTACTTTTATTCCACTGTGAGAAAGTTCGGAAAAAGTGGAAGTCTTCAGTAATCTTTAAAAAAAAAAAAATAAAAAAATAAAAGTCAAGATTAGGCCAGACAAAAAGCCAGTTCCCACAAAAGGCATGATGGAGTTGTGCCAAATGCTTCTAAGAACAGAGCATTTTTTGGTTATTTGGAGCCAAATTTCTTATGCCTTCTTTCTCTCTTTTATGGGTATTAATAAGATTTCCACATAAATCTTTGTCTACTTAGTCATCTTCACCACTGTCAGACTTCAGAATCCTCCATGAGGAAGGACTGCCAACACAAATGTTTATGATGTCACACTATCGCTCCAGCCATCTCTCAGAACAAACAGTCCCAAAAGGTGAAAGGCCACTACAGTCTATGGAAAGCAAAAGATTTTATTTATTTATATATATATATATATATATATATGTGTGTGTGTGTGTGTGTATAGGATTAAAATTAGGAAACTCCAAAAACAGAAGGAGAGAGGAAATAAAAGTGGTAATCAAGTAAATGCATTTCCTGATTTGGTGTTAACAAATGAAAAAACAGAAAGCATCATTCTCCAACTAATACACATTCTCAAGACAGCCTTCCCACATTAACCAGAAATTCTACCTGTGCTTGTCTAAAAAACAAAACAAAACACAAACTAACAAAAAACGAACAACAACAAAAACCAAACCTAAACTCTTGGATTCTTTTTCTATTTATTTCACAATTGCTTTGCATTCATATCACATATTGTGACCAAAGCACATCTGCCATCAACACATGCAAATTTCCTCTAAGGCACTAAGGAATTTTTGGATTCAGGCTGTTTCACTTCAAGCCAGGTACCTCTTATCATCCCTCACAACCTGAGCTGTCATCTCCATAGACTCAAATTCATGGATGGATCTCTCTGGCTCAGCAAACAAACATTTCCCCCTCCCCCCCAAAACAAAACTAAACCAAAACCAAACAAATAAAATTAAGTTAATCTGGTTGAAGGGAAAGAAGTGAACTACGGGGGGGGGAGGGGGGGGTGTGTGTGAGGGGTGGTGGAATATATCACCAGACAAAATGCTTCTTGGGCATCACAGGCAGTCTGAAACAAATATAATCCACCTTTCTTAGACAAGGAAGCAGAATCAAGCATCCAAAGCCAACCCTTAACTGGCTGTCTTTCATGAGAGGAAAAAGGTTTCAGATTTGCTGGGCAAGAAGATAGGGAATGACACAGGAATAATCACCCCATTGATGTAAATATTCCTAGATCAAAAAGGAACATTTGACCATTCATTGCACCTCAGAAGAGTGGAACTAAGGAAGCTGTTAACCCAAAGCATGTGGGAATCCATTATCATGATATTTCTCTTGAGTTTGCTTATTATTAAATAAACACTTGGAGGAAAAAAAAAAATACATACATCTAAGAAGCTAGACACATAACATTTCATTAAAAACATCTGAGCTTGCAAAATCAGGCATTCAAAAGATGGCATATGACATAATTATGCTTACAAACACTGATTCACTCTTTTAGATAGCAATCCATTAAGATCACAGGAAAGATTGAAAGCAACTTTCTGGGCTATCAAGTTTTTGCCTAAAGTTCTCATCTCCTTAACCAGCTATTATGAATTATTAAGACAATCTGATCGTTACTTTTATCTCAGTTCTAAAAACTTTAACCAAATAAAAGACCCAGAGGCCCCTAGGCCAAGTTCTCATGAGTACACTGAATGACTGTAAAGGAAACTGTTTTGCCACTGCTCCCACCAGCTGAGAATTTGGGATGAGCTTTTTCAGTCTGTATCTGTAAATTCTGCAATATACTGACTTCAGTTTAAAACATTTTCTTCATCATCATGTTTCCATTTCCATTTGAGGTGAGGCAATATATAGAGCAAATCATAACATGAAATAATCACATATTTGCAGCCATAAATTCCCTTCCATTAAGAGTTGTACTAATTCACAGCCAAGAATTTTATGTTTTGATCACAGATCAGTTGCAGTTTCCAAAAGATTAATAAAATCTGAAGATCTAAACATGACAGCATGTCCAGGCATGAACACAGAATTTAGAATTCTAGGGTTCTAAAAAGTCTGCTCAAGTGGCAGATGACAGCCCAAGACAGGAAACCTTAAGGTTAACCTTAAGGATATATTGTCTATGTCTAATAAAAAAGGACAAGAAAATTCTATAACCAAGGATGATGGCAGCTAAAATACTGGAATGAAAAACATTGAATCTATGCCTGAGCCACCACTTTCCACAAGTATATGCCATTTATCATAACTGAGTAAGAACTGTCACACCTTTTAACACTAGACACAGAAAAAAAAGAAAAAAAAGTGAAATAAAGATTAGATAGATTTAATAGGCAGCAGACTATCATTAGTACTTCACCTAAAGATGGAACATTTGGATTTGCCATGTTTCTCTGTCTCACCACATCATACGTATCCAGAGAACTAGGTTTAGATGTCCTAAATTTCAGTTAAGCCCCAGTGCCTAGTACTTCCTATTAGCTGGCTCTGACTCCAAAGGTGCCTTGCCAAGAGGAAGCAACAGGCTTGGATCCTCAAGTGGAATTTAAACTGGAATATGTGCTTCAGTGCTGGCACCCCAGTCCATCTAATTGTTGCATGATTACCCCGTGCTCTTCTATTACACTGCTTGACACAAACAAGGCAAGCTTAGTAAGAATTAACATTTTGTGTTCTGCAACCCAGAAGTCAGTTTTCAATATCACAAATACAGTATTTCTCTTTGCCATTGAACAGGTTTCTGAATATGGTCTCTGTAATGAGGCACATAGAGAGCCAATACTGCCTAAAACAATCAAATGGTACACAGTGGTACACCTGCCTGCTTCTGTGCAGTACTAAATGTGTTTGCTTCTCTGAAAGTCAGAGGAAAGACAAATGCTCTGCAACTCTGAGCAAAATTCTTTTACTGGAAAGGGTAAGGCTCCCCTTCCTCTTTACCCCCTTTCAAATTCTGAATTTCTGTCAGAGTCATCCTTGCAGCTCCATTCCTCACAAGCACACAGGAAGTACAGCATTAAATCCTTTAATAGAAAATGTTTATTCATTTGCAGCTTTGTGTAATCAGTAGACAATTAGGGATGCATTTAAGAATGGCACTTGCATATGAATTAAGCTGGTCTCAAAAAAAAAAAACAAAACAAAACAAAACATACCCACTTCAGTAATGGCATGTGAATTATGCTGCAACACTTCAACTGGTACAGAACTCAGGATCAGCAAAAATGCAGTGAATTTCTGGGAACCATCGTAATAAATATTTTTTCAGATCTATCTCAATAAATAACAAATACTAACCAACCCACAGCATCCCTGATAACGGGTACATAGCAGCAATAACATTACACGTAACAGAGGAAGTTTTACCAGCTAAAGCTCATCCTTATCTGTAAAAACTCAAGTAGTCTATTTCAACTGGTCTTATCGCATCTCTAACCAGCCAGAGCACCACACTGAAGAACCCCATTTATGCTCATGAGAAGAATACTGGCTCAGGCTGCACAGGGACCCTTATCAATTCCCCCTGCCCAGCCAGCCTCAGGCTCCACGTCACAGCTAAAGCCAGTGGCAAGTCAGTTTAGGCACAAAGCAGGTATATGGCTGTGCGCTTCTAGAATGGAGTTGTAACAGCAAGTTTCAGCTTCAATATTGGAACGGATGCGTTGCTAAGACACAAGTATTTATTTTTTATCAAACCCACTATGCAAGTATTTACAAACAAAACAAGAACATTTTTGCTGGTCAAGTCAAGAAAGAAAAAGAAAGATTAGAATGGTAACATGAAAGTCAGGCAACAGCTATAGAGGCGATCATATTAAAAAATATGTCTGCTTATGGAGACATCAGAAGGTATTATTAAAATATCCAGAAAGAACAGTGTCATGTGTAACTCGGGCTGCAGACTGTGGTGTTGAAGAGTCAGACAAAGAATTCCACCCCTCCTAGCTACACAATGCTGATATGAGTGTGTATATATGCACACACATGTGGATATGCACACGTAAAGATATGTGTATATGTGTGCATGCATCTATAAAAACATGCTACAAGGTGTCAGGTCGCATTTCAAGCAGCACAACCAATATTAGCTTTTAATAACTCTCTTTAAAATAAGAAAGAGAATGGTTAGCTGCTAAAAAGAAAAGCTCTCTGTAGACTTGTGTATGGGAAATACAACCTCCTTCCACACTACTGACTGAACTGAAAGGATCAGCCTGGGAGGACTGAGCACTCTCAAGTCAGTGGAGGTAGTGAGATTATCAGTAATCATTATAAAAAGAACATAAGAAAAATAGCATTTTTAACAAACCTTGACTTGTACAATATAAGTTTTAAAATACCTCTGAATAACCTCCAGGAGAAGTGAAAGGCATTCATTATCTCACAAGGGTAAGATGGAAAAGTTATGTGTTAGCACAAGTACTCATTTAAGAGACTAAGAGACTCAAACTAAAACTCCAGCCACATATAAAATACCTTACCAGTTATCATGCAACTAGAAGTACAGCCAAACATACCTACGTTCCTTATCAACACAAAGTAGAGTGACCAGACCTTGTCAAATGTATCCTATGGTTAGCATCACCAGTAAAAAGAAGTGCAGCTGAGAACCCTACCAGCATTCAACACTACTTTGCCACTCACTAGCTAGTATCAGGGGAAAGATTTCAGTATTACCAATACAGAAATAGCCCTGTGTGCAGTGTATGTGGTGGAAATGAAGAAGAATAGTCTGATCCACAAGGAAACTCATGTTAGACCTGTTATGTGGTGAGCTGTAACAGACTACAATAAGAAAAAGACAGAATCTCAAAAGCACTTGAAACTGCATGGGTAGACAAGGCTGGACAGCAGATAAGGCAAGGCTGTGCAGTCCTTTTGAATCTGCAGTTTTGCACAGAGGTCTGTACCTTTCTTCAGCTGTCACTTTTCAAGTGAGATTTAATACACGAACACAGACAAGGTTTCACAAGGGTTAGTCTGCAGGCAACAAAAAGCTTAGGTGAACATATCTAGATTACTGCTCATAGAAGCAGAGAAAAACATTGCTTAGATGTAGCTTCTCAAACCAGGTATCACTCTGTCTGGTTGTCTTCATTCACTACTGTTCAGACAGCAAATAGAAATGCTCCTGAGAATGCTGTTGTAGGCTATCACCTGAGTTGCCTCATTGCCACCACAGGGCAGACAGTCCACCATTTCAGCCTCTTCAGCAGCCCCACTTCTCCTTTTAAGGTAAATTTGGAGTGTACATTTTTTCCTAAGTCTCAATGTAATAAAACAGTTAACCAAACATATTAATGTTCTGCCTATGTTCCATGACATTAAACACAAACATACATCTGTTTATTTAAAACTGTATAGCAAAACTAAGTGCAAGAGACTGACAGATACTTCAGGGTGAGGAATAACCTTTGGTTATAGCTGCTGCCTTAGCTGTAACTCCAGCATACAGAGATGCTGGCAAGGTATCAGCAAGCTGCTGGGAGTGCAACAATTCGAAACACAGTTAACCTTCAGAATTCAGACACTCAGTTCTCTCCCCTTCTGAAATTCATTTCACCATCATGCTTATGGACATAACTAAACATCAGTCAGAAGGATGCTGCTCAAAATAAGAAATGTTCATTTTTGAGGTTTAGCAATAATTGGTCCCCTACATTACTGTCCTTTATACACACACACAAAAATCAGTCTGCAAGCTTATTCAACAAAACGTTTCTTTAAAACAAAAAATAAATCCAACAGCCATCAGTGACTTGATCCTCAAAACACAGCAAGTGATACAGCTTTCCAGCAAACATCATCATATTCAGATTTCACATAGCTTTTATTCCTCAAAGGACTAACCAAGCCTAAGAGGAATAGCTGCTTTTTAAACCACCACCAAGGTCTGTCTCAGAAGTTCAGCAACCATCACAAAAGCATCTTGAGTATATCTGAAAAGTATCACTCATTCAGAGCTACACAGACAAAAACTCCACTAAAAAAAAGATGCAGAACATAATTTTATTTTTTATTTAAAATTCAAACCAAAGCATAAACTCTTACTATATAAAGTCAAATTAAGCGACCTACAAAATATATAATGCAAATTAAGTCACTTTAACACCACATATTTCACAGGCAGATTGGGGGGTGTTAAAGAAGACAGCCTCAGCTAAACCCAGCATTTCTGGTATACAGAGATTTCCAGCCTTGTGCAGGGGGAGAGTCTTTAGCTGAACTGACGCTCACAAATATCTTCTCAATAGTAGTTAATTGCAGTAAAAATATGAACACAGTCACATAGCAATAAGTCCTGGTCGGTGGACACTTCAGACAAAACAGTTGTCCCTCTAGAACTGGGAAGCCCAGAACTGGACACATTACTCCAGATGAGCCCTCACCAGGGCAGAGTAGAACCTCACTCTACCTGCTGGCCACATTCGTCATAATGCACCCCAGGAGACCATTGGCCTTCTTGGCCACAAGGGTACACTGCTGGTTCATGGTGAATTTCCTGTCCAACAGGACTCCCAGGTCTTTTTCCAGAGCTGCTTTCCAGCAGGTCAGCCCCTAACGTGTGCTGATGCATGGCGTTATTCCTCCCCAGGTGTAGGATCCTTGGATTTCTGGCTTCTTGACAGATCTGGAAGCAGCTTCTTTACACAGATCTCCAGTTATGCTTGTAATTGGTTCTTCGAAGGCCAAACCCCACTTCCAACTATTTCTCCGATGGCACACCCATAAGAGCTCAGGCTAGGGAAGCCCACTCTCCTTTGTGGCACATTTGGTGACCTGCCCGTACTTCACGGCACTTCGTTGCGGAGTTCACTCCGCTAAAGGCGAAACGCTCCAGCCGGGCGTCCCTCTGCCAGGGGAGTAGACTGGCGAGGAGAGCTGCAAGAAACGAAGTACCATCGCAGCGGGCAGCTCGGACAACGCTGAAAATAGCCGAGACCGAGCCCAGCCGAGGCCCCGTTAAGTACCACGGACAGATTTCGTTGGTTACGTCGCTGGCCGACCCCGGCGGCCCGGCTCCGGAGGCGCGCGCCGCTGCTGCGCAGGGCCGCTCGTGCCCTCTAGGGGCCCGGGCCCGCCAACGCACGCGCCAGCGCCCGCAAGAGCCGCCCCCGCCCCGGGGCTGCTACGCGCGCCCGGCCCCGCTGCCGCAGCAGCAGCGTCATTAACGGTGATAATGGCAATAACGGTACCGTAGCGGTTACACAGCCACACCGGGAGAGGTGAAAAGCTGCTCAAACTCTCAGTTCAAAAGCAAAAAAAAAAAAAAAAAAAAAAAAGTAACACTTGACAGAGGGGCACAGAGCTGCTTCCTTTTGCAAGCTCACTGAATCCCCAACGACAGGTCAGAAAGAAAAAGCACTGATACTCCCCACGACAACCTGGACACACGTCACATTGAACTTTTTTTAAATTTTATTTTTATTTCCTGTTTCTGAAACCACTACCCCGATGCAGGGACCTCCTGATGCCACCGCTATACTCACAGCATGGCTTAGAGCAAGCCAAGTTGGGGAAAAAACAGAAGCAAACCAAAAAGAGCCTAAACAAAACCAACACAACAAAACCCTGAAGAATTACATAGTACAAAGGAGAGGTGTTTGTTTCTGACTGACACACTAACACAGAAGACACTTTGGGGAAAGGTTTTGTTAATTCATCAAGAAACTTTTTCAAGCAAGCAGAGAACAAAAACGCACAAAAACTAAAACTCGACTTCCACTTTGCCATCACGTTTATTTATTCATCAAGCAGTATCCTATAAGCTGCATATCTCACATTAGACTCTCTAAGTAAATCACAGCAACTGACTCAAAGCTTCAATCAAAGTACAGTTCTTTTTATCATCAAACCATGTAAGACGCAGTCAGCACACCCCTGTTTTGAGCCCTGCAGTTTGCAGGCAGCATAATTTAGCAAGCTCTACAGTTCCATGGTGGGATATGGAGGGGTTTTAAATATTACTTTTCAAAGAAAAAAAAAAAAGCCCAAGCAATATTCCTTCAATTTGTAGAATACAGCTATGTCTCAGTCTCGTGCAGGGGGGGGGAAGAAAAAAAAAGTTGGAATGCAAGCACAGTAACAGCAGATCAGGACAAATTCATACAAATGTTGCAGTTAACATCCAAAACATGTGTCACTGTTTTTCCCCTCCAACCCCCAACAAGCCTCTCAAAACACATTTCATACACAGGGTCACTGTTCTGGCTGTTTATTTAATTAACATGACAACCCAGCATACACAGGATTTCTTTCAGTTCCCCAGCTTTGCATTTTCACACTTCAGGCAGAAAGCGCAGAAAGTCACCACTGTATTTTACTTTTTTTGCCAATATGCCACAATATACATTTCTTGATTTAACCAACTGACAAAAATAGATTCCAAACCAATCGTGAGATGCTGCCAGCAGCAGTTTTTACATTTTTGTGAGTCTGAAGGAAAAAAAAAAAAGAAAAAAAAAAAAAGATTAGTAAAAAAAAAGAAATCTAAGTAGAGCAGGTTTGCGTAAATGAAGCCATGCGAAAGAAAATAAAGTATTACATCTGGAATCCCTGGGTGATTTTTCCTGGAGCATTACTTAAATATTTTACACAGTTGTGTTTCAGCAAGTCACCAGATGACATAACTTCCCAGTAGTGCTTGGTTTCTAGTGACCTAAATGGTATTGCCAGCAAATCTTATCAGAGTAATTACAGCACAATAATACTTATTAGCAGGAGCAGGTAAATGGGATATAACACTGCATGCCTAATAGGGGACCATAACTTGGACACAAAGTTTAGCATCTAGATTTAATCTGACTTCTCTCCAAAATCTGAAATGTCTGTATGCTGCACTCAGATCTCTCCTCTGTTCAGGCCAGAGAGCAGGATACCCAATATTAAAAATTGCTTATAAGCTTCAGGTACATGTGTCCTGTTTTTAGGACATGATGATAAAGAGCCAGGAAATGGGGGGACAAACATATTCCTGGCATTTACAAAGCTCCCACTATCAAACAATTAGAAGAACAGACAAAACCTTAATTTTCTCTTGGGGAAAACAAAACCAAAACAACAAAACATTTATTTTTCTCCTCTGTTTCTGAGATCTTATCACTGAAGAGATATCTTTGACCATGTGAACTGTTACAGCATTGTCTTCTCAACCCCACAGTCAGTGATAATAATGGTCCTGTCCAACAACTTTCCCAGGCTATAGACTGGGAACAGGGGAGAGTCATCATCCAGAATCCCATAAAAAATGGTCAAATCAAGAAAAAAAAAAAAAAAAACAAACTTGAGTGCTACTACAGGCAGACACAGGAATCTGACACCAAAGCTACACATCCAAAAGTAAAAATTTACGTTTAAAAAGGAGAAACAAGAAGGAAAAGATGGAGCAGAATGGACAAACACCCAGTGAGGCAAACAGTGTTCTACTTCCCCAGCTGCTCAGAAGAAGGAAAAGAGCAAAGAGAAAGAAAGAAAGAAAATGGGTAGAAAACCTCTCTGCCCTAGGAGCCAGAGCACACAGACAGGACATGGAGCTGCTGGCCTGGCAGCTGGAGACATCAGTGCTGCAAGAGAAACTCCTCCAACCTAGTGCTACATCTTGCATGGATTGCAGCTTTTCAGCAGGTCAAGACTCAGTGACCGCCAGTGCCTTTTTGTAAGGGGTTGCGTCTCACACTGGTTTGGGAACTACAAAGTACTTCAAACCCTGATGTATACTGTACCTGTGACAGTCTACTGACTAAGCAAGAAGAAATCTAAGCAGCAAAGCACATCCAACTACTTGAGGCAGCTGTTCTAGCTTATTTAACATACATTTGTAACAAATTCAAGTCAGCTGAAAGCTTCCCTTTCCCCTCAAACAAAACAAACAAGCAAGGCGTAAAAGTAAAATCAAGAGTTTTGAGAAGAGTTTAAAATTGTCCATCTCCTGTGGAATTCTTTTATCCACCAAGGCAAAAATCATTCATTTGGACTGTTGTATGTCAAGATTAACATACAGAGATCAGAGACATAAGCTTCAGAACATGTAGGCCGTGTAATATTTTCATGTGAAACATCAAGACATAAAACACATTTCTGCACACGCACAAATACCCCTCCACCACAACCTGCTCTCTTCACTTTTAGGGAAAAAATAAAATGTTTGCAAAAATGTGAAGAAGAAACTCCAAAAAACATCACCCTGGCAGTATTTGTGCATTTGCTAGGAAAAAAAAAAGGCACAAACCCAAAACAACAACAAACAAACAAAAAAGCAAACCACCAAAAATAACACAATTCATTCATTCAATTACTGTCTTATCCATCCATTCACAATTTCTCTGCAGCCCCTTTCAGATCTGGGTGAGTGAGCCCTTGAGGAGCTGAGCATCCTCAGCCAGCACTGATGAAATCACAGGGAGACAGCACTCAGCTGGGAGCAGGATCGGGCTATTACAAAGCTCACATTGCCCAACAAGATCTACACACATGCCAAACTGGAAGCTTTTAATCCAAAGAATTTACCAAAGCTGAGAAAGAGAACATATACAAAAATGAACTACCAAAAATGGAATTAAACAAAAAACTATTAAAGAGCAATTTTAGCAACAAAAGGAAGTGGTTTGATTTTGGATGGTAAGTTGATGTTGTTTTTTTTTTTTCTTCTAAATGAAACAGTATTTAAATTCTTCTGGGAACTGATTAGCAACTAAGATGAGACATTTCTACTGAAGGAATAATTTAGTGACATACGTATTTTCAGCTACCCCTACTAGCAGCTTAAACAGAAGCATACTTTTAATTTTAAATACGTTAATACCGCCGTCTGCGATGTTAGTTTGCAATTCCTGATACTGTCCTTTATATCACAAGGCCACACAGATTCAATTCTATATTCTACTAGGGAAAAGTTCTGATAGCAACTGAGGTGTAACTGAAAAAATAAAGTCAGAAACTCCAGCTTTTGTAGAATCTGGTATCACAGATAGGAAGGGAATCACACTCTGGGGAAAAAAAAAAATAAAAGCTTAATTAAGGGCTCAGCAATAAGAAAGATTTCATGAGAGCCAATAGGAAACATGTCTAAAACTTCACCTAATGCTACTTAACAAATGAAGGCATGTATTTCAAATCAATGTAGCAGATCCTAATGAAAATGATTGGCAGCTCCCAGATGGATTAACCAGCTATCGTTCGAATCAGAAATATTCAGGGCATGCTTTTTAAGAACACGGGGTGAGGAAAAACCTAGTTTTGTTTATAACACCCTCATCTCTATTTTTAACATGTTATATTTAAAAACTGTCTGAAAGAGAAACATTTACCTATGGTTTCTTTAAGTCTGTGGGAAGCTGACTTTTGCTATAAACACAAACTTTGTCTGCTGTAAGAGAGTCCCACTTCTAGCGTTTCTTCAAGGTCCTTACAAAGCTTTGTTTCAGCTTTTAAATCAATGTTACATGACAGAAAAATGGAAGATGACAGCTTAGGGAGAGAATTTCACATACACACAGACGCACTGCTGGAGGAAAAAAAAAAAAAAAAAGAGAGTAAGACAGTCTCCCCAAACTCGAAAGTAGTCATCCATTTCTAATCACCAGTGACGCAAGCAATACCAGATCTCGCTATTGATTAATTGTGAGTGAGAACAAAAGAAAAAGAAATTTGCCAAAAATCTGCATTGGGTAAACTGAACAGTTGCCAGCTAACTCCAGTCCAGCTCCGCAGCTTGAAAGCAGAAACTACTTGGGGCAAGGCTGACCATTGTCACTAACACACCATTTGAGGGGGTTAGAAGAAATCTACAGCATCAGCTGTTTAACATCTTGGCATATACAGGTGATTTGAATTCCCTTGATAAGAAAAAAAGGGCATGATTACAAACTAGTGAGCCCTGTATCTGAATGATTACATTTGGAGATGTTAACTAAAAAGCTGATTTTATTTAAAGTGTGAGAGTGAATGCAAAGAGTTTTAAAACTCTACAGTTACTGTAGGAAACCACCAGAAATGCTTAGCATCATCAAGTAAGTATAAAGAGTTTAGGTCTTCGCCTTAGATATTTTATTTACCAATTATATTCACACCCCCTTTCTCTCAGTTCCTATAAAAGTCAGAACTGCATGAGCTTTCCACATTTTCACACGGTATTTGCCTGGACACTGTAACAAATATTTAATTTATCTAAACAAAAATGTTAAATAAATAAGTTCATTTGTTGTAAAACAACACTCAAGTATATAAGGTTGTCAGGCCCTCTTCTAGAAAATGTCACAACCAACCACAAAGAGATGTAAGCAAACCATTTCCAGAAACAAACTAGCCACCCACGCCATATGGTAAGATGCCATCACTTGAGAAATACTTAGCTGCTTATCCAGCAAGCAACCTGCAAGAAAACCTTGGATGCCCGGCAGCACACTTCAGCTGACCACAGTACACAGAGTAATTTTCAATACTACTTGAAAATAAAGCTTAACACTATTTGTCACTTATTTTGCCCCAGGTTTCCCCTTCCACTGCTCAGCAAAGATTGCGCTCACTTTAAATGCATTCAGTTAACGCTCAACACATTGAACAATTCCTTAGTGGGGCAATCAAAGATCTCAAAAACCCTGATAAAATGCTTTGAACAAAGAACTAAGCCCACCCTGTGTCCATGACATGGATCTATAAAGCTGTGCAGTAAATATAATGGTGTTTGTTTCTTTTTTTCCATCGTTTTTGAGGTGTGCATTTAAAAGAGTACATCGCTAGTAGGAGAGTAAATTCTCACTCATCCACTCAAATCACGGCCTCGTAAAGGAAACAAAGTTGAGATAAACTGCTTGTGCCTCGTACCCGTTCCCACAACCACAGCAGAGTGGGAGCTATTGATTACACGCACAAAACAGCCTTGGGGAGGCAAAGTGCAAAGATGAGCACCGCGCTGCGCGGGCCAGCCACAGAGGACACACTATCGCCCTGATAAGGGACTTCTCCCATCGAGGACAAGCTGCTTGGCTCACACACACCGCCCTTTAAAGCTTAAAGCAAGTTTAATAGGGGTAAGCTACCTTTCCAAGAAACTACAGGTTTGGAAAACTAAGGCTCCTAAGTGATGCTGGGAAACCCTAAGGTTGTGCTGAGGGCAGGTTCCCACCAACTCGCAGAGCCAAGTGGGTGCCATCCGCCTCAACTGTCTGCTAGGCAGAAGAAAAGTAAGCGGCCGTGATAGCTGTAAAATAACGCTGAAGCCCGAACTCTCTCCCCGTCGCCCGAAGCCGGGCAAGTCAGGCTGGGTGCGGAGAGCCCCGCTTGCCCTCGGCTCCAGCCCCGTCCCAAGGCAGCCACCCGGGACTCTCCGAGCCGCGAAGTGCCGGGAAAAGCGCCGCACCATGCCCAGCCCGTTCACCGGGGAGTAGCCGGGGAGGGTAACAGCTCCCCGCACCTCCGACAGCGGGACGCCCCCACCCGTCACCGGCAAAGTTTGAGACCCGTCCACCCAGCCCCTGTCCTACCTGCTCCCGTGGGATGCAGGGAAGTGAGGTCCGCCGGTGGGTCTTGCTGCTGCCACCCGACATCTCTGGAGAGATCATGGAGCTAGACCGCCGCCGCCGCCTTAGCACCGGGGCTTCGTCCGCAGCCGGGGGCGCGGCGGGAGGCTCCGCCAGCGGGGCGGCCCACCGCGGGGGCCACAGCCGGTCACCGTAGCCGGCAAGGAGGATGCCTAGCAGTCCCAGCAGGTAGGCCAGGTAGGGCCGCCAGGACACCGGGACCCTCTCCAAGGCGACAAGGGACGTGGTCCTGGCCGCGCTAGTCACAGCGAGCATGAGGACGCCCTGCCTCAGCTTCAGCACCAGCCATGTCACGGCGGCCAGGCAGCTCAGCACCACCCCCGTGGCGGCGAGGGAGAGCAAGTGATCCTCCCCCGCCGCCAGCGCCGTCTGCGCCACCGCTTCCCCCCCGCAGCAGGCGGCCAGCAGCAGCGCCGCCGTCCGCGGCCGCACGCCGCCGCGCAGCAGGTAGCGGCCCGTGCAGAAGAAGGCGCCGGCCAGGCCCAGGGGCACGGCGCTGGGGGGCAGCCAGCCCCAGCCCCGTGGCCCCGCGCAGCCCTCAGCCGCCAGCTCCCGGCCGCGCTCCCCTCGCACCACCCTCACCACCAGGGCTAGCAGCACGGAGAGGCAGCCGGCGTACAGCGCCGAGGAAAGTTTCCGGCGGCGCCAGGTCTCCCGCGGCGGTGGCAGAGCGACCCGGGAGCCCAGCCCCCCCCGCTCCGCCACCGCCCCACCGCCGCCCCGCGGGGTGCAGAGCTGCCGCCCCGCCGACGGGCAGCGCCCGCTGCAACCCGAGCTCCGCGGCTCGCCGGCGGCCATGGCCTCAACGAGCCCCCGCCCCGGCACTTATTCCCAGCTGGGCAAGGGTCGGGAGCGACCCCTCCGGCTGCGGTCAGCGGCAGGCGGCCGGGGGGCAGCGACGGGCCGGGGGCGCCCCCCGCTGCAACACTGGCATTTCCTGCAGAGCTCGCCTCCCGTTCGCCTTCTTCCCGAGAGCCCAGCGCCGCGCATCAAGGGCTGGGGAGCGTCTCGCCTCCTCTGCGACCACCTCGGGCTTGGAGGAGAGGTGTAGTAATTTAATTTTTTTTTTTTTTAAGTGCAAAAGAAAGAGAGACGCGGGGGAATGGGGAAATCCGAAACGGTGTAAGAAAGGGAGGGGAAAGCATGGGAGAGGCAGATGTACCACCTCAGAAGTGCTGCTTAATTTCTAGGCCATCACTTCCCTCACAGGCACTCCCGGCGGAGGCAGGCGGAGAAGGAGGCAGGCAGGGGCGGTGCTGCCTGCCGAAGGGTCCGCGCCCAGCCTGCAGTTGTGGTCCTGACGGTGCCCTGTGGTCGCGGGGAAGAAACCTTCCGGTCACTGCGGCCAGCGGGGAAGAAGCAATGCACCCCTCCGAAAAATAAATTTTTAAAATATTTTTTAAAAGCTCGTGAAGACATCGCAAATAAAAGGCCAGCATAGCCGGGGGGGCAGAAGTTGCGAAGTCCTGCCGGGAGGGCGAGAGAGTGATCCACGGGAGGGCCTTGAAGGAAGGGTGCTTGGGAAGAGCGCAAGAGAAAAGGACGAGATGAAGAGAAAGAAGGAAAGCGTTTCCTTTCTGCTGCTGGGATAGTACTTGAATTTTTCACGGAAAAATCAAGTGATGAGAGCTCCTCCTCAGCCGGCAGAGGAGGCTGCCGAAAACCCAGAAGCAAACCCAAGTCCGAACAGAACAACGAACTGGGAAAGTGCACCGGAGAGGGAGGCTGCCGGGGAAGGGGGTGTTACCACTTTAAAAACGGCCGGACCGACTCTTGGGGAAGAGGTGCCCTGGCCGTCCCAGACGCGGAACAGGCTCCACGTTCTGCAGCGCGGGGTGCCGCAGGGGGGCCCTGGACCGGGGCGCGCCCGGTGCCCCCCATTCTACCGGCCCTGAGGAACCGGCGGTGCCACCTGGGCGGCGGAGCTCCCCGCCATCGCTAGCTGGCGGCCAAGGCGTAAATCCATCTGTCAGGGAGGGGATAATTACGAGGCCGTAAAAAAGTCAGAAAGATGGATGTTTGTGAATGATTATTACTATTTTTTTGTTGTTTCTTTAATGGGAAGCCCGAATTTGAGTCCCAAAGTCCTATGCAGCGGCACCAAGATCTAAGCTGTGGCTTTATCCAAATCCCACTCTTTCATTGCCCTAAATTTGTCTCACCCTCGCGCCAGAGGGCTCCTCCGCCAGGGATCTGCAGCGTGCTGGAGGCTGACTCGAGCCCACACCCTGGTCTGCTGAAAATTGCTCTTTGGGCGACTGCAAAATCAGGGCCTTATTTATAAATTCCCGGGTCCCATCAAACCGCATGGAGTAATGTATTTAGCATGTAATAATACAAACCACAGAAAAATACGATCACCAGCTGTGACATTACAAAACATTAAGAGCTAGGAAACAAGCACATTTAAAACACATATCCCAACTCTCCAGTTTGAGACAGATTTATAGCACTGACATATTTACTGGTGCATCTATCAGGATACCATGCCTATCATCCAGGGTCTGAGTATTAGTGAAGCATGTTTTGGATTTTTACTAGACATGGATTGTAAAAACAGTATTTTTTAAATATTTTTCTGGCCTAACTATTTTGGAATATGAATTTATTGGTCATTTTTACATTTAAAGCTTGGTTTGAAAACAACTTAGATATTTTAAGTGAAATTTGGCTCTGAGGAATGGAAGCCTCCAGTTTCTTTTGAAGGTTAAGGGTCCAGATTAAGAACAGCTGGAAAGGGTTGTGCTTTATTCTGGTAAAACATCAATCAGCAGGTTACCTTATGCACCTACAGAAAAATAACTACCTGCTATCTACACTAAGCGTCAACATTCCAGAGGCAGAATCAGGGTCCAGATAGTTATACCTGTATGACTCCTAACTCCTTTTTAGCTTTTAATAAACAAGGTGCATCTCTTGGATACCTTTAAGTCTAAATGCATCAAAACAGAGTGCAAGTACATTGATACTGCAATGGTGAATGACAATACATGCAACAGCTGCATTTCAGATAGGTCAGCCCTTTGACTTAATAATACTTCCTGCTAAGCAGTATTCACTTATATCTTTATCTCCGCTTTGTTACCTTACTATTAGATTTACTGCTATCAGAAAAGTTGACACTTCAAATATAGTGATAAAATGAACTAAAACCAGAGGAATAAACACTCCCTACCTTTATTTTTTTTGCTGCACACCCCCTTTAACTGTATATTTAGATCATGTTTATATATGTTTGTAGAGATCAAAGCAGATAATGGTCTATCTTCTTTTAATTAAGAGGGGGTTTTATGAGTGCAAACTCAGTAAATGATTGAAATGCAGTTGTGAGCTCTGCAAAACCAGCACTGACAATTAGCACAAATGTGGTAATCTCTGAACTTCCTAGAAGCACAAGTCAGACTCTAACCAGTACGTTCTGAGCACAAGGCTGTATATTGAGCAGTACGGGGGAAACCGGACTTCACTGTGCTCTCTACCATGTGGGAGCTGATAAAACTGCTTCATATTTCTTGCTTATGCAATGTAGTTGTCTCTTCTTTACCTACTGATTGTCCACAGATGTTTTAAGCATTTAATTTGTGAAGATCTTTACCAAAAAAAAGGATCAGTCCTGTAATTTTGGAATCGATCAAAATCAATGCCAGGTGGGGAAATGCAGTCAATGATGAACCAAATGGAAAGTGACTCTCACAGAAAATGAGAAATACTGACCATTTAGGAGACTTCCCATGCAGAGACACACAGCAAAAACAAGGGGAGAAGTGTGTTGTATTAATTCATTCTTCAGGATATTAATCTATCACACTGGTCTTTATACAGATGATGAATATATAGTTACAATAACCTGAAAATCCTGACTTCCTTCTCTAGTAAAGAGAAATTCTGGGAAGGCAAACACTACCCCTAGAAATAGTAAAAAACCTCAAGATTTCACTGAAGTTCTGGGGATGCTGGCTTTTCAGTACTTGCTGTATCAGGCTTCTTTTGAGAAACAGGCATTGATAAGTATAGCCTAAAGAAAACGGAAACCATCACATACTGTTTAGTTGTTGTGTAAACGTGCTAGAGCAATATCAGCCATTCACCAAAGAAGCTGCAGAAGATCGTGCTGTTGTGGAAACCCAGCAATACCCTTCTATTTTCCCTTTGGAAAGCAATCTTCTGTGGTAAAGTTAGAAATTTCTTAGAGACTTCAAAGGAGACAAAACCCAGGAATTTTCATGGTTACCATCACAGAAAGGTATGGAAGAAAAGGTGAGCATCCAATTAGATAAGAAAGTCAAAATAAATTTACCTGAAAAAAAAAGACAACCAAAACAAACAAAAAACACTCAACAAACAAAAAACCACAACCAAAAAAACCCATTTTTGTCATGGACAACAAAGAGCAGGAGATGTAAGGAGGTCTAGGACAGTTGATTGTTCCCAAAGACATGATTGCCTCAGAATCACTTTGCAATCACAGGTTCTACTGTCATTTCTTGACAAAGCAACCTATCTCTTCACCAAAGTTAAATGGTAGATTAGTGAAATGCCTTCAATTCGTTGTTATGTCCAGCATGTTGTAATCTTACCTAATCCACTCAAGGAACTTTTCATGAAGCAATCCATACAGAACATGTAATTTCTCATCCAAATGGGGAAAAAATGTATTCCCTGACCATTAAAGAAAGGAGGAAAGATTTCATAATAGAAGTGCTTAGCCCAGCTATACAAATCAGACTACTGTTTGATTTGTAGACACTCCTTTACAGTCTTTTCTCATACTGCTGCTGGTTTATGGTCACGCTAAATGGGCCTAAGCTGGTCTGGGAAAGCACAACAAACATGTATGGGGCCATACCCTTTAAGAGGTTACGTGGCCTGTCCTCCCAAAAAGTAATACAACAAAATGAAAGTCCCAAACTGTACAGAAATGCTGTGTTTAAGCTGAAGTGAGAAGAGGTTCTTCTGGGGGTAACAAAACAATAAAAGACCCAAATAATTTCCACACCATGTCATACTGGAGAGTGCCATGGGAGGAAGGAAAAGAGAGACGTTCTCTATGACTTACTCATCCACATGCACCTATATCACTCTTGGTCTATATCTGAGGCAATTATTCATACGTTTTGATAATACTTCTCTTTTTTTTTTTCCTTGCAACTAATTTTTTCTTACCTCCTTAGGACCTTGTGTAGTATGCATGGATAATTCTATATGAATTTTTACCATTCCACTGAATATTAGTTTACTGAATAAAGTTAATTTTGCCTAGTTTGCAAAATACACTGTGATTAAAAACTATCCATGATGGTATTGTGCTGGACTTGATTTACACATTTCTTTGTTAGAATCTTAAATTATTTTGCAAACCTTAGGGAATAATTTACACCACCTCTGTTTAAGTCTCCTAAATTGTCAGTGTAAAGGAGGATTTGTTTGATGGTGATGACCAATAGGTTGCATGACAAATTTATAAATGTTTGTCTCCTGGAGTATTTAAAATTATGCTTACTTTTAAACATCAGCCTTTTTGTGACTTCAGTGGTGTCTCACAAAGAATATCACATGAAATTCAGTTTAAAGTCTGGAAAATTATACATTTGTCATGTACCACAGTAAGCATCCAGATTATTACATAGCAGAAGATTTTGTCATGCGAGTTGTCTCATTGATTCAAGTATTTTGATAGTGAATATGAAATTGAAACATATTTACCATATGAATTAGAATAATTTTTATACCATTTTTCTGAAGATAAATAGTAAATAATGTTATTTTGAGGTTGAGCGCAGGCATTCTCACAACATTCACGCTGCATCTGCTTCATTTATTCCGCATTTTCAAGGTTTTCTTCATCATGGGGTGAGTGAGGTATTTTATAAACAAAACCCAAGACCTGTATTGTGAAGAGCACCCATCTAATGGCAAGTACCTTCATCAAATTTATTCATTCATGAAAATTTCCATTACCTTTCATTGCAGTGTGTGTAGAAAGAATTCTGATTACTCTATTAGGAAAACAATTAAAATATTCATGCATTGTACTGACTGGGCTGCGATTCAGATTTTGCTGAAGTACAGAAAAAAGCTTTTCAGTCTCTGACAGTCTATTATGTTTTCATTAGAGACATTTAAGAAAGCGCAGCCTTTGTGTTTCAAAAAAAGTGGTATTCAGAAATGAATTCATTACTTTTGGCTTACTAGAAAGGCCGTTCCATAGTGAATGAGTAAAATTCTGAATTTGGAAGGAAATAATGTGACTGGAGCCTTCTGTAGAGCTGATTAGGGGAAAGGGACCTGGGGGTCCTAGTAGACAGGAGGGTGACCATGAACCAGCAATATGCCCTTATGGCCAAGAAAGCCCATGGCATCCTGGGGCCAGTAGGTCAAGAAATGACCTTCTTGCCCTCTGCTCTGCCCTGGTGAGACCACATCTGGAATATTGTGACCATTTCTGGGCCCTTCATTTCAAGAAGGACCTCAGGGAACTGCTTAAAAGAGTCCATCATAGAGACACAAAGGTGATGAAGGGAGTGGAACATCTCCCTTATGAGGAAAGACTTCAGTATTCTCTTGGATGTTCTCTTGACCTACTTTTTGTTTGTTTGTTTGTTTTCCCCCCTCATGCTTAAAAATACTTTGCACAAGGTGCAAGAAGGTCACAAGTTCATCAAACATGAATTTCAGTGCTGATGCTGAGCTTGCATCTCTAACATAACCTGTTTATTACAGTCATGGGAGATGACCCTGAAACACCCTCTGATGTTTATTACCAGGCAGTACTGTCTTTGATGACAGTTCCATTTCATCTTGTGTCTTAGAGCTCACACAACCAAAAATGTCAGCAGACAATTACTATTTTAAAATAGCTCTGTATGTACACCAGATTTTCTGCCTTTTTTTTCCCCTGGTTTTGTGATTTATATAGAGTGTACACAACCTCTTAACAAGGCACCCTAGGAAATGGGACAGATATTTTCAAAGCATCTTTTCCTAGTAAGACAAATAAAATGTGTTTTGGTTTAAATAGTTGAGAAACAAATGTAGGCTGAAAGTAAGTTTTAACTAGTGTTTACCAAACAAAATGTCCAACTGTCTCAGAATAAAGGGATGCTAAGAATGAATACTTGTCCTACTGATAAGTCAAAAAAAGAGAAGTGATTTCATGGAAATGATTCTCACTTGACATGTAATGCACACAAAGTTACAGTCTCATTAATGACTTACTAATGACAGTCTCCCTCTAAGTCACATTAGGAAGCCACTTGTAGAGTGGAAAAAATTGTAAAAGCAAAGTCTTCAAGTAACAAGCAAGAACCACAAGATCTTAAACTGATCAGGAATCAATTTGCTGTATTTCAGTAGATATCTAAAGATGTAAATAAGTAGGAATCTCAAAGATATTGTTTATCTTAAGGTGCCTGCTTCCAAAAAAAATTCAGCTACCCCTACATTCGTCTGCTTCCCATGTTAAATCAAATGTCTAATGTTTCACTTCTGGGCATGTCTAGAAGTCTTTCAGCAGAGCTGAATTCTCCATGTCTAGCAGGATCCACAAGCACAGTTACCCCTGACCTGTATGGCCTGAGGAACAGTATCCCAGAAGCATGTGGTAGGCACATGCAGTGGGTTCCCAAAATCACTAGTCACAAAATGCAGAGCACTAGATAGCAATTTCTTCTCATTCTTCAACAGAGTGCCTTAAATTCCAAGCTATGGGATATTTTGTTAATCTTGCAATTTTTGTTGGTGAATCTGTTTCACCTTGCATAAATAAATAAAAAATACCTGTGATAAAAAGAGAGAAACAACAAGGAAGCTTCTGCAGCCCTGCAACATGAACATTCACTAAGGGGCAGAGACACCTCGATCCCAGCCCCTGTTCATAAAGCAAAAGTTGAATAGAAGATAAAAATGCATTTAAAATACATAAAGCAACCACTAGAGCAGGGACAGGTGTTCCTACAGCCTTGTGAGTTTCCCTGCTTTTTAGAATTGCCAGCTTCTTTGCCTATGTGAGCTGCACACCCAAACCTTCACATATCTGGAAGCCACAATACACATCTGTGCCCTGTATATTGGGAATGGAGGGAGGCAGGAGCTTTCAACAGAAGTTGATTGTGGCTCTTCAGGAATTTTACCAGCCCATTATTTGGTCAAACTGCATTTGCCATGCAGCTGGGTCCTAAATCAATGGAATAATATCACATTCCATGGCACGGGATGCCAGACTTCACAGATTGCTCCACAACCCACTACACTGACTCACAGCACCAGAGCTAATCACACACACAAGGTACCTCTAGAAACTGTCCTTGACCTGCTAAGAACTGCACATGAGCCTCTTCCAAGAAGGAGAGATCTCTTATTATTTTCTCTTGATTTAGAAAAGTTCTTTTTAGCCATACATCAATGATTAGGGTAACTTTTTTTTTTTTTTCAGTAGTATGTAATATATATCTCAGTGTTTTGTAGATGCTCATGCTGTCTTTCAAGAGAGAGAATCCTTAATTATTTCTTGTAAGTTGGCCCATTTCATGTTGGGGGGGGGGGGGTGGGGGAGGGGGAGGGGGGTGAGTGGCCTCCTCCACAGCTTTTACTACAGACTAGTGATGAAGGCATGATACAAGAAGGTGTGAGAGGGGCCCGAGGGCAGGAAAATAATTTAAACTCAGTTGACTGTGCTTTTTGTTCTGTAACTTTTCAATGTAAAACCCAAAAGCCAACCCCAAAGAAGGGATAAGAAACTATGACTTGCTTTCACCCTCTTCCTTACACACAGGTGTACTCCTTGTTTACTGGGCTGCTGCAGGATCATGCTTTCTTGCTCACTGTCTCTTGGGCTTTGTGTGAATCTCATGTTGTAGCTCTCTTTTGGGGCTTTGGTCCCAAGGTGACTGTGACATTAATATATCAAAAGTATCTGTAAATCTAAGGTGATTTAAACACCTCCATTTTAATACTATTTCTTTTTCATATGTTTAAATACTCTCTCCCTTTCCATCACCAAAAGGAGCAAGTGACACCATCCATTTCCAAGACTGTGTTCTCTTGTATAGTATCAGAACATTTACAGATAATGTGTAATGTACATGCACAGATTTTAATGCTGCAAGATCTCATACCTGTCGTGAGATGGTTTTAATGGGAAACAGAAAATCACATGTGCTCAAGTGGCTTGCAGGCTCACACACAGGGGAGTAAGATTTAGGCATGGTACAGGTGGATTTAACTCCAATAAAATCAAGGGAACTGCATATTCCCATCTCAAATCTGAATTGAATCACACAGCCATTCATACTAGTTCAAGAACACAAGCAACTTTGTGGAGGTTAATGGAATTTGTTTTCTAGCCAAACTAACTGCTTCAATTTGTTTCGAGGTCTAATACAGGAACCATATGGAGAGAGGCACAGAAAGATAAGTAGGCATTGCATGCCATTACTCACCATCTGTTTAGGCAAGCCATGCTGAGCTGAACAAGGGATGGGTCATGGCTCTGATGACACTCACAGAACAGAACTCCTCTAAGAGCCAGTGTGGACTACCACACCATCTTGCTGCCAGGGACTGCATGGGAAGATTTTCCTGGGGTTGATTTGTAAGATGAAGACAGCAGGTGGTTGACTGGTGAGGGAGGAGCAGCAAACGAAGATAAATAAGTGCCTGAAAATCAAAAGCCCATTTTGAGAGAAGGGACAAAAGGTGAGTGATATAGGGGCAGATAGTAAAAGCATAAGTGATATAGATATCTGAGATGCTGACATGCAGATTTTTAGTACAAAGCCTTACATTTAGTAGGAGATTTTGCCCTAGGTTTCATTACCTTATAATGTGATATTATTTCAGCTGGAGTTTTATCGGTGAGATCCTTTCTCAATATAAGTTATAAAAATGTAAATGTATGCTAAATCATATGGCATGAGTTTACCAAAGATTTATAGATGAACTTATCCACTATAGAGCTATGTTTTCAGAGAAATTGCCCTGCACATTCCTGCACCTGCAGAGAGCTGTGAACAGGAGGATAATTACAAGCATTGAGAGTCTAAGCCAAATGTTACAGGAATGGAGAAATTCCATCTTTGATTGGCTGTCCTCTAAAGGCAGAAAAAGAGAAAGGAAGTGTCCATGTTTGAGCTGGCATGTGCCACACAAATCCTTGCCTAGTCAGTGCCAGGTCTCTGCTGCTGGCAGCCAGCTGCCATTGTGCTATTTGCCTGGGGTTATTACCATAGAGCAGGTGAATGCAAAGCCAGATACAGAAAGTACAGGGAGGCTGAAGTGTTAAAGGAAATACGGTTGTGAAATGGGGATGCACGCAAATGATGGGAGTAAAAACCTTGTATGATATACTAACTTAACACATTCCACAGTGCATTGCTTCAAAAAGATTTGGAATCATTCCTGTGCTTGGATCACTCAGGCATTTTAGCTTTTTATCAGAAGAGGTATATAAGGAAATATTCATCAGGTATGTTTACATCTTGGGGTTTTGGGGAGGGGGGGTTGTTTTGGGTTTCGGGTTTTGTTTTCTTTGATTGATTTGGATTTGTTTGCTTTTTTAATTTTTTTCTTTTTTTTTTTTTTTTTTAAGGAAAAGGAACTAAAGAAAACTTAGCCTCTATCTATTAAATTACCAGCTCTGGACTTAAGTTTTTCCTGGTGCTGGAAACATCCATTTTTTACTTCCTTTCAGCATATTAAGCAATACCAGTAAGGCAGTGCTGCTTATAATTTAGGGCAAGAATTTCCACCTCAAGGCAGCAGTCTTGATTCTTAAAATTATGTGTTGTGGATCAAGGAACAGAATATACTCTAAACCACACATTTCAAACTCTTTCTCTGTTCCTTCTCTTCTTAATTTTCTTTTCAAAGATACTTAGATACACAGCTAGTCTCACACTAATAAACAAATCTTTGTCAGCCACTTCCAACTCCTTTTTCATTAATTCATGCAAAACTGTCAACATGTCAGTGGATTGCAGTGCTTGATTTCAGAGACTTCTGAAGTAGGAAGGAAAGCATTATGACAAATGTATTATTGAAAGCAGGCACATCTCAGCTGAATTGCACAGAGAGGCATTTTAAGATTAAAACAAACTCTCAGAATGATTGAAAATGTCTAGATGACACAGCAAGGGCGGGCACAGAAATGATGCTGTTAGGAAGTTAATGTCTGGTTGGTATGTGTTGTGACAGAGTTCGCACTTTTTCACTCTGATGTGAAAGTTGAGGACTTCTTTGTTTGCTAATTCTCAGCTGATGAAACATCACCATGTGATCACAGCCCAAGTCCTGTGACATGTAACTATCCAGCCTTTGAGTGAAGAAAGAGCCTTCTATCCCCATTTGCACAATCTCTTGGGTCTTAACTGTCAGATACCTGTGTCTAGAGTCTCTGTAACACCACATCCCTGTCCGTATATCCCTTCACTTCCTAGACATTCTCCACACATTTTAGGAATGCTTATAAGATGGCCTTACAATATGACGTCACTTGTGTCTCAGTAGAGATTCTTTCTCTGCCCAAGGCGGAAGTTGCTGAGCCACTTTGTAGACCTTGAGCCATTTATTGAGGGCAGCTGCTGTGGTCAACAGCTAAATTATAGATCCTCCAACAATCCCTTAAACACTTCGGGTTTCATTGTTTACAGGTTTAATTTAACCAGAGGAACAAAGGGGCATCTAAGCGTTCTGTTGTCAGTAGTTGTGGTAGGCTAGTTTTTTTGGAGAGGTCTTTGATGTTTTCTTAAGCAAAAAATATCAAAATCAGCATTTTCAGAGGTGGAAAAGACTGACAAAGCTTTTCTTAATTATTATTTTCTTCTTCAGGATTAGGGGGAGAAAAAGCCTGAATGAATTATTAAAAGAAAGCTTCTGTGAAATAAGGGAACAGCAAAGATGCACCATGGACAAAAGTCCTTCCCCTCAGGATTACACTTTACTAATTACCACTACTTGAATAACCATTTTTGTGAAACAAATTTAGGGGATATTCTAACTTTTCTTAAAAATCTGAAAATTATTTAGATATCCTTCCTTAAACTTGCTTTAAGTTCACAACCTCTATAAAAGTTGTCAGTAAGACACAGATAACTGACACTACTTAGTTTGACCTTTGTTTCAGCTGCACACACACACAGAGAGGTCTTGCAGGCAGGCAATTTTACCTCCTTGGTAGATGGTTTTCCAAGAGCTCAGGATTTGGGCATTTTTGAACAAAAACTATGAACAATTGATTAGAAAACGTAACAGGTTTTATCTCCTACCTGGTGCTTGTTTGTGCAGCAGTTTAATTGTCCAGATGAAGTTCCTGCACAGTGACTGAGCAAGTGAGCTGGGTTGTAACTCCTGGGCCTATGTAGCAGCCTGGTGGGACAAAAGGGACAAAAGCAGCAGGCAGCAGCAATGCTCCCATGATTACCCAGCCAGCAGGAGGAGGAATACTCACACCCAACACACGGCATGATGGATTTTGCAGACTGCAGGTTTCAAGTGTGTAACTAAACTGACAGCAATATGACAGACCCAAATTTAGGATTTGCTCTGTTAAATTATTTAACAGTTCCTAGTAAACCTGGAACATAGTGCGGTGTGGAAAGTACCCAGAATCAAGTGAGCCAGAGCCTGGACTGCTACAGACCCAAAACCTGAGCCAGATCTGCCAAGTTTCACAAAATGTTTTAATAAAATTTGACGCTTCCCTAACATTTCCAAAATTTCAATTTCACTTGCTTTAATTAGCAATATCTCACCCTAAGAGAGGGAGTAATGCTTTTTTCTCTTAATAATTGTTTTCAGATTCTGTAGTGTTTTTGGTGTTTAGAACCACATGAGGCAGGGGCTTCACCCACATTTCAGGTCTTTGCTAGCTAAATACATCTTGATGGGCTGAGAGAGTTGGGATTGTTCAGCTTGGAGAAGAGAAGGCTCTGAAGAAACCTTATTGTGGCCTTCCAATATCTGAAGGGGGCCTACAGAAAAGCTGGCAGGGGGCTTCTTAGGGTGTCAGGTAGTGATAGGACTAGGGGGAATGGATCCAAGCTAGAGGAGGAGAGATTTAGATTAGATGTTAGGAAGAAGTTTTTCACCATAAGGGTGGTGAGACACTGGAACAGGTAAGCAGACATTGGTCTCTACAACTCCTGAAAGGAGGTTGTAGTGCAGCTGGTGTTGGTCTCTTCTCCCAGGTGACTAGCGATAGGACCAGAGGAAATAGTTTCAAATTGTGCAAGAAGTTTGGATTGGACGTTAGGAAAAAAATCTTTACTGTGCCTCCAGTACAAGAGGGATATTGAACAGCTGGAGAGGGGCCAGAGGAGGGCCACAAAGATGATCAGAGAGCTGGAGAACCTCCCCTATGGTGGCAGGCTGAGAGGGTTGGGGTTGTTCAGCCTGAAGAAAAGAAGGCTCCAGGGAGGCCTTAGAGCAACCTTCCAGTACCTGAAGGGGTCCTAGAAGAAAGATGGGAAGGGACTTTTTATATGGGCTTATAGTGACAGGACAAGATTGAAGCTTGAGGAGGGTAGATTCAGACTGGAGATTAGGAAGAAATTACATACAGTGAGGGTGGTGAGACACTGGAACAGGTTGCCCAGGGAGAACGTGGATCCCTCCTCTCTGGAGGTGTTCAAGGGCAGGTTGGATGAGGCCTTGAGCAACCTGCTCTAGTGGAAGGTGTCCCTGTCCATGGCAGGGGGGTTGGAACTAGATGATCTTTAATGTCCCTTCCAACCTAAACCATTCTGTGAATCTTTGCATCTTATTTTCTTCTAGTTAATCACAAATCTTTGTATTAACTAAAATACAGCAATTAAACTGGTCAAGCCCTTGTGCATCTAAAAGCATGAAAGAAACACCTTGCTTTTGCCTCTCAGATTTTACAAAGAAAAAGTCTGAGAAAGAAAGAGGTTCTGGAAAGAAAATAAAGCACATCTTAAACTTTTATGCTTTTTGAACATAACTTCACTGGTGCAAAAGAATCTCAGTCCTACTAGAGTTTGTGGTATTTTTCACATAGTGTATCTATTTAGAAAATGTACTAGGAGGAGGAAAGTAGGAGGAAAGTAACATCTGCAGTGACGTTGCTAAAAATAACTGCACTCCAGTATTCTACAGGCCCAAAACAGATGAGTAAATCTTGGGAGTGGAGAGGTTAGCCATTCCTGTCCTTTCACTGGATTTAAGTCTAAAGCCAAACAAAACTGTAACTTGTGACATGGTTTTGATTTTACCTTGCAGTCAGCAGTTGGCTCTGAAACATCATCAAAAATTGCCCAAGTCTATCATAGATGTTTTAAGTCAATCTCTTAAATTAATCTGGGCCATTTCAAGTTCATAATGAAATCTTCATCCAAACAAGTTTCACACACAGCTGACACTGATCTAAACACAACTGATTAAAAAAAAAATAATTGACATTTCAGTCTCAAAAGTGACAGAATAGTTAACTTCAAAGCAAGAAACACACAGCAGTGATTGATCAGGAAGTTATTAACTTGTCAGAGTAGGTATGGTTTGGCAAGCTGGATTTGTCATCAACTAACATGTATCATTGCCTTTAGTTTGAGCAGAATGTACAAAGGAAAATGTAGAAGAAATTACTGTGGATTGAAGGCCAGGTTAATTACAGCACATGAGAAAACAAAATGTAAGCAGACAACCATGCTCTGGCTATGTGTTACATTATCTTATGGAACAACTGAGGAGGCTTTTCTAGAGCATTGAGAAATTAGATACTGATGCCCACTTAGAGAATATAATTTATTGAATGTTGCTAGTTAAAATATCCTTCCAGTAACAGTAATTTATTTGCATTCCTAAGATTGCTTCCAGGTGTGTGCAGTGGGACAAAGGCTGTAAATACAGGCATGGCAGTAAGTGTTAATTCAAAGTTTAAATCACAAAAATCTCTAATTCAGACAAAAATCTCTGAAGGAATCACAGTTGTAAAGGCAGTGAATTAATATGCTGATGAGGACTTGCTTGTGGCAGGTCCAGCTGCACACTCAGCTACACTGGCACGACTGAGTCTATCAGGAGTCTAAAAGTCTCTGAGAATGTTCAGAGTGACATTTGGGATAACAAGGGTGAATTTCAGCCAGATCTTTCATATGCCCATTTGCTACTCTATATTTTTGGCTCCAAATGCATGCCAGGATCAAATTCCCAGACTTTCTCAGTGCCTGAGCAAATATTGTTAAACCCAGATTTGGAATGTTCATAAAACACAGACGCAGCACATCGCTGTACACGTCTGCTGTCACACTAACGTGGTCAGACAGCAGGTCATGAACCAAGGGTGCTGTGCAGAGCCTTATTCAGCTTTGAAGCATATTTTGTCACAAACAGTGAGATTGCATCTCATCAATGATGTGTCATGGAATATTTACAAAGCATTATGTTATTCTGGGCAGGTAAACAAGCGTAGAGAGTGGGAGACAAAGGTTCCTCTAGGTAGCAGTTTAGTTAGTGACTAGATCAGATTCCTGCTCTGAGTGGCCCTTCAGAGAAAACCCTCTTCCCACCTATACTGTGGAGAAAACCTGCAATGCTGAGCTTGGCTCAGTTAATACAAACTAGTGAAAAAGCTAAACTAGCTTTTCAAATCACCACTTCCCTCTCCATCCCCTCCCTATTTGAAGCTGGTGTGGTCCATATTATTTTTGCTGATAGATGATATTGGATAAAACTCTGATGGAGTAGAGCACACAGGAGTTATGGCAAGCTGCTTTTGTGGTACAGTTTCTGAAATCAAGGCTAAAAATTATGCTTATCTCAAGAGGGGCTCTAAGAGCAGGGACCATCCCCTCACTACTTCTCTGAAGGGGCTTCAGCCAAGAAATGGACAAATGTCTAAGATGCCATCTGCCATCTAAGTCTCACTGCCATTTGTGCTAAAGACACTTCTGCCTTCCTTTATCACGAGTCTATAACTTTAAACACTCAGAGAAGTTAGCTTCTGTCAAAGATGGATTTTCAGTCCAGGTACATAGGCTTTTTTTTTTTTCCATAAAATATATGCTAATACCTTCACTCTGTTCTTCAGAACATGAACTTTGGAAACATAAAGGTAATAGAATAGATGATTCTTGTTGCAAGAAACAGAATTAAAAAAAAAAGAAAAAGGAGTCAGCTTTTTAATTAAAAAGACGGAATGAGTTCTACCTCAGGGATTGCTTTAAAGTGCTCAAACTGTACCTCCATGGCTAATGGAGATCTAGCATCAGAACAGAAAGTGCAAAACTTCTTAAGGGTCTTCCCCCCCCCCCCGCTCCCCCCCAGTTTTGTTCTTGTTCTTTGTTACAGACTTGGTTCATCTTATTAAAAATATTTGTCTGTCTTAGTGCCTTGAAACACAAATTGTGATTTACAGCACTTCATTAACTTAAGCTGAAGTCCCAGGAAGGACAAAAAAAAGTGGGGAAGCAAAAAAAACTCCAAACAACCCTTCCCAACCTCCCCCACAAAAAAAGAATAAAACCACAAACAAAAACACCCTCAAGCTTAGTATTCATGTGATGGACTAAACTTGATCATGGAATCATAGAATCATTCAGGGTTGGAAGAGACCACGAGAATCATCTAATTCCAACCCCCCTGCCATGGGCAGGGACACCTCACACTACATCAGGCTGGCCAGAGCCTCATCCAGCCTGGCCTTAAACACCTCCAGGGATGGGGCCTCAACCACCTCCCTGGACAACCCATTCCAGGCTCTCACCACTCTCATGGGGAAGAACTTCTTCCTCACATCCAGCCTGAATCTCCCCATTTCCAGCTTTATTCCATTCCCCCCAGTCCTATCACTACCTGATAGCCTAAAAAGTCCCTCCCCAGCTTTCTTGTCCCCTTCAGATACTGAAAGGCCACAAGAAGGTCACCTCGGAGCCTTCTCTTCTCCAGACTGAACAGCCCCAACTCTCTCAGTCTGTCCTCATAGGAGAGGTGCTCCAGCCCTCTGATCATCCTCCTGGCCCTTCTCTGAACACCTTCCAGCATGTCCATATCCCTCTTGCAATAGGGGTTGATAGCACACCTATATAGGTTCCAAGCCAATACTTCTTAGGTATCATCATTTAGGAACTGAAATGTAGATATTCCTGGAGATCAGTTACAGCTGTGGTGGTATCTGAAGTCTTTTTTTTTTTTTTTTTTTTTTCCCCAGATGCAAAAGTAAAAAATAAATCTTTGAAAACGAACAAACAGAGTTCTGGGCTCAAAAGCAATCCTACTTTTGGAAAGTACTGAAGTATCATTATCAAAGAAAAAAAACAACCAACCAACCAAAACCCCAAACAAATCATCAAAACCAAACAAAAACAAACAGAACCATCAAACACTCTTTCTTTTGGTGGAAGAATTTATCCTCACTAAGCCACTAAACTGGAATTTATAGCCAGAGTGAAAGTTGCTTTTCAAGATTAAACAAAAAACACAAAACAGAAAAAAAAAATAAACAGCCATGTGTTTAATGGCAACATTAACAAGGTCATGCTCAGCCCATTTCAAAACAAGAAAGCCTATCTAAAAGAGTTTAGAAAACAAGTCTGCTTATAAGTTGAAATTCTGCTCAGGATGGTGAAGGATGTTGTCATCGTCCTGTGTAGCCTCTTGCTTTTTTGAATTGTCACTAACGCAGTGACACATAAGAAGGGTCTGAATGTGTTTGCCCATCCTATTCTGCTAACATAATGTGTGTGTATGGACAAGAGGGGGAGAGAGAGCATGCACACTTTTTCTCCAAAGACATTAGAATCCATTCAGAATATAAAGTAGTTCTTATGTCACACAGCATCATGAACTATATCTGAGTTTCTTTATGATACTAGACTGTAACAACACGAAAGATAATCAAGACACTTTTATGTCCTATCTGTGTGGTCACAGATACAGTTACTACTTGTTTAAAAATTTTTACTCTTGTGATACTTCTGCAAAGGAATCTTCAAAGAAGTATCTTCAAATGAAGATATGAAGTCATTTACTCTCATGCAGACAAATGTTTAGATAATACAATTACAGCTGAACAAAACTATCCATTTGCCCTGCACTTTTGATGAAGAAAATGTTTCTAAGCACAATACATCCCCAAGAGATTATTTCATCAGGCTGCTTATTAAAGAAAGGGCTCTTTATCAGGCTCTTTAAAGGCTCCTTATTAAAGGGAAGGAGTTTTTGTCCAGTGCCTAAATTTCCTTTCCCCAAATTAAGATAAGAGTCATGATTCTGAAAATGTTTGGCACAGAAGAAGAATTACCCTATTCAGAGCAAATACATCCCTTAGGAGAATAATTACTTAAAGAAATAGTGCTACATCTTGCCTTCTTCATGCCAATATGTGCTCCAGCACCAACTCATGATGATCTGTCTGCTTTCAAAACCTGCTGAACCTGCTGTTACTGTCATTAACTGACAATGAATAACAGAAACATTTAATGTTATTCCAGTATTTATTTTTCAGATTTAATAAGTAATTAACTAAAAATATACACATGGAAATTGATATTAATTAATGAAAATAAGCTTACATACAAGAAAGATATAAAATTGCATCCTTACAGTGTAACACTTTGGACATTGACACTAATTCTTTATAGAACCACTTTTGAAAATTAAATCAGAAGGAGAAGAGGGAGGGAAAATATCACTCCTGGCTACTTGAAACATGAAACTTGAAAGTCACAAAGGGGTTTGTAGTGATAGGACGAGAGGGAACAGCTTTAAGCTTGAGGAGGGTAGATTTAAACTGGAGATTAGTAAGAAATTCTTTACAGTGAGGGTGGCAAGACATTGAACCAGGTTGCCCAAATGTGTTGTGGATGCCCCCTCCCTAGAAGTGTTCAAGGCATGACTGGATGAGGTCATGAGTATCGTGCTCTAGAGGAAGGTGTCCCTGCCCATAGCTAGGGAGTTGGAACTAGATGATCTTCAAGGTCCTTCCCAACCTAAACCATTCTGTGAATCTATGAATCTATGAAATAAAACAAGCTTTTCAGACACATGGTCACTGTTGCCATTTAGCCTCTTAATAGTTTATATAAAACAGATGCTTTTTCAGACAATGGCCAGAATCCAGTCAAGCATAATCCAAAAATCATATAGGTCTTTCCATTTTTAACATATAGCTTCCATATTTAGTTCCTTGTCTTTCAAATACACGCACGGAACTACTGCATACTTGACTGGATCAAGAGAAAAATATTTACATACCTATATATACACAGATGTATTATATGGGTATGTGTGTACATCCTTACACACATGTCTATACATGCATTGGCAGATCATATATGGAAATCCATTCCAGATACAAGTGGGACCTCAGTGAAAATGGAGCAGTGAGGATGTTTAGGCTTTCACAAAACCAGACAAACTACACTAATGGTTTACATTATCCTTATTTCTGATATAACCCCCAGCTTTTATAGCCTGAATGAGTTAATGAATTTGTGACTGGCATGGTCAGGTTTGGCCACACCATATTTTTCACATTATCAAAGGCAGCTTATTAAGGCTTGCTTTCATGGTTGGTGCTATTTGTTTCGTTTATAGATCAACATATCTTTCATGAATGTTTCTGAGTATTTGGAGGATGTGAACAGATTTAGCATTTTATTGCTGCTTCAAGAAGATGTAGAAGTTAATTTGCAGGTGATACCAAGCTAAGTGATGCAGTTGATAAGTCTGAAGGATGGGATGCCATCCAGAGGGACCTGGACAGGCTGGTGAGGTGGGCTGAGTTGAATAGCATGAGATTCAATAAGGCAAAAGGGTAAGGTCCTGCACCCAGGTCAGGGCAATCTTCACTATCAGTACAGGCTGGGGGATGATGAGATTGAGAGCAGCCCTGCAGAAAAGGACTTAGGATGAGAAGCTGGACATGAGCAGACAGTGTGCCCTTGCAGCCCAGAAGGCAAATAACATCCTGGGCTGCATCAAAAGTGTGGCCAGCAGACCAAGAGAGGTGATTCTGCCACTTTCCTCTGGTAAGACCTCACCTGGAGTACTGCATCCAGCTCTGGAGCCCTCAATACAAGAAGGACATAGACCTAATGGAGCAGGTCCAGAGGAGGGCCAAGAAAACGATCAGCAAACACATGTGCTTCAAGGACAGGCTGAGGAGGCTGAGATTGTTCAGCCTGGAGAAGAGAAGGCTCCAGGGAGTCCTAACAGTGGCCTTCCAGTACTTGCAGGCGGCCTACAAGAAGGCTGGAGAGGGTACAGATTTTTACGTTACAAGTGAAAGACTATTTAAAGCTCTCTCTTGCAATATAATTTATTGAAAAACACTAACAGTTAAATGTCATTAAAGGAGAGCGTATATACTGAATAAAATAAGTGGAACAAGAAAATATTATTTTTTGACTGATGTGTAATATAATCTTAAATCACCTACATATTGTCTGCATAATGTCCCAGAACTTTATGGAAACATATCCTACAGTTCTCAGAATCAAAGAATCAGATAGGTTGGAAAAGACCTTTAAGATCATAAAGTCCAACCATAAACCAAAGACTGCCAAGTCCACCACTGAACCATGTCCCTAAGCACCACACCTACAGCTATAGAATTATATATCTGTTTGTATAAAGATACAATAAGGATAACCTTCTTTAAAAAGCTTCTAGTTTCTGTTTCTTCTAGCTGTTATTCCACACTTAGAAACTAGATTTTGTTGTGAAGTTTCAGAAGTTTTCCAAACTTCCAGAATTTAGGCATCTTCAAGGAGGAAAGCCATTTGTAATAATTTTCCTGAATTTGTTAGGATTTCTCAGTTAAGCATGTGATATTCTTCATGAAGCCAATTCCTGTACCCTCCAGCCCATTTTTTCATCCTGCTCCCATTTAGCAGCATAGAATTATGCAAGCATGTGCCTCCACTAGTGAACAAAGCTCTTCTATAATTACTATTAAACAAACAGACAGAACAATACAAAATATGGCAGTCAAAAGCCAAACTCACTGTTGTGTGTAAATACTAGATTACTACTCCAAATGTTAGTCCTTGTCTAAATAAAAATCTAATTTTACTTTTCCTTGAGCAGCTGAGTCATGGACATAAGCCCAGAAAGCCATCCAGTTTTAGAATTTCAAGTAAATTTCTAACCTCTTTACAGATTTTCCACCATCCTTAAATGACAAAAATCATTAGTCATCCATGTTTTCAAGGAGAAGAACTTCTAACAGTTGTATAAACAGTCACTGCAGTTATTTACTGGTAATAGAGGTAAGTGGCACAAATTTTGCTCCAAGTAACACTAAAATTTTAGCCATTTGTGTCGGTGTGAGCTGAAATTCCCCCCCCCACCGACAACAACCAGGCTAGCCCAGTCTGGAAGCAAATGAAGGCTGTATTTACAAGCAGAGTCTAAAATCTACGATGAAATGCATGAATGTGTACAAATATACAAAATTCACAACATTTACAAATATATACAATCAACAGAAAAGCACAACCGATCTCCCTTTGCTTCCCCCCAAGGGGACCCTCCCAAAGGGGCCTCTCTCTCTCCCAGGAGCTTCCCCCCAGACCCCCCTGGACAGAGAAGTAGAGTTAGTTAAGCAGAAAGTTGTTAACTTAGCTGCCAAGGTCAGTGTGTTATCTTCAGCCAGAAGAGAAGAAGAAACAGCAGCCAGACAGCCCAGCAACTGCCCCCGCTGCAGAACGCAGAATGTGCCGAGTGCCCCACTTTGTTTTGGGTAATAGTTCTTAAACATTTCTATCTATCCAATGGAAGTGTTTAGAACAATTGTTATTTTGCTTTCTTACACCCAATAGTGACTTATTTACATTCTTTCACTTTCTCTGTTCTGAACTTTGCAAGGAAAAATTAAAAAGACAGTTTCAAACCATCACAGTCCACCCCTTCTAAACAATTCCATTGGCTGCTACTATCATTTATCTAAGCTAAAATAATATCTACAACAATAGGTGAATAAAGACCATAGTCCATTCCGGCTATCTCAGATGTAGATGATTCAAAAGAGTCAAATCACAGGAAAAACAGCAAACAGCTTGTTTCCTCGCAGATGGAGCGAAGAAAGGAACAGGGACTCTCAGGTGACTCAGGGCTCTCAGGGTTCGGGCACCGTAGATCTCATGAACTCTCCTCTTGGGCGCGATGCTGTGTCTGCGCAACACTCTGAATTTAACCTCTCTCAGCCAAAGTTAGATTTCTTTGTGGAATACACTGAATTTCACCATTTTCTTGCATCACCCAATAGGTGTGACCAGGACCTTCAGCAGAAACCACCCCTCAGACAGGTTTGGCCTCTCCTGAAGGAGAAAATACCCAAACAGTTTTGCCTAACAGATTCTTTTCTCTGATAACAGGAACTCTATCACCTTCCTCCTTTCGCAACAAATCTGATTGGGCAGGTCCAGCTCGATTCACTGAACCTCTGCTATTCACCAACCAGGTTGCTTGTGCTAAATGTTTCTCCCAGTTTTTCAAAGATCCACCCCCCATGGCTTTGAGAGTGGTTTTCAGCAAACCGTTGTAGCGTTCGATCTTCCCTGCAGCTGGTGCATAGTAGGGAATGTGGAATATCCACTCGATGCCGTGCTCTTTGGCCCAGTTTTTCACAAGATTGTTCTTGAAATGAGTTCCATTGTCCGACTCAATCCTCTCTGGAGTTCCGTGTCTCCACAGGATTTGTCTTTCCAGACCAAGAATGGTGTTACGTGCAGTTGCATGAGGAACTGGATAAGTTTCCAGCCATCCAGTGCTTGCCTCTACCATAGTCAGCACATACTGCTTACCAGATCGAGAACGAGGTAGAGTGATGTAGTCAATCTGCCAGGCTTCACCATACTTGTACTTGGACCATCGGTCACCGTACCACAAGGGCTTGATCTGCTTTGCCTGCTTAATAGCAGCACAAATGTCACAGTCATGGATGACTTGTGTGATAGCATCCATGGAAATGTCAATGGATCTGTCACGAGCCCATCGGTAGGTTGCATCTCTGCCTTGATGTCCTGACGAGTCATGGGCCCACCGAGCTAAGAACAGCTCACCTCGGTGTTTCCAGTCAAGATCAGGATCAGGATCAGAGTTTGTGTCCACCTGGGAAACTCTTGCAGCTAGATCTGCCTATGGTTGTGTTGTTGTTCTTCAGTAGCTTTGCTCTTAGGAATGTGAGCATCGATGTGTCTCACTTTCACTGGGATTCTCTCAATGCGAGCAGCAATGTCTTGCCACAGATCTGCAGCCCAGATAGGCTTTCCTTTCCTCTGCCAGCCATTCTTCTTCCAGTCTTTCAGCCAACCCCGCAAGGCATTGGATACCATCCATGAGTCGGTGTAGAGATAAAGCTTTGGCCATCTCTCATGTTCAGCTACGTTAAGAGCTAGCTGGACAGCTTTTACCTCTGCGAATTGACTGGATTCTCCTTCTCCATCTCTCGCTTCTGCAACTCTGCACGTTGGACTCCACACTGCAGACTTCCACCTTTGCTTTTTTCCAACCAGACGACAGGAACCGTCTGTGAACAAAGCATATCTCTTTTCATCATCAGACAGATCACTGTAAGGAGGAGCTTCCTCTGCACGAGTTACTCTCTCCCCTGGAGGTTTAGCACAGCTTGTGCCTTCTGGCCAGTTTGTGATCACCTCCACCAAACCAGGCCTTTTGAGATTTCCCATTCGAGCTCTCTGTGTTATCAGAGCCATCCACTTAGACCAGGTAGCATCTGTTGCATGATGTGGTGAAGAACCTTTGCCTTTGAACATCCAATTCAGAACTGGCAATCAAGGAGCTAGAAGAAGTTGTGACTCAGTTCCGATCACTTCAGAAGCAGCTTTCACTCCTTCATAAGCAGCTAAAATCTCTTTCTCTGTTGGAGTGTAGTTTGCCTCTGAGCCTCTGTAGCCACGACCCCAGAAACCAAGAGGACGTCCTCGTGTCTCCCCTGGAGCTCTTTGCCATAAGCACCAGGTTGGACCATTGTCACTCGCGGCCGTGTACAGAATGTTCTTAATGTCTGGACCAGTTCGGACAGGTCCCAGACCCATCGCTTGGACTACCTCTCGCTTGATCTGGTCAAAGGCTGCTTGTTGCTCAGGACCCCATTGGAAACTGTTTCTCTTTCGAGTCACATCATAGAGAGGTTTCACAATCTGACTGTATCCAGGAATGTGCAGTCTCCATAATCCCACTATGCCTAAGAAACGCAGAGTTTCTTTCTTGTTGATGGGATTTGCCATAGTGGAGACTCTGTTTATCACATCCATTGGGATGTGACGGTGACCATCTTGCCACCGCACTCCCAGAAACTGGATTTCTCTGGCAGGTCCTTTCACCTTGTCTCGCTTGATAGCGAAACCAGCTTGCAAGAGAATGTCAAGGATTTTATTACCTTTCTCGAAGACTTCTTCAGCAGTCTCACCCCAGACGATGATGTCATCGATGAACTGAATGTGTTCTGGAGCTCCACCTTTCTCCAAAGCATCATGGATCACTGCATGGCAGATGGTTGAACTGTGAATCCACCCCTGGGGCAAACGATTGAATGTGTACTGAATGCCTCTCCAGGTGAAAGCAAACTGAGGCCTGCATTCCTCTGCTATGGGAATAGAGAAGAAAGCATTAGCAATGTCTATGGTAGCATACCATTTGGCCTGCTTGGATTCCAGCTCATATTGGAGTTCCATCATGTCTGGTACAGCTGCACTCATGGGTGGAGTTACTTCATTCAAGGCACGGAAATCAACTGTCAGACGCCACTCTCCATTCTGCTTTCGCACAGGCCAGATTGGACTGTTGAAAGGTGAATGAGTTTTGCTGATGACCTTCTGACTCTCCAACTGACGAATCAAGTTTTGAATGGGCACCAAAGAGTCACGGTTGGTTCTGTATTGTCTGTGATGCACAGTTTGAGAAGCAACCAGCAGCTTTACATCCTCTATCTCATGTTGTCCCACAACTGCAGATTCATCTGAAAGCTCAGGTCTAATAGACAACTTCAATTTTCCTCCATCAATTTCTACAGTTGCTATTCCAAAAGCCCATTTGTAACCCTTAGGGTCTTTAAAACGCCCTTCTTTCAGAAAGTCAATTCCCAAAATACAAGGTGCATTAGGTCCTGTTACAATAGTATGTTTCTTCCACTGCTTCCCAGTTAAACTTATGTCAACCTCTATCTTAAACAACTCTTGAGATCCACCAGTGACTCCCTGAATAGTTATAGATTCTCCCCCTTGATAATTTGATGGTATTATGGTGCACTGAGTTCCTGTATCAACCAAGGCCCTGTACTTCTGAAATTTTGAAGTGCCAGGCCACTGGATGTACACATCCCAATAGATTCTGTTATCTCCATTATCCCTTACCTCCCCCTGGCGGAAGGCAGGGCACCTCTAATTGTGGGGATTATCTCCACATGTACAGCTGGCACAACGTCCAGCACCAGAATTAGGATCACTGTTGGAGCTATCAGAGTTGTTCTGGGAAACTGAGGAAGCGACAGCTACCCTCCTGGTACTGCTACCTCGGGATGTGCCCCTCTGCAGCTCCCGTAACCTCTTGAAAAGATCAGAAGTTGGTTGACCATCCCATCTGTTCATGTTCTCACCAAACTGATCATGCAGAGTTATCCAGATACTGCCACGTGATTGCCTCTGCTGTCTGTTTTGGTTTGACCTATTCTGGAATGGCCTCCTTGGAGCACGTCTGTTCCTAACAGCTGAAACTTGTATCCATCTGGAGGAAGAGGAATTAGAATCATCCCCCTTCATCAAGTTGGATATGGGGGTTTTAAGTTCCTCCTTCAGCTCTTTCATGCAATTCTCCATCTTTCCAGACAAAGTTTCAATGGCTGAAACCAAAGAAGTACGTGCAAGACTATCCTCCAGTTGCCTCATTTGGTCAGTGAAATGGCCAACAGTGGGAGGCACTCCACCATAATTTCTTGCCACAATCCTGCTTGCCAGAATAGTGGCATAATTAGGAGGAGCAAGCTTAATGAGCTTTTTGGCAAGGCTTGTTCCAACAGGAATTTCATCAGGATTCAGAGTCTTATGATCTCCATACATTACTTCTCTCACAGCAAACTCTCTCAGACGCTTGATTCCCTCAGCTATTGTGGTCCAAGGCTTAGGGTTCCATGGTAAATCATCTCTGCTGGGGTACCTCAGCGAGACTGCCAGTAGGAGGCGTGCCCACAGAGAAACTTTACCAATGCACTTGCCTAGGTGCCTGTCTATGCCTGTATCCTTTGAGAGCATCCCCAACTGAGAGGCCGACTTGTCGCCTACCACCAATGCTGGGGCTCCCATATCAAAACATCTGGCTAGCCAAGACAGGACTGGCTCATTATCTCCTCTGATGTAATCCTTCCTCACATGTCTAATTTCCTGTCTGGGTGCATTAGCTGACTGTATGTCATCCTCATCATCATCATCCTGAGATCGCTGTCCCCATAATCCTGTTGTAATCCTCCATTGAATTTCCTTGAGTTCAGAGGCTCTGCCAGCAGTTGCTAATCTACCAGGGTCTACATCCTGACCTACATCTCCATCATCCGTGTGGAGTCTCAAGAGGTCTACCAGAGTTTTAAGGCTAACCTTCTCTTCCTCACCAGAAGGATCTTTCTTAAGAGAGGGACCCTGAGCAGAAGGACCCTCATCTCCATCTGCACCATCTCCTGCAGCATCTGCATCTCCTCCTGCAGCTCCTTTGCGCTTTCTGGTTACAGTGGCCACCAAATTTGCTGGATTGGTTTTCACATTCACAGCAGAGTTGGAAGAGCAAGTAGCCTTATGTCTTTATTGACACAGTGCTATCAGCAGCCATATGATTATTCCAAGAAGCAACAAAATTAAGGCTAGCACAAGATATCTAGGGTACCAAAGAACCTCTGTAGCTGTAAGAGGAGTAACAAACTCAAATGTGTCTGCTAGCAGATCCATAGTAGAGTTACCATATCTTCTTAGCCCAATAAGACCATAGCAGAATTCACCAACATTGAGTAACTTGTTCTTAACCCAAAGAAACGACTTATATGCCACATATCTCACAATCTGTAGACAATCTGTAGACAATCTGTAGCCCATCTGTAGACAATCACACTGAAAACAGATGAAACAGAATGACTCAGAATCCAAAACAGCTTCATTTTACTTCCTACTCTGAGCAGAAATAAATCATACAAGCAGTCAAGCCCCACGTTGGGCGCCAAAAAATAAAAAGTGTGTCGGTGTGAGCTGAAATTCCCCCCCCACCGACAACAACCAGGCTAGCCCAGTCTGGAAGCAAATGAAAAGCTGTATTTACAAGCAGAGTCTAAAATCTACAATGAAATGCATGAATGTGTACAAATATACAAAATTCACAACATTTACAAATATATACAATCAACAGAAAAGCACAACCGATCTCCCTTTGCTTCCCCCCAAGGGGACCCTCCCAAAGGGGCCTCTCTCTCTCCCAGGAGCTTCCCCCCAGACCCCCCTGGACAGAGAAGTAGAGTTAGTTAAGCAGAAAGTTGTTAACTTAGCTGCCAAGGTCAGTGTGTTATCTTCAGCCAGAAGAGAAGAAGAAACAGCAGCCAGACAGCCCAGCAACTGCCCCCACTGCCGAACACAGAATGTGCAGAATGCCTACTTTGTTTTGGGTAATAGTTCTTAAACATTTCTATCTATCCAATGGAAGTGTTTAGAACAATCGTTATTTTGCTTTCTTACACCCAATAGTGACTTATTTACATTCTTTCACTTTCTCTGTACTGAACTTTGCAAGGAAAAATTAAAAAGACAGTTTCAAACCATCACACCATTTTAGCCATTAATATATTTATATCTTTTTACTACTTTTTTGTCAAATTAGTAGTTAGAAAAGTTTTGAAATTTAAGCTATTTTAGAGCAGATCAGGAAATGACATCTTCCTCACGGAAATGTAAATGAAAAATTGGTGTTACAGGTTTCCATCATTCTTTTGTAATACTATGGGGAGAAGAGAAGGACAGGAAGTTGTCAGTGAAGGAAGGCAATTAACATAGCATGAGATTTAGTTGAAATGCAATTTTCACCAGATAAGTCATCCTTCTGTTGAGAAAATAATCAGCTCTGGTGCTAAGAACATACCACAAATTTTACACAAACTATCAAAAGAGAATGAAGACTGAGATAATTGTTATAAATCAACTATGAAGTGCCAAGAATCTTCCCATCATTTAGAAACAAGTCTTACTCACACTTTGGGGTTAGCATATCCCAGCTGTAATTTACCACTGAAATGATACACAGATGCCAGTAATTCTAAGATTAAGCAGGCAGAGTCCCTGAACAAGAACAAGAGGGAACACAATTTATTATTGCATTTCATAGCCAAAGTTAGAAAGGTTTAAACTGATGTGTGTGTTTGTGTATATATATATATATACACACACATATATGTACATATATATATATATACACACACATACATATACACAGACTGGCAATTATAGCTTCTTTAAATCTGGAATATTGCCTGTGGTTGGATTGCCCCAGGAAACTCTGTAACAGTTCACCTTATATGTCTATTATCCTCTTCTGTCTGATGGAAAATGATTGAACGACCTAATTCAACAATACTGCAACACCAATCAGGAAAACTTACCAGATATGGTGACAAATTTGGCATATAGCTCTTTTGCAATCTTATGAAGACCCCACTGTTGGTCAACAAATAATATATATTTGATTACACAGTTTCCTTACTAAGAAAGTACAATCATGATGACATTCTCCAAGTGAGTACACACAAAAGTGAATCAAGGATAGGGAAGGATGAGAAATGGCACCATGGTATGATTTTGATTTCTAAATCTCCATGGAGATTTAGAACCATATAGGATATTCTGTAGGATAAGGAAAAATACATAAGTAACATGTCCGGTCTTGATCAGGAAATGATCTAGAATACCAAAACTCTTTCAGGAATTTGATCCAATCACCTGTATGATAGATAAACTAGAAAATGACTGTAGAATGCACAAACGTGGTTATGTTATTAAATACTTTTCAGCAAAAAATATCTGAGCACAGAAAAAGCCAGTAGGCTTCTTGCTTTAATGTAGTCAAAGAACTAGGGTCAAATCTTCATTTAGCAATAAGAGTAACAGTAATATATAATTATTGTAGGGAAAGTATACTCTCTCTATATATATATATCTATGCATATATACACATATATACACACACCTTCTGTAAGATAACTGAGTATACTGAAGGTGCATTATATCACATGAAAGTGGAAGAGAGACCAGGGAGTGTCATGAGTTTTGTTTTTCACACACTTCTGTTTTATGATTTGATTTTCTTGCTGGATGAGAAGTCACAAGCTTGGCTTTTCTTGGCTTCTCTTTAAAATAATTTTACTTTCTACAGCAACATATTTCCTTTGCCTTTCATCTAGCTATAAAATACTCCTTTCAATGGGTGAGACACATTCCAGCTCACAGGTGTCCTGACACAGATCCCATCAGTGCTGAGTGTGAAAGCTGTAATTATGCAAGAGTCACACATGAGCTTCCCAGAACAGGATCAAAGGTCAGAAGTAGTTTTCACAGTGCCTGGAGGAAAAATGTGTGTGAAAAGTGACTTTAAATATCTCTATCAGAAGATATTTCATTCACTAGCAGTGCAGGCTGGATACATCACTTCTACATGATGAATTTTTTTTTAAAACACAAATAATTCTGAGGGAGCCATCAATGATACAAGGAGAAGGCTGTAGAGCAAAACAGGTGAACATCTCTCCTTCTGAAAGGAAACAGTGCCAAAGGCATGGGTGGAGAAGGTCGAGTGGGAGAAGTGTGGCTCAGGGAGGATAGAAGAGGCAGAAGAAGAGCAGCAGGAAGCAGCAGCCTCTGGGGGGGATTAGATCACATGAAAGTTGACACCCACTGCCAGAAAATTCCCCTGTGAACTTTAAGAATAAGTGCTTGTCACTGGGAGATGTTATTTCTCTTCTAATTTGCTTCTTGAAACAGTATCCAAATCCACGAGTCCAGACAAACAGATATGGTTTATTTCTTGGATTTTTGTCTGAACACATCACCATATTTTGGGCATTTGGATCAGAGCATCCCAAATATAAACAATTTCAAACACAAAGTTTTATTTCAAGCGTAACGTCAACGTATTTAAAATTTGGTTTAACCAGTTGTAAATTGCAACTCTTATAAGCTGTATTTTTCATAGCAACCTTTGTTACTTGGGTTCTAAGAGGAGCAGTTAAAAGAATTATTTCTTTGGGGAAAAAGTAACCCTATTGTATTGCTGTCAGATGCCAAACATGCCACCTGTCTGAAATACCCACCAAGTTTTGGCCATCATCAAAGTAAACAGGCAATGGGTCTGATTTGATAGAGCAGTTCCCATGCCTGTAAAATCTCACCAAATTTCAGTTCACCTCAGCAACCTTCCCACTCTCCAACTGTGCCAGACTTCTCCCCCAACAATCAAGTTCCTGTGTTTTAGATTTCTGCAGTGAATTCAGTGCAAATGCTCACAAATAGGTAATCACTGGAGTCACATAGCTCAGATGCCTACTGCAATTCACTGCTGTCATTATTCAGCAGGAAAATTCGTGCTTTTTTGTAGTTTTGGTAATAATTACTTAGTGCTGCAGAAAGGCAGCTGCCTGCTCGCACTCAGGCCCTGCATCAGTCCAGATCCTTGCTGGTGTTAGCACACAATGTGTCAGGGTCATGCTACAAAGCGAAGTTGCCTCATTAGCTTCTCTTGACTGAAAAGGGATAAAACTTAAAATGAATCCATCTGTTTTCAGTACTGCTTTGTTTATACTTTCTAATGCTGGGTTTTGGCAGGCCCAGGCACTATTTATTCATCACTGGTGTCACTTATCCATTCATCTAGCCACGGGGTTTTGAATAGGAGTGTTCACTTACTCAGGCACAATTTTCCCTGCATATTTGTTTGCCTTTTTGGATGCAAGTGCCAAATATTTATTTGAAAGTGAAATCCTGAACAGCAGTCATGTGAAAGAGAAGTGATGGGGAGGGATAGGGAATAAGGTGTATTTGATAGCATTCAAAGCATAGCTTCTGTCAGCAGATCCCACTATTTTTTTCTTGTACAATTATATTTTTTTCACTGTACTGGGAACTTCTCCCTTGTGCTGGGAAAGAGCAAGATATCTTGGCACCTGTTTGCAATTTGCATTTTTGGCAGTGGTTTTTATTCTTAGACGTATGCAAACCTCTTCTATGATCTGCAGAAAGGAATCCCTTTGAGACCCAAATCAAGGAACAAGAGAATTACAAGGTGGAGTGACACACATAGAATAGCGGAAAAAAACACTGGCAGCTGCTCAGAAAAGTGCTGTTATGAAAAGGCAAGCAAAAGGATAGTAAATGCAATAATCTCTCCACAAAAGCAGAGAACAGTAGTGGTGGGGAACACTTGCTGAAAAAAGGATTTCCACAGGTTAGAGAGAAGTAATTATGCCTGTTCATGGCTTCAGTAATTTCCCAGAGTACAGATGATGGTTTCGGTCATAACCATTAGAGTGTGTCAAGAAAACATAGCTTAATTTTCCAGTTAAAAATGTCTATAAAGATTGTGACATTGCTGCAGTGAGATGTCTGAGCCTAAATATTTACTTGTTTAGATATACCTGACACTTCAGCTTGCAGTAATGCACCTATTTCTGTGAATGCTTGAATAACTGTAGTCCAAACCTTCACTAGAGCTGTAGTCTACCATTCAGTAATTTCTTCACACCACAAATCCCCTTAAAACTGGATCTCTGCTCACCACAATGTACCTACTGTTCTTATAGGCAATGTAGTCAGACAGGAATCCCTCAGAGGTGAATATCATTAGTAATAAATTACATCATGCTCAGCAGAGGACATGCTGTATGTATGATAACTTATATCATACACGATTTGGGGACTGGGAGATTTTGTCTGGCAAAACCCACTTTGTTTTTAAGTAAACTTCTACTTATATAGCCTCTACTCAAATCAGAAATTATTTCAAGGCTTCTGTGAAACTACATAGCACTGATGTAGTTGCACAGATTCAGAAATGGAGTCTTTTATTATGCCTTATTAAATAGTTGCAACTGAATCATCTGGTAACTAATCAAGACATAATTAATGCATTCATGTTTGGAAAATCACAAGAGGTAGAAATTACTTATTGCAAAAGTGAGGTACAATTTTCATCATTTGACTGATCTTGGCTCTCCCCACAGCAAATCATTACATTAGCTTAGAACCATGGCAATTCAGATGTTTGAAGATCTGCCTGTTTTACTTAATTCCCAACTAGACACTGTGTGGATCAGGCACAGTTTTTCTTTTTGAAAGAGAACCCACATTTTTCTTTCCATCTCCTGGAAACTTTAAGGGAAACCTAATTTCTGACTATACCACTTCTCAAAATGGTATAATATTAAAATATTAAATTTCAGATCTTACTGACTCCCCACTTTTGTGCTCTGAGACTTCTTAAGTCATTTTATTAAGCCTTTTGAATTTAAATTGAGGAAAAACATGGTTTCTGTACCTTACATTCTGACTTTTTTTTTTTTTCTGACACAGGTAGAGGGAAATTTCTCCTTTAAAATTAACTCTATAGATGATCAGGCTCTTTCTTCCTGCCAACAGAAGCATCCTTTTGACTGTACACAAACAAAACTGGAAGATCACTTGCTCAGACACACCAAGGAGAACCCACTTGCAGATATCTTTCTATTTCGAAGGGAGTGATGCACTGACGTTATATTAGGTTTCTGAATGCTAATATGCCCTCACCTTCATCCTCCCACATCCTTTTTGCAGTCAGTTTGTATTTCAGCATACCTCCTAAAAAAAAGATCTCACAGATATGCATGTGTGAGCTAATTTTAAAATGGAATGGGGTAAAAGGGTTGAGAAAAGCATCACTGATCTGCTCTGTTTTTCTCATCTGATCTGATCTCTAGATTAAATGCCAGTACCATTTTTGGGTTTTACATGATCTCAACCAGATATAGCTATTTTCCAGATTCTTTTCTTGGTAAGTGTGTATTCTGACTATATCTGTTTGATATAGTACTACAGCTTTATCATCTTCCTTAGCTGATGTCAGAAGTCCCTCTTTGAAGTCACTGGAACTAATCGTGTGTGTAAAGCAAGCACGATCCAATACACATAATCCAAAGGTACTTAATATACAGTAAACTGTCCTACTTTGGATAGAATTGTCCTACTTTCCAGTAAGGCATATTGCTTTCTTCCTCTAGAATAAAATGGCCAGATATCTTGCTTTTTCACAGAATCAATAAGGTTGAAAAAGACCTCAAGGATCATCAAAGTCCAACCTCTCACCCAAGACCTCATGACTACTAAACCATGGCACCAAGTGCCACATCCAATCCCCTCTTGAACACCTTTTGACATCACATCTTACTTTTCTTTCCTTTGGGGAAAATAAGGAAGATAAAGGATACAGGCAATGTGTAGAACATTTTTTCTGTATTTCTCTTTTTTTTTTTTTTTTTTTTTGTTCTATCAACATTCATCTCAGCACCAAAAAAAAAAACCAAACCACAAAAAACCCCACAAACAAACAACCCAAAAAAACCCCAACATTAAGAGCAGACTTTCAGTCATGCCTTCCTTTTAAATAAACTCATTAAAGCAATTTATAGAAATTTATTAAACTGTATTAAGCTGAGGACAGGTACAGATATATATGAGCTTGACTTGTTATTGCAGGAAGAAAGGTTAAAGGATTTTTTTGTGGTTGTACTCATTGGTCATCAAAACGAAAAGCATAGATCACAATTGCTATGCTGTTCCTTTTATTGCCTCTGTTTCATTATAGTTTTTTGTTTGTTTTAAAAGCTACAATGGCAGAGTAAAATGTTCACTATTATGTCAATTGGGGTTTTGTAATATATTTTAAGAGAGATTTCGTAACTCATACATTAAAATGAAATTAATCAAGCCATAAATAGGGCAAAAATATTAACTAGTCACAGCTAACCACAAAGATGGTTAAACCATCAGGAATGTTTTCCTATTCCAAAGTATTCACATACCATGAATTAATTAGAAAAAGGAACTCAAATTACTAGGAGTTGTGATGAAAACAAGTTGTTGACAAAGTCCTGCTCATATGATGGGGACTGAACATGTCTGCAACTTCTCCCTGGCACTCCATTTCTATTCCTTTAATTCTGGATTCCTAAGTTTAGCTGCTTTTAGACAAAAATCCTTGTCTCATTTTTCATCTAGATCTGGATCATGAATTTTTGGCATGTCTCTTTCACTCTGAATTATGAGAGAGTTCTTTTAGCTGACTGTTATGGAGAAAAGGAGAACATATATGTGAGGACACCTACACTAATGCAGGAAACTCAAATATCTGTTAAGTGTAGAATTGTGGATGCTGAAGATAAGGACTTATTCATTGCTCACTGAAGCAAAGTCCTGTCCTCCCAGAATTTGAGCTAGCGTCTCTTCACATGACAAAAAGTTGCCACAAAGAGAGGAAGAAGAGTCTATGATACTATGATGGGAGAAGCAAAAGGAATGTTTGTCCAATTTTCACACAAACTCACACTGCTGTGACTATGGTTGTCTGCAATGTATACAACAGATTTATGAAGACAAATTAAATGTTCAGTAAACAAAGCAACAAAACAAAACAAAACAAAAACAACCCAGAAAGAATGAGAGCTATGAAAAACCCAGCTGGGAAGATGTCCCCTCTCTAATTTCTTTGCCCATAAATTTGCCAAGTGCTAATCTTAATTTTTTTCCCCAAGTTTTACTGAGTTACTCTCAGTGCCTGAGAAAGATCCCAGCTTGATACCTGTTGATTTTAAAATTCATTTATTGTCTGTTTCTTAGAAATAAGCAACAGCCAAGGACTCAGTTTTCCCATCCTAGATCAGCACTGGAGGTGCTGATCACTGGATCAGCTGGAGGTGAGGAGAAAGTTCTTCACAGAGAGAGTGGCTGGCCATTGGAATGTGCTGCCCAGGGAGGTGGTGGAGTCGCCATCCCTGGAGGTGTTCAAGAGGGGATTGGACGTGGCACTTGGTGCCATGGTTTAGATAGGCATGAGGTGTAGGGTGACAGGTTGGACTCGATCCTTGAGGTCCTTCCAACCTTCTTGATTCTTGATTCTTGATTATCATGCTGGGCAAGAAGGATCTGTTTAAGAGATAAGTGTCTGAATTCTTCTGAAAGCTGTCCATGCAGAGGCTTCTTATGAACAGGAACTTCATTAAAGCTTAGAGCTTATTTATTCATTGGCTTCTTTCTAATTAATGTGCTTTATTACACAATTATTGATACCTGGGGATGTTTACAAACAGAAAAGAAAACATATTTCACAAAGATCCAGAGCCATCATAAGAAAACAAAAAGTCTGGCTATCAAACCTGGACTGGATGTGAATTGCTGACCTGTATCATACTCTTCATGGCTTTGTATTGTATTCCCAAGTCCCTTAGGCAGCCAACTTTCTGACATGATTTCTAAGCATACTAATTGATGTATTTGCTGCTTTGGAGACTTCTGTTGGGATGCTCCATTAGAAGCATATCAAGCAAGCTATGAATTTTTGTCATTGATAGTCACTAAATTTTGCAGACTTACTGGAAGAATAAGAATAGCCTTTTGCCTCTCATTTTTCTCTCTAGGGCCATGGTAATATTCCATAAAATTATAGAATGATCTGGGTTGGAAGGGACCTCCAAAAGTCATCCAGTCCACACCCCTGCAGTGAGCAGGGACAGCCTCTACTAAATCAGATTTCTCAGAGACTTGTCAAGCCTGACCTTGACTATGTCTAGGGATGGGGTCTCAACTGCCTCCCTGGGCAACCTGTTCCAGTGTCCTTTCATTGTCATGATGAAGAATTTGTTCCTAACACGCAATCTAAATCTCCTCTAATGTAAAGCTGTTGCCCCTTGTCCCATCACTGCAGGCCTTTGCTAACAGTCCCTCTTCAGCCTTCTTGTAGGCCCCTTTCTGGTACTGGAAGGCTGCTATTAGGTGTCCCTGGAGCCTTCTCTTCTCCAGCCTGAATAACCCCAGCTCCCTCAGCCTGTCCTTGTAGGAGATGTGTTCCATCCCCCGATCATCTTCATTGCCCTCCTCTGGACCCACTCCATCAGGTCCATGTCCTTCCTGTGTTGAAGGCTCCAGACCTGGATGCAGTAGTCCAGGTGAGGTTACATGCAGGAACATACTTCCTGACAGAATCCTTCCCTCAGCTGCTGAGAGCTCATCAACCAGTATGGCAGCTAGGTGAGGTGTTCATACCACTTATTGAAACAGAATTTCTCAGCAGACCTTTACACAGAAATTCATCCCGAAGTTCAGAAGAAGGTTGCACACAACCAAAAATGTGTGCATCTTCTACTACTTATGAGTAATCAACCTATTTCTCTAACAAAGACTAACATACCATCTAAGAACAGATGATTACTATTAATTAGCCTGTAGCTCTCAATGTATTATTGGTGAATCCCATTAAAGACAAAGTGTGTGACCAGAGAAGAGTTAACATACTAGTGCCCTCTACTGCACATGTTCACAGGAAAGGGCTACTGTAGTCAGCAATGGGGGAGCTCCAGCCCAGCTTTTTCATTTTTATTCACAGATAGGACTTTGTTCACCAACCTGAACCCCTCCAATTCAACTCAAGCCACCTCTGTTACGAGTTCAGCCTCCTGTTTCGCATGCCCACCTCGGCTAGAAACAATTGTGCCTGAAAGGTGAGCAGTGGGAGCCATCCACGGCACACACAAGTGAGACCAGATCTGTGGCAGGCAACTACTGAATTGCCTTTCACCCTACAAGGGTGGAAAATTTTATCTATGAATGGATAAATGAAAGGAGCCAGAATAAACATAGGTGGAAGTAGCTACTTTTACAGACAGGCTCCCTTCCCTTGGCTCACAGAAGACATGCACGTTCAGGCTGCCAAGCAGAAATCCAGATGCAATGTCTGCTCCCTTTCTGCAGATGTAGGGGTGCCCCAAAGGTTCCTCATCTACACCCAGAAGTGAGCAGTATAGATGATAACTGAAAAACTAGCATCTTTGTAGCAGCTGTTGTTTTTCCTTACACCTCCCAAGCTTGGCTTCTTACTCAGCAGTTAAGCTCCCACTTCCCTACTAGGAGCATTTTGTCTGTTGAACAGACTGCTGAACTCTGTAGCTGATGACTGACATTTCACTTACTCATGCCATGCTTGATCTCAGCTTCATTTTGGGTTTGACTAAGTTCTAATTCAAGCTCTCTTGTGGTCCTTAACAGATCTATGACATATGTGGCAACATTAGGATTGTTCCTGATTTTTTTCCTCTAGTTTCAGCTTTGCAGATGGCTTCCTGTACTCATGACAGCTTCAGATGTTTCTTCTTTGCTTCCTAGGAAAGGCTCCATAGCATACATGCAGTTAAGTACAGAGGTTTAATGTGTGATCTTTGCACATTAAAGATTTGAAAGACCTCCTCAGGGTGTCAAAGATTAACTGCTATTGCAGAATTTACCAGAAAGTACTGTTATAGAGCTACACATCTCTTACTGTTCAAACACTTTTAAGCTATTAAGAATACTTCAGGAGTCCATTATGAAAAGTAAAGGATTATACAGTGCTGAATCTCTCCATGCACACAGGGCTCTTGGAGCAGAGCTGCTTCCAAAGAGTGGGCTACCATATTCACAGGTATTTGGGAAAAAAGTGGGAGAAACAGAATCTACCTGCATATTATCTGACTTCTGTAACCATTTGTTGGTAGCCTAGTCAACATAGCATATACTCAGATTTGTAACTATTTTTTCTCCTTCAGCATGAAACCAGCTTTTAAAATCTATCACCATACTTTCAGAGGAGCCTTCAAATTTATAAAACACTCTGAAACCCTCAGATGAAAAAAACAAAACACCTTATAAAGACCTCAGTAAATCTTGCAGCCTTGTATCATTCCCTTAGCAGGGTTTTGCCTTTAGTGATCATAAAGTGATGAAAGCTCATTGCAAGCTTCATTTTTCTGGAAGCCCTAGAGCCAGATACCACAGCCCACAAAGTGGTCAGACTTGGCAGAGGAGGTGCTCTGGTGCAGCACATCTCTTAACCTCTATCTAGAAGTGCTCCGAGGGAGGCCTGGCAGCAGTTTCAAACTACTCCCACAGTGAGAGGTTGAGAAAAATTGCAATGGTTCTTCTGCTTAGGATTTCCTTGTTAGAACAGTGGTGTTTGCATCCTTTTTGCAAGCTTTCTCTAAACCCAAGCAGGCTAATCCTCTATTTTACTCTTCATTCCCCTCACTAATGGTAATACTAAGCATTGACCTGTGTGTCACACATTTGCCAGCTAGGTCTTCATGGAGAGAACCTGCTACTTCTGATATTTGTTGTTGATGATATTTGTTTTCAGTAGGCTCTACTGTCCTCTTAATTCAGTAGGACTACTTGTGGATGAAAGACAAGATTTGTAACTGCATTTAAGCATCTAACTGTCCTTCAAGACCTGATTGCTGGGAACATTGCCATGTAAAAGCATCAATGTACTAACCAAGGATTGCTTTCTGCTGTAGTTACTCTTGTTTTATTCCTGCCTTTTATTCCCGCCTCTCCAATTTCCTCATGCCCTAAATTTGTGTTTGATGTGGACCAGGTTTGTACACCACATATAATCACAGTAAGCTATGTGGACTATATTACATATAATGTGTAATATGATCACATTATGATCATATATGTCTACAGATCCAGCCAACAATTAAAATACTGCAATTAAAAGGTTGGCATCTGCAAATGCTATCAATCATGCAGTGACTGACAATTGCAGTGATTATTAACATGAGTGAAGATACTGCCACAGAGATCACACTTCCAATAATAATCACTTTACAGAGACTCTTACTTATTTTTCACTTGGTTTTCTTGCATTGAATTTGCAACAAGAAGTCCAAGGGCAATCAAGACTATTCAGGTCCTTGGGACAGTTGGTTAAGGGGTCAGAAGTACAAGCAGTGTTCTCCTCTATCCTTCCAGTTGCAAGGAATGCTGAGGGAAGAAACAGAAAAGGCCAGCAGATGAGTATCAGGCTCTGAGTCTGGTAGCACCAGCAGGACTTTGGGGTTTTGATTATGGGTTTGTTCACATGAAACCAGGCCTGCTGGCAATAGATGTGGAACACTTATTTAGGAGCCTGGTTGACAGACTCCCTTGTGAGGCAGTCCTGAAGGCCAAAGGAGTCCAGACAGGCTAGGGTTGGACTAGATGACTCTTAGAGGTCCCTGCCATCCCACTGCATTCTGTGACTCTATGCCATTCTTCAAGAAGGAAGCCTTATTAAAGGCACAGGATCAGGCCACCCTGGTGTGCCAAAAGATGAGCTAGTGAGAAAGAAGATCGGTGTGGCTGAACAGAAAGCTTTTGCTGGAGCTCAGCAGGATTGATAACCTTTGGAAGAAGATACAGGTGTTGTAGAATCATAGAATCAGTCAGGGTTGAAGGGACCTGAAGGGTCATCCAGTTCCAACCCCCCTGCCATGGGCAGGGACACCTCACACTACATCAGGCTGGCCAGAGCCTCATCCAGCCTGGCCTTAAAAACCTCCAGGGATGGATCCTCAACCACCTCCCTGGACAACCCATTCCAGGCTCTCACCACTCTCATGGTGAAGAACTTCTTCCTCACGTCCAGCCTGAATCTCCCCATTTCCAGCTTTATTCCATTCCCCCTAGTCCTGTCACTACCTGACAGCCTAAAAAGTCCCTCCCCAGCTTTCTTGTAGGCCCCCTTCAGATACTGGAAGGCCACAATAAGGTCACCTCGGAGCCTTCTCTTCTCCAGACTGAATAGCCCCAAGTCTCAGTCTGTCCTCACAGGAGAGGTGCTCCAGCCCTCTGATCATCCTTGTGGCCCTTCTCTGGACACCTTCCAGCATGTCCATATCCCTCTTGTAACAGAGGCTCCAGAACTGGATGCAGTACTCCAGGTGGGGTCTCACCAGAGCTGAGCAGGGCGAGAGAATCACCTCCCTTGACCTGCTGGCCACACTTCTCTTGCTGCAGCCCAGGCTCTGGTTGGCTTTCTGGGCTGCAAGTGCACACTGACAGCTCATCTTGAGCTTCTCATCCACCAGCACCCCCAAGTCCCTCTCCTCAGGGCTGATCTCCAGACAGTCACTGCCCAGCCGTTGCAGGTTGAGGACTAACTGTCCTGCTATAGAGATACATTCCTCTAGAGAACCAGAGAGTCCAAGAGGGAGGACAGAATATTGCAATTTGTTATTCCATCCCATAATCCTGTATCTCCCTCCATAAGCGGTCCTCACAGGCAGTTCTCTCTCTTTGTCTCGCCTCTCTCCTCCGAGCGTGTGCCTGCTGTTGCTGCTTTGGTTTGTTGGGAGTGGAGGCCTTGCTGCAGCAGATCATCATGCAGCACACACAGAACCCTCACAGGACCAGGCCCAGTCTGCACAGGTTGTGAAAACCTGATGTCCTTCTGTGACAAGGTGACCCACTTAGTGGGTGAGGGAAAGTCTGTGCATGTTGTCTGCCTAGATTTTTATAAAGCTTTTGACACTCTTTCCCACAGCAGTCTCCTGGATAAGCTGTCTGTTCATGGCTTGGATGAGTGGATACTTCACCACATAAAGAAACTGGCTGGATAGCTGGCCCCAGAGACTGATGGTGAATGGAACTAAATCCAGTCAGCAGCTGGTCACAAGCGGTGTTCCCCAGGGCTCAGTATTTGGGCCAGGTCTCTTTAATATCTTTATTAGTGACCTGGATGAGGGGATAGAAGGCACCCCTAGTAAGTTCATGGGTGACAAAGTCGGGTGGAAGTGTTGATCTGCTTGAGAGTAGAAAAGTTCTATTAAAGGATCTGGACAGGCTGGATCAACAGGCCAAGTTCAGCTGTATGAGGTTCAACAAGGCCAAGTGCCAGGTGCTGACTTGGGTCACAACTCCATGCAATGCTACAGGCTTGGGGCAGAGTGGCTGGAGAGCTGCTTGTCAGGAAAGGACCTGGTAGTGCTGGTTGACAAGTGTCTGAACATGAGCCAGCAGTGTGCTCAGGTGTCTAAGGAGAACAATAGCATCCTGGCTTGTATCAGAAACAGTGTGGCCAACAGAACTGGGGAAGTGAATGCCCCCCATACTTAGCACTGGTGAGGCTGTACCCTGAATACTGTGTTCAGTTTTGGGCCCTTCCCTACAAGAAAGACATTGAGGTGCTGGAGTGTGTCCAGAGAAGGGCAATGAAGCTCCTGCAGGGTCTAGAGTACAAGTCTTATGAGAAGCAGTTTGGAGAACAGGTCACTGAAGAGAGACCATCTCACTCTCTACAACTACCTGACAGGAGGTTATAGTGAGGTAGAGGTGGATCTCTTCTCCCAAGTAATAAGGAAATGGACCCAAGTTGTGGTGGGGAAGGTTTAGACTGGATATTATTAAAACTTTCTTTGCCAAAAACATTGTCAAACACTGAAACAGACAGTCCAGGAAAGTGTTTGAGCCACCACTTCTGGGGGTATTTAAAAGATGTGGAGATGTGGCACTTAAAGGCATGGTTTGGTGTTGGACGTGGCAGTGCTAGGTTAAAGACTGGACTTGATCTTAAAGGTCTTTTCCATGCTAAACAATTCTACAAGATTCTTTTAAAACTTGCTAATTTCTTGGAAGTACTTTATCTCACCAACAAAATTAAAGTACAATAAATGTAAACCAAGATTTCATTCATGTAATAGTCTGTATAAACTGTACTTTTGAAAGTTTGACTATGAGAGAAAAGAGATCATGCTTCAGTTTCACATATAAAGAGTGCATGTTTACAACTTTGAAAAGTTGTCTAAGTTAAATGAGACACAAGATAAGAACTCAGTAAATATGTACCCAAAATAACCACTCATCCATAATTTTGAACATGTGTTTAAGTAGACAAGGTAGAGAATGTGATATTCTTGTTTCAGTAAGAAGTCACAGACTAGAATTGGCTCTGGAAAAAAAGAGTTTTTCTATGTAGTTTCAGCACAAAAAGGGTATTTTTAGGTAACTTAAGAGTGTTATGGGTTTAAGAGTTCCAATGCTGAATGCGAAGCACAGGTTTAATTCAGCTAAAATCAGTTAACCCACATCATAACTGGGCAGAGAGAAGCATGGGAGGAGAGGACCCAAACGTGATCCTTTGTCTGTTGAGCTACAACAGAGACTCATAGAGTGGTTTGGGTTGGAAGGGACCTTGAAAGGTCATCTAGTCCAACCTCCCTGCACTCAGAGGGGACATCTTCAACTTGCTCAGAGCCCCAGAAGTATTTTAGAATGTTCAGGTTTGAGGGCCCAGAAGTTCATCTTCTGTATGTATTATTATACAAAGATTAAAAAAGTCTTAATTAAGAATTCATGCTCTTGAATCAATACTTCTACAAATACCCTTTGCATACTGACATTGTCCATTACTTTGTCTAAACCTCAAAGTATTTAAAACATCTCTTTGGAAAAACATTAGCAAAAAAATACCTAAAAGGCAATTTTACACATAGATTCTAAGCTGGCTCTAAGTCAGTTCCACAGCTAGAAAAACTCTTCAGTAAAACCCAGGAGAAATTATGTCTGTTTTTTCTTTGCCAGAACTGCAGAACACAACCCTTTTTCTAAGCCTCTGCCCCTCATTTTTCTGTTTAAAAATCAAACTCCATCTTTATTAACCAATAAACCTGGAAAAAAGTCCAGGATAGATTCATGGAAGAAATGAAAGAAAAGTTTTGGCTTCTTATGAACACATCTTTTGCCAAATCAGAATTTTGGTTTTGATACACAAAGCCCTGGAGTTTGGAGACTACTGATCTAAGAATTAGAGTACTTGGTGACTACCATCTCATGGAATCATAGAATCATTACCCAACACCACCATGTACCAAAGTGCCATTTCTACAGGTTTTTTGAACATCTCCTATTGCAGGTCTAGGCTTGAGAATGCAGGAGCTTTGATAACTCCTCTGCAACTTTACTGTGAATTTCATTCCTTCCAAGGCACAGGAATTTGATGTTTCTGAATTCCCATGCACTGAAGAGTTAACTGACTGACTAATGGGGTTAGCTTCCAAATTTTGTTCTACAGGTTAGAAAACGGCATTAAAAGTTCAGTTCAGCTAATTACAAATCTGCTAATGTTACCAGTGGATGAAATAGGTCATAGGAACTTGTGAGGCACATTGATTTCAGCAATAATCAGGCTGGATAATCCATGAACTATGTCATCAGGACGAATTATAAGACTGAACGGGAAAGAACAACCCCATGTACAAGTATAGGTTGGGGGCTGATCTGTTGCAGAGCAGCACAGGGGAAAGGGACCAGGGGATCCTGGTGGACAACAGGATGACCATGAACCAGCAATGTGCCCTTGTGGCCAAGAAGGCAAATGGCATCCTGGGGTGGATTAGAAGAGATGTGGTTAGTAAGTAGAGAGAAGTTCTTCTTCCCCCTTCTCTGCCCTCGTGAGACCCCATCTGGAATATTGTGTCCAGTTCTGGACCTCTCACTTCAAGAAAAGCCTCAGGGAACTGCTTGAAAGAGTCCAGAGAAAAGCCAAAAAGATGATGAAGGATGTGGAACATCTCCCTTCTGAGGAAAGGCTGAGGGAGCTGGGGGTCTAGCTTGGAGAAGAGGAGACTGAGGGGTGACCTCATTCAAGTTTATAAAGATGTGAAGGGCAAGTGTCAGGAAGACAGAGCCAGGCTGTTCTTGGTGATGTCCAATGATAGGACAAGGAACAATGGGTGCAAGCGGAGCACAGGAGGTTCCATGTAAACATAAGGAGAAATATTTTCACTATGAGGGTGACAGAGCACTTGGACAGGCTACCCAGACAGGTTGCAGAGTCTCCTTCTCTGGAGATATTCAAAGCCCACCTGGATATGTACCTGTGTTACCTATGCTAGCTGATCCTTCTCTCCAACCCCTAACATTGTGTGATTTTGTCTCTGTGAATTCCATGGCTTTTGCTTGAAACTGGCATTGAGAGAAGAAGTTTTAATACTATAAATTATGGGCACATTTTACCTCAGCTTTGCTTGTGGTATGTTGATTTATACTACATAGTCCTACTTCCTTGTGTAAAAAACTAACAGGTGTATAGGGTTACATTTCAATCAAATCATGCTACGAGTCTGCATTCAATTCAAGAAGACAAAAAACTTCCACTTCAGCTCTGTTAAGGTGCCTGCTCTTGTAAAGATGCCTGAAGTCTAGCCACGTGGCAACAATGGATTTTTCTTTTCCAAGGGAGCTCTTATGAGAAATGTAGAGCATGGTGTTGAAAAGTCTGACAGTACAAACACATCAGGACTCCTTTCTCACCACTGAAACCACAGAGCAATTTAGCCCTGTAAAAGGGCCAGATACATTATGACAATGGGGTCCTAAAAGGAAAGTGGCCAAACCACACTTGATTTTGATTCAGTTAAGCTAATCAAGAACTTCCTCAGTATGCTTTGTGCTGTGGTATAAAAGGCATCAAGAGCTGAGTAGAGAAACAAGAAAGAAAAATTCTTACACAGAATTGTGGTCCAGAGATGGAACAGTGTTTAGATGCTGTGTAAGAATGTAATTTTTTTCTGTAATTTCTTTAAATTGACTTATAAATCTGGTTTTCAGTCAAACAAACAAAAGGAACCCAAGAGGAACTTTCACGTAGACACATATTCATGCAATTTATGGCCTTTTTTGGGTAGATGGGGCACTTTCAGCAGCCTTGGATTTTGATGAAGGATTGGCAGTAACTACTATAAGCATGCCAAGGAGGAGAAGGAGGACGGTGATCCCCCAAGCCGTGAATAGCAATAGTTCTTCAGCGTCATGACAAATAAGATATTTTTGCAGAAGCTTTGTACTCTCAAAAACAGAACAATGGCAGCAACCAAGCCAATAGGGAAGATGTGAATGGAAAATTTAACTGTAACCTTTATTAATTTCAAAATATTCCAACAACAATTATGTTCTGTAAGGAGTGGGAAAGTTTTATCATTGTCTTGTTTTAGCTCCAGGGAATGGATTACAGACTTAACCTTTGGGCTGGGAGAACATCAAGCCTCCTTCCTGGAACTGGGCAAATCTCTCAGCAAAGCCAACTCAAATTCATATTCCTAAAGACTAAATGAGAGAGGTAATGTGCCTGCAGGCACAAGGAAGCCGGTTACTGTTACTGTGCAAGGATCACTGCAGCTGTGGCTGAAGAGTGTTGTGAATTAAGCTTACTGGGTTTTCCTTTTTTTATATCCTTTTGACACATGAAATTCTAAGGATAGAGAAAGAATGAAATCCACCCTGGGCTATTAGCTAGGCTGGAGCTGTTGAAGCTGCTGTGTCAGGCTGCTGCCATACAAGGATAATCCTGCCAGTTGTCATTTAGGTGTACCAATACACTGGGGGCATTGGGGCACACTGCCATTAAAAATTCATACATATTTGCTAACAAAAGGTGAGCACCACCATTTAGAAGGTTGGCTGCAGGTGCTTTGTCTGGAGAGGAGTTCCTCCAGGAGCAACAGACCTCTCCTATATTCTTAAGCAAAAAGAGCTCCACTGCTATCTGTTGAGGCCCAGCTAGGACTTCCACTCTCTTTTTTTGTAGCTGCAGTCTCTCTGGCTATCTGGACAGTAATCAAGTTCTCCATCACAGCCTCACTTTTAGCAGCCATCAGGAAAGCAGCAAGCATGCAGGAACTAAAGGAACAGCAGTACCACTGGCACCTTTTCCTCATGTAACTGAGAGCATAAATCCCAGTTTCAGGTTGCATACTGAAGAATGATATGACCACTACCTTTTGTGGAGGTGGACAAGTAGCAAAATCTCTACTCATGTTACGGGATTTAAAGGGAGAGAATAATGAGACTCACCATTTTCCCTTCCTCTCGTGATATAATGGAATAATCATTTATGATCCTAAACAGTCATTCAGTAAGAATTTCATACTCAAGTTCTTTAACTACAGTGAAGTTTCTGCTAATACAGATAAGGTTTTGATTCTTCAGACTTATTTGTTGTTACTGGAGCTAAAAGCACTGAAAAATGGCTGAAAGGACATATGAATTTCATGGACAGGAGATAGCCTCTGGCTTGCTTTTATCTGTTTTTCCAGTTCTAAGTACACTGCCCTGTGAAATTTTATCATCCTGTATCTTCACCAAAAAAGTGGATTTTTTTTTAATTAATTCTACTCTATTTTTTTTGTTGTTGTTTCAGCAGTACATTCATATGTTTACTGTCCTTTATGGCTCTTTCTCTCAAGTCCCAGCTTCTTAGCTTCTCAGTTTTTATCACTTTCGTATTCACCATTAGTGTTGAGAAAAGACACCAGGTCACTCAAAGAAAAATGAATTGTCTCTCCCCACCTTTCAAGAATCCTTTGGGCTTCAGCTGGACTTAATTCCTGCTGTCACTGAGGTAAAATGCACTAATAAAAAAGGTACAGGAATGAGAATTTCAGAAAAATAAAATATCCCCAAACCCAAATAGTTTTAAACTTCCTTTAGATTTCATAATCCTTTCTTAGAAACTGACTTCAAACATAGTGTTAATTTTATTGCACAGATTTATGCTTCCCCATAGTGATCAAGCTGTACTGTGTTTGGACTTTTACTGCCAAGAGCATATTGTTTTGCAATCCAATATTTAGGTAGTTTGTACTGACCTTGCACATTGTGATCAGTAGGAAGAGCAGTTCACTTCACGTTTACATACATTTCAAGTCACAGACTCTTATCAGATATACAAAGCTTACTGACACAGAGCCTTTTATTACAAGCTGTTCAACTGAACTAGCTTTCAAAGGTTGCTTCATTGTTCCTCAAAGTCTTGGGGATGGTAAAGAAGTGCACTGAGTGCCCTGTCATTTGAAAAGTGTTCTTTTCAAACACATCTTTGTAGGTAACATGAAGTAACATGTAGTAACATGAAGAGCTACTAATTTCAAGCCTCAGCTTTGAGAAGGCAAATACTCAGAAATTATGCAGATTTCTAATTTATTCATTAATTGCACCCATGATATTGCAGAATCAATACTCTCCAAAAGCAACAACAACAAAGCCATGAAACAATGACACTGAAAGCTCCAAGTTACTCAGATGTATAGTAGTGTACTGTAGTTGATGGAAAAACTTTATGGGAAAAGAGTACGGGAAAAACTTTTTTACTTTGAGGGTGTCAGCACTGGAACAAACCACACAGAGAAGTGTGACTCTGCATAGGAAGTACAAATACAGGGTACCACACCTGCCTTATCCAGCCTGCAACACATGAAATATCTCAACAGAACTTCACTTTGCTGTGATCCCACACACCACGGAGAGCTGCTAGTTTAACTCGCTTGTCTACTGCGTTAATTGATTTATGATATCTCTAGATCCAGTGCGTCGAAATGCCCTCCAGGATTTCCACGTGCCATCATCTGGGAGTGCCCAAGATGCTGAGCCCTCGTCCTTCATTCAGCCTCGTGACTCCCATCTCTTTTATTTGCATTTTTGATGATAACATGAATCTTTAGGTGGACTTTGACCTTTTGACTTCTCTCCCGAGCAAGAATACAGGATCCAATTCTTCCACTAGTTGCATGCAAACAATCCCACTGAGATCAGAAAAGCTTACTCTAGAGTTACAGGAAATGACTGCTGCTGAATTTGACTTTTGTATATTGCAGAGTAGTTTAAAGAAGAAAAACCACAACATCAAACATTTGGTAGCAAGTTGCTAAAAGTTACCAGTGGCAAGAAAAGATGGCTTTATCCTGAAAACAAATGAAATCACCTGGCATCAGACAAGGAGCAGTTCACAGATGCTCATCACTATGACACTGAAAAACATATCAGAGCATTAGCCTGGCATTCTGTACAGGAAGAACTGGTGGTGGTGAGTGGTAGCAGATCTACATTGCAATCAATAGCTCAGGCTGGCATGATCACCTCTGGCTAAGTATGTTTGCAAAGTGCAGTAGAAGTTAATATTCAGTGAAAGTTCAATAGCTACTGTTAATTCAGCATGTTAGCCCATGGCAGGAGATGTTATTATTTTGCAAATATGCACACTGACAAAACACAGGATATCTAATGTCAGCATCGTGCTGCTGCACATTTTAACTTAGGCCATGACTGTACAACCAATGAGACTGAACTTGTGTGACTCCCTTCATGTAATTCACCAGCAACAACAATTGTCAAACCCCTATCAGCACTAGAGTGACTGTTCCAAAGCCTCTCTACATACACGTTGACATTCTGATGCCTGAGCCTGCTTTGCAACATGGCAGTGCCATACTGTGAACCTAGTTATGTTCACAAGTGCAGATGCATGGAAAAGCAGCACACAGCTGACACAGGTCATCCACCAATCCCATATCACTGTAAAAGGTATCCTCAGGCTTTGAGCACTAGATAATCCGAATTTCCAAAGCTGGAAACTACAAGAGCTACAGGTTATGCTACTGCAGCTGAAGAAGCTCAGCTCCAGCTAGAATCACTACGTTCATTGATTCTGTGTGAAGTTATGATAGCGATAAACAGCTCCAAAATATATAAAATGTGTTTGTTGGCATTTTAATGGTATATCAGATGTGCATATAGCTGTCTCCAGCAGGCAAAAGGCTAGTGCAGCTCCCACAGACTCAGCTAGAGGGAGGCTCCTTCCTAATAACGTGAGAGAGCTTTTACTGCAGCTCTGCTAAACTTACCCTATAAAGTAAAGGTGTTTGTAATCTAGAGAGTGCTACCACTTCTTCCTACAAGACGTTATACTATTTTCTGCACCCTGGAAAAGAGTGCACCCTGAAAAATAATTTGGCCAATCTTGTGGAAAAGAGTGGCAACTTGTGGCCTTTAGCACTCTTTCCAACTGAACTCAATTTCTCAAAGTACCTCCACAGAGCTCCCTACAATCAACAAAAGAACACAGCCATGGTGCAGTGCCAAGATCTCCTTCTGTTAACACAAAAGAGCCACAGTGGGATCTGTTAAATGTTATGGGTGAGCCACAGGTTTGCTCTTTGGTTATAGACTTAAATGAAACCAGAGCACTGGAACAGGCTACCCATGAATTTGTGTAGTCTTCTTCTCTGGAGACATTCAAAACCCACCTGGATGAATTCCTGTGTGACCTACTCTAGGTGATCCTGCTGAGGCAGGGGGGCTGGACTGGATGATCTTTCAAGATCCTTTCCAACCTCTAACACATTCTGTGATTCTATGATAAGGTGAGACATAGATTTGAAACTTGGCCAGGCTTCTAGTTCAATTGCAAGGCCACCTGATTGCTTAATCCTAAATGTCACAGAACGTTTGAGGTCATCATTTCCATAAAATTTCAACTGTTTCTCAACAGCTCCAGTTTGTGGCTGGCTTTATATCTTTTCTGCTAAAAGACTGAAGCAGTTCTAGAGGTCCTTCACTTGTGCCTTGCTTACCCAAATTCCCAACAGCCTTGCCTTTCAGATTTAACACTTGCTTTCTGTGCAGAAATTCATTCAATTCTAGGAAAAACATAGAGGTTCTTTAAAGATTACTAAAAAAAACCCAAACCTACATCCTTGAAAATGTCATATCCAAGTAGCATATGATCCCTTTAAGTACAAAAATACCTTTCCTCCATTTGTTTTTTTTTTTGAAAGGATAATCTTATTTCCACTCACAGAACTGAATTTCCATTATTTTAACTTAACTCTCAAATGACTCACGCAAGAAAGATTAAATCTAATTGTGTACAACCTGCAAAATATTTCACTTTTTAATGTGGACAGTAAGCTCTTTGAATTAATCTATACTGCTCTTGAGACCCCCACCTGGAGTACTGTGTCCAGTTCTGGAGCCCCTATTACAAGAAAGACATGGGTGTGCCAGAACATGTCCAGAAAAGGGTCATGAGGATGATCAGAGGGCTGGAACACCTCTCCTATGAGGACAGGCTGAGAGAGCTAGGATTGTTCAGTTGGGAGACAAAAAGGCTCTAAGGAGACCCTATTGTGGCCTTCCAATATCTGAAGGGAACCCACAAGAAAGCTGGTGAAGGACTTTTTAGGATGTCAGGTAGGGAGAGGACTAGGGGAAATGAATCCAAGCTAGAGGAGGGCAGATTTAGATTAGACATTAGGAAGAAGTTCTTCACCATAAGGATGGTGAGACACTGGAATTGGTTGCCCAGGGAGGTGGTGGAAGCCGCATCCCTGGAGGTTTTTAAGGCCAGGCTGAATGTGGCTCTGAGCAACCTGATCTAATGGAGGGTGTCCCTGCTCATGGTAGGGCGGGGTGGAACTAGATGATTCTTGGGGTCCCTTCCAATCCTGAAAAATCTGTGTGATTCTGTATGTGCATTGGTGTTACTGATAGGAAACAATGATGGATTCAGCTGGCTCTTGTAGTGGTTCCATGGCAGTGTAGCTCAGCAGCAGTAACCTATGGAGGACATTTGCCTGAGCTATGAAAAATAAATCTATGCAGACCTTCCTTGATGTTATCTGCTTGTAAAAAGTCCAACATTTAGACCAGATAAAAGCATAACAAAGAGGGCATTACATAATGTGTGTGGAATCCAGATATGCTGTACTGTAAGTGAAGGTCAACTCTGGAGCTAAAAAATTTGCAGCTCAGACCCCAGTTCTGGAAGGGACAAAGCCAAGCCTTTGGAAATGAAGTAGTACTAAGTCTTAATAAACCAAACTCTCTTGTATGATGGTAGCTTGCTACCCATTACCATAAAATCTCATTTTACCAGCAATTTATAGCTAATCTCTCACAATCCTCCATGCAGGGTCTTAATGTAAAAAGTTTCTTTCTGGCTGGAAATATTCACCTAGAAGAATCAGTAATAAGAAAGGACTCAAGACCTAATGCAGACTGTGTCTGCTTGTGTCATTTCTGGAAACATACAGGAATAGGACAAGATTTAGTCATTTGTATTCTGCCCTAGTGTATAGGCAGTGACTGGTGGTAAACCTACTTAACAGAGAAGTCTTGCACTAAGGGAACAGTCATAAGAAGAGTTCAAATTATCTTAATTAGAACAAAACAAAATGCACAGACCAACTCATCCTACATATGAATCAATTGCAAATTACAAAAGGGACTACATCACAATGCTTTGTTCTCTAAACATTTAGTTCAAGGAGTTAATAAGCAGGCACGATTCTGGTTTTGTTGCAGCCAGTGGATATTCAGCACCACTCAGAAATAGGCCAAAAAGCTTAAATTGAAAGGAATATTCAGTCTTAATAATAGACAGGAGGAACTGCAAGACTGGAAATAGGATTGTACAATTTGTATTTACTTCTAATCCCTGAAATCCATCATCACCTAGACGAAAGTGATTGTACAAAATGTTATTCTACATTGGCTGACAATATCATCAATCTATGATATATATGATGCTGCTCTTTTCTTTTTCTTTTATTTTTTTCCCCAACAGTAGCTTCATTTATTTTGATTCATAAGAAGTGGATTTCAAGACCTAACTGTAAAAGAGAGACATGTTCCACCTGTCTCCCAACACATGGGAGACGTCAGCAAAACAGCCTGTATCAAAAAGAAAAATAAGTCTGTAGTAATAATAGAACCTCAGTACTACAAACAGTACCTTGCAGAGATTTCAGAACTGTTTATAAAACAGAAAACATTGCAACATGTACTTTGTTGCTATGCAGTAAGGGACATTTTATCATGAGTGTGATACTTATCATCTAGATTTCCAGGCACTTTAACACAGCTGGGTAAAAATTAGTGTTATCTACATCTTACAAGTGAGAGAACTGAGATGGCAAATGCCTTGCTCAAATTCTGACAGCAGATCAGTGGCAGAGCCTGAAACTTGTTTCATACCTCTTGATTTCCAGAGATGCCTCACTGAATTTCACACTTTAGGAAAATAAGATAGGTTCCTGAAAATGAATTTAGAAAGCTCAGCATCTGTTAACATAAGTAATTAATTGGAAAATGGCCATGCCAGAGATGCTCAAAGTTGCCTTGAACACTTTTTCTTACAGCAGGTATGTTCAAGAAAAGTCCCAGAGTCTCTCTGTTAAACAGAAGATGAAATAAAAAGAAAGACTGTGGTAGCCCCTGGGAGTGGTAGACAACAAGAAAACAAAGTACAGCAGCTGTGAGAAATCAACAGCCTACAGTGTTAGGGGCTGAAACCATATTTTTTCAAATAGCTTCAGAGGAGACTGTGAGTCATGGCAACTTCTTTCATTGATTCTCCCAATCAATAGTTTCCCAAGACTTCAGTCACGCTGTACAAGAACTTGCTTCGTATCCTGCCTTTGCTGGAGGAACGGCTGTCTCTGTGGGTGCTTAACCTGGGTTGTCCCCCTCAATTTTAAATAGCAGAGAAAACTGTCATTTAAACCAAACTTTCAGTAGAAATTCAAGCTTTTGGGGCAATCTCGGCTTGAATTCAGCTGTTTACTTAGCGAAAATTCCAATAAACTACTTTCATTGCTGTTTTGATCTGGGTTAACCATGCCTTCCTTTATCTGTAGGAGAAATATACCAGTGTCACCAAAGTAAATAAACAGTCTTTGGATGCCACAGTATATATCCATAAGACAACTCAGTACCATTTTTAGTTATATACTAATAATACCAAGATAAAACCAGGCCCTGTTACTGCTGGAGCAGCCATTATTTTTTTTTTTCAATTTGCTTTTCATGTATGTGCCTGAGGCCTGTTTTGGCTAATTCATAAGCTTGTTTCTGAAGACAAACTTCGTCTCAATGGCTGCTTTATTTGGGAATTCTATCTGTATCTTGGGGGGAAACAAAAAAGAAAAAAAGAAAAAAAAAAAAGAGAGCACTAGATACTGATGCCTGTTGATAGCAAAATCTGCAGATTATAATCCTGAATTGTTCACAGCAGCCAGCAGGGCCACTTTCCCAGAATTCTTATACAACCAGAAGGAAGTTGTCCTCACTGGGTGGGGAAAAAAAAAAAAAAAGTCTCTAAGAGTTTCATCTTTGCTAATGACAAGCTTACAGAAAGACATCATTTGTAAGGGTAGAGTAAGAAGTACAACAAAAACCTGTTTTGCCATACATGATCTACTACAGTTTAGGGAAAGCTGCAGAAAATCAAGTTCAGTTTAAAGAGCAAAGGTATAGTTTTTTATTTTCAGGAAGTATATGTTCATGACCTGCTGGAAGGCCAGCAGCAAGCCTCAGAAAACTCATTTTTAATAACCACAGTATACCTAGGAATTTCAGCTATGCTGACTGGTTTGCCATGAGCAGACTGGTAACATAGCCTATTATTAAGATTGCATAATACTTCCGAATTCTATCATCTTCTTTGAAGTCCATGAAAGTCATAAAGAACTGAAGCCACCAAGACTGAAGTTCCCCATGCTCAGGATGTGCCTCAGGCTGGATTAGTTTGGCATTTTCAGCCAAAGTGGTTTGGTCATCTCTAAGCACAAAGACAGAGAAATATGTGATGTTACCTGACTCTCTCCACTCCCCACCTGCTTCAAAATAAATAAATAAATTAGGTGTCACTTTCTCAGCTCATTTTAGTGTTTTGAAGCGTTCGTAAAATTTTGAAATGCTGAGATTAGCATTTGGAAGGAAGTGGTCTTACGTCAGGAGGGCACACTGTTTCATTCCTTTGAACCAAGCTCTAATTCAACCATGTTAAAGGCGCTTTGCACATGCTCAGCAGAATTTTCTTCTGTTTTGCTGAGGAAACATCCCAGAGATGTCAGTACTGAACATGTGACCAGCATTTCCAACTGCTGGAGGATGGGCACCTGAATGGCAAATGTGAAGGCTGTCCCCTGTGCTTTCCATTCCCCTTTCTTCCAGCCCTGTGAGCAAGTAACCATTTTGCTGAATGCAAGACAGAAAAGAGATTTCAGGGTAGGAAGGGACAAGACAAGATTGGGCAAGACAGATAGGACAAAGGGGAGAAAAGATACCAAGGTTTGGGGGTGGTGATGTTTTCTGTGTGAAGAAGAATTTCTGGTGTTTCAATAATCCCTCAGTCTGAGATCCAGTGAAGAAGCAGAATAGGCTCTGGGCTACGTGATCCAGTTGAGGATGCCCCTGCTTACTGCAAAGAGGGTTGGAGTCGATGACCTTTGGAGCTCCCTTCCAACCCAGACCATCCTATGATTCCACAAATATAATATGCTTCTGCAACACTGAAGTACTCATGCTGTGGAAACAGCTTCTGCTTTCTGAAGTGAAATATTGCTGAGCTTTGAATGGGCAAAAAATTGCAGTTGTTGGATACTAGGGGAAAAGGTGGAGGGAAGATGTGTCAGCTTGGATTTGAATGAAAAATTCTTGAAACTCAAGAAAATATTCATATATTTGGAACTGTATTTTTTTGGCTGAGTCTGGTATTAAAACAAAGTTCTACAGGAAGATAAGGCAGGGAAAAGCTCACTAAACTCTGGATTTTAAGCCTGTATCCATCAAAGGCTGAGTAATAATTAACAATATAAAATTTAGCAGTGGTTATTAATACTGTGCTTTGGTTTTATGGATGTCAAATGTGTGATTCTGCAGAAATCATAACTGAAACTCTTGTGACAACTAGGCACTAAAATGATAAAATCCTGATATAACAGCCAGGAACATGATAAAATGCAGGCTTCCCAAATGCAAAACTAGTGTGCAATTTCAACTCAAGTCTACCTTGGTCTTCCTTTTTTACTGGGTATAAAATGAGAACCACACAGCTCCTCACCAGGGTGCACCAGGGGAGGTTTATGCTGGATGTTAGGAAGAAATTCTTCACAGAAAGAGAGATTGGCCATTGGAATGGGCTGCCCAGGGAGGTGGTGGAGCCACTGTCCTGGAAGTATAAAATAAGACTGGATGAGGCACTTAGTGCCATGGTTTAGTTGATTAGATGGTGTTGGGTGATAGGTTGGACTTGATGATCTCTGAGGTCTTTTCCAACTTGGTTAATTCTGTGATTTTGTGATATTGGTTAGGTGTGAAGCTAGAAAAAAGCCTTTGCAGTGTGCAGACATTCAGTGATGGGCACTGCTGAACAAGCAAAAGATGAAATAACTAATTCTCTCTTCAGACAGGATTTTAGTAATGGCATACAAAAGGCCTTATGCCAAATGATGAAGTTAATACAAGATTATTAAATGAGCACCATCTATCTTGTTCAACAATTGAAGCAGGGATCTTGTCAGAAAAATAATACAGGATAATAGCTAAAACCAACCTTACATATGGGGAAAAAAGGAATTAAAACTGTGTAGACAGGAGTGTGCAGGCAGGGAATTGGTTTATGGATTCTTCATTTTGAAGGCATAATAAGGTTGACATTTTTTGTAAAACCTCACTTACTATTAGTATTTCAAAAATCTAGAATGAAGGAACGTATAGTTTCTCCATGCACAGACACAGCCTTTTTTCACTTGACTTAGCTCTTCTTTTAATTGACTATGCAGAGTCAAAGCTAGGTCATGCTGTAATAATGAGCACAGACTTTCATAGAGCACATATTCCCAATTGCACACAACCTACTTACATCTATTATAGATCACTCCAAAATGCCTGACTCCACACTGATACTTTAACAAGGTCCACAGACAGCTCCTCTTATTTTGGTAAGGCACAGTGTGCGGCAGTGGTGCTCTTCATTGCCCTATTCTTCTTAAGCAAAGGTGTCAAAGTACTTCCCATTTCTTAAATGAACCTTTCCACCTCTTTTGAGGGTCATTTTTGTCAGAGGTTAAAAGTATGACTGGCTGAGTGATGTTTACATCATTCCCAGAAGGATGTTGGATGTTGTCACAAATGCTTATGGACGACTTTAAAGTTTTCAGAGTTAAACCCCATGACCTTCTAGAGTACAGAGCATTGGCAGGAATTGCTTTGCCTATGTTGTAAATATATCCATCTCTGGATCTTAAGAAAGCAGCTATTTAATGTTTCATATCAATGTCACAGTAAGAAACAGGGCTGGAAGAGAAGGAAATGACTGTGTCTAACTGCAGACAGTCAGAAAGATAGAATATAATTAACCAAGATGGAATTTTTCCCTGAACCCTAAGACTGCCACATGTAAACTAAAACACACCCAAAAATGCAATGAGATGCTTACGTTCCCACAAACAGACAAAACTTCAGGTTTATCCTATCACACTAAACACTGCAACTCTGGCAAGGAGGTTTTCTGAGGCGCAAATTCAACATTACAACAGCCTCTGTTATAAGGCTAAAATGGGAGAAGAAAATCAGTTTTATTTTCACTTTGACAGACTTCTTAGATCTAATCCAAAAAAGTGAGTAATAGAACATATTCCCTACTGGTAAACAAAACCAGAGTTCTAACCAGGTCCTTAACCAGACTTAAATGATTCCATTTTTCATTGTCCATCTCTTTATAAACTAGACATAGAGATGATTTCTGACATCTGTTTTAAACTCAAAATTCCTCCAGCAAGAAATCCTCTACAAAACAGGAAAATAAACAGAAGACCAAAGAAATGATTCTGATGATACTCACTTTCTTCTTACAGTGAAAATAGTAGCTTTTTTTACATTGTCTCATTTCAGGTTATTAGAGATTAAACTAAATTAATATCTCAAGATTTGGGAGACATTCATAACCCAAAAAATAGTGGAGTGGCATAAATTCAGCACATAACCCTAGAAAAAGATCAGGGTTAGAGCTTACCATGGGTGCAATGAACCTGCTAATTTCTACAAGAGTCTTTTGACATTGTGTAGTTGCTAGTTTGATCATGCTTTCACAAAACACAGCTATAGAAGAGGGTGACATATTTAGTTAATTTATTCATTCAGGCCAATATCCTTCCTGCCTTATATATAAAGAAGGCAGTTTTCAACATTTTTTCTTAGCCTAAGAGGAAAAAAAGCAAAATGCTGCCCCTCAGTCTTTGTTACAGTTCAGAGCAGCAGGAGGAGAAACTTGTTCATAAGTTTTCCAAATCTCTGTTTTTCAAATGCTGTTCAGCATGTTGCTGAAGTACTCATAGAAGTCTCTCATTCATGTGTGATTTAATAAAAAATAAAAATTAAAAAAAAAGATAAAATACTCCACATCTAATGGAAAACTGAACTTGGAAGTTTTCTCTTTGGCCTTCTGTGCAAAACACACCAAGCTAAAGCAGCAAGTAACTTTTAAAATGACACCTTCTGTATAGAGCTGAACAAAATGGATGTGACTACTGCTATATCAAAATGAATGGAGAACTGACTGTCTCAAAATGCATCTTCCATCTTAGACTGCAGCCAGGCAACTCAGAGACTGATACATGAAATAGAAAACATGAATTTACAGAATAATTGTCCTGTCAATTACAGGATTTCTTCTCCCTGGATTTCATAATTGATTTTGGTTCTGGCAGTCTGCTTTGACTAGCATATGATGGAAGAGTATGTCATTGATCACCAGATTGTTCTGCAGAAATAACCTTCTGCATGCCAAAATTTTAAAATCTTGTACCTTCTATGAAGTCAATCCTGGTAATAAAATACATAAAGAAATGGATAAATGGGAGCTCCAGGTTACCAGCTCCTGAGTAGCAATTATTTAATGTATGTAACCTTTAGAGCTGGGTATCTGTGTTTGCAGTATCCTAAAGTATCTCTGGAGGAGTCTAGGGTCAAGGCACAGCACAGGCATTCACTGATACTGCTCAGGATGCAAATTGCAACAGAGTATTTTGTAGAACAAACACCTTCTAACTACTATTTATACCAGTTTAATACTTACTATTTGTTTCCTTGTTTACACCTAAGTATTGACACTTAAATTCATGTCCAGCACTAATGGTGGCACATACTGACAGGCAGAGTATGGCTTTTTTGTGGACTTCAAGAAGTTCCTCAAAAATAAGAGAGACTGAGATCCCTGGGGCTGTTCAGTCTTGAGAAGACTGAGAGGGGATCTCATCAATGTGTATAAATATCTGAGGGGTGGGTGTTAAGTGGAGGAGGCCAAGTTCTTTTCAGTGGTGTGCACTAATAAGACAAGAAACAACGGCTTCGAGCTTGAACATAGAAGATTTCACTTCAACATGAGGAGAACCTTCTTTACAGGGAGGGTGACAGAGCACTGGAACAGGCTGTCCAGGGGGGTTGTGGAGTCTCCTTCTCTGGGGACACTCAAAACCCGCCTGAATGCATTCCTGTGCAGACTACCCTAAGTGATCCTGCTCTGGCAGGGGGATTGCACTCGATCTCTTGAGGTCCCTTCCAACCTCTAATGTACTGTGATACTGTGAAGTCTCTTTCAGTGTGATAATTTGTTTTATAAAGAAAGAATGGAAATTTTTCCGAGGTCAGCTGTGATTACTTTTGCCACCTTTTGTTTTGCAGAAACATGTCAAATTCTTTCTTTCAACATGCACTGCACAGCTGAGATTTCATTGAAGAATGACAATGATGAGTTTTATGATGTTTTATTCTAACACATAAATGTAAGTATCTAGATCCCATGCATAGTGAGAAAGAAAATGATATGTACTCATTATGCTGCTCTGATTTTAAACTCTTCAATTTCTACAGTCTAAATTATTGGGGAAAAAAATTAAGAAAATAAACTGCACTGTGGAGAAGGCCATTTCTGAACTATTTCAAACTATTAGTCACCTGATGGTAGAAATTTGAAGTTGTATATCTTCTGCTTTTCCTTGCTCTTATCATAGTCTGGCATGTTTTCCATAAAGAGCACATCTAGAGAAAACATAAATAATTGTTTTGGGGTTTGGTTTCAATAGAAGAGAGTACATTTTATGAACAGAGGGATGATTATGTACTTGACAGGAACTTAAAGAACATAGCTTCTGATACCTTCATGGGATTGTATCTTGACAGTAAAGCAGTAATTGTATTATCAACATCACTTTGAGTGCATGTTCCTTTCTAAGCTATAGCTCATCCAAGGGTAATAGACATATCTGTGGGAATTAAATTTGCAAGGCCGACTCTTCAGCCACTACAAAACTGATAACTCAACTCTGACTTTACACATGGGATTAGTCCTCTTGATCTCATCTGTGCACTCTCAACACACTGCAGGAAAAAGTCCAATGGAGTCGTCCTTGAAGGTATTAAAATACACAAGTCTATCTGAGAACAATGCATTGATTTGCAATCTGGAAAATGACATGAGCTGACCTTCCATATAAATTTCTGAGGAGCCTCACTCTTGCTTTGTTTATTCAATTAATCAGGAAAATTACAGAATCTCAATTTTTTATGCAAGAACAATTTCCACTCCATAGTCCCAGATGTTTTCCTGGATGTCATTTCAACATTGTGCATCTTATTTGATGCCCTTGATTAAATTTGCAATGCATTTAAAATATCAGTGTGTCCAATCAAGTGTAAAGAGACATGTGAAAATGAAGTGACTCATGCAATAGGAATGAAATCTTACACTGCCTCATCACCTGTTCTGTTAGGGATGGGTTTTAATAAAAACTTAAGGTTTTGCCACACATCACGTGCAATGCAAGCAGACTAGAACATGCATTTTGTACACTCGTTAAATCACAGAATCACAGAATGATAGGGGTTGGAAGGGACCTCTAGAGATCACCTAGTCCAATCCCCCTGCTATGCTAACGTGTGTACACCTTGATCAGGTCGCACAGGATTGCACCAGGCTTTCTTTGAAAGTCTCCAGAGAAGGAAATTCCACAACCACTCTGGGAAGCCTGTTCCAGTGCTCTGTCAACGTGGATTTGAATTGAAGAAATCTTATTATACATGTTTGTAAACTAACGACTTAGGTTCTGTGGTTGAGAAATACCTAATCCTTCTTTCCTGCAAAGTAAGGAAATGCATAAAACTTGCACTTCAAGGATCTTGCAGAAATACTCCAGTTAAAACCTACAAAACATCCTTAAAAAGGAGAACTGACTAAAGTAGTAGACTAGACAAAGTCTGCCTGAAGTCCTTCTTTCCAAAGCATCTCCATACTAGCACTCATGTAAATTTTAAAAGAGGAAAGAGCCTTTGTTAAATTAGAGACTGACTAAATACAGTCTGCCAACCCTTGAGGCTCTGTAAGTTAACAGCAACAGAAAAGGCTGATATCAGTGAAACAGAATTTAAAGTAGACTGCATGAAGTTGTAATTCTATATCTAAGGAAAACAAGCTGGAATGGCATGGACAGGAATAGTGAGAACACTTTCCCATCACATCTCTGTGTTTTATTTCCATTTGCCTTCCTTCTCCATCAGTGTCTCTGATTCAATTGCAAGTGTGTTTCTTAATGTGTTGTGCCTGCCCTGTACATACAACAGAATTACAAGAGTTAGGACACACACACACAAAAAAAAAAAAAAAGGCACATGTGCATCCAAACCTAGCTCTTGATTGGTGATATACCAAATCCAAAGTTGCATTCAATCCAGCCTTAAGGATGGCAGGGAGAAATGTGCGTGAGCTTCAGGGGCTAGCTGAGCATGCCATCAGAGTTATTCAGTTCCTTTATATTGATCTAGCAGGAAGAAGTCACTTACTAGAGGTGTCAGATGAATATCTGCCTCTATAAAACAAGTGCTGCCTGCAGAGCTTCAGGTCAGCTCCTGAAAATGTCTGTAGCACTCTGCTTCCTCACTGGCTATGAAAGGACAGTCCTGAGGCCACTAGCTTCCCCTCTGAGACTGTTAAGGCTGACATAGTGGATATTGTGGTCAGGCCATCTGGCCACTACAATAACATAAGCTACCCTCTTCATGCTGTCAGTCAGGAAGCATGAATCTCTCTCTTGCTCTGAGGAGGAAAAAGAGGAGAATAAGGAACTGTGATGAAAGACCAGCTGGTTGACTAACTTAACTTAACACTGACCTATGCAAGCTGTCCCTGGCTCTATCCCTTGCCAGGCTTATTTGCTTATGCTGTCTTCATCACAGATAGTACAATGCAAAGTAACACAATGCTGATGATAACAAAAGGACAGAAAAAACCCCAACCAAACACTTGCACATCATCTCTTTGAAATACCAAGTTAGAAAGGGGAAGCCATTTTTTCAGTAATCTTTGGTGTTGCTTGTAGGGTTAACCAGTATCAGGAACAATGTTGAACTACTAAAACCTCATCACACATTTTATGTCTTTCTAGGATGATGGGGGCTAAGTTACACAAATAATCTTCATACCTATGATGCTCCAAGAAACAGCCATTTCAAAAAAACTTGGAGTGCTTGAGCTATTTTCCATTTCATAGCAATTTTGGATTGCAATTTTTTTTTTGGTTTCTTTGAAAAATATAATAAGTAAAACTTTAACACAAACTTTCCTAAGTCCCAACGTTTCTAGATTTCAGTTAGGTTGAACTACATCTTCTGTCCTGAAATGAATGCTGTCACAAAGAGGCAGCATTAGGCAGGACAGAGAAGTGAGATGCCCCAGATAATTTTCTATTTTCCTTTGTTATTACTGTAGCTGTATTTGCTTAATCACAAGCTTTTCCTTTTCTTTAACCAAAGTTGTCTTCATCTTAATAACATCACAAGCATCTGTTTACAACCTCAGACTCTATTGTCTCAGAAATGTTTATGTGGATTTTTTAGCTTTTTAAAAATATGTTTAATTTTTTTTTATACAACAAGTTTGTTATGAAAAAGTACAGGGGTAGCAGAGCCCAGGAACAGGCTGCCCAGGGTAGTTGTGGAGTCTCCTTCTCTGGAGACATTCAAAACCTGCCTGGATGCATTCCTGTGTGACCTGCTCTAGGTGATCGTGCTCTGGCAAGGGGGTTGGACTGGATGATCTTTCAAGTCCCTTTCAGCCTGTGATTCTGTGTGAAATAGCTGTACTTAACCAGGAATACACACCAAGTGGAAGACCTCTTGCTTTGGCAGACTTAAATCCTGAACACAGACTATCACCACAGGTTTTTCATCTTTCAAATATGGTTGGTTAGGGTAAAAAACAAAACCTTTAAGGACTGGTATAACTATACATTCTGAATGGGCAAAGTGAGTCCTGTAACTTTCATCTCAACCAGTTATAATCTTCCTCTTCCAGTTGAAAATAAAGCTAACTAGGCTGGCCTGACCTGAGAAGCAACCTGGGCTTTCTCTGTAGCTGATCAGTTGAATTATTTGCAATGCTCAAATGATTTTTTAGTACATATGTTTTCATATTTACATTTATTCTCAGCTAATCTATGTGTGCACATGTATGAACATCATATAAATGCACATGTGTGCATGCCTATATACACATATACTGGCAGCTGTGGGTGGCTTGGTGGTTTGCACACAGGCATTCTGCTAGAACTGGGCTGTGATGAGATGTTACAGAGGCTGGGGTCCTGGTCTTTGTCCTGCACCTAACCCCAGGCACCAATACAGCTTGCAGGGCTGAGGGACATAGCTTGGCACCAGACTTCATGCAGTTGGAGAATGCTTGGACTTGACAATCTTTGGTGTCTTTTCCAACGAGAGTGACTCTATGATTTGACCTGTTGAGCTGAAACTTCTGAATTCATATTGTTCCAGAGCCCTTTGAAGCGAGGTATTGAGCAGCCTGGTCTAGTGTAAGGTGTCCCTGGACAGGGCAGGGGAGTTGGAGCTAGGTGATATTTAAAGTCCCTTCCAACTCAAACCATTCTATGATTCATGGCAACATTTTAGGAACTACTATCCCTTAGCATGCTTAAGTAGCATTTATACAGGTGGCTATATAATAGCATCTAGTATATGGTCATCCATTAATTAGTGCTTTTGTCCCCTGCATTATCTTTGGAGGCCTAAAAGCAGAGAACCAGGGAGGTCAGGTAACCGCAAAGGTCCCAGCTGCTGCAGGGTGAATATTCTGCTTCCTGCTCTCTACCCAATGCTAAGAGCTTTCCCAGGGAAAGCACCAAAGGGAAAAGCAGCAAAAACTTGATCTACCATCAACCTATTCTTTCCATCTGTGTATTGCTGCTCAGCTTATGATTATGTTTTTTCATTATTTTACTGGTTTCCAGGATTTGTTGCGATATGCATGCCATTTGTTTTTTTTATCTTCAGGCCTGAACAGCCGAAATCATGAGGAGCAGTGTCTCATGTTTTCATCTTTTGAGAAGGTCCCATTACTCCTGATCATAATGCTGAGCATCAAATGAATCAGAGACAGGAAGGGGAAAAAACAAAATAAAACAAAAACAAACAAACAAAAAAACCCCCAACCCAACACAATATTCTCAGCCAATTTCAGAATTTGAACAGGAAGTTAGAAGGAATGAGAGTCTTCATTTTAAGATTTTTTTTTTTTTAAATCTGGAGGCAAGCAACATGACTGTTCAGAAGAAACTCAATTGCTGTTGCTACGAGTGACCTTTGCAGAGAAAGATGCTGTTTTCAAGTGGATTAAAATTCTGCCTCCAGAACTGCTGGAAATGTGAGTAGTGAAGATATGCATATGTGATATTTATTTGCATCACAGAAGTAAGTTTAGATCTGAGTTCTGGAACACTTTATGAAACTATAAGCTAATCCCTGTTTACAACAATCAGATTTGCATAGGCAGTTTTGCATATTTCATTGGATTAATCATCACTTCAGATATCTGTAAGTGAAAATTAAGTAGGAATTAGAAACCATGGTTGCTGTCAAAAAGAATCTGCAGTTTTTCTTTGACTGCAATATAATTTCATTATTCATCCAGATGTAATTCTTTCAATGGCTCCTGGGTTAGAGAGGCAGCAAATTCATATCTGAGGTTATAGCTCATGTCCTCAGACATAACTTATGCTTCTGCTATTTTACATACCAAGAGGATGCATTCAGAGCTAGATGATAATGGAAGAACCACGTAGGAAAGATTCTTAACCTGGGGATTTTAGAGGTCAAAAGGGAATAATCCATTAAATTCTCTTGGGCCAGTGTTTTTGTTGGTGTTAGAAAGGGAAAGCATGTCCACCGATTACAGCAGAATTGCAACAAGTTCTACTGGGGGGAAAAAATAGCCTAACCAAAACAACCCACTAATAAATAAATACAGCTAGCACTCTGGCCTCTGAGAACAGCTGCTGAAAGAGAGAGCTCTGTGCCCTTTCTCATGTCCTAAGCAGACAAAAATATATACCCCTCTTTTACACTACAGCTACCCCTATCTAAATCTCAAAGTAAGGGAGTAAAGATAAAGAAACTGATTAAAAAGTATGTGTCTAGAGAGATCTGGGGCATTTATGTCTAGAGATTAAGTTATATAATTTTTTATTTTGTACTAGTTGTAGTAATGCCCTCATGGTCCAGCCTCAAAACTGTCCAAAAGGTATCAACATCTGCAAGAAGGCAGCAAAGGAGAGCAGTATTTGTTACAAACTCTAAAGTGTAAAACCAAAGATAATTTACTCCATTTCATTCCAAAAGGCTTGAACAAGAAATCCTCAATCAAGGAGAGAGACATTCTCTCTGTCTCTTCACTGCAGGTAATTGAAAGGAGACCAGACTTGTTACTTCCAGGCTGAGCTGCGTGTTTTAAGATTGGCACAGGGACTTCACTATCTGAGGTTCTGAGCTCTGGCAGCAGATTTCAAGGAGGGCTCAGAAGACAACCCAAATTCCCACCATGCTGCACATCCTCATTCCTTCTTCTCTCCACCTCTGTCTATGGCACACACTTTTTAGTCCTTTTATTTTTGTCTGTTAAAACCCAGAACTTCTATGTTAAAAAATTATTCATGTGTCCCATATTCATGTGTCCCTTCAGGCAAATCTTTTTCTGGCTTGCTCAGAAAAAGCACTCTGGAAAATTTGTGACACAATCAGCAGAGTCCATGCCCTTTCATTTATCCTAGCCAGACTCCAAAGATGTTCTGCTAATTTAAACAGCAAAGCCTCAGGGTCATGACCCCTTTCCCTGTGCTAAAATAAGTTTTCAGAAGCCAGCCTTGTGCTTGACTTCTCTGATAAAACAAAAAGAAGTTACAAACCACCTGCAAATGGCTCTGTTCACTCAAACCAGAAAATCTACCTTGAGACAAACACTTCCAGTCACTAATGAGAGATTAAAACAGACAGTAAGGGAGCCATGGGAAGGAGCTCTGACTTTTGGCTGTGAATCTGCAATGAAAACTTGGACTTCTCAAAAGAGGCAGGCTCCTGCACCTATTTCTTCAGTACTGAGAACTTTGTAAACCTCTGTCACAGCTAAACAAAATCTAGAATAAACTTTCCAAAGAAGCACGGAGAAAAACAGTGGTCATGTACCGAGAGATATTAACAGATAGAAACAGCACAATTTGAGACTTTTTTTGGAGCAGGAATAAGCATTTCTAAAGGCACTTATTTTCTTGAAGCAGCTAAAGTAGCTGCTGATATTAATTACCTCTGGCACACAGCAGCTTCTTGTGCTGGTGGCTGTATAAACATCACAGAATCGCAAAATGTTAAGGGTTGGTAGGGACCTCGAAAGATCATCTAGTCCAAACCTCCCTCCTCCCCCCAGTCCTCTTGTCTAACTTGATGGACTCCAGGCAACCTGAATCTTGGAGGACTTCTGGGGTGTGTTGAACAATCCTCCCACCAGAGCTAGGCCCATTTTCACCCTATATACTTCCCTAGCACACAGGACTCATTCATTCATTCTTTAGACACAGGTCATGAACATGGCTAGAGGTTTTGAAAAACTGGTTCAAGAGAAGGATCAGGAGTTAATTTTGACAGCTGTATTTATCAGTGTACAAAGCTGAACAGCTGTAAGATGATTTTCAAATATGTAGAGCTAAAGAATTGTAAATTCACATCTTTCTCCTTAAGGAGAGAACTCATTTTACAAAGCTCAGCAAATTCAGAGAAAATTAATTATACTCCTGTTCCAGATAGCACTGGATATTTTGGACTAGGAAAGTTTAACAGGGTTGAAGCGAAAATGTACCAAGCAGGTGGTTTTTATTAAGATTGCTGATGTCATGTGTTACTTGGAAGCCACACAAAGCATGCAGGGAATATTGTGAAATGAAGTTAACAAGAGGGTCACACACTCTGTAGCTTCTGTAAACTGAGCTTGTAGCATGCCAAAGAAATTTCTTGACTTCCTCCCGAGTATCTCCTCCACATTCTCCATCTGGCCAAATCAACCTTTGTTGCAAAGCCTCCTTTTCCCTTTCCAGAGGTGCTGCATCTTTCACGTATTTGTCTCTTCTACCATTAATATGAAAACTTCCCATTCACTTGCACTGTCCCATTCTACAGCAGTGAGTCCTTTCCCAGACACAGCACAGCACCTCCTTCTCTCTAGCACAGCAGGATGCTCCAGGCCTACCTTACAGAAATTTCTGATGTGACAGACAACACCCTCCAGACCCCACTCCATCTCTTGTTACCTTCTTACTGGCTTTAAACTTGCCCCAGTATTCCTTCCTTTTTGGCAGCTGAGTCTCTAATATTTTCTAGTTCACAGGGGCCAGGGAAATTTGCTTTAGTGCAGCCCATTTGTCTCCAATACAGCAGTCTTTATCCTTGGCTCTACACACTCCTATTTGCTCTTTCTGCCCCTACTACTATTTGAGCTGTTATCTCTCTTTAGTAAGATATTTTAACTTCCCAAACTACTTTTCCACATTTTCTGGCAACTCTCATTTTCCCTTGCATCTCCCACCACTGGCACTTTCATAGGAGGTGCTCCATCAGAATAACAACACATTAAACAACTTGGAGAAGGAAACATTAACCAGGCCTTTGACTGAAAAAAGACTGAAGCTGTAGCTGTACTTGAGAGAAAGGAGACGTTCCATATGTATTCCATTTTTTTTTCTTATGGCTTTTGTGTTAAATCAATAAGGTCTTGGCTATCCAAACCCGTAACTCCCTGAAGTTTTGAACGCTATCAGGTGTGATGTTCAGAAGTTACTGTTTTACAGACATACAAAGAAATGCCAGTGGTTTGAGTCTGTGGCCTCTTGTGCTAAGCCAAAAACCAGAATTAAGCTCCTCCTGAAATAATTCCACACCAGCTGTAAAGTAAAATAAGACCCTGCTCAGTTCCAAAACACAGGCAGTGAGGTTTCTGAAAGTACACTTACATAAGACTCAAAAAAAAAAAAAAAAAAAAAAAGTTGGCCTCTATCCCATGACTGAACCTGACAGTTAAGCCCCACTGAAGTTTACATGTATGGTTTCCTGGATCCAGTTGCAGGCCTTCATGTTTACTAGGCTTTATATTTACAGTTCTGTGTGAGTCAGAGGCAGACTGGGAGGTGCGGGAGGGGACAGGAGGCCTTGGCCCCGGTAGCAAGCTGAGCATACCGAGCTGTGCCCGGCAGGCTGCCCGGGCAGACACCAGAGGTGCTACTGGTGGTCACCATGGGCTGCGAGGGGACCAGCCCTGTACCCAAAGGGAGATGGGGAGCCTCCACTACAGGAGATTTTCCACCCCCGGTGTGGCAGTACAGGGGCAAGAAGTGCAGTCATGGAACATCATCTCTTTGGCTTCTCTTGCAGCCCCTTTCACCTCTTAGGGCCAAGGAGCTCAAAGATCTGTTCATGCCAGCCTGGTCTGAAGTGTGATTCAGGGTCCTTGGACAGAGGCAGCAGATGAGTGCCAGTGCCAAGGAGGGGGACAGGTTGGCCTGGGACACTGCTTGGGACAGGACAGGACTTTATCCCAATCATCTGCTGCAGAGGGGCTGGACTAGGTGATATTTAAAGGTCTCTTCCACCCCAAACCCATTCTGTGGTTCTCTGATTCTACAGTCATGAGGTTTAGGGTGACAGGTTGGACTCGATGATCTTTGCGGTCTCTTCCAACCTTCTTGGTTCTATGATTCTATGATTCTACACATCAAGAGATTTCCAGGCCATGCAGATGCTTCATTTATCTTCAAGCTCCTTTGGAGCAGAAAGGCAACCAGGCATCTTCCCTGTGGCTCCAATGCCCACGTGAGAGCAAAGAAACATGCATGCAGAAGACTGAGAACCTCCCTTCGGAGGTGCCAGGCAACCTTTTGGAGCAGGAAAACACCACACACTGCCATAGCACACATACTAGAGCTTTTCCCAAGGCTGCTAGAAGCTGGCTAGATACTTCTCCTTCTCCCTCACCTTTCCACACTAGATCCCATGGTGCAGCCACAATCACCCACAATTCAGACCCTATGGAGCCTCTCTGCTACCAAGTTATGGAGCGCCAGTGGGGACTTCACCATTGTATTTCATAGATGAATACCAACTGCAAATTTGAACCTATCACAGCTCAAATGTCCTGGGGTTTCAATTTCTCACTGTATCTGCTTACTGTCATTAACAATGAAAAGTTCATTAACATTATTTCTTTTCCAATATAGTAGAAACAAGGACATGATTTAGAACTTTGGTTTTGAACTAGCAAACAAAATGAAAGAAAATGAAGTGGAGCTGTGCACTTTAATACTCTCCTCAAATACTGTTGATGATACCTTTAATGAAAAAATGCTTATGAGACCACATGAAATTTTCCAATATCCTAAGCCCTTTCAAACGAAAGAAATTCCACTTTAGCATTTCTGTCTAAAACTGTTATGCAGAGGGTTAGATAAGTATCACGTTATATAGGAGCTTTGAGATCAAGACCAACGTGTCAGAGTCTGCTGAAAGACTCAGTTACCCAATTGAATGACACAATAATCAGGAAAGGCTTCAGCTGATAACTATCTGCTTTCAAATATACATAAGACACCATCCCAGGCAAGAGGGCCAACAGTCCAGTTCTCAGATGAGAAAAGCATGGTTAGGGAGTGGGGATCTGGCAGCCAGAAGGGAAGACCACATACTAATGGCAGCCAAATTTGAATAAAAGAAAGCTGTCCCAGCCACTGTTTAATCATTGTCACCTAAGGATAGCTGTAGACCTGGCTGTATTTCCAAGCTACAAACATACTCAAGGCAATATACCTGATTAAAGAGACAAAAATGCAGTTTTAGTCTAATTTTCAACCTGTCAAGACTAGGCAGGTATTCCCCAAGAAACTGGGGTGTAAATATCTGAGAGAGAAAGCAATGAATGAATTCAATCATAGAGGAAAGATGTCTCAACCACTTACTCTTCATTAACATTCTTACTGGCTTTACAACCACCTGAATGTGTAAACGCAAAGGAAATAAAAATAAGCCCTCTATACAAGAGCTAGTTATAACAAACAAAGAATAAGACTTAAAAACACACCCAAATGTCTTGAACACTATTCTCCAGAATCTCCCTTGCACAAAGGACAAAAGCAATTCACATGATGATGTATTCTTCCCAGTTCTAAGAGAGAAAGTAACATCCTTTCGAGAGGTAAGACAAACCCCAGCTCTAATAATACCATCAGGATTTTTCAAAGCATGTATTAAAAGATCAGACTCACCATCTGCATGGCACGTGGACTACAATCCTGATTACCCTGGCCAAGGAGTGCAAGTAACTCAACTGAAACTTGCTCCTGAGCTTGAGCCCTAGGGAAATACTAGCAAACAATGAACACCTGACTTGACTGTGAACATCCTGAAACCATTTAATGGGCAACAGCTGTACCTGTGTTGCCTGATGAAAAGCTGATTTTCCAAAAGGGAAGAAGAAGAAATGTCTGCTGATCAGTATGTCAAGTTTCTCCTTGTCTTCTGTTGTTAGAGGGTACTCACCCATGGAGCCAGAACTTGGATCAAGCCCAAAGACTCCTAATCTAGCACTGTAATAAGCACTTCTTATTGGTCAAAGTTAACTTCAAGAAATCAGTACGCTGACATCTTCTGTGGTTGTTTTAGGCTAGGAAATTTTCCACAAATCTTCAGTAGAAATTGATAGAATGTAAATAAATTACCACTAGATGTAAAGGGAAAATAATGATGTCTAAATAATCCCATTGGCCTGATACCTAACATAAAGTTAGTTGTATAAACTAACTTGCTCTCTTTCTTGGCTCTTTGCTCTAGCAGATATTAACTGGTTGCTTCTGCTGGCTTGCTGACCTTGGCTGTGTTTCTTTGTTGTGGCTAAGTTCTAAGAAGCTACCCTCTGCTTTTCTCTTCTCTTTTCTCTTCTGCCTTGTACAGTGGGGAAGGGGGCAAAGAGGTAGAAGCTATTGCTAGCCCCCTGTTTTTTTCCAGGGGAGTTCTTGTGCTGTTTATAAATTGCAACTACATGTAAATACTGTATATTTTGTACATATTCATTGCATTTCATATTTCTAGATTGTAATTTTGCTTGTAAATATAGCTTCATTTGCTCCCAGCTGAGCTGGTCTGGCAATTTTATTTTGGGGGGGGGTAATTTCAACCCAGCACATATTCCTGAAAAGAATAAAGCATTAAGAAACTGGAAGGGACGGGATGAAAGAGAAAGAAACACTACTTGTCCTCAGAAAACACATCAAAAATCACACATGCTGCTACTTCACTTTTCCCTCTTGTAATTGATTTCATTCCCTTCCATATGACCTGTGTTTCTTCATCTTTCCTATTTAAGTGCTGGTGCTACATCACCATTATAAGTAGGGGCTCCTTAGGCATGTGAAAGTCAATGCAATGGGATGAGAGATGGCAATGCCTGAAACCATTTCATAAATCTGTTTATCATTTATTGTGTTCTGAAATTACTTGCCTTACAATATATCTCTTTCAAGATGTTTAGCTTTCAGGCAGCACAGCTTACTTAACTGTGTGTTTTATCTTTTATGTATTTATGCTCTGATAAACACTGCATCTGTGTTATAAATTACTCTTTTGATGCCTCTTGCAACTGGGCTCCAGCCACACACTCTGCTGAAAACTGTGAAGACAGTCAGTGGAAGATGAGGTACTGCCTACAGCAGATATGTACTTGGGCTTCACAAATGTAACTGAGGTGTTCCTATCACACAGGCATATTCAGGGACTGGACAAGCTGGAGAGGTGGGAGGGGGAGAAATTTAATGAAACGTAACAAGGACAAGTGTAGAGTCTTGCAGCTGGGAAGGAACAATCCCACAGACCAGTATAGGCTGGGGACTGATCTGTTGAAGAGCAGTGCACAGAATAGGGACCTGATGGATAGAAGGATGACCATGAGCCAGCAATGAGCCCTTGTGGCCAAGAAGGCCAATGTCATCCTGGGTTGTATTAGAAGGGGAGTGGTTAGTAGATTGAAAGAGGCTTTCCTCCCCTTCTACTCTGCCCCAGGGAGGCCACATGTGCAATATTGTGTCCAGTTCTGGGCACCCCAGTTCAAGACACATAGGAATCTGCCAGAGAGAGTCCAAGGGTGATTACAGCGCTTGAACATCCCTCCTGTGAAGAAAGACTGAGAGAATTGGGGCTGTTCAGTTTGGAGAGAAGAATGACAGGGGATCTTACCAACATCTATAAACAGATGAAGGTGCCAGGCTCTTTTTGTCGGTGCCCAGTGATAGGACAAGGAACAATGGGTACAACCTAGAGCACAGGAGGTTCCTTCTCAACCCAAGGAGACACTTCTTTATGGTGAGGGTGATAGAGGACTAAAACAGGTTGCCTGGAGAGGTTGTGGAGTCTCCTTCTCTGGACACTTTCAAAACCCACCTAGACACATTCCTGTGGAGCCTGCCCTAGATAACCCTGCTTTGGCAAGGGGTTTGGACTCCATGGAGGTCCCTTCCAACCTCTAACATTCTGTGATTCTCACCAACTCTGATACCTTCAGATATTTTTTTCTGTCTTCTCTTCCCTCTCTAGGTGATCACTTAATTTTCTTGAGCATGAACTAAATGTTCCCTTTCATTTTTTCCCCCAGTAAACTAGGAAAATAGATATCCATATTCTGCATTTTATATTATACTATGCTGCAGCACCACAAAACTGAGCTGAAAGTCTTCCAACTGCAATTACTCACCTGCTAACCAAGTGAGAATATCCATCACTTCCGCACCACGCTTCTGTTGCTGCTTACCAACATCTTGAGGTGGTCACCAAATGTTTTGTATCACATGTTTACTTGATTCAATCACTGTTAAAAGTACATGGCAGATACATCATTCTGAAGAAAAAGAAGCCTGAAATCTAAATAACCATACTTGGTACTCCAGTAGGGAGTTGATGCTGATCATGTCCTATGGTAAGTGTACAAAACCACTGAGCGTTTACAGTCCCCAAGCAAATTTCTCGGTAGTAACTTTCAAAATACTGCAGTATTTTAAGAAGTTGCTGTCAGTACCCATCCTGGAACAAAAGTACTCTTGTTTGCAAGGTGTACTCTTAGAGTTTGGAGTCTATTAAAATAACTTATTTACTAATTAGTCATTTGGATTTGAAATACATGTAACTTGCTCTTGAATGCTGATTGATGATAACCAAATGAAACTAATACATGAAGTACCTTCAACACCCAGAAGTCTGGCTGGCCACTCTATGTCACTCTCTAGCCTTTTTCCTCATCAGTGAGCTTGAGAGAAAACCTGAAGTGCTCTGATGCTTAACTGAGCCAGATTATAAACTGGTGCCATCCACAAGAAACATTTACTAAGATACTGTATCTGACATCAGTGTGGAGATAAAAATACTGCTGACTCTATCAGAAACTTCTGCTTATACAGGAGGTTTGATTCATTTCTCTTCAGCCTCATGGTTACTCACAGCATCGTAACAAAAGATTCATGCTGTATAATTCTGGTAAGTTTCCAGTACTCTCAGTAGTTCTGTGCCATTGCCTCTGTGCTCCAGTAAAGAACAGGTCTGCATTGTGTCAAGCCCTACAGGTAGATGGAATAAAGTGCTGCTGGCTAACAGTTTGCAGTTTAAAAGAGTGCTGTATTTTGATAGCTTGTACTTGGCTGAACTCTGAAAGCCACATTCCTTATACCTGAAGTAAGGACCTTGTGATCCAGGCTTTGGTTCCTCCCTCACCGATGGGGACGGACAAAGAAAAGCAGAGGAACACAAAGACGGATGGAAGGATCATGAAGCCCTGCTGGTGGTGCTCTGTCCTTTACTGACACAGCAGGTCTCTAGCCTTTAAAGCATGCAAGTTGAGTTTCAACAGTCCTCAAAGTGGCTGAGGTACAGGAGAGAAGGGGTATATGACAGGGCAAAAGCAATATTTTACAGCAGGCTCTCCTTTCAGTCAAAGGAATGATCAAAACTTGACCTCCATGATTCCCATTCCAAATTTGCCCTTAACTCTGAGAAGGGAGCTGTGTGCAAAAGGAAGGGAACCATCATAGGTCAGGCTGGTTAAATGGGTGACGAGGACTAAAATCTGCCTCTTTTCTGTCACTACATATGGACTTCATAGGCTTTTGAAGATGTGCCCACTGTCATACACATGACTACCCATGAAAAGGAAAGACAGAATGATTTTCAGGCTAGCATTTTAAAATTAATTAAAAACAAGAAACACAACCCAAGACCATTTAAGAAAATAGTTGCTAAGCTATTTTTAGTTTATACCAATGTATACATGTTTTCCTTTAGCGAGCAGGTTTGTTGGCTTTGGCTGCACTCTTTGACCATTAAGAAGGTAGTTTTAGCAATGATTTAGCAAGAAGCAGTTACTTTAAAATTTTAACTTTGTGAATGTAAAGCAGAGGCAGGCAGAGAAACAAATTTATTGCAACTTGAAGGATATTACGGGAACATTGCATATTGTTTACAGCTGTCACAGCAGTTGTTAGTGCATGGAATTCTAGTTGAAAACTGCAGTTTCTGACTAATTCACAGAAATCTGATTCTAAATAAAGGGTGAAGAGCAAAAACTACGAATTTTAAATAAGCGTAATTAAGGTCATTAGAAATAATTTGAAGCAGGTGCCTACATACACAATAATGAGATAATTCTGGCATATTCCATCTAATGCCTTTGCTCCTTCCACAACAGCTTATCAAGCTAAGTGCTGTATGGAACACAAGACATGCTGCATGTTTCAGACAGTGCATACGTGAGAACTATACATCCCATCTTTATAAACAACTCTAAAACAACCCACCTTTTGTTTTGAAAACATCTTATCTTTCATAGTGTTTGAATGTACACATTGAAATGTAGGCTTACAAACAACTCCTTTTGCAAGACATCTAACAGTTTCTCCACAGGCACAATTTGGATGGCAGCCCTGGAATAGGTGCACTATAGCAAAATGTCTGCAGTCTGAACACTTCCATGGCATTTGTAGATGAAGCTCTGAATCACAGAATCATTAAGGCTGGAAAAACCTTTCAAGACCATCGAGTCCAACCCTAACCCAATGACCATGGCCACTAAACTATATCCTGAAGCACTACATCTGAAATTCCTTTACATCAATTCAGAATGCTGCTATGATTTATCACAGCAAATCTTTTACATACAAGACATGTAAATGTTGTGAGAAACAATTCACATTTTGTCAACAGCAGAGAAGTGATTTTATGGTGTTTTGACAAAAAATGTAAAATTGTGAAGTAGTTCAGCTTTTGTTCCTTGTGGAGAAGGCTACATAGCCTTGGGAGATGAGAAATGAGTGGGAGCTTAAAGGAGATTGGAGTATTAAGGAGTGGCTCATTTACTCACCGGCCAAGAACTGGTGTGTGGGAGCTGCTCAGAAAGCACTCAGACTGTCAGCAGAATGTATGTTGTACATAGAACTGACATTACATGATGCTAAGGATGCAAAACCAAATACCTAGGAGTTAGGACACACACTGGAGTGATTGCCTTGGAGCAATTTGCTCTGGTGTAATCCTGGAAATGCACATGTAAAGGAAAAAAGCAAACCAAAACACAAACAACAAAACTAACAAAACCAACCCCACACTATTTTTCAGTAGCTTATTGTCTTTAGTATGTCAAATATGCAAGGGGAGAAGTACTGTTTTGTAGATGGAAGTATAAGTTAGTGTTAATACAGAATATGGATAGGTTCATGAGGGGAAGGGTTGTCCATTGCTGCAACAAATTAGAGTGATTTAAAGTGGTTCTCTGCTATGTAAGTGGATGGTGCTTTTCACATAATTTAGAATTAATAAAAGAAACAGAAAACACATTTCAATTGTACCTTCAGTGATTTTACCTATACCATAGCTTTACCTGATGGCCAGGTAAAGAAGATCCACAGCTTTTCCCTCGTTCACCAAGCAGGTCACCTTGTTATAGAAGGAGATGAGATTCATTAAGCAGAGCCTGCCCTTCATGAGCCTATGCTGACTGGGCCTGATCACCGGATTGTTCAGCTAATGGTGTGTTATAGTACTCAAAATTATCTGCTCCATCACCTTACCCGGCACTGAAGTCAGATCCTTCTTCCAGCCCTTCTTGTAGATGGACATCACACTTGCTAATCTCCAGTCTGTTGGAACCTCCCCAGTTAGCAGGACTGCTAATAAATCATGAAGAGTGGCTTGGTAAGCACACCTGCCAACTCTTTCAGTACTCTTGGGTGTAGCCCCTTTGGCCTCATAAACTTGTGTAAGTCTACGTGGCTCAGCAGGTCACTCACCATTTCCTCCTATTATGGAGGTCTCCTTCTGTTCCCTACCTCTGTCTTCCAGCTCGAGGGATTGGCTACTCAGCAAACAGCCAGTCCTGCTGTTAAAGGTTGAGGCACAGAAGGCATTACACACCTTGGCCTTTCCCTCGTCCTTAGTCACAGTGTTGCCCTCTGTATCCAATAAAGGGTGAAGATTCTCCCTAGTCCTCCTTTTGATGTTAATTCATAGAGGCGTTTTTTATTATCTTTTACAGCAGTAGCTAGATTGAGTTCTAGCTGGGCTGTAACCGTTGCCATTTTCTCCCTGTATAGCTTCACTTCCTCTTTGTAGTCCTCCTGAGTGGCCCATCCCCTTTTCCAAAGGCCATAAACTCTCCTTTTGTTCCTGAATTCCAGCCAAAGCTCTCCATTCAGCAAGGCCAGCCCCACCAGCCCATATCATACCAGTTTAACTCAATGGCTCCTGAGCCAGCTTGTGCCTGGATAGCTCAAAACTGTGAGTAAAAAGGATGCATGACTGCTTTCAGGCATCTGGGTAAATATGCCTTCAAATACATTTTTGTTATGAACCCCTCACACTTAGCACATTTTCCAACAGAAAATTCCTGTTGTGCATTTACTTTGAATCCCCAAAGGAATGGATCAAGTCCTCAACCCTCTAGTTCCTTAGGTAGATTCCTTCCTGTGCCTTCTACTAAGGCTGTAAATATTTGGTTTATAGGCAGACTTTTAAGGGACAATATGACATCTAAACATAGACCACAAGCCTTCCTGAGGACTTTCTTAGCCACAGATGGTTCATGCTCAAAAATGACAAGATATTAGCAGATCCAAGACAACTGCCAAATTTTGGAACTTATTCTTTGCCAGCCATGGCACTTTCTATGAACACCATATTTGATTAGCAAGCATTCTTTTTATCCTCACAGGATTATTTTTCCCTTATTGCATTTCACAAGAGTTCCCCAGAGAAGCTCTCAAAATGTAACAAGTGACAGAAAAATTTATCAACAACCATCACATGCAAGAATCACACCTGTCCAGTCCCAGGCTATGTGCAAAAGCTGCAGTATGTGCAGAAAACTGCACCTCCCACACCCAGAAATGCAGGAAGACACCTTTCTCTCTGCCTTCAGAAAGACAGCCTGAGCTGTGCCATGGAGCCACCAGGGAAGCTGTCCCCCATAGCTAAAGTCTAATCACACTGAGAGCTCTTATGGGTGTATAATAGAGCCTTGTATTTCTCTTCCCTTTCAAAGGATACATGAAGTCAGCAGGTCCTCACTGTGTCTAAGCTGGGAAATCATCCTACAGAATTGGAAAGAGTCAACACACTTGGAAGTCCTGAGCTGACAGCACATTTTGCTTTAGCAGGAGACACACAAGGGGGTCTTGAACAATTCTTCTAACATTCAATATTGCTCAATACCAGCAACAGATCTATAGATGAATATTTTCACTAACCACAAAATTTCATTCCTGGTAGCAAAAGTATGTAATAAATTCTATAAAGCATGACAGTTACATTATGCAAAATTCCAGTATTTACAGGGTTCCTATGCAGCATGGGGCTGGACAAACAATTCCTTGTTTTGCTAAGGATATTATTACTCTGTGTACATAGCACAGTAGGGCTGAAGCGAGTACAAAACTACTGTGTATTGGTTTCTTTCTTCCTTCCTGACTTGAAAGCCTATAGAAATTGAACTTCTGTGGGTCAAAAAAGAAAAAAAACAACCACCCTGCAAATTATTCTCTATCCTTCTTAAAAGGGTAATTAATGACCCATTTTATTTCCTTGAGAAAAAAATAACAATTATTGTCTATTGTTTCTTTGCTTGCTTTGGAATTTGATCTCTTGAAATCATCTAAGGCACATTATTTGTTCAGGTTAGTTGTGAAGTAAGAGAGTCCAAGCTGCTAATCAAAATAAAAAGCAAAGATGTTGTCTATTTTGTAGCCTGAAAGGGGCAGAGGAAAATATTTTCTTTTGGATTTGTCCAGCAGGTTTTCTCATGAAGGAGACAGTGTGAGAGAAAGAACGTTTGGTGGTGGTTGTTTTGGGGTTTTTTGGAGACAGTTATTTTCTTAAGGAATGATTCCAAGTTAGAGAATTTTTTTTTTCAAGTTACAGCATTATTCTTTTCAATATCATCTTATGTGGAGTTTTGAGACCAAAGCTCAGAGGAAAAGGAGCTTGAAAACTATCCCTGTGGAGTGTTTTCATACTGTAAACTTCCTTCATAGCAAAGATCTATTAACATCTCTTCTGGTGTGCTAATCCAGGACAAAATACATGGCAAGGTTTATTTTGTCAGAAAAATAGCTAGCATGCTAAAACACATTGGATCCAGGATCTTGTACATTCTGTGGTAGGGAATGAGGCCAGTTTCTCTTATTTAGTCCCTGGACTGCCATGACTTTTGGAATATAATAGAGAGTGATTTAGCAACCTCATCTGCCAGTTCCCTCAGCACCCACAGGTGTATCACATTGGGTCCCTTGGACTTGAACGCTTTCAGGTTCGTGACCATCTGAACTGTGGTGCAGCAGACAGGCTGGAGGGAAGGGATGCCATCCAGAGAGACCTTGGCAGGCTGAAGAGGTGGGCCCATGACAACCTCATGAGGTTCAACAAGACCAAATGTGAGGTCCTACATCTGGGTTGGGGCAATCCCAAGCACCAACGTAGGCTGGGCAGGGACTGGCTTGAGAACAGCCCTGAAGAAAAGGACTTGGGGGTGCTGGTAGATGAGAAACTCAACATGAGCCACCAGTGTGCACTTGCAGCCCAGAAAGCCAACCAGAGCCTGGGCTGCATCAAGAGAAGTATAGCCAGCAGGTTGAGGGAGGTGATTCTCCCCCTCTACTCTGCTCTGGTGAGACCCCACCTGGAATGCTGCATCCAGTTCTGGAGCCCCTATTACAAGATGGATATGGATGTGCTGGAATGTGTCCAGAAAAGGGCCACCAGGATGATCAGAGGGCTGGAGCACCTCTCCTATGAGGACAGACTGAAAGAGTTGGAGAAGAGAAGGCTCTGAGAAGACCTTCTTGTGGCCTTCCAGTATCTTAAGGGAGCCTACAAGAAAGCTGGGGAGGGACTTTTTAGGGTGTCAGGTAGTGAGAGGACTAGGGAGAATGGAGCAAAACTAGAAGTGGGTAGATTCAGATTGGATGTTAGGAAGAAGTTTTAAACCATGAGGGTGGTGAGACACTGGAACAGGTTGTCCAGGGAGGTGGTGGAAGCCTCCTCCCTGGAGGTATTTAAGGCCAGGCTGGATGTGAGTATGAGGTGTCCCTGCCCGTGGCAGGGGGGTTGGAATTAGATGACCCTTGAGGTCCCTTCCAACACTAACAACTCTATGATTCTGTATCTAGTGGGTATTGAGTGCCATGCCTCCACACTTAAGGTTTTACAATAAAGGTGCCTCTAGAGGCTAGCAAGCTGAAACAGTGGATAACGGAAAGGGGATTTAGGAATGTGTTATTTGCCATGAAAATGTGTGTCTTGGACATCCTGGCCTCCAGGTTTATGTGCCTCTTTTTCCCATGTCCTGATGTTGATACTTACAGTATGCTAGACACCACTCACAGAGACTTAAAAACCAAAAACAAAAAAAAAAATATTGTTCATTATCCCATTGAGCTCATGAGGGCAAAAGAAGGGCAATAAACAGGTGAAAAGAGGAATTCTGACAGGAGTTGGCTTGCAGGAATGACTTGGCACTCTTCTAAAGTATTTTATTAGAACTATATTCTTCCAGTTACTGAGGGATAGCTGCACGAGTCAGCAGCACTGTGTGAAGCAATTTTCTTTTCATTTTTCTTCTAAGAGAAGCAAGGTGCAGAAGAGGAGACAATATACCATTCCAAACCTTAAATCTCCACACCATCTCGGTTACAAACCCACTAGATATGTTGTTTTAAATGAAAACACTGGTGTGTTAAAATATTAAATAATGTTATCATGAATTTTTGGAATGAAACACTGAAACGTTGACATGACAGCCAGACAGCTCTTCCTCAAAAACTAAATGAGAAATATTGTGGCATTCCAGATTCCTGGAATAGAAAACAAAGAACCAGCTCAGAATCGCCAGGAAATAATGAGAAAGAGATATTGAAGAGAAACTCCTGGCTTTTGAATAATCATTTGAGAAAAGAAGAAAAAGATGATAAAACTTGGAACAGTTCTGAAGGACAAATGAGCTGTAAGATAGCTACCATAAAAGACTGTAAAAACTGAGATAGGGACAGATTGTACTGAAGCAAAGGAAATTTTTCCTGAAAAAAACTTAAGTCTTTAGTATTTCAGCTGCATATAAACTCAAAAAAAATCTAATGGATTAGATGGATTTGGTACTGGTATATAAAAAAAGTCTGATAAATAACACTCAAAAAACCATCTTGAGCATTTTGGGGTTTTAAGCTGTGGTGCATGAAACACCTTAACTTTCTTAACTTTTCTGTGAACCAAATTGACCACATCCATCACTGGAGAGGAGCTGAACCTCCCTTTTGCAACAAGCCAGAAGAGATTCATCATGAGATCAAACTTCTGCAGTAGCATAGAGAGAAGTGGTGTTCAAACTATGTCTATATGTGTGCATCTACAGCTATCTAACTTGACCTGCTGAAAAGATGCTTTTCCACTTTGGTTTTCAACGTGCAAATTTTATCTTTTTTTCTGTTCCATCCAGATTAGGGCAGTAGAAAATTCCATTCAGTACACACCAAGCACAAATCTCAAGCTTCTAATAAACCAGACTGGTTTAAGTCCACAGCTTTTGTTTAAGGAGGTCTTTGAAAGTATTCAGAGTCAGTAAATCTTTGCCTTTGTAAAAAAACATTTTGAAAACAAGTATAGTGACTTTTTATCCCATTGGAAGGCTCTGTTTCAGACAAGGCAGCTCATTTATCCATGCCATGCATGAACTTCCTACAGCTTTAATTTGCTATGTAGGTTCAAAGCAGAGCAAGCAAGGAGAATGAAAGTCTGCTCATCCTTGTGTGGAGAAGGCAGGAAGCCATCAGTCATGCCTCCAGAAAACAGCAGCTTACCTTGCTCTGGGTTGCTTCTGGGAGCAGAGGCTGCCATCTCTGCTCCTGTGGTTGCTGGCCCTCATCTCTTCATCATCTTCATCATCTGCACCAGGCATTCACGGGTTCAGTGCCTATTGTCATCTCTCCCTTTTCCACACAGATAGAGCATCGTGGAAATTTTATCACCCAACAGTGCTGCACATCACAACTCATGGGATCATGTTTGGCTCCAGATTGTCAAAGTAGCAGGCAGGTCATGAATCCTTTCATTTGTCCTGGGTTCAACTAGGACAGGCTTAGTTTTCATAAGAAACATAAGAAGGGACAACAGCCAGGATAGCCAACCAAATCACTCAGTAGGGGATTTGATACCATACTGACCTCATGCCCACTATAAGGGAAGGGCTCACTGGGGCAAGTGCATGGGTTTTAAGCACAGCAGTTAGAGAGGTCCAGGCATCCAGTGCAATGAACTTTGTGTTTTGTGTCACCCACTTTATTTTGGTTCATTAATATTATTGTTACTACTGTTGTTTTTTCTCTCTTGGTGGTGTTCTATTAAATTGTCCTTATCTCAAGGGCTTTGTCTGTTTTCTTCTGATTCTCCCTCCTATCCCACCAGGGAGGGCAGTAAGTGAGCTTCTGTGTAGTGCTTTGTTGCCAGCTGGAGTTAAATCACAATTTAATATCCTGCTGCTCTCCTTTTTGTTTTCCTGGGAGAATTAAGTAAACTTACCTGGGTAATGACATGGGTTATCATCTGACATCTCAGTTAAACTCTACATGGCCTGCAAGGTACTTGGTCTCGTGTAACCTTGAGTATATACAGAGAAAAAGAATAACAACAATCTAGTTTCCTGGACACACCAAGGTACAGTTAAATATCAGCAGTGCTTTGGAAATGTCAATATAGCTTGGGCAGCTATTTCCACTACCCTGTATGTGGAAAGCTCTCCTTTAGAGTCTTTCACCTGTACTAAAATGGTCTTTCACCACATTCTTGAACTGGGTTGTCATCTCACTCTTTTTGTCAGTGACTTCTTTAATTTTGATCCTTTCTTACTACTCATTACAATGCTAGACCCCCTTCATTTCACCACAAACCAGGTATGGCAGACAACAGCAGATTATGAAGTTCTCACCTACCCTAAACCTGCTTCAGAAGGTATTAGCATATACTGAAGGTTTTCTAGACTTTTTGTACCTCTGAGTTTGAAAACCAACCGACAACCCCATTTAATTTTGCACAGGCAGCTTAATACAGCTTGGTAATACACTCATCTTTCAGCTACTATTATAAATTTCTTAAATCTGACAGCTTTGCTGTGTTGTTCTAGTTCCTTTTCTCCTCGCAAATGGAAATTCACCATTGTTTGAGGGCAAACGAATGAGGAGTTCTCTTTTCCTGCATCAACACTGCTATGTCTGGAGTCCTCAGCCATCTACCTCAGCCATCAGATACATTTCTGTGGTATGTTTTTCTAGAAGTTTAAGGGAGCCATAACTCACTTTTAAACACTACCTACACACCTTCTATACTCCCTGTCTCAACACTGACCAATATATGCTGGTATCAAACATTACTGCTTGCTTCAACATGCATCCCAGAAACATAAGACAGGGTAATATAAAGCAGAGATCACTACCTGTTTACCACACAGTTTTTCTTCCACAGGACATTCATACTTATCCTGCTAGAAAGGCTGACTATTCACTTGAGCAGCAGTTTAACACTTTTTTTACTCTTCTATATGACACATGTTGAACAATACTCTCTACAACTGCATTTTCATTAATCTGGTATGCCTAATGAGATCGTTCCCCTTCACACAGCCTCCTTCGACTTCATCTAAGCCTCTTTCAATATTCATCTTTCATGTTGCAAGTACAATATAGTTGACAACAAAGCAGTAGGTGTCTGAGCCAAAGTCCATTGCAGTCTGTTGAGTCTTTCTACTGACTAAACTTTGGACTGTATGCTTGTATTCTCTGTACTTTGCAATTAAGATGTTGATTAAATAATCCTAAACACAAATAAGAGCTGTATCCAGGCAACATATGAATTGACATTAGTTAGTACATCCCCCACATTACTTGTAAAATGTGCTCTTTATTTGTCTACTACAGCACAATTAGTTAGCATGTCTGAGAATGCCAGATGATAGTTAAGCAATCTGAGACCGAGAGCATGAGAAAGGAAATTGGTGGCTAACCAAATAACCATCATTATGTTACACTATGATAAAGCTGTCTTTAATTCTCACAACAGAAATAGTCTTCTTGAGCTTTACAACCCGTCTACAACTGGAAATTAAAACAAGAGGCAAGAAGAATGTGGCCTAAAATAATGATTTCAGTTTACTCTGAAAGTGAGAGTTTGAACTAATGCTACATCATGATATGGCCAATAGAAAACGCCAGAATGGAAAAGAAAATAATTTAACCTTATAGGACATCTGTCTTCCTGCCTCTTTAGAGTTTCTGATGCTCATTATTCTGGTATGTGACTTCAGCTGGAACAAAAAGCATTCCCTGTGTTTAAGATCATAAAAGACTTGGTGGACTACATGCGAGTAATTCCAGGTTCTTATTAAAACCAGCTTTAAAAAAAATTAAAAAAAAAAGAAAAAATGAAAATACAACAATCCCTTATTTTCCTCTATCATCCCTCATGAGGAGACATCTTTCTATAATTATTTCCTGGGAAAAAAAAAAAAAAAAAAATATATATTTCTTGTTCTTAATGTCATCAAACAGTTATAACATGGTGACAATGAAAACAGTAAGGCATCCAGTTTAAAATACAAGAATGGAAACTTTTCTGTCATATCAGATGAAAAATTTGAGTAATTCATCCCTTAGGAACTATGTCTCCAAAGTAAACAACTTTATCATCGCCACAGAGTTGCAACACAGAGAGCCACCTTCACAGTCATCACAGAATGTTAGGGGCTGGAAGGGACCTCAAAAGATCATCCAGTCCAACCTCCAGGGCAGGATCACCTATACCACACAGTAACACATCCAGGTGGGTCTTGAATATCTCCAGAGAGGGAGAGTCCACAACAGTTACTAAGAAAAATCTGATACTTCTCACTAACACAGTAGTGGGACATAATACTAAGAAGAAAAAATAAAATTAACAAAAGCAGACAACTTAAAAACTAAATCACTATAAATCATCTCCCAAAGAAGTCCAAGAAGTCAGAAGATGAAGAGAAGTAGCTGAAAAGTGGACAACAGCCAGCAAAGAGATGGAAGATAAGAAATGGTATTTCAGCAAAGAATATGAGCCAGCCAAACCAGAACATTATGTAAAGAGCTGTCATGAAAGAGCTGTTTTAAAAAGGCTGCCAGTTTGTACAGAAGAAAAAGATGAAATAAAGTAGTTCCCCCGTGGCAGTGCTCTAAGTAAATGTTGTACACAATACTAACACTAAGTTTGTTTTTTTTCAGTGTCTTCCCATATATATTTTTAATATGGAATATGTCTGTAAGAGTAGAGACATGTCTGTTAACTTTTGTATTTCTCTATTTAATATTTTTCACATTTGTTCAAAACACTTCAATCTCTATTATACAAAGGAAGAGCTCACACCAGCTCCTAGGAATAAAAGCAATACCGTGTCCCAAGCTTCTCAGCTGATACCCAATGCATGTAGTGAGAGCAGCCTCTTGGAACAGAGCTACCTCCAGGTGCCATACAAACTGAATATGGAAAATTTGCTGTTCAGCATTTAGGGTTCAGTTGTCAGGATCTGCAATATTTAATAAAAAGCCCTCAACGTTGCTGCTGGTACTTGAAGTTTAAAAATAAAAAAAAAAAAAATCACAGTTCTCATATTTGCTCACATCCTGCAGTAAACCCATTTTAGTATCCAGGTTAAATCTAGGGCAAAGAAACCATTTCTAAAGCATAATTCATAATTTAACTACCAAAGTAGTTGAACCACTGAAATATTTGGAATCACAGAAAGGTTTGAGTTGGAAGGGACCTCCAAAGGTCATCTAGTCCAAGTTCCCTTGCAGTTAGCAGGAGCCTCGTCAACATGATCAGGTTACTCAGAGCCTTGTTGTGCCTGATGTTAAATATCTCTAGGGATGGAGCCTCAACTACCTCCCTGGGCAGCCTGCTGCAGCATTCCACTACCCTCATGGCAGAGAACATGTTCCTAACTTCCATTCAAAATCTACTCTTCTTTAGTTTGAAACCATTGCCCCTCATCACTGCAAGCCTTTGCAAACAGTCTCTCTCCATCCTTCTTGTAGGCCTCCTTCAGGTACTGGAAGGCTGCTATTAGGTCCCTCCAGAGCCTTCTCTTCCTCAGGCTGAACAACCTCAGCTCCCTCAGCCTGTCCTCATAGCAGAGGTGTTTGAGACCCCCAGTCATCTCTGTGGCCCTCCCCTGGACCTGCTCCATCAAGGTCCATGTCCTTGCTGTACTGAGCTGGCCACAGCAATCCACATGAAGTCTCACCAGAGCAGAGTGGCAGAATTACCTCTCTTGACCACTTTTGATGCAGCCCAGGATGCCATTGGCCTTCTGGGCTGCAAGTGCACACTGTCTGTTCACATCCAGCTTTGCATCACCCAGAACTCCCAAGTCCTTTTCTGTAGGGCTGCTTTCTACCACCTCACCCCCCTGCCCGTATTGATCATGAGGATTGTTCTGACCTGGGTACAGGACTCAGTGCTTGGTCTCATTGAACTTCCTGTGCTTCACTTGGGTCCACCTCTCCAGCTTGTCCAGGACATTCAGGATTACATCTTGTCCCTCTAGCACCAATATGAGAAAACCACATCAGAAACTGAGAGCACCAGCACCTCCTGTAAATAAAAGACTGCAAGTGGCAGTGGAGAAGAAAGAGAGAGAAAATCACTTGTCGGAGGTGTTAGCTGACATTATTCCATGAATTGACCTATGAAGTGTGTCAAGTAATCCAACACATCTAAAGTTAGTTTACTTAGTCCATCAGGAACACAAATACATTGCTCTGGGGGGTTCCTCAGTAGCCACTTTTTTTTGCAGACCTGTAAGAATCCAGGAGTGCATCTGCAGTGAACAAAAGGCTCCAGACCAGAAGTTTATGCTGTCAACTTACTGTGTTGCTGAATCCAATTAAACACACTCTGCTGGGAAAACAAACAAAAAAACCCCAACCAACCAACCAAAAAAACACCACCAAAAAACAAGCCCCAAAACTTCTTTTGCTTACCTCAAAGGCTAAGAAAAAGTAAAAAGAAAACTAAATGTACTTGTTCTTAGCCAAGAAAACATGTTCTTATTTGGCTTAGCTGATAGTCAGCAAGTGAGACTTATTCTTTTATTTAGGCAAATGAAGTCATGACTTGTTCACGTCTCCAAGGTGGTCCTGCTGTAGCTCTCTGGTTCAGTGTGGTATGTGCATGATGGCTCCAATGTTAGACATTGAAAGCAAGCTGCAATCTGGTGGTTCAAATGTGAGACCTCTTTACTATGTTTGAGGTCCCCACCAAATTATTTCCATCAACAAAGTTGTTGGGCTAAAGAATTTTCTTTCAAAGTCACTTGAATTTCTCTATTCTCAATGATCCCAGAGATCTTTTCCAATCCAAACAATTCTATGATTCATGTCTATTCGCATTACCATTTTTTTCCTTCTTGATGTCTGTAAAAGTGGAATTAAGTGCAGTGAATTAACCTTGAAGTTGACATACAACTTATCACTTTGCAGAGAAAGTTCTGCTACATGTTTCAAGCATCAGACAATCAATCCTTTACACTCTGAGTGTTGTAGAACATTTGAAACCGTATCTCTATGAGACAAGCTACACTAAAATCAAAATGACTTAAAGTTCTTTCCATATCAACTGGCAGTTATGTGGCAGGGTGGTAGGTAGGGAATATGACACATTACAGATACAGGCAGCCAACTGGTCCAAGTATTAAGACATTTAAAACTCTAGTTTGGTCACACTTTATTCATATACTGCATCAAAATCTGCCTTCCATGGAACTTTGTTACTGTTCCTGTTAATGAACCTGCAAATGTATTTCTAGTTATACGTTTAGTTGTTGGTTTGTTTTTAGTTAAAAAATAAATTAATACAAAGCCTTTCTGTGATTTTTCACAGTAAATTGCATTTACCCCATAGTGAAATGATGAATCAGATTCTGTTTGATTTACAGACATAAAAACATAGCTTGTTTATCCATCAAGAAGCCAAAGACAGCTTACTGTAAATACTTAACACAGCTTCAGTCGCTAATCAGGAATTGACCAAAGAGGAGTTTTGTTCATTTACATGTATAAGTAAGGCTTAGGTAGTGCCCCAAGAGGTACAATCAGAGCTTCTGATAAGGAAAGTAAAAAGGATTTGTTGTTGATCCTTCTTCCCAAGCCTTCCCATAGTCCAACACACACCTTATGTAAGACATAATCTCAATCATTTTCATACTGAGACTTAAGTTACAGTAATAATCTGGTGGGAGATTTCCACCTGCCCTCTAGTAATACCAGGAAAGAGTGGGTTTGCAATCCCTTTTTTTATGCCCATGGCTCAGATAGGAAACAGGAGCTACAGTCAGCCCAAGTTTCACCCAATGACATTTCTCAAGCCTGTGGCTGCTGATGTCCCATAACTCATCATGAAGGAATTAATGACAAATTTTCCTAGCCTAGCTTTTTCTATGTGATTCTCATTTACCTCTATTTTCTAAAACTGTCACTGTTTCCCAGTAAATATTTAGTTACAGAATATTTTACCTACCAGTACCTGAAAAGGGGATCTACAAGAAGGATGGAGAGAGACTGTTTACGAAAGCCTGCAGTGGTAGGGTGAGGGGCAATGGCTTCAAACTAGGGAAGAGCAGGTTTGGATTGGATGTTAGGAACAGGTTCTTTACCGTGAGGTTAGTGGAACACTGGAACAGGTTGTCCAGGGAGGTGGTCGAGGCCACATCCCTGGACATCTTCAAGGTGAGGCTCGACAGGGCTCTGGGCAACCTGCTCTCTTTGGGAATGTCTCTGTTTACTACAGAGGGGGTTGGACTAGAAGACCTTTAGAGGTCCCTTTCAACCCAGACCATTCTATGATTTTCTTAACTATTTTTTTCTTAATATTAACAGATTTTTATATTTTCCTTTTTTTTTTTTTCTCCTTTGTTTCATTGAATGTTTAAGCTACAATTGTTGAAACCTGAGACACTTCAAAAAAACCCTTGGTTTTCCTGGTATATTCTGCAGTTCAGTCTCAGCACAGAGCAAAGTCATGGACACTGAAAGAGTGGCACAGTCTCCACACCATGCTGAATGCCAACCTCTCAATATTAGTTTCATGCTAACATAAAACAAGAATAAATCTGTTAAACCTGTCAAATTTACAATCTGGAAATATTAATGGTTAATATGGAACACAGAGCATTTTATTGGAAGTTAATTGCACTTGAGGAATGTAAGACATCTCTGGTCCTGGAAAAAAGCCTTTGCAGAATGCAGACAATAGATTTTTAAAGGAGTAAAATAACAAACACTTATAAAGAAAAAAAAAGGAGGCTAATAAAAAGTAAATGTTCCTATTATCTCAATTTTGAACAGTTGTTGGTTTACAGCCAGAAGGCTTTGATCTCAGTGTGAACACTATTGGTTCTCCTGTGTTGGAATTTATGAAGCTGCATGTCTCCTTCCCTTGCATAGTTTTCTTGTTCATATTTTTCTGTTTGTTTTCTAGTTTTCCAGATCCCCAGTTTTGGATTTTGGCTGGTGAAGACAACTCACCAAAAAATTCTGTTAAAGAGGACGACTTCACCTTGTAAACTGTAAAAAGAACTAAAATAACCTTTAAACACACACATCCCTTTACTGACAGCTCCTCTAAATGATGCTTATAGATTGCATGTGTGCTGGTTTGGGGCCAGACAGATCGTCTCTTGCCCCAAAAGGGACAAAAGAATGAGACTCATACAAACGGATTGGAGAGTGATGGAAAGTTTAAATGGAAAAGCAATTGGTGAAGCTACAGAGAACTACAAACTACAAAGCACAGTGGCAAAGAGTATCCCAAAGCGTACAGAATCCATTACATAATTCCCAAAGCTTCCCAGTTCTTCCCTTCTTCCCAAGAGGCTTCCCAATCCTTCCCTTCTTCCCACCTGAGGGTCTACCCAAAACCCCCAGGGCTTTTTCTTCCCCCTCCTGCTGCTAGGCAAGTCTCAGGCTGGCCAGGTCTGAGACTAACCCCCCCCCCCTCCATTCTCCTCCTGGCATTAGGCCTAGACAGGCCTAAGAGGCCTTGAGGATACTCCCCTGGCATTACCCGATAAGAGAGGACATCTCCCACAGGGGCAGAGAGGGAAGAAAGAGGAAGAGGATGACTCTGCAGATGGCTTTATAGGGCGCAGGACTTATGGGTAGAAATACGTCGTTTCCTGTGTCCACCTCTACTGGGTGAGCACCTGGGACACCAGAGGTGTATCTCATGTGGCAGTGGCAGGGGGCACCCAGCCTAAACTGCCACAGCATGTCTTAACCAGTCTGTCCCCATAGGATTGCTGTCCCAAATGAATGGGCATTCTGCTTTCAAGGTCTGGCCCAGGACACCTTGAAATCAATTCTTACCACTCCCACAGAAACACAGACTCATTCAGGTTGAAAAAGACCTTGGGATCATCAAGTCCAACCATTAACCCTACTCCACAAAGTTCAGTTCTAAACCACATCCCCAAGTGCCACATCTAAATCACCTTTAAACACATCCAGGGGTGGTGACTCAACCACCTCCCTGGGCAGCTTATTCCAATGTCTGACTATTCTTTCTGTGAAAAACATTTCCTAATGTCCACCTTGTTGCAGTTTGAGGCCATAATCCACCATCCCAGACAGACAAACAGAATGTTAAAAAAGTTTTCAAAGACACCAGTGATTTTTAGATTCTATACAAACACTGCTTTGGGCACCAGGGAGCTCTTATCTTGCTAGAAAGCAGCAGGACATTAACTCATAGATCACTGAGGGAGCATTTATTCATTTTATGAACTCACCTAATACAAACCAGAGAGAATCCACATTGGTTACCCACATAGTAAATCTACTCTTTCTACTACTGCCTATTCTGCTGCCTTATTAACAAGAGGAAACACTCAGTTCCAGCATTATTAGTTGTGATGACAATTATTCCACTCTAACAAGGTACTCTTTACCTTTGCTCACAGCTTGTGGTTGCACCTCAGTGGTATACAGTGCACATCAGTGGAAAAGTCACTTGTGTGCAACACAGGGTAGCCTGGGTTACAGCTATCTATTCCCTTGGAATCAGACCAAGTCAAAAATTAAACTATTCTATTTCTGCAGAAGTTTAGAGGAGTACACACACTATTGCAGGCTCTTTGGCAGGACAGCAGGCAGCTTTTTGCAGTCCTGTACATTCCTAGGAACATTATTTTTTTAAAGGGTGGTAGTCTCAGTCCTTCATTCCAAGTCTGTGGCTGGAGCTCCCAGATAAGATGTGCTTGGTCTTCACACGGCTGTGCAGATGAAAATTCAAGACATGAATTTTTCCAGCCATTAGAGGACACGATCAGTCTGAAGTCTCAGATGTGCATGAAGAGGTGGGGTGCAAGCAGTGGAAAGCAAGGAGGGGAAGGGAATGAGCACAGGCACAGAATTGGTGCGTGAGAAAATATTGCCAGGGCCAGCAGGGCAAATGTCCCTAGTGTGCTAAAAACATTCGCTTGTGCTCTCATCCTGATCCCTCTGGCTATGTGCTCTGTCTATTCCAGTAAATAGAACAAGGCCAGGACACAGAATGAGTGCTGGGCAGCGATCATCTGTACCTTCTCACTCTTGGCACATTCCCTGCCATGGTTCTGGCTCATTCAGAGGCTTTCTCTCCCAGTCAGTGCCTGGCCTTAGATCAGGGGATAGCTGATGCCAGGCACTGCTCATAGTTGGTAACCATCTTACTTGGGGGAGTGAAAAGCAGGGGGTATGAGGAAGGCTAAGGGATTAACTGCACAGACACAAGCCACACTATGTTGTGCCATTTGGCCAGGGAGTTGTGTCTGGTACAAATGTTACCACTGCTACATCAGACACACATCAGATCTCATGCAGTTTTCTCACTTCAGTATATGCAACTAAAACATGCAGATAATAAAACAAATAGATATCTACACATGTCATAAATAGAGAACTATCACTGGGGTGTGATGTCTCTCTACACTAAACCAGCTTGCCACGAAACACTGCATGTGTCCACCGTCTGCCTCTGCTGGCTCAAAGGTAGCTCAGTTGCTTCCAAGATATTGTAAGCCTGCATCCCTAGCACCAGAATTGAATAATAAAGGTGGGAAAGCCTTTACTTTTTTCTGGTGTCTAGTTCAGGCCTGCCTTCCAGTGCCTGTGACGTCCTTTTGTCATGGAGTCATACATCATCGCCAAGGCACCAGAAAAGAAACCACTTCCTTTATGCATGTATGTGCAAATTGCCTGTGTGACAAGAAAGTGGCAGGGGGATTTCTGCCCAGCCTTCCTTTTCCCACATAGAACATATTTAATTGTGCACTGCAGATTTTATTGTTAATTTGCTAGGTTTTTAAAAGCCTTGCAGAAGAATTTATTGTGAAACTTATACCTTTATGTAGAGGATTACTCACAGGTGGTGAACTGAGTGAGATCTCACCGTGCTGCTGTACGGTTACTCAGCACAGCAATTTGGCATCATTCTGCCTTGGGTTTTGCAGAGTTTTTTTGTTTGTTTGTTTTTTGGTTTTTTTTCTGTTTTGCAAGTTTTTGCACCAGATCTAGTGTGAGGTGTCTCTGCCCATGGTGGGGGGGTGGAACTAGATGATCCTAGAGGTCCCTTCCAACCCTAACAATTCTATGATTCTATGATTCTGTGTTTGTTTTTGCAAGGTGCCTTACACACTTCTTACTCATTGCTTTCCTTGCAAAAGCATTGTTCAGTTGGCAAATTAACAAGGCTGTGCTAAAAACCAATCCCACCAAAGTTGCCTATAGGCTCTTCTAAAGAGAATTCAGACTTTAAAATGTGTTTTATTTATAGAATGTCCCTTGGAAATCAGGCCAGGAAGTTGCAGCTGCTGAAAAGTTAGATGTTCTGTTTAATTTTTAAACAAAATTCTAAACAATGTGTTCTAGTGTAAAGCAGGCTTTTATGAATCTTGAGTCATTTTCTGCTGATGGAAACATGATTGGTATCTCTTATAACTTATTACTTCCCTCTCCTGCCCCCACTCTTCCCTACTGGAACTATCTAACAATCTATCTTTGCTATTTATAGCACACCTAAACAGACTGATAACCAAAGAGGCAATGTTTGAAGTTACCATTCAAAAGGTCTTTCTAGCCCTGCCTACTTCCTCCTAACCTGTCACATTCCACGGTATTATGCTAGTAGTAAAAGCTGAGTAGGACTAAGTTGAAGTCTGTGCAACTTTTCCCAGATTTGGCTCCTCTGCCTAGGTGGTGTATTTCAAAATATAAAATGCATTATTATCTAAAGCCCGTAAATGATTTTTTTTTTTACACTGAAATCTCAGCAGAACCATATTTTCCTTTGAGTCATAGGAACAAATTTACTGACAGATACCTGTGCATTGCTCCTTCATACAATTGCCTGTCTGCTAGGTGTCTTTTACCTCAAGATGGAACATTGCTCAGGCTCCTGAGAAATGTATTTCATAAGAAGAATCATTTCATGCAGATAGGGCACTCTTAGCCCATTGTGAGCCCAAAGCAGCTACATACACACAGGAGAGCAGAAGCACTGTGTGAGTTGGAATAAACCATGTGACATGCTGCTGCTCTCCAGCTTGCAACCATTATGACAACATCCAGAATAAAAGTAAAATAAGCCACGCAGCAAGATAGTAAAAATTGACTTGCCCAGTTGCAAGGCCCAAGTACTTGAGCTGGCAAGCCCAGTGTAAGACTACCTTAACACCACTGCCTGATTTATGAATCAGATCTTGTTTGTGTACAGTAAGTTTTCACTTAGCTCAACTGCTAAAAGTGTCATATACACATCTCTATTGATGCAGCACACCTTTTTGGCTCTTTGTGTAAATAATAATTAATCACTTTACCAGAAAGAAACCAGCCCCATGCCCTAAGAAAATACTCATCTGTCACCTGCAACACTGAAATAATAATTAATTGTTTCACCAGAAAGAAACTAGCCCTATGTCCTAAAGAAAATACTCATCTGTTACCTGCAACACTGAACACAGGAACTCATTTTAAATAGGTACCTTCTCAAATAAAAGTTTTTCCTTGAGAAACTTACTTCCAAAAGTAGTGACAATTATGATAGCTTATGATAGCTACAGTTACTAATATACTTTGTCTCCTTTGTCTGTTTCATCTACAGCCTGTCCCAAACACTTCTTTGTAAACCCTTAGGTATCCAGAAGAACCTCCTTGAAGTCCACTACCCATTAAGGAAGCACTTAATAGCTAGTAACACAAATAAAGGCATCAGACAGAAAAAAACCCACAAACAAACAAACCCACCCCCCCACCCCCCCCCCCCCAAACAACAACAAAACAAACAAGCAAAACAAAAGACAACCACCCCAAAAAAGCCCGGAAAACTTACAACCAAGAATTCTTACTTTCACATTTCCATTCAAAAGGGAGGGAAGGGAGGATGGATTACTTCACAGATGCTGCTTGTCTTGGGCATTCCCTTTAGCTTCACCTCTCCCTGCAGGCATACCCAAACACACAGAGCTATTAAAATATATATTAAACTAGTATGGTCCTACCTTATTGTGCAAAACTGAAATGAATTTCCCTCAGAGTACCAGTTCTTCTTAATGACAATACATAGGAAAAAAAGCTTCTGATACTTTGGCTAAAATTATTTTCAATCAGTTACAACAAGCAACATATCCACAGATGTGAGGAAAAGTCACCAGCATGGAGCAGAGGAATAAGAACCGAGTCCCAGGGACATTGGTGATAGACTTTCCTACCCTGGGTTTGGCTAGAATATGGTTAATTTTCTCCACCAGAAGTAGGGAGGAACCACAAGCGGGATGGTCAGATGAACCAGCCAATGGGGTATTTGGTACCATACATCATGCCCACCATGTAAGAGGTGGGGCTGGCACTGGCTCTTGGTATGTTGGCATAGAGTGAGTGTGCCACATTTTATATTATTCATTTTTATATTTTTTCTTCTCTACTGTTGTTATTCCTCTTCATTCATTCTTTGTATTGCTCTGTTAAACTCCCTTTAGCTCAACCTGTGAGGTTTTACATTTTGCTCCAAATTCCTCCTTCCCATTCTACCAGTGGGAGAGACTGGGGTGGGCAGTTGTGTGAGCAGCTGTGTGGAGCTCGGCTGGAGCTAGGCTTAAAACCCTGACACTTCCATGGAGGCAGAGACCCTGCATCCCCTGCAGCAGACCATGGACACTGCCCTTGCTGATAGGTGGGGTGGGTTTGGGTTGTGCCAGTGAAGGTGTTTAAATGCCCAAAGCCTTTTAGTCCAGCAGATATGGTGATGGCCTTACTAGCAACAGGCATCAGGTTTTGCCTGATGTAGACAACCCAGCCTCAGGACTTCTCAGGCTTTGTCTGGACTTACCTTGACTTACCTAGGGCTTTGCTTCTGCTTTTTTCCTGGTAACAGATGATATTTAGTAATCCAGCAACAGTTCAGATAGTTTAATTTGCTTAGCATTGTACAGATGTGACACATAACCCTTATTACTACATGTGTTTTTGTAACTAATAGTAGCAAAAAGAGTAATTTGTGAATAATGAACTGTCAATCACCCCAGCACAAAGACTTTTCCTGGAGGAATACAAGCATAGCATTATAGCAGAGGAGCAGTCTGACTGAGGCACAAGGTGATAAGAGCAAGGTTGATTCCACAAGGCCTGAGAAACCTCTCTGCCACAGTCATTTAAAGAACTGACCAAACCTGGTGTTAGGAGGTGAAAAAGGACAAACACTTGACATATGTAAAACAAATATGGCACATTTGGATACAACATGGAACTGCAGAGCAGTGAAGAAAAAGCAGGGTGCAGAGCAGCCTGACAAGCATAAAAGAAGACCACACATGGAAACTAAAGAAAGAAGAGAAAACCTGCATCCTTCTCCTGGTAAGGAACTGGGCATGCTGATCACTTGCCAAGGCCTTGCCATACCCAAGCTTTTAACCCAGGGGGATAGTGGAAGGGTAAATGCTGCATCATAGGAAAGGGTAAATATTGCAGAGTTTCTTTGTACTTTGGCTGCATATAATTGCAATCATATTAGTCAAGTTGCAATGATACTATTTGATTAGACTATTAAGAATTTAATTAGTTTAACAATGAACTTTGCACATAAGGTGTATTTCTTCTGCCCTGAACAAGACTCTGAGTGAAAGAAATCAGTGTAAATTCAAGCAGCTGCTCTGTAATTTGGATGCAACAAACATAACTCATGCAAACACAAGGGAAGAGACCTGAGAATGCTGATCTAAAAAGCAACCTGTTTGCTGTGCCTTTTCTTATTTTATTAAAAAAAAGGATGTATTAAGGGGAAAAAAAGAAAAAAAAAGATTGTTTCCCATAAGTTATAAACTCAAATACATTAATATAGAGAACCAAAGATGTACAAACCTAAATCTGCTCTGTATTGCTGGCACCATTAACAGACATATTATCTAGCTCAGCATTCTGTCACTTTAAAAAGCTGTAATAACAAACAATTTTAGAAGCCATGACTGAATTCCTGTCTTAGAGAAGCTCTGGAGAGGATTGCTGGTCTCAACTCTACTGCCTTTGTAGCTCTTCTGCTAGTTTGCAAAATACCAGGGATGCTCAGTGAGTGCCTGCAGCATATGTAAGAGAGAAAGGCTGTGCTCTGCAGGAGAAAAAAGTGAAACTTCAACAGATCTGGCATTCTTACACACACAAAGTGTGTCAAGAAGTGTGTATAGTAAACCACAAAAAAGCAGAAGGGGAAGTAAAACTCAGGTTATTGCAGCTTTCCAGAAGGAGAAAATGCATAGCTGTTTAAACATAGCTCTGGAGTTCGGAACCTGGAGTGCAAGCTTACTGCAGTCAACCCATACCAGTTTGTCCTGATCACTGTGTCAGTTTCTTTTCTACTCTGGAAAACTAAACTATAACAGTCCATCAGCAGAGCTCCTCAGCTACAGCAAACCACCATAGCAAGGGAAGCAAGTGACTCCCTTAAAAACAGATGTTTTGATTTGGTGTTTTGTTGTGTTTTGTTTGGTTTGGTTGGGTTTTCTTGCTTCTTGTGGAACAGACAGATGCAGAAGAACTGGGTTTGACACTTTTACTTATGTTTAGTGGATTTTAAAGTGGCCCTTGACAGTGAAATGTATCCCTTTTGAAGGGCCAGTGAGATAGAAGGCAGCTAAAACCTTGCACATGCCTGCAAACTAAGTATGGCTTGAGAACATTTTGACATCCAAAAGACTATTTTTTCTCTACCCAAATTCACAGTAAACTTAACTTTGCACTCCTACCCCCAAACTTCTAGCAGTTCTTTAGGATTTTTTGTTTGGTTGGTTTGGGTTTGGTTTGGTTTGGTTTTTTTGTTTGGGGTTTTTTTGTTTGTTTTGGTTGGTTGGCCAGTTGTGGGTGTTTGTGTTTTTTGTTTTTTGTTTGTTTTTTTTTTTTTTTTGTGGGGTTGTCTTGTTTGGTTTTGGGTTTGTTTTATTTTTTTGGAAGAAACTGGCCATGGTAAGGCACATCTTATTGCATCCTTCTTGGAAGACTACCCAAAGCACACTCTGAGTCTGCTCTCACTCTTTAACCTCTATATGATATTAGCAGCAATACTCAAACGCATTAATTGTTTTTTCATTCTTGTCCTGCCTTTAATGACACTGCAAAAATATAATCATAGAATCAGTCAGGGTTGAAAGGGACCACAAGGATCATCTAGTTCCAACCATGGGCAGGGACACCTCACACTAGATGCAGGTCCATACCTAATGCAGGTCCATACAGGTACTGACCTCTCTTTCCAGGCAAACAGAAATAATTGAGTCAGAATGAATAGAAACCATTACACTACATGGAAGAGTATCTGGGTTTTGGTTTTTTTTTCTTCCAAAAATTTGGATTAAAGAAGGGTACAAGTGGCTTCTGAAAGGATTGTGAAATAAAGGATGGATAGATGCTTCAATTGCTGCCTTGGTTTTTGAAAGGAGTGTGATGATTACAGAAAGTTTGAAAAAGCAAACAAACAAACAAAACAACAACCAAACAACTCTGAAAATAACTAGGAGTTCCTAATTTAATGGAGAAAAAGAATTTTTTTTTCCCCAGTATATGCTGTATTATTATCTACATTAAATTTTCTTGTTATTGTAGCCTGCTTGCTAACAAAAATAGTGGGTTAGAGAAGGAATTAAATGCCCAATTTCCCTGCTATACCTTTTCTATCACCTGAAAGCTCCTTACACACAAAAAAAGTTTGCAAGGAGTTCAGCAAGAAAATAAAATAAACCAGCAGAAACATCACTACTTAATTAGCAACCCAATGAAAAACTTCTTTATTTCCTAATTTTGTATAAAGTATCTAAAAGCTGACATAAAGGTTAGACAAAATTGAGCCTTTGCTGTCTCCAGGCAAAAGGCTTTTAATATCATACAGTGACTAGGAATGTCCTTCAACATAGCTGTACAATGCAAACAGAAACTGTCAAAAAGTAGGTGGGGTGCAAGTTACAAATTCTACGAATATTTTTTATTTGTTGAGATTATTATCATCATAATTATTATTATTATCAATAATAATAATAACAATGTACAACTAACCAGCTACTAAGAAGTTAAAATTATAATATACTGAATAAAAATCTGTAATGATGGTCAAAGTCTAATGAATCAAAACTAGAATGTTTATCTTTCTTTTCCTAAATGGACAGCCCAGTGATCATCTGTCAGTTGAATGCATGGAGGGTGTTGAGAACAGTAGGTTCAGTAGGTCCACTATGGTTAAATTCCAGCTCCAGCTTAACCTAAAATCATCTTCCCCTTTCTCCAGATTCATCAGATACAAATGCTGTACTAAAATTCAAAAGTGTTACAACTACTCTCTCAAATTCTCCTTCTTTCACAAAATCCTCTAATAAATGACCATGGAAAGCTAATTTGTATTCACTCCCAGCTCAGATAACTTATGTAGACACCCCCCCACCAGGTTTAATTCTATAGATGACTAAGGGTTTGCTGTTGATTTCAACAGGCCACTATTTTGACCTCTTTCCATATCAATATAAAAATTCTCAAAACCAAACCAAAACAAAACCAACCAAAACAAAAACAACAACAACAACAACAAAAAAAAACACTAAAAAAACCAAAACCCACAAGTATTTGGGTTCCTGCAATAATGTAAATTTCATAAAACATGATTTCATTGTGTGCTACTCAGATGAACAGCATGCTGAAATATGGTATACACTACGTGTCCCTATCTTGGAAATCTATAATTAAATCCAAATGTCAATTTATTTTTAAAACAACTCTCAAATGCCATATTAGGAAAGAATACAATTCTACAATATAAACTGAAGAACAACAACAAAAAAATAAATAGGTCCTTAAAAGCTGTAGAGTGCAAGCACACTATTTCACATGAAAATAGCACTAGATTCAATAAACTTCTCATGAGGAGTCAAGATTGCTGAAGTGATTTATAAACATTAAAATCACATAATCTGCATCTCTTCTTTGTCCCTGCCTTCCAAAAAGTAAGAATTACCCAGAACTTATCTCTGACTTTCCACAAGTTCACAGACACTCACAAGAGCACAGCAATGAAAACAAAGATTTTCATTTTACGTCAGCAGTACTCACAGAGCTTGAGAAAGTTAATTTCTGCACCATTTTTAGCAACTAACCTTAACATTTAAAGGTAGGAGAAAGTAAACCATCCTTGTATCCTTTTAAATATCTAGCTAACCTTTAACTTTTATTAAATTAAGTTTTCAAGAGCCCTGTCTTAAGTTTTTAGATAAAGTAAATGTGCTCTTTACAAAGAAGCATTTAGGTCTTGGCTACTCAGAGGGTTGCAGGCAAACCATGAGGTCTGCCCTGAGCCAAGTGTGAGCAGCTCACCCTGCAGAACCCAAAGCCTTGGCAGGCAGACCCTTCCACAAACCTTTTTTTCCTAGGAAATGCAAAGCTGGTACCTATTTCCTTCTTGAGGGGATCCATAGGAGAGATAATGTTTGAAACTGATCATTTATGAAGCAGAAATACTTGTGGCTTTCTGTATCCCACATCTGGCTTCAAGCCCATCTTTAAGCAACACAGAAAATTCCTTTGACACAGAAAATTAGGGGCTGAGAGTTCAAACAGCAGAAATCAGTGACTCTCACAGTTTGGATATATTGCACATAAATGACTTTTGTGTCTATCTCATTTGTCACATGCTTATAATTAGGCAAATTATACCCTTCACATAGTCACATGAACAATGATGAATTTAATAAGCTGCTTCTTCAGCATGCTTAAAAATCTTTGCTTCACTGTAAACGCTTTTTAAAGTAATTAACAAAACTAAGGACAGTCCTACTGGAACAATTTGTCTTGGGAAGGCTCTGATAATCCTAGAATGGTTTGAGCTGGAAGCGACCTCCAAAGATCATCTCGTCCAACCCCCTCTGCAGTCAGCAGGGACATCCTCAACTAGATCAGGTTGTCCACAGCCCTGTTGAGCCTCACCTTGAAGATCTCCAGAGATGGGGCCCTAAACACCTCCCCAAACAACCCATTCCAGTGTTCCACCACCCTCATAGTAATGAATTTGTTCCTAACATCCAATCTAAATCTACTCTTCTCTAGTCTGAAACCATTGTCCCTTCTCTTGTCACTCCAGGCCTTTGTAAACAGTTCCTCTGTAGCTTTCTTGCAGGCCCCCTTCGGGTACTGGAACACCATTATTAGGTTTCCTCAGAACATTCTCTTCTCCAGGCTGAACAACCCCCCCAGTCGTCTTCATGGCCCTACTCTGGACCCAGTCCATCAGGTCCATGTCTTTCCTGTATGAGGGCTCCAGAACTGGATGCAATACTCTGAGATCTTACCAGAGCAAGGTAAAGTGGCAGAATCTCCTCTCTCAATCTGCCAGCCACACTTCTTTTGATGCAGCCCAGGATGCGATTGGCCTTTTGGGCTGCAAGCGCACACTGCCTGCTCACGTCTCTTGTGTTTCATTTTTTCACTAGCTTTTATTTCTGTTAAGGCTACATGACTGCAGAGGAAGGCTTTGCTTAATTGACAAAAGTTATCTTAGTTAATGCAACATCTTTTGTTAGACAAACAATTTAGAAGAAAGATACACAAGCACAAAGCTTGAAGCACAGATTGTTTGCAGAGAGGCGTCTTCGATTGTAAATTGTGTGTAAGGATGCATGAAGTGTGCCATATTGTCAATGTTGGACATCAGCAGACTAAGATTTATATCATCAGATCATTTTAAAGAACCTGGTCCTTTAATTAACAGCACAAGTTTTTTTCTTCAGCCAACATGACAATCTCTATCATCCAACAAAGGGACACAAATGTTGACTAGTTGTGCCTTTCACTGACTCTCAACAGAAGTAACTTCTGATAACAAGTCAGCCAGTCAGTTGATAAATATTCTCAGCATGACTGAGAAGCCTTTTGTAAATGGATTAGTGACATATTTACTTTGTCTTGGAGTCTATTCCTAAAATTAAGAAGACATTTAAGACAGAGAACAGAAAGTTCCTTAAAGTGGAGGAAATGGAAGTGGAAATCAAGGATACACTCAAGCACAGCTCTTCATCTTCTGACCTGCATGTCCATTCCACTAGATAAAAGACAAAACATTAAAACAACAAAACCCAAACACACTCACACCACCCCCCCCAAAAAAAAAAAAAAGAAAAAAAATCCCACCCAATATAAAAATCCCCAAACGATAAAACACCCCAAACAACCCAAACCAAACAAAAACCCACCACCAGACAGAGAGTTACTGACCAAGAGACTGAACAAATTTAATTACTACATATATTAATTACATATTCTAACCAAGAAAACAGAAGGCTTGGTACTAACCCTCTGGGATATATTTAAGGAAGGGGAAAGGAAGAAAGAGGGGAAAGGGGAAGGAGAAGGGCAAAAGGGAAGAAGAAAGGGAAGAGGGAAGAAGGAAGAGGGAAAGGGAAGAAGGAAGCGGGAAAAGGAAGAAGGAAGCGGGAAAAGGAAGAAGGAAGCGGGAAAGGGAAGAAGGAAGGGGAAAAGGGAAGAAGGAAGGGGAAAAGGGAAGAAGGAAGGGGAAAAGGGAAGAAGAAGGGGAAAAGGAAGAAGGAAGGGGAAAGGGAAGAAGGAAGGGGAAAAGGGAAGAAGGAAGGGGAAAAGGGAAGAAGGAAGGGGAAAGGGAAGAAGGAAGGGGAAAAGGGAAGAAGAAGGGGAAAAGGGAAGAAGGAAGGGGGAAAGGGAAGAAGGAAGGGGGAAAGGGAAGAAGGAAGGGGGAAAGGGAAGAAGGAAGGGGGAAAGGGAAGAAGGAAGGGGGAAAGGGAAGAAGGAAGGGGGAAAGGGAAGAAGGAAGGGGGAAAGGGAAGAAGGAAGGGGGAAAGGGAAGAAGGAAGGGGGAAAGGGAAGAAGGAAGGGGGAAAGGGAAGAAGGAAGGGGAAAGGAAGAAACTAAACTAAGAAGGTGCTAAGAACAGCCTAATCCACCTCAATAAGTTGCATATCCCTGGGGATATTCATTAATAGCTTTTACTGGAGAACACAGAACAGGCTGTACACAGGCTCCACAGATTGTGGGCTGAGTAACTTGCTCCATTATCATCTCCTATCATTCATTAAACAACTGTGGCTGTAGGTGCAGGTGCTCCCAACCCTGGCTCACTAACCCATGGGAAACTGATTTCTTCTATGCAGTAAAATAGCCTTCTAAAATAGCTATATCCCCTCCCCCCCAAAAAAGAACCCCAACCACCCAAAACAACCAAACAAGAAAACATTTTGAGATAATAGTAGTCCCTTCAAATGTCAACAACTCAAAGAAACTGGCACAGCTGTACCAAGAAGCATAAATCAGGTTTTTTTAGAAATTTAGTTAGAAATTACTTCAGAAAAAGAAATAAGAAAACAAACAAAAACAAATATAACTTTGTCATTTATGGTATAAAACAATTATCTGGACAGGGAGGAAAATGTGTCCCAAAGTCCTAAATTGTTGCCTTCAAAACCTTTGGCTTAGTTTTTGATGTGGGATTAGTAAAAATATAACTGGCCAGCGCTCCCTTCCCTTAGCCTCCTCTCCTGAAGGCAAAACAAAACATCCACAATGGCAACTGTCCTACTTCCAGGCCATGCATGCTATTTTTTGTCCTTGAGGTGCTAACAAGCCTCTACTGATGGTACTCACATCCAATGCAGAAGATAACCTCAGCTGTATACAAGACATCAATTTGTTTAACACATCTGTCACCTATGCTCTGGATCACTTGTGGGTGGTTTCGAAAGGATTGCATTCTTTTGCTAATTCTACAAAGCCAAACCTTAGGGAAAGCAAGCTGAAATTTGCTGCTTTTTTGTTTGTTGATACATTCCCCCCCTCCCCAACCTAAGTGCAATCACTTGATGCTGTTTAAAAACCATGAAGTAGGCCACGTGTAATCAAGAGCAATGTGGTAGCAAGGACAAGGCACAGTAACTGATAAACACACGAGAGAGCATTAGTCAAGACCACTAGCTGAGTATGTAGGCCTGGGAAGAAGGTTGTCTTGGTTTTAAGTTTGTAAATGAAATGGTTTTGATGCTTTAGAGGCTGTTTAAACACAGCTAACAGATCTCTAAATTGCCATCTTGCTTTCTCCTCTGAAGCTGTGATTGCAACAGAGATTTAGTAACAGATGTTTGCTGTTTGTTGAAGTTTTGCTCTTCCTTTGAGCTTCCCTTGCATTTGCTACATTTCCTGTCGGTCCTTTTCTCTTCTTTAGACTCTAATCTTGCAAGAGTAAAGACCAATATCTTGCATGCAGCTCTCTGGGTGGCCAAAAAAGTTCCAAAAAAATTGATGATATATGATGCACTCCTGCACAAAAAATGTTGCTTTTTTTTTTCAGCACTCAAACCCGGAAGATTTGATATCGATAACCCCAACAACAACAAAACAAATCCCTGCAATCTAATACACTATTTATTCACAAAGTTTTAGTGCCTCCAGGTCAAAGAAAACACTGTTTATTCACAAAGATTTAGTGCTGCTAGTTAAAAAAAAAAATAATACAGATGTGCTTAGAAAATCAACAGCCTGAGGGGAGCATGTATGACTTTCCTCTCTCTGTGACTGAATAAACTAAAGTCCAACCATAAAACCTTTCTAGTATGCCCATTGATGCTGGTTCATTTATCAGGGAAGAAAGAAAGGGGATCTGACCAAGGAGTAATATTTATTTCAGCCACAAAGACTTTGTGCTTATAATGCATTCATTGTCTAATTTATTATATCCCTTGTGCTGAGATCTGAAAAGGCTTGCTTGCTTTTTTCACCTACTGTATGGAAGAGAAGCTGTTTGGATGGAGCTGGACTGTAAATGGCATGATCACAAATCTAGCATCCAGGCAGCACTAGGGAGAGAAGAGTTTCTATTTAAAGCTGTTCTGAGCAGCATTACCCAGCTGGACAAGCTGCTGCTCTGACCATCCTCTGGACAGCCTTCACGGGAATATACCTTGTGCTTAGTGATAAGCTATGACAAAGCCTTAAGGTTTGTCAGGTTGGTCCTCTTATCCTTTCCCTTTTTCTCCTCCATAGTCTATTGGAATTTCTTGACTGTATAAATGAACAAAAGGCATTGGAGGCAGCTGCATCTTCTCAATGGAAACTGGACAGTTTTCAAGCAAAGAGGAAGACACATGCTGAAGTTGGTAAGCGCTGTGAAATACTGAAACCTAGCAAATTCTCTTGGACTCCATAAGTCTATAAAATACCACTTAAAATATTTTTGGTTTTATTTTTGTTCAGGGCTTTTGTTTGTTTGTTTGAGGTCTTTTTTTTGTTTGTTTCGGGGGTTTTGGTTTGTTCTGGGTTTTTTTGGTTGGTTGGCTTTCTGTGTATGTTTGTTAACCGTTTCTTGTTCTCTTTAACTCCTTTCCAGCTGTTTTAAGAGATAGCTTGAAGTAAAAGGCAGCTCAAAATATCTTACAGGTAAGCTCTAATGAACTTATAGGCACTTAAGCAGAAATTTCTGAGTGTCAGTTCTGATAGGGACCAGAAAGGTAGGTCAGGTTCTTATTCCCATCAAAATTATTGCACAGACCTTGAATAAAAACAGAGCAACAACTCACAGTTCAAGATGGAACAGAGAGATGAATGTGCACATGTGATCATGACATTCACACCACTGAAAGGGTGCCTCTGTTATCTGCTGAATTTATTACCTTAAATATCTCCTTTAAAATACAAAGTACATGAATTGCATCCATAATGATAGTTGAAACATTGGGAATCACAGGAAATATTGGTAAGGTTCTTTGGATAAGAATTCCTCAACCAAATCCTTTCTTATTTGACCACTGTGAAGTGATGTATGCCACATAGCCTGTTCCTGGGGTGGTCAAGTATTAATAGCAATTAGAAAGTAAACCCTCAGCTACTGCAAAACAGGAAAACTCCTCAGAAAACCAAGTATGCTACTTGAATCCAGAAACAGATTAGTGTGCACTACACTGTGTGTGCATGCCAGAATTAGATCTGCTTTTAAATATACATGACTTTAGAGAACCTATGGAAACTTTAGAACTTTAGAACTTTACCTTAACATGTTGATGGTTGAATAAGTGACTACTTCTTGCCAAGACACTCTTGTAAAAGCAGCTGTTGAAATCGAGTGCTGCTTTCCTCTGTATTTTAAGATATAAGTAAACAATATTTTATCAACCAAGTATCCTAATCTGAGAGTTTCAGGCTGAAAACAAAGTTTGCAAATATTTTGAGATGCGTTTCAGGGTGAATAAAAAAGTAGCAAGTATTGAAGCAAGGCATCTGTCTCTCACTCTGTTAACACTAAGTGAAATGTTGTTTACACAGGCAGCATGCTAAGCATAAATCCTTGTTAAACATTGACAAACAATTATACTTTGCACTTATTTGGAGACTTTCATCTGATCATCTTGAAGCCCTCTGCAAACACAAATTTATTTTCTCAAAATCATAGGAGTAGCTAAACAATTACTACAGACAGCAGGTCTCTGTGGCAGAAACGGACCCTCTGCCTGTATAGCAGGCCAATACTCAACATCCTTCCCTAGAAGTATGGATAGATTCAATAGCACTGCTGTAGTCAGTAGGAAACTGGTAGTTTCAGCTGCACTGGGGTTTTTATGTTAAAGGTAGCATAGTGCAAATGAAGCTAGACTTCCATTGTGTTCTATTCATATCTAAGGATTTGCTTCTCATAACCAAAGGTCAGAATCTCAAACCGGTAACACAAAAGCATCCCACACAGCAAACCACAGACCAGAAAAAGTTTGAAGCACAAACATTTGACCAGTCAGCTATCTTAATCTGATAAAGGGGTTTTGGCAAGAAATGAAAACAGTTGTTTCATGTTTGTAGGCAGTTTTTAATGACTTGTTCTTGCATTTCAAGGTACTAGCTCAAGAGTTCAGGTTTATGACAGGAAATGGTTTTTTCTTCAAGTTTTTGCTTAAAAAAAAAAAAATCAACAATGATGCAGTGACTACAGCAAAAGATAAGTTATTCTGTCATTGGAATCAACCAAGAAATGCCTCAGGGTGATTATTGGGCATAAAGCAGAAATGATGTATCAACTATTATGAGAATAGCAACAAAAGTTACCCAAGCACTTGGTGTGGTTAGCACATGACTCAGGTTCAATTTCATTAAAAACCAGCAGTGTGAGAGACTGGACTCCAGATTGAGGTATTCTCACTAAAACCAGTGCAGGTTAGGGTTGACCTGCTGGAGAGTAGCTTCACAGAGAAAGACCTTAGAGTCCTGGTTGATAGTAAGTTATCCTTGGGCCATCAATGTGCTCTGGTGGCCAAGAGGGCCAATAGTATACTTGGGTGCATTAAGAACAGTGTGTCCGGCAGGTCAAGGGAGGTTCTCCTCCTGCTTTGCACAGCCCTGGTTAGACCACATCTGGAATATTGTGTTCTGGGCTCCCCTGCTCAAGAGAGACAGGGAACTACTGGAGAGAGTTCAACAGAGGGGTACAAGAATGATTAAGGGACTGGAGCATCTCTCTTATCAGGAAAGGCTGAGAGAACTGGGGCTGTTTAGTCTGGAGAAGAGAAGAATGAGAGGGGACTTTATCAATGTCTACAAATATCTGGGGGGTGGCTGTCAGGAGGATGGAGCTGATGTCTTTTCAGTGATAGCCAGTGGTATGACAAGGGGCAATGGATGTAAACTCAATCACAGGAAATTCCAACTCAATATGAGAAATAAAACATTTTTTACTGTGAGGGCAATGGAGCACCGAAACAGGCTGCCCAGAGAGATTGTGGAGTCTCCTTCTCTAGAGGTCTCCACCTGGACACACTCCTGTGTGACCTAAGAGGTCCTGCTTTGCAGTGGTGTTATACTCAATCTCTGGAGGTCTTTTCCAACCCCTAGCATTCTATGATTCTATGAAACAAATAACTTCTCCTGAAACTGCCATGCCCATTAATATAGGCACCGTTTACCGGCTAATTGAACCATCATCAATGTGAAAGGACACATCTAGTTTTCATGTTGTTACAAACTGAAATTTAATAAAAGAGTCACAGAAAGTAACCATTGAAATAGAGAGACAGTGGGAAACATCTACTTTAAACAGCCAGATCAGCAGAGCTTCCTTTGTTTCCCCCTACCAGAGGAAACTGCAGGCATCAGGATCCTCAGTTGTGCTAAGTTTAAATCCGTTTGTGTTCCTGGTGTTAAGATCAGTTTATGCTGGTCTAGTCCATATTTAACAGGCAAACCCACAGTCATCTTTAAACTTGTGCAGACTGACAGGGACCTATAAGTGCTGGTCAAGCAGAGGAGGACAACTTGTGCAGTACATGAGAGAGTCCCAACCCTCCACACCATTTGCACAGGCATCACGAAGCTGTCCGGTGTTACAAACACCAACAAGTCTGTCTAAATGTAACTGGAGACTAAACAGTTCTACACCAACCAAATAAATCCAAATATTCATGATGAGTTCAGGAATGTTACTATGGTTTTCAATCCATGCTTCCTTCCAACTTCCTCTTTGACACTTCACTTTAGCCCCAGGTGTATCTATTTGCCTTACTTCCCTTTCTCTTATTCCCTCCTGGGTTCACATTAGTGCTTCCCTTCCCACATCTTTTCTATTGTTTGTTTTTTTCTAATCAAATCATCTCCTTCCATTTTTACAGGGCACCACCTAAATAACATTTCAACAAATAAAATAAACTAAATCAAATTAAATAAACCAAATCAAAAAGCCTGCTGTCTCTATGCAATGTTTATTCTGATTGTTTATTATAATCCATTGCTCTGCTGTGCTCTCTGGCATACTTAAACCGTGAAGTCTTCAGCCATTGACTGTCTTAGTCTGTTTATACAGCAGCTAGTGAAACAAAATCATATTCCTAAATGGCATCAAGGTCTTACCATAATAAAGATAATCACTAGCAATAAGAGTAATAAATAACACCAACAGTTCAAGTATGAGCAAGAGGTCTAGGCCCACAGATGGAAACAAAACCAAAGAAAAGTAGCAATCAAAGCATATTAAGTATTTTCTAAACACTAACAACAGCCCCCTGCAAAAAAAAAAAAAAATCACCAAAACTCTCAAACCAACAAACCCCTCTATTATTAAAGTTTCTTTCTCAGAAACTTCCCCTCCAAACTATTATAAATTATGCATGTTTTGATCTGAAGTTCCAAGAAGTTTGAATCAGTTTTACATCTTCCAGCAGCTAATGAAAACTGGATACATGCAGACAAAACATTCTGCTGTTATCTCAGTAGCCAGAAAAAAACAAACAGTATTTTATAGCTGAAAATAATTCCTCCACAAAACATTTTTAATACCATGTGACCACGCTAGAAAAATACACCAAGTTGTTTAGTTGTTTTAGTTTGAAACATACAGATGGCTTTTCTGCCATTTATCAAAGCACTAAACTCATTTTTCATGGGATCTACAAGCAGCTGGATGTTCACATGGCTCAATGCCACTGAATATATAGTGTTCTTAGAAAAGCCACCTTAATGGATGAGAAAATACTGCCTTGGTGTGTCCTCAGCCTGTCAACCAAATGCAAGCAGAGCATTCAAAGAATAGGACTGACCATAATGGTGGGGATGAAGGCTTTATACCCGAGATGTGGATTCTGACCAGGTAAAATGATAATGAGAGAATGAGAATGCAGCACTCGGGCAAGGCAGGGCTCATGGGTGTTGCAGTACTGATAACAGCACACAGGCTCCCACCAGGCAGAGGTTGGACTTGATGATCTTGAAGGTCTTTTCCAACCTGGTTAATTCTATGATTCTGTGATCCTATACCCCAGTGCACACAGCGTCTGTGGTACAGTGCCTCTGCATCCCCTTCTTCTAAGTCTGTAGCACTTCTGCTTGCAGCCTTAGTTCCCCTTTACAACATCACTTTTTTGTGTGCATCTATTTACTCATACAGAAAACCATTGATGCTACCTGAAAGAGAACAAACATTCAGGCACAGCAGTAGCTGTAAGGCAACACTTACTAGTGCAGATATCTACTGCACAATTGTGGCCACTCATTTAATGGACTCCAGCCATTTCCCCCATGCAATACACCACAATGTAGTCAGGATTAGTTCGAGAATCTTCTCACTGAGCTTTGTTGCTATTTCAGCTTGCTGAGCCCAGCACTGAGGTTGTAAATACTATGAATATCCAGTGAGAATATGGGCACTTTATTTTATTCTGCAAATTACAGGGTGGAACTGTCCAGTACTGCTCTTTTCAAGTCAAATTAACACAGGATGTGATGTTATCACTTAACACCCTATCAAAGGAAATAAGAAATAAATTCTAGTATGTCTTCAATAGGACATTAATAGCCAACTAGTAAACAGCCAATTCAGAAAAACAATTCCCAGAGAATAAGGAGGAATAAAAAAAAACAAAAAAAACAAAACAAAACAAAAAAAAAACCAAAAACCAAAAAAAAAAAACCAACCACCTAACCACCTCTGTTTTGTCTTTAAACATCAGATAATTTCCTTTCCAGGATTTTCTAATTGTGTTTACTTTCTGAAGGACAATCTTCTTCTCCCTTTCCAGGAGCATCCATTCTCCATTACGTCCCAAACAGCTTCTTTGAAGCTTAGCTATCCCTTACTGCTGCTGGAACAGATCTTCTCATTGTTTAATTTCTTTAAGTCCATGCTGAGATAATGCAGAGGCTTTTATCTATATATTATAGATAAGGAAGTGAGAAACAAGGGGGCTAGATGGCTTGCTTGCTGGCACTAAGAATTTGTATAAATCGAGAAACTGATCACAGGTTTGCAAGACTCAGCCCCAGCCAACACTACAGCCTTAGTTGTCACCCCAGGACACCACACTTTACTTTTCTCATCCAAGTAAAGAACAGGAAGGTAAGCCCTGCTGAAAGATCTTCCAAATGGGTTTATCATTCATAAACAAGTGCCTGCACTATCTACATTGGCCACCTCCTGCTATCTTCTCCACTGTCTCCTTGGGGTGCCTCCTGAAGCCCACTGACTCACAACTTTTCCTGTAAGACCCACAGTAGGTTCTATTCAACTTTGTTTCATGCAGCCTCTGATCTTTCCTCTGGCCCTTCAATTCTTTTGTATATTGGATTGTTTTTTCTCAGGGTATAAAATGGGACTGAAGTGGTTGCTCTGTCCAGGTATTTGAGTAACCCAGTAAGGTGATCATCCGTTAGGACTAACCATGTATGAGTTACAAATACAATAGCAGTTCTTATGAAGTAAACATAGGGATATCACCAAGTACTCTATGGAACAAGATCTGTAAACACTTCAAAGCTTCAGCTTTGATTCACATTAGAGCATTTATACCATTACCTTCCAGAGGAGACTCATTTGCCCTAGACAACTATTCAAGCTGACATTTTGAGCAGCAGAGGTTTCTGGTATTTTTGGCCTCAATATTTTAAAGCAGAAGACATAAACAAGGCAGAAAAAAATGTCCTGTGAATTTAATAATTTTGCAGTGCTGTTTTCTGCTGTAAAAATGATTCAATTGTCTTGGTGATTTCATCTATCCCTTGATGTCACAAGTGCTTACAAATTTTTTTATCTACTTGTTTGAGTCTGCCTGCAATGTGCTGTACAGCTAGCAAATAAGATCATAGTCAGTGCAAGCCAAAGTAGAAATCATGGCTTTGGGGATCTAGCTCTGCTAGCTTAGTCCAACTCCTCTCTTGCAGAGCATGGAACACGTTCTGCAGAATACTTCTAGCTGGTGTTATGGTTCAGACTCAGCTGGCAGCTGAGTTCACACACAGTCAGTCTCACAACTGCCCCACAACTGCCACCACACACACCACTCCTCTTGGTGGGATGGGAAGGAGGATCAGGAGCAAAAGGAAAACAAAACCCTGTGGGTTGAGATAAGGAGAGTTTAATAAAACAATACAAAGAGATAAGAGATTTGCAGGAAGCACAGCAAGCAAGAGACTGAGATAGGGTGAGAGAGGGAGAGTAAAGAAGAGAGAAAGCCTCAGAAACAGAAGACGTCTCATGCTACAGGTCACAGTCCAAACTCCGAGTCCCATCCTCCTTTGCCCCAGCCAGCCCTTGCCTTACACTGTTGGCATGACATCCACATGGTATTGAATACCCACTAGCTGCTTCAGCTGGCTCTCCTGGCTGTGCTCCCTCACAGCCCAAACCCAGACACTTGGCTTTGCAGTTCTCCAGTAGATGAAGATCTTTGACTTCATGCAAAATCAAGTGCAGAGCATAACACTCCCCAGGGAACAGAGCTATAGTTTTCCCAGTGGCTGATGTCTGAGAAAGGTTCCTTCAAGCCCCTTAGCATGCATGCAGCAGATGCAATAAAGGCTGCACTGGACAACAGAGAGAAGCATATCCAGTAAGAACATTCACTGCTGCAAATAAGAAATATCTATTTTCCTCTACTTTCCTACCACCTGCTGACACCAGCAAGTGCTGGAGACCATCACAGAAAGGGTCTATTCTTCTGCAAGTTTTTAACCATCCTTAATGAAAGAGGATTTTTTTACTCCAACAAATTTCCCTCAGCAGATAGAGTCCTTATTAAACCTTGGGGTTTGCTTGTTTGTTTCTTTTTTATAAAAGAGAAAAAAACCCAACTGTGGCACCTTAGCAACACCTAACCAACTTCTTTTGCCATTCCTTTCAGTTCCATAGATCTTTTCTACACAACAGACCTGCTGTAGCTGAGCATACTCTCCTGCAACTGTAGACCTCCAGTACATGTTATATCAGAAAGTTTCTGGAAAGTGGTAGCTGAAAATTCATACAAAAATAGTAGGATGATGTTCTAGGCTGCTTTTGCACAGAGCCAAGCCATCATTTCATGCTTTGAAAGGGGTAAAGAAAAAGGGTAAAGGAAAGGGTAAATTTTATGACCATGAGCTCACCTCCTGGTCATAAGCTCATTTTATCAGACCAGAAGGTGAGCACTGTGATCATCTAATCTGACTTCCTGAATAACACAGACCAGGAATCCAGACATTTCAAAAACAGCTATGCCCAAAAAGTGTTTGCACCACAGATTATTTTATTCCCAGAGTATCTGGAGACAGAAGAGCAAACATTAAAGGACTATTTAGGCTAGAAGTGGTTACACTGTAACTGGAGTTGCCATCACATTGCTTGCTGCAGCTGTTTCACAGATGGCAAGGCATCTTTAATTAGAATTGAAGACCATAAGGAGCAGAGCATGGCAATATGCATTCTTTTTGTACAGAGTGCTCTGGGATGCACTGTGCCAATTAACAGCTTGATCAGGAGTTTTCTAATGATTTTTTTTTTCTTTTGTCAGAAACTATTGATATATGAAAAGCAAAAGTTTTCATGGAACAGGACCAGACACAAAGCAAGTAGCATCTAGAAAAATGGGAATCCCAGTTAAAAATGATGAAGGATGAGAAGAACAGAGGGGGGAAAAAACTAAAACAAAACACCAAAAAAACCAAACAAAAAATCAGCAGACTAGGGCTTAAGGTACTACAATAACAGGAGCAAGTTCCAAGTTTCCTTTTCCTGGTCAAAAGTGAGTGGACCCATAGGAGTCACTTCACTGCCAGTGTACCAGGTGGCTGAACTTCCTAGCAGGCTTACTGGTGTGCTGATCCTCATTCCTGCTGTGGATATTTTATTCTGTGTAAATGGCTAACACCCACTAGACCTCATTGTGAAATGCTCCCACAGTCCACTTGCCACAGAATATTCATTTACCCTGGACATTTGATTCACAGAAGAATAAACTCTCTTCTCCAATGTGTTTGGTTTGGGGTTTTTGTTGTTGTTGTTTGGGTTTTTTTCTTCTTCTTTTTAATATTAAGAGAACTATTGAGAAAGATTTCTTAAATAGATGCCAGAGAAACCAACATTACAGTTAATCTTTGCACTCACCCCAGACAAGTCAGACTCAGGTTCAAGTCTTTATTCTCGATCTCTTGTTCTGCCTCCCTGCAGTTCTCCCCTCAACACTTTTTTTTTTTTTTGTTTAATTTAATATTATTATTATTTTAAAAAACCCAAACAACAACCAACCAAACCAAACCCCCACCCAAAACCGCAACAAACCAAACCAAACCCTTCCACCACAATACAAAGTAAAATACTAGAACCCTAACATAAAGAATGGACTCGGTTCTACTCTGGTGTGGAACTGGATTCCCACCCACCTGCACACCCTCCCCACTTCAGTCAAACAGTAAATTGCTTTTATGCCAAGTCCTGCCAGCTCTAGTTGTGTTTGTTCCACTTACAGCAAGCTTGTAAATAACAGCAACAGGAAAAACTTTTGACAGAAGTTCTGATACAAGACTCAAAAAAATCTAAGTGCAGAAAGTTTCACCCATAGACTTTCAGCTGCAAAGGGAAAATTCAGGCTTCAATTTTGCACCTCCCATTTGAGCTCAGGTCTGTGCCCACTCAATTCTATATCCAATTGATTTGAGAAGGCTGGAAAACCTCTTCCAATAGTCTGTGCTGAGTCAGGCAAGAGAGGGATATTTGGAAATTTGATTTAAAAAAACCCAAACCAACCAAACAAATAGACAAATGCAACCCAACAAACTATAATAAACAAATAAAATAAAGCAACTAAAAAAGCCTGTTTTAAAAAAATCCATAACCCCAAAATCTCTGACCCACCTCATCTCTAATTCATGTTAAGCAAAGTAAATTATTTAGAGTTGGGATTTCAAGGCAACCACCTTGGACATTGTGTGTATTGAAGCAAAAGGCATTTGTTTTTCTTTAGATGCTATCTTTTTCAAATGATGGATATACAAAAAGGGCAGCTGCAATGGCTGGTAAATTGATTTTTTTTTTTTTGCCTTTAACTGATTCCTGTCTAAGTTCCACAGGTTTAATTGTTATTTACTACTTGATTTATGCCTTCTTGAAATGCATAACTCTCCCCTGACAGATTCATGATCAGCTGCAGGGTCAAGAGGGACCTTCAACTGTTGGCTTACTGTGAGGAAGATAAATCTCAAATGCTTTAAAGGTCTCATTTTAAATAGGGGAGTCAAGTTCTGATAGGCAGCAATTTGGGGGGAAGTCACCTGATTTCCTAAGGTTGATGAATGTTTCAACAAAAAAATAATTATCTCCTGGCAGGCTTTGAGCATGGTTTTATGTTGCTTCCAGTGCAAGTAGAAGGCAGCACTTGAAATGTGATGATGTGAGAAGCAAGGATGAAAAATATCCTCTCATTGTACAGTATGTTGTGTTAGATAGGGAGTACATGAATGTTAACTGAGTTACCTAGCTCTGAAAAGACAGTCTCATAGGATCCAGAACACAAGCTTCAATTAAAAAATAAATTTTAAAAAAATTATGCAAAGAGGAACCAATATTTTATAACTAGGGTGCTATGCTGAAAGTCGAGATAAGGCCTCAGCAGCTTTTCTGGTCTTATCTCCTATGAAGGTTAAGCCAGTTGAACTCACAGAATCACAGAATGTTAGAGGTTGGAAGAGACCTCAAAAGATCATCCAGTCCAAGCCCCCTGCCAGAGCAGGATCACCCATACCAGATCACACAAGAACACATTCAGGCAGGTCTTGAATATCTCCAGAGAGGGAGACTCCACAACCCCCCTGGGCAGCCTCTTCCAGTGTTCTGTCACCCTCACAGGCAAAAAATTTTTCCTAATGTTTCCATGGAACTTCCTATGCCTCAACTTCCACCCATTGCCCCTTGTCCTGTCGTTGGGCATCACCAAAATTCAACAAAGCATGAACATGGAAGAAGTTCTTCCCCATGAGACTGGTGAGAGCCTGGAATTGGTTGTCCAGGGAGGTGGTTGAGGCTCCATCCCTGGAGGTGTTTAAGGCCAGGCTGGATGAAGCTCTGGCCAGCCTGATGTAGTGTGAGGTGCCCCTGCCCATGGCAGAGGGGTTGGAACTAGATGATCCTTGTGGTCCCTTCAACCCTGACTGATTCTGTGATTCTAACACTCATGCCTAAAGTTCAAGCAATGTGCAAGGCATCTATGCTGGTGTAGGGTTGTAGGGTCTCTTGTGCTCATGCCAAAATGTGACACTTCAGAAGCAGTTCAACAGAACCAGTTTGGCTTACAGAAATGTGATGCTATCCAAAAAGTTAAAGATGTTCCTGTGTCCCTTTCTCTCAGACTGCTACTTTTATTACTCCTGAGCATACCCGGTTTTATATTCAAGTCCTGCCTCAGTTAAGAGCTCCAAAGACACTGAACAACCTGTAAAAGCAGCACATTTCAAGGATACAGAGGAGTGAGAATGAACACATTTGAAACAACACTCCCAGGGATGCTGGAGTAGGCAAGAGGGGGTGACACATTTCCCAGTAGTGTAACACATGGGAGTTGCAGAGAGGTGTGGTGAATGAGGAAACCTGACCTACTGCAACACTCTACTAAGGGATTTTTGAATGGAATTTAATGATTTGACCAAGATGGATTTCAAGGGTGACCAAGATGACCAGGATTATTTCAAGGCTGCTAATACATGGTGGATTTAAATCGATGCCGCTGCTCTGCCTTGTCCCCACGGCAGCTCCAATTTATTCCTTATTCCTCCAATAGTGTTTGTGCCATCCCACAGCAAAACAGAAAAAATAGTGCAGAAAATTGTTAGTTTTGGGCTGATTTCAGTTTTAGCTGAATATTGTCTGCCATATAGATGATACAGTCAACACAAAACAGGGTCTGTGGCTAGGGATGGGGGAGCCCATTCCTTTTATTAATGGGCCCCAGGGATGCTGATTTAAAATGAAGGGGAAACTGCAGCCCAAGGGGAAAACAAACGTAGCTTTTAAGCACAGGGTGGTCTGGAAAATCCTTCCTGCACAGTTTTTGTCTTCAAGAGTTTAACTATCTGCCTTCTGCAAGATTGTCACATGTTCTCAGTCACGCAAGATCAGAGTGGACATGAAGAAAACAGAGAATGCCCAGAAGGTGGCAGGAACTGGCCTGTGTGCTCTTTTGTCTCATGTCAGAGAGAAGCAGCCTGTCACTGCCTTGGAGAAGTGCAAGAAAATCTATCCAGCACGTTTCCCAGTAAGGTAATAAGACACATGTTCAGCAGTTCTTTCATCTGCTTGCTTGAGGAAAGAGTCAAGTCAGAACATGTATGATTAACTAGAGACTGAGCAAACTGTGGGGGGATTACTGTATTTGAGGACAGATTATATAGCACTGAGAAACAACCTGATTCTACTCAGACAGTTTTGATAGACTTGCTCTATTTTCTCTGGGTTACAAGGTAGTTTTGCAGCCTAGGTTGTTGATGTCAGCACATCACACACACTCGCCCTTGCGATCTTTTCAGTCAGGGTTTTTATGCACCTGCAAGCTAGCAGCACATTCAAGCACTAAGAAACAGTGTTGAAAGAGGCTCTCATTGCCACCATGAGACCAGATGAAAGCACGGCCTTTGAGGAAAGGTTGAGTAAGCAAAACACTTGAATATGAGTGATCCTGGAGACGAACTGCAGCCTCCAAAAGAAGGTTGTGCATTTTTCTTCTGTAACAGGGCAGGAAATAACGAACTTAAATTGCTGGGAAGGGCAGTTAGGCATGGACATGAAGATAAAAAGTTCTAACAGCAGGATCAGTGAAGCATAAGCCCAGTTCTCCAAAAGGGATCAACAACTCCTCTTTAAGAACAGTTTAGACAGTTCTTTTGTGGGTCACTTAGACTATCCGAAAGAAAAAGCAGTGAGGAAGATTTCTAGGGTCTTAGGTAGCCACCATGTACATGAATAGGAGTCAATAAAACTGAAGAATGGACAGCACCACATTATAGCTGATAACCTAGCCCCAAGGACAGTCAACTTCATCTTGTGATGAGAGTGACTTCAGTTGTCACCTCAAGCACTCCATAACTCTTCCTCATTTCTGTCATAGTGAAACAGAGTTTGCTATCTTGCCTCAAAATGTAGGCAAGAGATGAACTGCATTCGCTTTCACTAGACAAACTGGTGACATGCTGTTCTAAGGAACAGAATCTAGTTGAGTGTACTACTTCTTTGCTCTAGTTTACAGTCTATAAATTGTTATTCAAAAAACACTACTTCTAGAAAGCAGCAAGTACCTGGGAGGGAAAAAAAAAAGAAAAAAGAGAAAGGTGGAACTAGTCTTGCACTGATTGTACATCAAACGGTAGTTAACATCAAATACCTATAACTGCTTTGGTCCTTGTTACTGATTGCTACTTGTGGCAGCTGGTGGTGTGCATGTTTACCATGTACCTCTTTAAAAAAGAAAAGTCCCAACAACAAAACCCCACCCACTTTTCAGCATCTTAAGATTTATAGTGGTTTTCCCCTGGTTCACATCAGATTAATCCAGGAGCAGCTACCATTGTTTGGACTAAAAATTGTGGAGGATAACTTCTACTGCAAAACACTACTTTTGGAGTATTTTGTGTGCTACCACCTGCTGTGCAAGATTCTTCTTATCAGAAAATTGTTGCACATTGCTCATTTCATTCACCTGCTGCAGCTGTGACCAGACAAAATCCCAAAACAAAACAAAAAGCACAAAGTGCCCACAGATTATGCTGATCTGAACAAATTTTTGCCATTTTCTCCTACTATATTACTATCCACTTCAAAAAACAAACAAGACACTGTGTTGATGTTTGGAATGCGAATGGATTTGCTACTAGGATTTCCATACATTTTCCTCCTGGCTCCAAAACAACTTTCCTGGAATCAACATGATACAGGCTCAACACGACTGGTTTCAAAAGGAATCAACTGCCACATCCAAAATAAGACAATTAAATGCTTGGACTTAGATGAAGAAAGATCTGAGAAGTCTTTGCACTAAAAACAAAACAAAACACAACAAACACCACCCCACCCCACCCCCAATCCAATATTGAACATAATCACCTCGAAGTATTCTTGTGAGTTAAGCAAAAAATCTTAATACAGATGTCTGCCAGAATCCACACAGTTTACACAGGAATTTCAATGTTGAAGACAAATTAGCTTCTTACAACTATCTCAGAGGGATGACTACCCTTTGCTGGAAGCAGAGATGTTTCAGGCAGCCAGCTAAATCAGAGAGACACAGTCAGGAACTTGATTACTCTGAAAAAGACCAGGTGAGCTACAAACAATACTACTCCCTCTTTGCAAACACTTAGCTTATATTGCACTTCTTCTTAAAAGCGATTATCCAAGTTAAAAATGAAGTAATTTTTTTAATCATAGAATTGTCAGGGTTGGAAAGGACCTCAAAGATCATCCAGCTCTAACCCTGCTGCCACGGGCAGGAACATCTCACACTAGACTAGGTTTTATGTTGTATGCAAGTTCTGGAGACTTAAAATCTGTGGTTATTGTGGTCAGCATTTCTCGGTGCAAAAGTAATTGTAAAGGTTGTGTTTTATTCAGCAATACTGAAATTATTTTACTTGTGAAAGTGATTACATATTTGATATTTCAAATTGCATATTGTTCTTTTTACTTTTATTTTGGTTGCATTGACTCACAGCTTGGAAAAACTACAGCACAGGAAGTTCCATCTCAACACGAGGAAGAACTTCTTCACTGTGAGGGTCACAGAGCACTGGAACAGGCTGCCCAAAGAGGTTGTGGAGTCTCCTCTGGAGACTTTCAACACCTGTCTGGATGTGTTCCTGTGTGACCTGTGCTGGATTCCATGGTCCTGCTCTGGCAAGGGGATTGGTCTCGATGATCTTCAGAGGTCCCTTCCCACCCCTGACACCCTGTGATCCTGTAATAAATTCCTGTTGCTCATGAATATACTTCGTTATCAAAAGTTATACTATAGCATAGATCACCAAAAGCTTTGATTATCATATACTGATATATCTTCATAACCAACAAAATGCTGTAAAAAACCCCAACCTTCCAGACTGACACAATTGTGTAAAAAAAAAAAAAAAAACCCAAACCCTTACAGACTGTGGAATTGCTACTCCACAGGAAGCAGCAGAAGCTTATATGAGAATCACATTAGGAAGCGGTAGTACATACCACCCCTTCTGCAGTATACAACTACTTGTGAGTAAAATCCATAGTGCTGTATTTAGATAACAGGAAGAAAAAGCTTTTGATTTATGCTTCCCAGCACTCTGACTCACCATCATCATTCAAAAGGAGTGAGTTGTAGTATGTTATTATACGAGCAATAATTATAATAATTTGCATTCCTGTAATATCTTTCTTGCTGAAGGTTCTGGAAGTGCCTGTAATTCACATGCAGCCTGCAGACTTCTTTATTGTGCTCCCAGGCATGACAAAAAAAGAGATATATGGACCCTGATAAGAATGTAATTGCACAGAAACAAGTAAATTCCAGATCAGGACTGCAGTCTGACACTGGATTCCATAGGTATTAGCAATGCATTCCTATGGTGGGTTAGCAATGATTCAGTGTTGAAGTTAAGCTTGGTTATTTTGAGTGAAAAGTGTCTGAAAATGAAAGTTAGGGAGTCCTCATACTTTATCCAAGGAAACAGAGCTGTAATGAGCACTTGGGGATAAAGCAAAATAGTAACCTACTAAAGTTTCAGTGCTGCTTTGGAAATGGATGAATATCATAGGTCTGCTGGGCTAAAGCAGAATATAATCAGTAAAGTCTGGAAATTAAGTAAGAAAGAACAAATAATTGGCTATGTACTGCATCTTGCATTAAAGAATAACTCCTAATGAGAAGTAAACAGTGGAAAATCAGATTGTTTAAATCAAAATTCACCAATATAATTTATCTGAATGTAACTGCTAAATGCACATTCTTTTGAAGGTCCTTCTATGTGGATCCAGCTGTTTAGTGTCTTAAGATGTTACAATTCAATCACAAAAAAGGAAAACATTTCTAAAAGGAATTAGGAGGAAGGGCGAGCAGTTCCTTGGTGTGAACATGAACAAAATACCCTTAAGAAAAGTTTGAATAGGGAATTAAATGAAGCAAAAAATTCCCCTACAACTATGGGATATTTCATCTGAAGATTGTCCACTCAAAAAAAGGAAAAAAATCTTATATTCAGCAATAAAAGTATCTTCAGAACATGTTAGATAATCTTTGCTGAAAAAAAAGGTTACAAGAACTTTCTGAAGATGGAGGAAAAGAAATTGAAGTGATTATATTGATTACAATGTCAATGCTGCAACTGTTCATTCAGTTGAATATACCCAACAGACATTGACTAATATCTTAGTCCTCCAGTATTTGTTAATTTGCAGAACTTGGAAGTTTATATTTCACCACCATAAGTTGAACTCTTAAACTAGATGCATATAATAATATCCATATAGGCAAGGAAGTGAAGGCAAAAGCTCAAAGTCCAGAAGAAATAATATACACTTGTTGTTAATCTGAACTGAGTTGAGAGATGACATAATACAACTATGCTCAGAAAGAGACCCTTAAACTAACCTTCATCACAGAGCACACAACAACATGTGTTTGCCCAAGGAAACAAACAAACAAAGCAATCTTTTTTCCAGCTCCACCTTCTACTTACGTTACAATAGAGGAGAAGGGATCCCAACTCTGAAACACAGACCCAAATCCTGACCAGCTTTATGAACACCAGGATTAGTCTTTTTATCATTTTTCCATCCCAATATCACAGAATCACAGAATCAATAAGATTGGAAAAGACCTCAAGGATCTTCAAAGTCCAACCTGTCACCCAAGAGCTGATGACTACTAAACCATGGCACCAAGTGCCACGTCCACTACCACGGGACAGTGGATCCTATTAAACTCTGATCTGAATTCATGTTTAACTCTCCGTTATGTAGACCAAACTTTCCAGAAACGTGTTATTATCTTGATATTCAGAAAGGAAATAAATCATGTTTTTTTACCAACAGAATAGGAAATCGCTAAGGGCTTGTCCACCGTTAGTTTGATTTTCCCTTCATTCAGGAATACTAATGATTGCCCTGGTGCATAGACACAAAGAATGGTCTGGGTTAGAAGGGATCTCCAGTGGTCATCTAGTCCAACCCCTCTGCAGTCGCCAGGGATGTCCTCAACTACATCAGGCTGCCCAGAGTCCTGTCAAGCTCTCCTTTGAATATCTCCAGGGATGGGGTTCCAACCACCTCCCTGGGAAACCTGTTGCAGTGTTCCACCACCCTCATAATAAAGAACCTGTTCCTAACATCCAATCTAAATCTGCTCTTCTCTAGTTTGAAGCCATTGCCCTCATCCTATCATTGCAGGCCTTTGTAATCAGTCACTCCCCATCCTCCTTGTAGGCCCCTTTTCAGGTACTGGAAGGTTGCTATTAGGTCTCCCCAGAGCTTCCTCTTCTCCAGGCTTAACAACCCCAGCTCTTTCAGCCTGCCATGCAGAAGAGGTGTTCCAGGCCCTTCATCATTCTCATGGCCCTTCTCTGGACCTGCTCCATCAGGTCCATCTCCTTCCTATATTGAGGGCTCCAGACCTGGACACAGTACTCCAGGTGAGGTCTCACCAGACTGCAGTAAACTGGCAGAATCACCTCTCTGGATCTGCTGGCAACTCATCTTTTGATGCAGCCCTGGCTGTGGTTGGCCTTATGGGCTGCAAACTCACACTGCCTGCTCCTGTCCAGGTAGACATATAAGGACTACATTTAATTGCACCTTTCCACAGGAGTACATTTGCAAGATAATAATTAAAGAAAGAATCTCACTTGTGAGATTCATAACATCTAGTCAGCAATGAATGCTGAGCTTCCAAGACGAAATGGGATGGGACCTTACTTGACTGTTGTTAGACTGAAGTGTGTTTATTCCTTGTTTGGAAAGTAATTGCAAAATAAGCACAGTTTGAAAGCTCATTTCTGTTCCCATTCTATCCAAATGATTTTACTCTTCTTGGCTGAAAGAGACATCCTCCTCATGCCAGTGGCTCTATGCTCTCAACTGCAGTAAGTGAGAGCAAGATGTAGCAGGCACAGACACTGCTCTGCAGGTTCCAGACTAGGGAACTTCAAATTACAGCATTGGGATAAGATCAGCAATCAGGTATCCTGTAAGCAGACAGCCTCATTACTGCACAGTGACAATTAAAGCTGTTTCAAAGCTACAGGTAGGAGTCAATGTCAGCTGCTGCTGTCAGCAAGTGTCTGGGTCATTGAAACTGTCCAGCAATCATTGTCCCTCACACAGCCCTACAATAAACAGAGCTGGCATCAAGGCATAGGTACCAAAAGAGTAATACACAAAAAAGGCAACAGCTGACTAGAGAAACAGCAAAACCCTGTCTAGGAGACAGAAGAAAGGACACATCTGAAATGCTCCAAAAGAGGTGTGACTTACAAAGCTTCCCTTCCTCCTTTGTGCAAATCTAGATGAAAATGTTTTAAAAATGTTTTTTCTTTCAAACATCCTGAAAGCAGTCTTGAAAGAAAAAGACATAGTGACTAATCTTTCTATGTAAGCTGTGCCTGCACAGAAACTCCTCAAACCACTGATAATGCCAACGTACTTTCATGAGAAGGTCAAAAATTGACAGTTCTGTATAAAAATATTGAAACTAATGTGGTGTTCTACACTCTGAGTCACCACTTCATACCTGATTAATTTTCATCTCTCTGTCTGTAGCGTATTGTTATTTATTCATCCTGGATTACTTAATTTAACACTTATTTGCAACTCAGACCAATTTAAGACTACTTCTTCATGTCACTAATAACAAGAGGAATGTGATATGACAAAGACACATAACCTAACAGCCCCATAAATTTGATCTACTTCACAAACACAGCATCAATCTCAAGTAATTTCAAGAAGTTCAGAAAACTTCAGAGCCTAGGTTTCTTCTAATAAGAATGAAACATATAACTTTGGCTTTCAAATCACTTTCTGTTTTTTTTTTTTTTTTGGAGTCCCCCAATACTGACAGCTCTTATTAACTGTAGAGCTTTATGGTCTTAAGAATCACAGAATCGATAAGGTTGGAAAAGACCTCAAGGAACAGCACTTGCTTAGTCTTCCATTCACATAGTAAAACTTTTTTATATGCACACAAACACACACAAATATATATATATATATATATATATAAACCTACAGAGACATTTGATTAAAAGCTAGTTTTCTAGAATCCAGAATTCAGATGAATAAACTCAGGGGGAAAAAAAAAATAAAAGAGAAATGCATTTGCCTGAGGAGCAGCTGCAGCATAACACTGGGTTCTGACTCTTCCACTGGGACCTGCCTGTGTATCTGAAGGGGTTGGGTGTATTGCCACTGATGCTTAGGCAGCATGTGTTTGCAGAAGCACCAAGTAAGTGTTGCAGTATTGCAAGTGTATGTAATTTTACAGACTATTTATATACTTGATGTGTATTTTAGTAGCCAGAAATCTTTTTACTTTCTTACTCAATTTACCCAGTTTAAGAGAGACAAAGGATCTGCTAGAGACAGTCCAATGGAGAGCTGTGAAGATGCTTAGGGGACTTGAGCATCTCCCCTATGAAGAGAGACAGAGTGCCCTGGCCTTGTTTAGTCTGGAGAAAAGAAAACTGAGAGGGGATCTGATGAATGTCTATCAATATCTGAGGGGTGGGTGTCAAGTGGAGGGGGCCAGGCTCTTTTCAGTGGTGTACAGTAATAAGACAAGGACCAATGGATACAAACGTGAACATAAAAGTTTCACCTCAACATGAGGATAAACTTCTTTACAGTGAGGGTGACAGAGCACTGGAGAGGGCTGCCCAGAGAGGTTGTTCATTCTCCTTTTCTGGAGACTTTGCAAACCCACCTGGATGCATTCCTGTGCAGACTACCCTAAGTGATCCTGCTCTGGCAAGGGGGTTGGACCTGATGATCTCTGGAGGTCCCTTCCAACTTCTACCATTCTGTGATTTGTATAAATGACTTTTTCTTTAATTATTATTTTTGACACAGTAGGATAAACATCAGGTAACCTATTTACAGTGTAGTTCCATTACAATAAATTCAATATCCCAGTTTAAGCTAAGGAAAGTTAATTTTATGTTTTATATATCTAAACTATATACTAATATACTAATTTTATAGGTCTAGCTTAGTCCAACTAAACTGTAAATATTTGCAACAAAAGAGAAAGGACACAGCTACCAATGCTTATGGTAAGACAATTGTAAGCTTTCTTACCATCATAATTGGCAGAAAGTTCTTTACAATTTGACAGGTATCTGCCAAGTGTAAGGTCCTATTTATCATTTTAAACACAGATACAGTAAAGACTCTTCCCAGTACAGGCAGCCTGACAAAGGAAATCATAATTTATGTTGTTCAATGGATATGCTGGGGGTTTTAATTGGAAAAGAACAACAGTTTCACTTAGTGAAGTAAGTGTTCCAGGATTTCATGACAAAACCAAGAAAAAAATAATATCACAGAAAAGCAAACAGACTCAGGGCACACCTAAGTGAGGTTTTATAATTAATCTTCTGATGAATAAACCTCTGCTTTCTGCTATGTTAAACTTTGTTCTCTCTACAAGTTCTGGTATACCAGCTCCAAGCTTGCCTCAGTAGTACACTGTCACTGTAACCTCACTCCCTCCTTACTGTGCTGGATGGCACACACCCAGTTCACACAACCAGTACTCTTAGAGCCCATTGAAATCTTAAAGTATAATAAAGTTAAATGAGAAATAGACTCAAAATTTTGAGCCATAAGGAGTGTTGAATGCTCCCTGTATTCAAGTGCTTTAAGGCTAAAGATTGACATGGATGCAAGAGTTACCTTAGAATCAGGAAACAAAGAAATGTAAAACCTCAATCTATAAGTTCTTTGAAGAAAAACACCACCACCCTGTGCCAGCTTAGTTAAAACTAAATCACAGAATCACAGAATCCCTTCTCTCTCATTCAGTAGCAGAATTTCTGTAGGATGTGCTATCAAAAAAGTTTCTCTAAGTAGAAAGAAGTTTTTTGCATTACGTTTGTACCATAACTTGCAGCCTCAATACTTGACTGAAGTAATAGGCAGGCAGGGATGGAATTCGAACTCAACAAGGAAAGAAAGGGAAACTTAATAAAAGCAATTTTTTAGACCAGGACTGTAAGATAATAGCTCTCTATGGTCCCTACACCATAGTCTCTAAAATAAACTTAGTTTGAAGTTTATCACACCTGAAATGTGTAACATAAAATTGCCATTTATAGCTTTGAATCTGTTTTAGAACATTCCCTGATTTTATATCATTTTGAGTTGAACCTTTAGTAAAATTTTTATCTTAAGTAAAATTTTACATTCAAAGGAATTTTGAAGCAGAAACATCAAATAAATAAAAAATGGCATCAGATGCAAGATCCCAGTCTCCATTTCTAACACACTTCATGGCATATTTATAACCTGAGTGAAGTTGTTCCCTCCTATCTTTGTCTCACTAGTAGATATACTGTGACTGCTCACTTGTCAAACTCAACTGCTGTTGCTGGACAATCTTCTGTGGCATCTCTATGTCATGCAAGCTATTCCCACTCAGATGAGGTCTCCAGCCACAGATAAATCAGATTACCTACTGGGCACTTGATATGAACTGAAGCAGGTGTTGTACTGTAATATATTCCCACTTTTGCTATATACTTGTCACATCCACTTTGCAATTTTAGTCCTACATTTCAGCCTCCTAGGCTTGGACCATTTTTTTGCTTGCATGAGAACTCACTTAATGGGGCTTCAGCTTCTACATTTTGCTTGCGTTCATATAACATATTACAGACAACTTTAGCTGAAACTAATACAACTGCAGCAAACTCATAAAGCAAGCTCCCCTCTGAACAGATTCCCAAGAAAACAGAGAAGTTTGCTGAGAGCCACAGTCTCTGAAAAGTCTGCCTCAAATGGAGAGGTATTTCAACAGGTCAACAATCAGGGGAAAAGCAGATGGAAACTTTAACCCACATGTGTCAAAACAACATGCACATGCACACAGCCTTATGGCTTCCCTGAAGTAATATCTACAGAAAATTGATGAAGAAAAGCATGAGAACAGGACCTTTTCTTCCTCCTGAAGAACAGCAACATGACTGAAGCATGACTAGAAATGTCCATATAACACTGCTTTCATGAGATTACACCAAGCAGGAAACAAAAAACCTCAATGCAGATCAACTCTGATGTCTCCCAAGGACATGCTTTTAACAAGTAGAATTAACTAAAACCATGAGTCACTTATAAAGATTTCAGTAATTCTTAGCTGTTCACCTGCCTGAGACTAAATATCTTCTGCTCACTCCACTCACCTGGGGATTTCCACCTACCATGAACGTATTAACAGTGCACAATAGTGGACATTACAGCAAGTCCTGCTTACTCTTAAAGCTGCAGAAACAAAGACACTGAGACACAGCCTGAATTTAGAGCTGTTACAGGACCATTCCAAGATTACACTCACAAAAGCCAAAAGCCTTCAAAGCCAAATCAGCGACTTCAGGAATTCCCTGGAACTGTTTTCTCAAGCTTTATTTCTAGATGGCTTAGAACACCTCCTGGCCAATTATCAAGTTATATTCTCAACTGTCAATCTATAAAACTTCTTTAGGCTTCTATGTAACTCCAAGTTACATCCAGACAGTGTATTTTGTTCCACCTCCCCCCAGGCTTTGTGAAGCCTGTGAAGGTTTGAACATGTACTTAGAGCATAATGTTTTTTCTACCAAACATTAGGGTTAGTCAGGTAATAGTGAAAGTGTAGTGCTTCCACATACACTCAGCACACAAAGCAGAAGGGCTCTTCTAATTCTTTTTTTCTTTAAAGAACAGAGGGATCAGAATCTCTTGCAAGAATGTGAGCTCAAGCTGTCCTCTGTCATAGAGCCAAGATCTCCTGCACTGACACAATGGTGCTGTTGGTATCATCAAGATAACCTTCTCATTAAGTAGGAAAAATACCATAATTTCTGATGTAAAAGAGGTATTTTCAATACTACACTTTGCAAAAATAGAGTAAAATATGAGAACAGTCATAGTGATTCATGTGAACCTGAATTCTGTGGCAAACAGCAGTCATAAGCAGCTGAGGAAGGCTGTATGCACCTCCACCAAGCATCTCCCTCCTCTGATTGTTTCAGCTCATGTTATTCCCTGAACTTGATACAATTTAAGTCTTCTAAATACTTATGCAAACTTCCCTTGACAAATACCTCACAGCTGCATCCTTTTGCAAGGAGTTTCACAACTCTCTTCTCAGTTTCCCGAGGAACCACTCCATTTTGATGCGAGCTGGTCTCCTATCAGGTCCACTCAGGCTGAAGAGGTGGTAAACAACATATCTTTAAAAACTATCTTCAAAAACTATCTTCATCCTGCTGTAAGCAGTATCTTAGAAATTGTGTCTTTTACAAGGTGGATAAGTCTAAATTACTCAGATGTTGCGTAATCAATCACCTCTGCTGCCTTTTGTGAACCCACTCTAGTTCTATGACATCCCTTTTGATTTGAAGGGGGGAAAATGCATTGCATTTACATGTTCTCACAGTCCTTTTTGGTGAACAAGAAGTGAGAGGAAAAGCAAAGGCTTGAAGAATTAAAAGAGCACATGAAGCAGGAAAGAGGTGGGAGTAGAGCCACAGATCCTATCAGCCAGGCCACTACTACAGTAAACTGAGCAAGTCCTCCTTGGTTTCTCCTGTTTTCACCATTCTTGAGACCACTCATGCAATAGTTCCTGAGTTTGTCTTGGAAAGAGAGCAAATGAGCTTTCCTCCTTCCCAAGAGAAGCTTAACTGCTTGGATTGCCCCCAGTGAAGCATTCAGATAAATGTGATACTTTTTATTGATGCACATAGGTTTGAAGCAAGGTGGGTTTTGTTAAGCAAGATTCTGAGCCTATGGAAAATTCACCTGTCTACTCAAAAATCAAATCATGTTATGGAGGCTGAGTCAATACAGCTTTGACTTTCATAATAGGAGTCTTTGCTGCCCAGAGTCTCAAAGACAGAAGTGCGCACACAGGCAACACAAAGTTCAGTTAGTTAGGTTTAAAAAGTCCAAATGGGGAAAAAAAAAAAAAGCACCATACACTCTGTTCTCTCTTGTTACTGGTTTCTCAACCTGCTTCAGAATACCAGAGATAATTACACCAGTTTACTATAAAAGAACAGCTTATCAAAGACATTTAGTCATATATACATAGAGCAGTGACTTTCTGGAGGAGGTAGGTTGACATGCACATCCTTACAGAAGGACCACAGAAGAGAATTTCGTGTGATCTTAGAGTCCTGTGGTGTCTGCTTGAATGATTTCTACATGAGCAAACTGAACAACTTGTGTGAAACAGTTGGGCCAAGCCCAGTAGCTCCTGGCACACTGGAAGAGGAGTGTGCACGTCATGATGAGTACCATAGATGGATTTATGGGGTCAGCACCCAGGTAAGTATTTCAGGAATGTGTTCCACAGAGTTGTATTAATAAGCATTATTATGCCAGCTCACTCTGAAGTTTCACAGAGGCTGTAGAGAATCAACAGCACGTCTGTCTATTGTCAGGAAGCAAGGAACAACCTAATACCAGCTACTAGCACTGCACAAGTAAACATACACTGCCCCAGGCAGGCTGATGAAGGAGCTCAGCATCAACACAGGAGCATCTCTGTGATTCCCAAACAATGGGTGATATTTATTTACAAAGGACAGCTTTAAAACAGAATTCAAGCCAAGTACACTATCATAAGGAATTGGTGTAATTTTACAAAAAAAAAAAAAAAAAAAAAAAGAAAGAAAGAAAGAAGAAAATAAAAAAGAAAATAGCTGTCAGCGGTATTTTAATTCCTGCCAATAATCAAGAGGAAAAGGTAGGACCAGCAAGCATACAAGTTGCTACAGGCCCAATTAAAGAATAACCCTGGCCCCAGAAGCATTTTTAAGAAGCAGAGGAGGAAAAAGGATTATGTATAGAGAAGTGTTTAAAGATTAGTCAAACGACAACAAAAGACTATATTATTGTTCTCATTCATGGGAGAAGTTCATGGCAGCCCCAAGAATGGAAGCTAAAATTCTGCTGTTTCCTCAGGCTTTATTGATATATATATATATATATATATATATATATAATTTTTGTTTTATGAATTACACCATATTTTACTGTCCAGTATATCCTGTAGAAGTGGTTTATTAAACTGAAACAACTTGCACCCATGATTTCCAGTAAGTTTCAGTACATTTCTTGCAGTTATATATACAGTAATCATTACATACTAAAATTGTACAGTAAAATTCTTGTTATAAGTAAAATAGGAACTACCTTTAATAATAAAGTTCACTGAACAGACTTTCCCATTACTTACAACTTTACTAAACTAACTGTTCTGGTTGAAATTTTCCAGGCTCTTTTTCTGGCTCAGACTATTTATTTGTTTTAGTCAAATGGAAGGGAAGATGTAAGGTTTCAGCCAAAAGGGTACAAATCATTATTGAAAACTAGAGCAGAAGAAAATAAGGTTTCTTATTTTCTTTTTATGCTCTTATGCTTGGGAACAGCAATTCTAGCATGGAAAGAGAGCAGGTATTTTCATTATTCTTTTATTCAGCTTTTGACTAAATTTTTTTGCTAGGTTATAGCCATTTGAAAATTCAGTTAAACTCTAAAGTTTGTTTCTTTTTACCAAATCAGCTTCTTTGAGACTCACTCTTCATTAGGTATTTTCCAGGTGAGGGCACAGCAATGCACTGCTGCTGCTGCTGGACTAATCTTTATCCATCTCACCTGAAAGCTCTGCATCTTTCATAATCACTTGGGGATCTGATCAATGTCTATCAATATCTGAGGGGTGGGTGTCAAGTGGAGGAGACCAGGCTCTTTTTGGTGGTTCACAGTGATAAGACAAGGAACAATGGGTTCAAACTAGAACATAGAGGATTTCACCTCAACATGAGGAGAAACTTCTTTACAGTGAGGGTGACAGAGCCCTGGAACAGGCTGCTCAGGGGGGCTGTGGAGTCTCCTTCTCTGGAGACTTTCCAACCCCACCTGGATGCATTCCTGTGCAGACTACCCTAAGTGATCCTGCTCTGGCAAGGGGGGTTGGACCTGATATCTCTGGAAGTGCCTTCCAACCTCTGATATACTGTGAGACTGTGCATGATACTGAAAAGCAGCAGGAGACAGATAGAAAAGAAGTGGTTAGTGACTTTGTCTTACTGGCTTGGCAGAGAGTCACTTATATACTATTATATGCAGTTTGACAAAGTATATTTACTTTACGAAGCCAGAGAACTGTGATAAGAATTAGTGAAGAGCAAGGTGGACATTCATAACCTCTGGAGAAGGGATGCAGAATGGAAGGGGTTTTAAGCAGGTACACTGACAAGAGAAAGTCTGGATTTCTGTGCTGGATTATGCTGGCTTTAGAGCTGCACATGCTCCTACAGAATGAAGATGTGAAGGCAAAGTAAAAGGAAAAATGAGACAGTAATTGTATGTGAGGCTAGAGAGGCACGCAACACCTTCAGAAGTTTTCTGATGAATTCCTAGAGAAAGGCAAGAATTTGATATCTCACTCAGACACAGGACAAGCCTACTAGAGAGCAAAACAACAAGAGTAGTTGCTGACATTCTCAGATGAAACTGGATCTGACTGACACTCTAAAAATCCCAAGTCCATCACTGATTTAGAGTACAGTGAAAATAAAAATATAAAAGTATACATTAGAGGATAAATCTGATTTAGAGCACAGTGAAAATAAAAATATAAAGTATTATAAGCATACATTAAAGTATAAACCTTCCACATGTCCCAGGAATCAGATTTCTCTTTCTTGATAGTTCTTTTTTAATTGCCCAGTGAACAAACATGAACAAACACTATCCTTTAGAGATGTTAATACTTTTTGTTAATGCTAAAATGAATTCATTAATATAGTTTAATAATTCCAGTTCCAATTTTCACTTTAGCTATCTAGTTCTACTCAACTACATGAGCAACTCTTACTGTCTATCTTTGTGTACGTGTGCATACCTATAGACACGTGTTACTGCTGAGAACTGGGAATGACTCCAATTTGCAACAAAAGGAATTGTTTTTGTTCCAGAACTATCATAGGAAATATCTTAATCCTAGTAGCTATTGATTTAGACAGCAGCTTTATCTGCTGAATGGATGAAGGAAATGGGAGTGGTTAATAAGTGGGTAAATGTGAACCTTAGCCTGAAACCCACAAATGAATACCCTTCCAGCTTCCCATTATCACAAAGCCCTAGGGCATATCTCAGCTTAACTCTTTTTGTCTTTCAGAGTATTCATATTCAGACCAGTTCAACGAAGTCAAGAATGTGCAGCACCACACCACGTTTCACCCCAGCCTTTTGTGCTAGGTGTCATTTATTAACTCCAAACTGCTGAAAACACTGTTGGTGTTCTAGAATACATAAACCCACAGAGCTGTCTTCTGTATGAAGAATTTAAGGTCTATTCTGAGCAAACAGGATCAACATTTCACTTACAGCCTGGTGGGCTTGTTCAAAGTCAGTCATTACTTCCACTGCCTTTGATACAGTCCTCCTTCTCTGCCACATTTCCTTCCTGGTTTGATGACAGGTGTTAGTGCAGTCCCTCATTCGGGCACGAACGCCCACTGAGACTTCTAACAGCATTGTTCCCTGCCCAGATTTGAGGTGCTACATGGCACTCACTGCTGATGTAATTTCTCAGATCCTATGTCACCAGTCTGCTCTTCCTGTGCTTTGCTGGTTTAGTCCAAGTGTAAAGCCTCCTGCCCCAGCTATTGTCTCAGCTGCATGATGGGTATCGCCGGTGCAAAAGTGTGTTGCAGATGTTTGCCTTTTGCAGAGGCAACAGGCAGGTTTATTGGTTGACAAAAGTGCATTCTGCACAACACATTTTGCCTGTGGTGTGTGGCTTTTTGGGACCAGATGACTATCAGGAGACAATGGCCTAGAATGTCTCAAACAGGCCTTCTCCTCTTTTTGAGTTTTATTACACAGGAGCGTCCAGGAACCTTGGCTGGCTTCTATGGTCCTATAAAGAGAGAAGTAGTTTCTTGGGTACTTTCTCTGAGGGAACTCACTCTGAGTCTTTCTCAGCACAAATTCCTGAAAGAATAATTTATTTGTTTAATTTGGGGAAGTATTTCACAGGAAGAATTTCTGTATCAAAGATGGTTTTCCTTCTGGTAAAGGCAGGCTGTCTTGTAGTACAAATTGGAATCTATGCTGAATAATACTTTTTTTTCAACTCTAGAAATTCAAAACAAATAAATATGCAAACAAAATGCCATGTGCCTTGCTCTCAGCGCAAGTCTTGCAGTCTCACAGTTATGTTTTGGCCATCAGAATCATATGAAGTATGGAGTCTGAAGGATTAAACCAAAATGCCTCTCTTGATCCCCATAAATCTCAAACGACTGTACTAAGCCTGTACCAAGGGCTGGACTCTCAATTGACTGTGGAGTCAGAAATGAGGAGAAAGGCTATAATAATGGTTTAGAGGTGCCATTAGCCTGAGAATCTCATTCTCATTCTGAGAAGAGCTGTTTTCTGGTTTTGTTGCATTTTTTTTCACATTTACTTTTAGGCAGGCAGAGAGCACTGTTATAGCTTACATCCTATCTAATCAAGTACCTTTTTCTGCAGCTACAGCAACTATTTAGACTGTGTGGGACTTGAAAACATCTTTTCTTTCTTAGAGATTTTAATCATTAGTAGTCAGTATTAGTAAGTCATTAGCAATCCAGTAAATATTCATCTTCATTTTTACCACGTTTGGTTTGGATTAAATCACAGAAGTAACCAGGTTGGAAAAGACCTTTGAGACTGTCATGTCCAACCTATTACCCAACACCATCTAATCAACTAAACCATGGCACTAAGTGCCTCATCCAATCTTATTTTAAACACCTCCAGAGACAGTGAGGCCACCACCTCCCTGGGCAGCACATTCCAATGGCAAACCTCTATTTCTGGGAAGAATTTCTTCCTAACATCCAGCCTAAACCTCCCCTGGCACAGCTTGAGACTGTGTCCTCTCCTTCTGTCACTGGTTGGGAGAAGAGACCAACCCCTACCTGGCTCCAGCCTCCCTTCAGGCAATTGTGTGGTATCTTGAGCTTTCTTGTATGCACATCTTTCTGATTCAGATGTTTGTGTTTTGTGTCCTGTCTTAGCTCTTCATGAGCATTGCTACTGCACAGGAGGCTGCTCTGAACAGTGTATGCATGGATCCTGCATGAAGATTTGCTGGAGAGCCATGTGACCACACCATGCAACAAGCAGAAGTTTGGATCTGATTACAGTTCGTGTGAATGTTCAATTTTACAAAGAAAGCCAAGTTTAAATCTCATATGTGAACAAGACTGACCTTTAAAGAACTTCAGATTTGGACATTGCACAGTCTCCATGAATCAGTAGAAAGGGATGCTGAGCTTTGCCTGAGTTCTTCCCTTTCACTCTAGAAGACATCTCAGCATTTAAATACCAGATGTAAATTAACCAGAAGCAGCACAGACAAAGAGAACCTGCAAATGTAGCTACAGAGACCTCCAGTGTGAAAGCTGAATTTACAACCTGTAACAGTGAATGGTTGCTTAATAAACAGCTTATGGAAAAGATCAGGCAAGAGGTAGCCCAGAACTGCTATTGGCAAGTTCACAGCAAGCTAAATGTTAAGTCAAAGGGAACTCAACAATGTTATCTAAAACACACAAAGGGCATGAACTGATATGGATAATGACAAATAGACTACATAAATAATCTTAAGAAGATGTTATTAAAAGCCAGCACTTCTATGCAGCCAATGAAAAGTGAGATATGGTGGTGTTTGCTGTTCTCTTTCAGCTGGTCTATAATGCAAGCTACTTATTTCCCTGCTCTTTCATTCTGTGTCAATAACAGAGGTTTCACCAGGGCAAAATAACTTACAAATGGTGCTAGTAGTCACAGATTAGTGCTAATTGCTTAGCTGTACCCACACATCTGAGTGCTAATAAGGACTACCTGTCCCACAGCTCAACAGGAATATCGAGAAAACAAGAGCAGCACGTTGCCTCATACTTTCACTCCAGGCTGCTGGAAGAAGCAGCAGCTCCCATTTTGTCATGAGTCTTCCTTGGGTGCTTTACCTTCCATAAATCCTTTGAAAAGCAGTATTCTAATCTTAACATCTTATTTCCCCTCATTCTTGTCTTCTTGCCACAGAGGAAATTCTCAGCATCTCCCTACTCATCATAGTTCCCCAGGGAGTAGTCTATGTCTTGTAGAAGGCAGGTGAAATTTGGAATCAGCTATGATAGATACAGTGAAAGGAACATAAGGAGAAATAGAGATGGAGAATATTTTTGCAGAATTTTATAACATTTTCTTCAACATCCACAGCAAAAGAAGAGATTCACTCCTTTGCCACTGCTCCTTGAAAACAACAACAAAGCAAGACAAACTGTTCCCCAGTTTTCCCTGTGCTTTATGTCCTTTCTATGACACCATTGGATCTGCAGGGTTCAGGCCACATTTGCATAAGATATAATTACCATTTCATAAGTAACTCTCAGTACCATTGACTAGGCAAACCCGGATGTACAAGTCCCAGGAGAAAAAGAGTTTCCAGGAACTGGAAACAATTCTTATTCAAAATCCAATATAGAAGCCTCGATCTGTTCATTGTCATTCATCCTCTAGAGTAAATAGAATGAGAATTACTCTTTCCTTACAGTGACACAAACAAGCATGAACAAAAAAGTATGAACTGACTGACATTAGCAGAGCTACTTCTGGCCTAAGATTCAAATCAGATCCAGTCTATGCTCTTGAAATACAACCAAGTTCTCCTTATTTTAGACTAGGACACGGCTAGAGCATATCACTTATCACCTGTAACATTAATTTTAATAATGAATATTCACATTTCTCTCTCTCATGATTGATATACAACAGTAAAGCTAACAGCAAGTGATTAAATTCCTCTTCTCTCTCCCAGAAGACATTTGCTAAAAAAAAAAAAAAACAACAAAACAAACCAGTCAAAAAAAAAAAAAAACCCTACATCTAAAAGGACCATGCAAAGAAGCAAAAATGCAGGGCTTACTGTTGGTTTGTTGTCTGCAGTTGCTCTTCTGGTCAGGGCTTTTTATTAAAAAACTTCTGCTGATGCTGCTGGCACCTTGCTTCTGTTATTGAAATTAGTCCTTCCAGCTTCCAACTGTGCTGGTGTTTTCTCTTGGGAGGGGATAAGGTCTGCAAGAGTTCCATTAGCCTAAAAGAGAAACATCTGCTTGGAGTATGGAGCAATCTATTGGCTAAGCATAGCAGTAGGTTAGCTGCAGCTGGTCAACTCTGCCCTGTCTTGCGTGCGTCATGGAGACCAAGATGAATGAACATTTACTGGTTTTTAGTGAATTCTTAAAAGGAGATATGATTTAGATTACAAAGATGATTATGTTGGCCATTTTTCTTTAATATAGCATTAAGTTACAAGAGTATGTTTCCCAGAAAGACAATACTATTGAACTATGAAGAAGGAACAGGCAAGTGGTTATTGCTTTTTTTTTTCTTTTTTTTTACTAGATGTGGAATTCTGAGTGGCTGCATCCAAAACCAGGCGAGAAAATGACCAGGGTGGGACTACTTGAACGTTGTTCTGCCTCTAAAACTGCCGGTGGCCACTAGTTGTAGCACTGAAAAATTACATTGCCAGTAAAGCAAGAAATTCTGTTCACATAATTTGGAATTGCCTCCACATCATGAGGTGCTTAATAGGTTCTGTTCCATATAAAAATACTTTCAGCACAGTTTCTGCTTCCTAAGAAACATTAGTCAGACTTAAATGTGTTTCTTCAAGAAGATTCTTTCTGACTTAGTGGTAGAGGTAGCCCTTAAAGTGTTAGCTACAGAGATCCACAATTTTGAATTCCATCATTCATAGTTCACAAATGTGTTATTCAGCTTTGTAAAGGTGCAACTTGCTAAAAATACAGCTCCGTGAAAAAAAGGACTCGATTCCTTTCTTGGTTATGCTGGGCTGTACAACCCAGACTGCTAAATCTGATATTGCTCACTTAACAAAGATTGTTTCAACATAACTAATTGGCAAACAATTCAGGTATGTTGGTAATGTACCAAATACATGGTAAGGTGTTCATGGGTAGTGTACCCCATGTATCAGTATAGGTTGGGGACTGACCTGTTAAAGAGCAGTGAAGGGGAAAATGACCTGCAGGTCCTAGTGGATGGAAGGTTGACCATCAGCCAGCAATGTGCTCTTGTAGCCAAGAAGGCCAATGCTGTTCTGGGGTGGATTAGAAGGGTTGTGGTTAGTAGGTTGAGAGAGGTTCTCCTCCCCCTCTACTCTGCCCTGGTGAGGCTGTATCTGGAATATTGTGTCCAGTTCTGGGCCCCTCAGTTCAAGAGAGTCCTCAGGGAACTCCTTGAGAGAATATAGGACAGAGCCACAAAAAATGATTAAGGGAGTGGAACATCTTCCTTACAAGGAGAGATTGAGGGAGCTGAGGGCTCTTTAGCTTGGAGAGAAGACTGAGAGGTGACCTCATTCATGTTGGTATAAATGTAAAGGGTGAGTGCCAAGAGGATGGAGCCAAGCTCTGCTCAGTGATGCCCAGTGACAGGACAAGGGACAATGGGTGGAAGTTGAAGCATAGGAAGTTCCATGGAAACATGAGTAAAAAGATTTTTACTGTGAGTGTGACAGAACACTGGAACTTCCATGGAAGTTCCATGGAAACATTAGGAAAATCTTTTTGCCTGTGAGGGTGACAGAACACTGGAAGAGGCTGCCCAGGGGGGTTGTGGAGTCTCCTTCTCTGGAGATATTGAAGACCTGCCTGAATGTGTTCCTGTGTGATCTGGTATAAGTGATCCTGCTCTGGCAGGGGGCTTGGACTGGATGATATTTTGAGGTCCCTTTCAACCCCTAACATTCTGTAGGTTGTTTTAATAAAGATTAAAAAACCAGAGATAGACAAAAAAAAATCTTGTAAGTTTGCTCTGTCCTGGTTATCTATGTGGCTTATGCTGCATATTTGTTTTGCTACATATGCACACTTTTATAAGGTGTTTTGGCATCCATTGGCATGGGAAAAAAATATTACTACCTGCATGGCTTTTTTTTCCAGAAGAAAGGAGCTTCTGGAAAGCAAATGTGAATTTCCACATAGTGCTATCAAAATCCTGGTTTTGTTTATATAGAGCTCCAAGGATTTTCTCACTGCTTTCTCCCTGTGGATATAATAGCAACACGTTATCTTAGGCCTGCCATGCACAACTTTCACACCCAGATCAATTTTCCCTAATTCAGTGTGACACGACACAAAAAATTACAGTACTAAACCCAAGCTCCCTCCTCTTTACACCCTGTAAAAGCTACAGGCTGACTTAGAACAGCAACGGGAGTATAATAAAGTAGGAATGCAAACACATACACACAGATTTTATAGAAGAAAGCTTTATACACAGAAAATGCAACCAAAATAACCTGCTATGAAAAGATACTTTGTGAGTCAATCCAGTAGAGACGGGAAAAGCTCTCTGATCAGTGAGGGAAGAACAGATCAGCTCTTGCATCCATATTTTTCTTGCTGCTAGTGGTGCCAGGAAGAAAAAGTTTTACTTTAACACTGTTTATAAGGTTAATATTGGTGTATTTTAATTTCCCTAATTATTACTTCTAGTAGATTGAGAGTTTAAACACCCTCACCATCTGCTCTAAGCTCAATACTTGGCTGGCTTAGCGCCAAACCTTCCAACAGCAATCAGTTTGTATGTCAGACTACAAGATACACTTTCTACACTTCAATTTCAGAACTTCAATTAAAACTGTTTTAAATTTGGGGTTCCAATGTATTTATTCAAGCTTCTCAGCATCCTATTGTATATGTTTTAGACCCAGTCTTCTAATTTGATTCTCTCTCTCCTTAACACATTTATTTCATTCTTTTCTTTTGTCAAAAATGGTTCCAAATAGCATATTCTGTAGTTTATTTTAATCAAGCAAGTATAGTTCTGTGGAGGAGTTTGCCCACAAACATGAGGTCTTGGCTGAAAGGTTGGACTTTGATGATCCTTGAGGTCTTTTCCAACCTTATTGATTCTGTGATTCTGTAATGAGGCCTTTGCCTATCTCTTGCTGCTCTGAAAGCTTCAAACTATGCCATAGCTGTACTGGATGATAATTATCCTTGAATTTTCCCTGAATTTGTGAATGACACATGCTAGAGTTTATCTTCATAAAGCCAGTATACTTCTGTGGAGGAGTTTTCTGACAAACCTATCCTGTCACAACGAGGTCTTTGTCCATCTCTTGCTGCTCTAAAAGCTTCAGACTATGCCATAGCTGTATTGGATGAGAACTATCCTTGCATTTTTCCCTGAATTTGTGAATGACTCAAGGCACAAACTTCAAGTGACAGGACATAACTGATCTTTCACCTGTATCAGGAGACTGATATCAACTCTAAAAAACAAAAACAAAACACCAAAACCAAACCAACAACAAAGAACCTGTATGCCAAGAGTCTGAAAGAGAGAAGAAAAATAAACCTACCTTTTTTAGTAAAAATTACTATTTTGGCTAGTTCTGTATTGGAACTAGGAGACATTTTGTACTATCTGTCTCTGAGAAGTAATTGCTGTTCTGTAACAAGGATAACACCGAAAATATTTGAAAGCAAATTTCCATTAAGCAATGTGGTATTTTAGTTTGGGGCTCGCTTGCCTTCTCTCTTTTCTTCTTGTAGAATTCAATCCAACTGATCTAATCGAGCGAATGTCAGAAAGGACACTCTCACAGACTACAATAAAAACTGTTTATCTCTTTAGGGGCTCCAACAATAATGGCCTCATAGTTTTGCTCAGTGTGCATATAAGCAACCTCTGGCTGTTGTCCAACTGAAAAGCCAATGGAGGATTCTGTCTGAATGTGACATTTGGGGTTATTATATTATTTAAAAACATAAACCACAACACCCTCTTGAGGATCATGAACAGGTAATCAAAAGCTACTTTATAAAAACTCCAACAAGACTCCAAGATATGGTTCAGATAGAACTGTTTTCAGTCCTATCATCAGGCTTTCTCTCAGGTTTTCTCTTTGTACTTTCAATCCTGTTTTTCTGGGCTAGATAAGGAATTATTATCCCCATTTTACGCAGAGACGGAGTGCTCTGAAGAGATTTGCCCAAGTCCTCCCAGAAAACTATGTTCATGACTGAGAAAACAGGTGGTAAAACTCAACTTTTCTCCAGGAAACATTTCTCTGCTGTTAATAAAGTTTTGATAATTGGCATCATGCACCAGACTTGATTTCATTTCCTGTTGGAAGAACGCAAGCAAATCAGCCTGCTAGCAAAAGTTCTTGGAAAATTAATAAAACCACAAATCAAATAAATTCCTGAAAAACAAACTGAGAAAAATCCTAGGAAGATTAAAGAACCTTGAGTTTACGGGGAAAAAAGAAAAAAGTTCTGAAGAACAGCAGGTACTTTTCAGTTTGGCAGCAAATTGCTTATAATCAGAAATAGCTATCATAGACTGTTATTGTTGGATGCTGTGCTCACCCTCACAGGATGGCATGTTCTGGCAGACAGGTTTTCACAGTGGCCAGAAAGTGTCAGGACAGTGTGGATGCTAGCAAATGTGAGATCAGAGTTGTTCAAGCAGGCCCAGAGATATGTGCTGTGCACTGGATTGCAAAGCATTCTCATCTTGTACAAAGCTCCTAGACCCAAGCAAGCCTGGGAACGCTCTTGTACACTGGAGTCACCTTGACTGCAGAGTAAGCATCAGTAGGGCAACAGAAGTCATCTTCATGACAATAACTTGGAGCAGATGAAAAGAAGGACAATCTGACCTGCCTAGGAGGTTGTTCTGACCTGTCCAGGAGCCCTCTGGAGAGGGACTTTTCACAAAGGTGTCCAGCGATAGGACAAGAGGAAATGGTTTTAAGCTAAGGGACAGTAGGTTTAGATTGGATCATAGGAAGCAGTTCTTCAGTACAAGGGTGGTGGGGCTCTGGAACAGGCTGTCCAGGGAGGTTGTGGATGCAGATGCCTCCTCCCTGGGAGTGTTTAAGGGCAGACTGGATGAGGCCAAGTCTTGTGGGACATCCTTGTCCTTGACACGGGGGTTGGAGCAGATGATCTCTAAGGTCTCTTCCAACCTCACAGATGATTCTATGAAAACACAAGGTACACCTCACCTGAGATAACATTAGGATTGGGTGGCATTGCTGACTGTATTTTTTTCTCATCTGGTGTTTCATTAAGCTTTTTGTTTATAAATATCACAATTAAACAATACAAACCTTGAAAAAGAGCTTTAGATGTACATGAGTACTTGTATTGCTTGCACCAAAGAGAATCGCCTTTTGTTTCTGTGAGGAAAAACAAAATCCATGGCCTGTCAAGTCCAAAGCTATTCCTTACCAAGATTTCTTCATTAATAAAATGACCCTTAGATAAGGTACATTCAGATACAAAAATTTGAGTGATTATTCTAGTTTCCAAAGGACTACTGAAGCTCAGAATACTTACTTCAGTGCCATGTTTGTAATTCCAGTGCCTTGAATTTGATACGTTTTTGCAATATCAGGATTTCCTTCTGCACCTAAACTGCTTAAAATTTAAAGATATATACATTTTCATCTTCAAAATATCACAAATTCCATCTGTGTATAGACATTGTAAAAATGTACACTGCTCAAACACAAGTAGGTAGGGTGCTCCCAAAATAAAATTGTTAACTTCTCGATCATAAAATAACACAAACATCAAAGGATAAATGTAAAGCCTGGACTGTGTAGTGGTAATGACAACATTCACTGCAGATTCCTCATTCTCATATTGATTATCATTTTGATCTCATGAGTAGTCTCAGGATTTCAATTAATTGTAATTATGGACCAAAATATATCCGTATGACTCACAGAGGCATTATTTCACCCCAAGAGTGTGAGGCAAAATACACAGGAGTCAGTGGAAAGACTGCAGGTGACTTTGATGGGCTTTGGAGTGGATCAATAGTTTGTGAGGAATATTCACTGACATTAACCAGCTTTGTAAAGACTCTCTGTCTTCGGAGGACCTGTAAAGCTAGTTCTTTACCGTAAAGATAGCCGAACCCTGGAACAGGTTGTCCAGGGAGGTAGTTGAGTCCCCATCCCCAGAAATATTCAAGTCAAGGCTTGACAGAGCTCTGGGCAATCTGATTTAGTAGAGGATGCCCCTGCTTACTGCAGAGGGGGTTGGACTAGATGACCTTTGGAGGTCCCTTCTAACCCAAACCATTCTATGTTTCTCTGATCAAAATCCTACTTCTGATCAATATAAAAGACGAAGACCTTACTGAAATACATGCCAGGAAAAGACACATACACACAAAAACCCTCAAAAGGCTTTTAAATCTTCAGTTACCCAATGCCTGGGGAGACCTGCAAGGTTCCCAAGCCATAACTGTCATCAAGCAGCACAATAGAAGTGCTTTACTCTAACAATTCTGTGTGACGCATGAGCCTGCTCTTTTAACAGGTGTGTCCCTTGAAGACCAAGTCGTTCTTTTGATGTTTATTGACAGTCAGTCCAGCTTCCAAATGAAAATGTGGTTGTTAGGATTAACAAGTTTACTCTGCTGTAAATCCTCAGATAATAGGTGAGAGACAGAAATGTCAAGCAAATATTGAAAAGGTCAGAAACCCAAACAGTTGAAACATATACATCACTTACCTCTGGATTCACATTGTCAGCATTACAGATTAACAGTAACTGTGCTGCTGCTTCTGTTTAATGTTTAGCACAGACTAAAAAGGGGATTTCAGTTTTCCTATTTCCACAGCAGCAGACTGTGAGAATTCACCTCCAGACCTGGCACTCTGGGCACCTTTGGTTTCTTAGGTTTGGTTCCATTAGCTGTTTTTACAAAGTGCAATGATTTGTCACAAGCTTGATTATGTACTGCTCTGAGGTCCAGGGTTTATTTCTTTTTTCCGGGGAAGAGGAACACCCACACAGTATTTAATCAAACAGATCAGATGTTAGCATATGATAAAAGTAGGAATACACTTCACTCAGTGAAGAAAATGTGTGCAATAGAGTTCCTTGAAAGGAAAGTGATACTAATCAGTTCTAGTTCAATGCAAATTCTTGTAAGCAAGCAATTAAAAGCTGGCTCAGGTATTTTATAAGGAAATTCATATGTTACTATATCCCACTATGAATTCTATTTGGGAGACAGATCACACGCCAGAAAGATCTCTCTTAGGTTTCAACTAGCAATAGCATATCATTAGGAGGAGCACACCTCTCCCGTGTGAAGTCCTACAACTAATCTACACTCCTTGAGTGACTAACAGAGAGAGATGGAGGAATTAATGCCATCTCTAAAATAATATGAGTAAATTGCCCTCTGGTAGATAATGGTTTTCTCTCACTGGTCTCTTGACAAAGTTAGAAGCACAGACAACCAGCTTAGACTGAGACCTAACTTTCACAAAGCCACAGAATGCTTTAGGTTGGAAGAGAAGTTTAAAGGTCATCTAATCCAAAACCCCTGCAGTAAGCAAGGACATCTTTAACTAGATCAGCTTTCTCAGGGTGCCATCCAACCTGACCATGAATGTTTCCAGGTTCTACCACCTCTCTGGGCAACCTGCTCCAGTATTTTTCCACCCTCGTTGTAAAAAAATTCTTCCTTGCATCTAGTCTAAATCTTTTAGTTTAAAACCATTACACCTTGTTCTGTTGCAAAATGTCCTGCTAAAAAGACTGTTTCTATCTTTCTTACAATCCCTTTTAAGTATTGAAAGGCCACTACAACATCTCCCTAGAGCCTTCTCTTCTCCAGGTTGAACAATCCCAACTTTCCCAGCCTGTCCTCATAGCAGAGGTCCTCCAAGCCCTTGTTAGGAGCATGAGGAAAAGTTAGGAATGGTGAGGTTATGACCTCAGTATAATTGCAGAAGAGAAATTAGAAAACTTAGGAAAAACACTGTCACGTTCAAACTCTCAAGGCTTAACAGCATCTGGGTCAGGGCTTTAGTGCAGGATTTGGACTGGCTGAGAATGCTGTGAAGGAGGGATATGGATATGGATAATATGGCCATGGTCACAGCACCAGCGATTTTTGTGTACATAACTAAGTTAAATTAAGACTTGGTAAAATCTTACATTTTTCTTCCATCAGTTAAAAATGATACAGTTAGGACATATTACTGGAACTATCTTCCATAAATATTGTAATAAGGAATGCACTCTTTCTTTGTCCTGTCAGAATAATATTATCATGTTTTCAAAAGTGACAGGAAAAATAGAGTTCAAAAATAGTTACTTCATTTTGTTAAAGACCTCATCTCTTTTTATCCAGTACCCATGTCTAAAAATGTTTGCTGGAAGGTCTTACCAGATAACATTGCATCCTGCTGGCATTTTAGGTGCTAATACTCATTAGTTTTAGAGAATGTGAATGACAAACCATTTGGCAGATAAGATCTACCAGTAACTACTTTTGGACTGATTAATTGTAAATCTTAATGTTTTCCTGCCTTAATTTGTGAGCAAGAACTCCATATAATGCATCACTATCAGTATAGGTGATCTACTTCTCACATTTCTCTTTTCTGAGGTGGTTCTGATGAAATGTCACTTTCCAACACACATAATAAACCATTTCAATGACTATTTCCTGACCACATTTATTACATAACTAGATTTTTTAAAAGTTCCACTGAGAATGAATGAAGTAGAGTTCAGTCATGCTTTCTGAGAGATCTCTTAGATTCCTGGTTTTACTGTGGTTGTACTGTCCAGTAATATAGAGAATTCTATGGGTTGTGATTTGCTGAGCAACTGAAAGCATTTTTGTTTACACTGTTGTTTGTAACCAGTCCCCATGAGCAACTTCAAACATTCTTGCCTTCTTTTGATTGAAGTTGACTTAGCCTCCATATGGGGCAAAGCAATACTGGGACCATAACTGACAAATACATGCATCAGACAGATGAAGATTGTGTATGTAAAGAAGAGAGCAAACCTTTGTTTACTAAGGAAGAGTAAGAAGATGATAAAGACCCCATTAATTTTACACATTAGCTTTCACCAGGTATCTGGTTGGGTCTAGTGATGAATTTTTCTCACATCACTTTCAGTTATTGAGTGAAAAATGAGAGCATCACAGAGAGAATCCCACCTGCAAGATAGGATTGGGGACATGAGAGAAAAGAAATCTGCCCCTTTTCCAGAACTGCTCACAGCTACTTTTCTCAAGAGCAAGAGTGGTGTGTGGGAAGAATTGTGACCCTGTGAGGTTAGGACTAGGTCTAAAACGCATAGTCCAGCCCCAAAAGTCCTGGTGAGCTACTAGAGATGCAAAGATGAATTTCTGTGGAAGTTTCTAAATCTTCAAGGACTGAAGATTATTTTCTCTTTGCTAAAGGCTGGCTTTTGCACAATCTATTTGCAGTGAGCTGCATTTAGTGGTATGAGCAAGCACAGCTCAAGTGCATTACAAGAGCAAAGAGAAGTAGATAGTGTGAGCACCTCACTGAGACATCGAGAGACTTTCAGCTAAATAGTTACAAGGTCTCATGCAGCAGTTCCCTTTAAACAAGCTTACACCACGATCAGGGAAAGTCAGATTTGGGAGGAAGTTTATTTTTGCAAGCTGTTGAATGTGATAGGGTGTTTTTCTTTAAATCATAAATCTGCTGACTTTTGTGGGAGCTTTTGGAAACTATGAAACATGCAATTGTTTCAGTGAGAGGTTTGCTGAAAAATGCCTGATGGTTATCTGTAAATTATTAGTTTAGCTAAACAAGAAAGACTGAATAGCTGTTGGACAGATATTTTGCAGGGAAATACCTGGTTGTATCTGCATCATCCATCTATAGTTGCCAGGTCTCCTCAAAGCCCAACAAAAAAAGCTGCTTTGGGCCTCAAGAGAGCTACTTGGATTTAAAGACAGCAATCTCTGCAAGCACAGAGTTAAAACAAGTCCTTTCCCTGACCCAAAACCCATGCAGAGAATGATAGCTTTGGCTTATCACTTGACAAGCAATTCAGTGTTTCTTTCTGATTCTCAGCTTCCCTTAAATGGTGACTGCACGACCTTATGTGTCTTGAGCTTTTTCTACTTTAATAGCAGGCTCATATAAAGGAAAATTTGATTCATACTTGAGAAGAAAGGGTTAGAGGATCTAAAGGGCATGAAGGACTTTTTTTCCCCCCCTGCCTGTTACAGGATTTCTCTTCAGTGTTACCACTGGATTTTTTTTTTCCCCATGACTAAATTCACCTCAGCAGAAAGATATAGTGGATTAAAATAATATAACTTCTCAAATATACATAAATCCAAAGGGTTAAATTTTATCTTCATCTTCAATTACTCCTATTATTAATTAATCTGAAGAAATAACAATCCCTAACCTACTCTTATCTGATGTACTGAGCTTAATGTGCTTTATAAGCATGAACTTTGGCTCGCAGTTGCTGTGGAACAGGCAAGCTGTTTTTATGCTCTCTTTACTGACAGAGAAGCTAAACTCAAAGGGAAATTGTACACCTGCTGATAAATCACCCAAAACTCCAAAGGAACATTGTCAGAGATCTCAGAAGCCAAGGAGAACTGGCAAGGGCAAGGACAGTAAAGGTAAGACAATGAGTTCTGATCCACCTCCTTGAAAGTGTGCTATGGACTCTGGGATAAGCAGAGGAAAAGACACATCAAAACTGATTGTTTCTATTCTTTTTTTTTCAGAGAGCAATCAGTTTGAGAAATCAGACTGCTCTTTTCAGGAGAAGAGTGGAGAAATAAAAACACCATCATTGTGAGTTCTGGTTAAAGAAAAGTAGTAGAAAGTTGAATTTCAGTTCAGACTTTCCCCTTTTCTATGCAGATGAAGATGATGCTTAGTTGTATCATAATTAATCATAATATATGAGAAAACTCATTAAGCTAAGCAAGCTGATACCAGTTTCTATAGGAAACTGCACACAAGGGATCATATCAAGTCTCTGGCCCAGCCACAGCAGGGTCATATGAGGAGGCTGGCAGTATCTGGGCTAGGACAAGAACTGAATGAATACCTCAGGAGTCATAGTGACAGGCTTTTGTCTGTAGGGGCATCACACCTATAACATTCAGTTACATCCAAATAAGAGTGGAAAAGACCTTTCTCAAGACAAATAATCTGTTGTTTCTTGAAAGGCTCTTTTTGTCAGTTGTAAACTGAAATAAACATTTATTTATAGTATTTTCTAATGCTATTCCCAAATAACTCTTTTTTTTTCTTTTTAACTTTTTTTTTCAGTGTACACCAGCAATGAATTACAGTAGAATGCATATTCAGTAAATAATTTTATAATGTGACCAAAAAATATATATTGTAGCTAGTCAAGCTAATTCCTCTGAAGTGACCTGAAACTTTCTCCAGGATTTATAACTTCTATGAACTGGCAGTGGTAAGAGTCAGCTGAAAAACATGAAACAATTGAATGCTTTTGTTAAAAACATTTAAGACTATTTAAAAGAAATGAAAAATATAATCGTGGCTATAAATTTTGTAAAGGAGACATTATTTCCCACACAGTACAGAAATTACCTCTGGGACTTCATTTTCCTCCAGACAAAGCCCAAATTCTTTTGCAGTGTATGTGAATGTCTGTGTATGTGAGTGCTGTTTATAAAGCAATAGATTATTTGGCCTCCTGCAGCTCACAAATAATAGATGGAAGTTCTCCTTCCTTCACTACAACGGTAGCTTTCTGAAGTGGAGAAGTAAGCCTGTTTGCAACTGGGAGTAGGGATCAGTGCTTCATTAACTACTTTTGTCAGATTGGGATCAGAAATATCAGGGGGAAGGGGAGTGGGGAGGTATTATGACATGTCAGTATTTTAATAATGAAATAAAATGATCCTAAATGGTAAAAAGATCATGGCTGAGACAAGGGCTTATATTATTCAACATAATGGTTATAAGTCTATTGATGTATTGATCCAGTATCTTAAGGGGGCCTACAAGAAGGGTGGTGAGGGACTTTTTAGGGTGTCAGGTAATGATAGGACTAGGGGGAATTGAACAAAACTAGAAATGGGTAGGATTCAGATTGGATGTTAGGAAGAAATTCTTCCCCATGAGGGTGGTGAGAGACTGGAACAGGTTTTGCCCAGGGAGGTGGTAGAAGCCTCATCCCTGGAAGTTTTTAAGTCCAGGCTGGATGTGGCTCTGGGCAACCTGATCTAGTGTGAGGTGTCCCTGCCCATGGCAGGGTGGTTGGAACTGCATGATTCTTGAGGTCCCTTCCAACCCTAACAATTCTATGATTCCATGCTACAGGTGTAAGATGTAAGCCATCAGAAAGACATAAACAGCAAGTGGATCAGTTTTCACTGCCTCTCGCTCACTGCCACCCATGGCAAAGCTCCTTACTACAAGCTGGCATTATTTTCCTTAGAGCCAGGGACTGGGATGCAGGGGTCAGTTTCTGGCTGTGACACAGGGTTAAATGGTGACTCCAGTGTGCTTATCACAACTCCATTAGCAAAATGGTGACACTAATATTTCCTCTGCTTTTTCTTCTTTTTTATTTAGATTGTCAGGATCTCCAAGTCTCCCACAGGAGTGGCCTTTTCTTAACATACCTAGAATTTCATTTAAAATGGCTACGTGGAGAGGAACACAGAATTAGGAAGAACCTCCCTGTAAATTAGAGAAGTTTTCCTAATTTTTCTTGCAAACCAGTCAGAACATGCAACAACGTGAGCAAATGCTGATGCTAATAAAATAATAATGATCTTAAAAAATAAATTCCCAGGAAGAAATTAAAAAAATATTGTGAAAAATAAATATAAAAAATAAATATATAAAAATAAAAAATATATAAAATAAAATAAATATAAAAACAAAAAAATATATAAATTCTGTTATAGCTTCAACAAAAGTTTAAATGAAACATTACAATTTCTTATGGCTTGATATCCCTATTTGGCTTTTCTAAAGAAAGTACTTTGTTTGGACTTTAAACTTATTTAAACACCCTTATTTAAACTAATATTCTGTTACATAAAATACTGTGTTTGTGCAATAACTAACAATGAAATCTGAACATAAATTTTTAGGCTTTTTTTTTTTTTCATTTGAGGAATTTCTAAAATTTTTGCATTTCCCATCAGAAATTCTGTTTACAGACCCAAATTTTAGCCTAATATTTTTGATCCATGGGGACAATACAATGGGAAAACTACAGAAAGTGAAAATGAACCTGAAAAAAGTGAGAAAAGATGGACAAAACAACACACAAAAATATTTCAGAATACTGTAAGGATATCCTTCAGTCTGAAGAGTCTTGGTAAAGAACACAAACACAATCTGGAGGGCAAACAGCTGCTTGCAGACCCCGCTAATTGTGCACTACCACTTCTTTACATTGATCTGACCATTGTGTTATCACCTACCCTAGTCAGATAAAAACTTTCCCAGGACATTGCTGAAATAAAGAATTACAGAAATGATGAAGGCACAGTCATAAATTCAGGCAGGGAGCAACACTATGCTCCTTTCATACCGGCTATCAGAATCAACTGTCGAAACAGATGTAAACTGCAGCTCTGTCACACATACTTTTAAGATGTGATGTGCTGGTCAAAGAAGGATACAGATTTGTTTATCTTTAAAAAAGAGACAAGAACACTAGCCTTGAAGATCAGATCAAGTGGCCTAAAATAACAAACAAAACATGTGTCCTATCTGCAAGATTCATTCCTCAAGTTTATAACGTGAAATTCTTGAGCAGTTCTGGACAAGCTGAGCCTTCAAAAAGATATTGAGAATCCAGATAACAAGAAAATGCCAAGGGAATTTTGGATGCTTACCATCTTCCAGGATCACTCTAATGGAAAAAAAACCCAACATTCAGAATGCCCAGTTGTATTCAATCAAAGGGCTTACTATTGATGGCTATGTGCTGCTCTATCTTGACCTTAATGGGCTTATTTCTGAAACAAGACAGACTCAGTTCGGAAGGGTGAGGATAGAGAACACTTAAACAGTCTGGGCATACAGGAGTCCATGGCATCTGATGGGATGCAGCCATGAGAGAGCTGGCTGATGTTATTGTTTGGTTATCTTTGAAAGGTTATGATGATCGAAGAGGTTCCTGAGGAATGGAAGAAATAAAATGTCATTTCTATCTGCAGCAAAGGCAAGAAGGAGGGTTCAAGGATCTACAACCTAGTCACCTTTACCCTGTGAAGATGATGAAGCAAATAATCCTGGAAACCATTTTCAGACACATGAAGGACATAAAGGTTATCAGGAGCAGGTGTCATGGATTTGCAAATGGGAAACCACGCCTGACCAACTCAATAGCTTGACTAGCTTGGTGGATGACAGAAGAGCAACGGAGGGTGTTTGACTCTGCTTTAGTAAGGCTTCTCATACTCTCACATATAGTCACAGAAAAACTGATTAAGTGACAATGAGGTGGATTGAAAACTGGCTAAATTACTGAGCCACAGAAAGTCCAGATGGAAGGCAGTTTCTACTGGGGTCAATACAGTGTCTTCACCATTTAACCTTAGCTTTAATGACCTGGACAACTGCACAAAGCACACATGAGTTTTCAGATTATATGAAAAGTAGAGGAGTATGCAATACACTATGGCTATATTGCTGTTCAGAGGACAGGCTGGAGAAACAGGCCAAAAAAAACCCCTCATGAAGTTCAACAGAGGGAAATCTCAAGTCCTGCATCTGGGAAGGAATAACGCCAGGCATCAGTACATGGAATAAAGACAATGAAGCCAGACTGCCAGTAGAGCCCAGTGACAGGACAAGAGTCAATGGTGCAAAATCAAACACGTTCAATTCTATCTTAATCCAAAATCCCCACTTTTTTAATATGAGAGTGGTCAAACACTGGAGAGGGTTGTCCAGAGTAGCTGTGCAGTCTCCATCCTTGGAGATATTAAAATCCTAACTGGGCATGGTCCTGACATAGGTGGCTCTGCTCGAGTAGAGACTTTTGGTGAGATAATTTGAAGTGGTCCTTTCTAACCTTAATAATTCTGTGGCTTTATGATCCCAAATTATCTTGAGTGTAAATATATCTAACCTCAAAAAAACAACCAAACAATCAACAAAAAAACTCACTGATGATACAAGAGAGTGATAAAATCCATGTCAATACTTTTTGCTTCTAAATTATCTGTTACACTCAGGTAAATAATATCAATTTCCTGTTAAAACTTGCGTGGTATTTATTTTTTTTTTCTGTCCAGCTTGGTGATCCTTTCATATTTGTCTTCTAAACAAAATTGTGCATCTGAATTTCATTATCGCTAACATTAATCTCAGGCTTAAATACTAATGGAAAGCAAATTTTAAATCTTGCTTCCAATAGCACTTTCTCTATGGGATCAGAATGATGGTTGCATAGTCTTACAGATTGTGATTAGTCATAGTCCATAAACACAGTTTGAATTCCAGCCCTCCAGGATTAAAAAAAAAAAAAAAAATTATATGGAGAAAATAAAATTCATCCAAAATTCTTGCCTTTAGGAAAGAACTCCATAGGAGCTGCTTTTGTAGATTGCTTATACCTTATAAATCTGCAGACAAATTAAATAATTGATATCTGCTGCCATACCAAGCACAAAGAAAATATTCTTATGCATACTATTGTACATTCCTATTTTCAAGATTTATGAGATTCTTACACAGTGATAAGACTTGTGCAAACTGACTGCATGAGAGAACTCAAGGAAATGTGATATATTTCAGCAGTCCTATGCCTGTGGTGGGTTCACAAAAGGTCTTAACCTCTTTCAAAATCAATGGCAACATAAAGGGAGTTATCGATTATTTTTTTAAGTTGCACAAATTGCTTACAGAAAAATCACATTGGATCATTTTGCAGAAAAAAACCAGGAGAAGACAAGCACTGCTTTTTGTGCTTCATTGAAAACTCCTTTGTACAAATATGAATAGTGTGACAAGGAGAGAGGCACATGGAAAAAAAGCAGTATATGGCACGTTACTAAGACTTCTAGAGCAAGAATCATAGAATGGTCCAGGGCAGAAGAGACCTCCAAAGGTCATCCAGTCTGACCTCCCTGCAGTCAGCAGGGACATCCCCAACTAGATCAGGTTGCCCAGAGCCTCGTCAAGCCTCACCTTGAATATCTCCAGGGAAGTGACCTCAAACACCTCCCTGAGCAACCTGTTCCAGTGTTCCGATGCCCTCATATTGAAGAGCTTCTTCTTGATATCCAGTCTAAATCTGCCCTTCTCTAGTTCAAAGTCATTGCCCCTTGTTCCGTCCAACCCCCTAATCATTTTCATGGCCCTCCTTTGGACCCGCTCCCTCAGCTCCATGTCCTTCCTATATTGAGGGCTCCAGACCTGGATGCCTTACTCCAGGTGAGGTCTCACCAGAGCAGAGCAAAGTGGAAGCACTGTATCACTCAGTCCATAGCCTCATGTTTCAAGTGACACCAAAACTTGCTGTATGTGGCGTATCTGCTTCACATTTCACAACAAAAATTCAAGGCACAGGAAACAGAAGTCACAATGAGAGAAGGGAACAGTGCTCAAAGATTTCATTAGTTTTGTGTCAATTTATTTTACACAAAGCAGGAGCACTGGAACAGGCTGCTCAGGGAGTTGTGGAGTCTCCTTCTCTGGAGACTTTCAAAACCCACCTGGATGCATTCCTGTGTGGACTACCCTTAGTGATCCTGCTCTGGCAGGGGGGTTGGACCTGATGATCTCTTGAGGTCCCTTCCAACCTCTGATATACTGTGAGACTGTGAAGCAATACAAAACCACATGTACTGCTCATTGATTCACAAAGGAAATAAGCATCAAACTTGAACCACTGCATTGTCAAAGACAGAAGGAAATGACACAATTGCACAATAGTTTCAGAGTATAAAATATTTGGAATGGAAATAGTAGTTTTCCAAAGATCTTATTTGTTGGCACTAGGCAGTTCATATTCCAAATAGTGTCTATGCAGAAAGATGGACATCTTTCTGTCATCAGAGTTTTGCTATGATGAGACAAAAGCAACAGATTGTAACAGCATAGATTTCTAGGTAGAAAATATGATCTTGTAGCATTGAGCACAGAAATTCTTACTAAGACCCACCTGAGTTGTTGCCAATGCATTTGTCCCATTCATTTCCAATTAGCACAGTAACACACATTACTCTAAGGAAGATATTTTTTCTTTTTATGTAGCCTCTAATTCACTTACTATTCTTTTCACTTGGAAAAAATAAATCATCATCATTATCATCATAATAATAAGGAAAGTGGAAAAGTAGACATGATTTCTTGCTCTGTTTGTTATAGCTGACTATTCAGGCTGATGTATTACACAGCACAAAGAATCAGGAATCATTATAGTGCTTTATTTTCACACAGAAAGAAATAGTTAGTCAGTACCATATATTGTGTTGGATAAAACAGTTAATTGTAGACTTAATTCTAAACCAACACAAATGCCTACTGTGTTCAGCTATAACAAAGCGTATAAAAAATCCACATCAGAAAGTTCAGGCAGAGACATGACACTGCTGAGTTGTTACGTGCAATAAGTTCTGGAGATCAGGAATGCTGAGAGCAGAAAGTAGGAGCTCATACAACAGCCATAAGCATGTAATGAAGGCATGCTTCTTCCTGAGCTTGGATTGTGGTCCAGCGTCTAGTGGACTTAACAGTATACCCAGTTAGAACTGATCAAGCCCAAGAAAATATGAAATATATCTTATAAAAATGTGATCTTGATAACATTTCTCACAGTCAGGGCAAGATTTTGAATGCCTGAGTTGCTTCAAAAAGGAAAACAAGGCTACTTGAGAAACCATCCTATGATTTTTTTTGCTGTTAAGTATCTAAAAAGGCACTAAAAGAATCCTTAGAGTACTCACTTCGTCTTGGAGAGCTGCAATTTCTAATAACTACATGGGTGAGGTAGTTTATCCCACCACTGAATTTTTTCAAAACTTGAGTTCAGTTTTACTTGGTTTATTGAGTAACTTAAAATTTACTCTGAAAGATAGCAGTGTTTCTCACAGAGTGATGCTTGACAACATCTCTTAGAAGAGGGTCGTTCTACAGATCTGTAAGTTTAAAGAGAATAAAGACAGGGCCATATAACTAACAAGAAGCAGATACTGACTCCCACAAAGATCAAAATGGACCCCAAGAACCAGACCTCTCAGTCAGAATTCTAAGATGCTACTCAATACTGGCAATCTGCAGACTGTTTCTGAGGAAAATAAAATAGTCAGAAATAATTTTAAAATATGTTGCCAGTTGGTCTAAATTCTGCAGGTTTCTGCCTCCACTGTAAACCTGAATTTTAAAAGTTGACAGATCAAAGAAGATTGAAAAACAGTTAGCTCCTTTTGACTTTGACATTTACCTTGGTCTGGGGGTTTGGTTTGTTTTGGTTTGTTTGTTTGTCTGTTTTATTTTAGATCACTGATATTCATCCATAGAAAAACTGAAGCAACTCTGTTGAACTGTTTGATTTTAAATTTAAAAAAAAAAAAAAAAGGTTTAATTTTTAGGAGTAGATGTGAAGCCACATATAAAACTCAGTTCAGCAAAGATTTTTGAAGCCTAGAGAGATAAATCCTTCAGAATGACTAAGTTCATCAGCCAGGAGAGAGAGAGAGAGAGACACTTTCAGAATGAATCTAGCCAGCTGGTGAAAAAGACACTCAGAGTGTAACTTGTGATTGGAAGGACATGGGCATCTTCTGTTTACCTTCTCGTATCAGCAGAGACAAAAAGATCAGCTGCTTACTGGGAAAGAAGGATAGAAGGGTTTTAGTTCAGTAGTGACTGTGATCACAATTCCTGAAGACTTCTGCCTGTTTAAGCTTATAGATGATTACACAAGTTGCACAAGTGTACAAAGCAAGGCATGTTTCTGCAGTAGAAGGCCTTGAATCCTTAAAATTTGATAATTTACTCCTGCTTTGATGTTTAATACTTTCATACAAACATGACATGGATCCCATTTATAGTCACTTTGAACCATCAAGATAGGACTGAGAGGATTAAAGGAGGAAGCAGGCTCCAGATGTTACCTTAGATTTCAATAAACATTGAACTAGTTAGGAGTATATTACTCTGTAATCAAAGGTGTGAACAGAATCATAGAATTGTTAGGGTTTGAAGAGACCTCAAGGATCATGCAGTTCCAACCACCCTGCCATGGGCAGGGACACCTCACACTAGATCAGGTTGCCCAGAGCCACATCCAGCCACATCCATCCCCTCCAGGGATGGGGATTCTACCACCTCCCTGGGCAACCTGTTCTAGTGTCTCACCACCCTCATGGTGTAAAACTTCTTCCTAACATCCAATCTGAATCTACCCACTTCTAGTTTTGCTCCATTCCCCCTAGTCCTATCATTACCTGACATCCTAAAAAGTCCCTCACCAACCTTCTTGTAGGCTCCCTTAGGATACTGGAAGGCCAGTACACGAGAATGCTCTCTGGCTGGGTTTAGGGGAGCTACTTCCATTATCAATAACAATGTAGCCCTGGGAAGCACAGAACCAAGTTTCTTCAGCAGGTTATGTAGGCTATTCCAAGCTCTAGGTTATCAATCCAAGGCTATTGGTTTGAAGCCAAACAAGTCTAAATGAGGTACATGTACATCTGACTACAGTACGAACATATTTAACAGTGTAGAGGAGAAAAGTAACCTGGACAATTCAGTATGTTCAAAGAAAAATGAAATCCCAAGGAAATGTACCATGGGGTCTTTCAGGATGGAAATGTTGATGTTCTTGCAGTGTAGGAGCTTGTAAAAGAAAGCATGTGGGTCAAAGATCAGAAAAAAATCTCTGCCTGTGTTGCTCTCAATGATAAATTCTCTAGCAAAAGTCCCACTGAAATCATGCATAAATTATATTGTTAATTTGAAATTACTGTCAGACATGGTAGTCAAATATTCCCCAGATTCCCTGTGGATTAAAGTTTTCCAAGCAAACTAGTATTTCTACAAAAAAAATAAAAAAGCTAGAAATTTGCATTATGCAGTTTAAACACTGTTGAGATTGATGCCAAGAAAAACAGTTGTGTCTGGCTGACATTAGAGATAATTTGGCAAGTTACAGAAAAGTTTTGCTGTACACCCCCGATTTATTGCTGTGTATACAAAACTCTCTCATAAGCCAAAAGCTGTGTTAAACTATAACAAGTTCATATTTTACACAGAAGAAGAAAAGGTGACAAGGAAACAGAACATTTTTCAGTATTAAAGCTTGTGATGAGAAACTATTTTCTACCAGAGCACAACCACTGGAATGCTTCTGTGGTAAAGAACTTTTTGTTTTGGTAAGTTTTAAAGTCTGTAGGTCATCTGGAGACTGTTCCAGCTCAGGAAGTTTTTGAGCTTGTGGTCAGACCGCAAAGAGATCGAAAATGCTTGAAGAAAATGTGGCCTTTTTTTTCTCCTAAATTTCTTTATGTCACATTTGTCAACAAGCACATCACTGCAAAAATGGCATGTGATCCCACAGCAAACTGCCTTTAAGAGCTGAGATCCTGCCTGCCAAGCTCATCTCAGACTCCTAAACCACACTGACCTCTTTTTGATGGTCAATGTACTCCTTGCTGTGAAGCTACATAAGCTTCATTACCACATTGCTTTGAAGCAGTGTTGCTGAAGTGACAGCTAATGACACAAAGGAGACAGGGCATTGGTCTACAAAACTGAAAATCAGGAAAATACTTCTTAAGTCTTCCATCAGAATTGGTTCATGAATACAAGTGCAAGCAGAATACATGGAGCTGCAGATGAGGAGAGAGGATTTTTTTTTATCCCTTGACAGCAACATCTGAATTGCTGTAGGAGATATTGCCAGCACGCTAAGCATTGTTAAGGAGGAGAAAGTGAGAAAGCCTCTCCTAGGTTCTCAAAACAACCTGAGCTTTCAGACACTTTCTATAGCCATTCTATCTGGTGAAAAACCATTTTGCTAAACTCAGCTATTCCAAAATTACGAACAAGGCTTCAAAAATTATGGGATTGAAAACATGGTAAGACTGTAAGAAAAACATCACTGAATGCTGAGGTCATGGAAGCTAGCATTGCTAGAGTTGATGTACTGCTTTCACTCTGAGGGAGGGCAGGGAGACTGAAGGAGTCCATGTTCCTGTTCAGCTTCTGAGATGAACTCTTCTCTCCACTTAGCTCCTTTAAAATGGAAAAACAGAAAAAGAAAGAGAAAGAAAGAAAAAGAGAAAAAGAAAAAGAAAAAGAAAAAGAAAAAAGAAAAGAAAAAGAAAAAGAAAAAGAAAAAGAAAAAGAAAAAGAAAAAGAAAAAGAAAAAGAAAAAGAAAAAGAAAAAGAAAAAGAAAAAGAAAAAGAAAAAGAAAAAGAAAAAGAAAAAGAAAAAGAAAAAGAAAAAGAAAAAGAAAAAGAAAAAGAAAAAGAAAAAGAAAAAGAAAAAGAAAGAAAAAGAAAGAACATAAAAAACCCCAAAGCCCAAGAAACCCCCCAAAACATTCAGAAGAACTCATAATTGAACCATATCATTAAAACTAGTGAGCTATACTTCTAATTTTGTTCTAATAGTAGATAAACAGAATAATGCCAATATGGGTTTGTGTATTTATACCTGTGAGGAGTTAATACTATGGCCTCTCATAATGCCTTTGATTAATGATAGATTCACATTATAAAATATCATCTAGTTCTCTGTAATAGAAATTTGGTTAGGATGATGTAAGTCGCCAAACTATGCTCCCCATAGAATCCAAATATAGAGTATTAAGATTTTGCTTATTTGAAACAAAAAGACAATAAAACACAATAAAACAATTCACAGAAACAGAAAATACAGGCACTGAATGCACAAATGTATTTTACATCTAACCAGCTGTATAATAATTTGATGGATTCCAGATGCTGCAGAGAAGCAAAGCAAGAGCATAACTATGCAACTTATTTGAAACAGATATATATTATTTAAATTTATGCCTGTAATAACAATGTGATAGACAGGGTATGAGTTTCAGACTGAGTTTACCACATAAACCAGAAACCATAGTTCTGTCAGTAAGCCACCTCACTGGTCAAAAAAGAAAGGTACTCTAATATTTAGAGTGAGAAAGTAAGACTTTCCCAGATAGCCTACAAGAAAAGAAAAATTTAAAAGTTCAATTTTTTTTTTCTTCCCAAATACCTCAGTTATAAAGAATCCTGAAGGAGACTGAGCATTCACTCAGGATGATCTGAGAACTTTCACAGAGTAATCTTCACACTGGAGCTATGTAAACAAGGACAGAGCTGTGTGGCACAGCAAAAGGTATGAAGAAGGTCAGTCAAAGTCTCACTCACATGGAAAGTCAAATCTCACAGCGATAAAGCAGGGGAAACAGGGGACATAGAGAGTGGGAATGGGGGAAAACATCAGACTTGTGAGAAGGTTTTCCTCAAGGTGACAGAACTCAGAGACACCTGCCAGTGTTCTCTGGCTGCAGCATAAAATGGATTTGCAGAAACACCAAGTTTTTCTAATATTGTATGCTTGCAGGATGCCTTTGTGCTGCAATCTGCTTGTCTTAGAGTGCCCTGTTATTTTCTAAGTCCTGCAGCTTGATCAGGAAATGGAAAAGCAAAAGGAAAGGGAAAAAGAGTTTGTGCTGCATCTCTGCGTAGAGGCCTTTGCTTGGGCTTTTTTAAACAGGTTGTAAGAAGCGCATACAGCTAGGGGAAATCTTATGAAGTCTGTCTCACCTTTTCTTTCAAGTAGCTATAAAATGAGGGCCCTTTTCTGCTTTAGACTATTTATCCTAGTTTTGGAGTTGTGCTGGAAACTTGGCAAAAGAGGGATGGGTTTAGTCTTGCTGATCAGCACTCACACAGCATTAAAGCCTTTTCTACTTCTCATACCACTTTGCCAGTGAGTAGGCTAGGGACCAAAGGGATATTCCATACCGTAAGACATCATGCTCAGCAGTAAAAGTTGAGGAAATAAGAAATGGGGGATGTTTGGAGTAATAGCTTTTGTCTTCTTAATTAACCTTCCCTAATGACAGAGCCCAATTTTCCTAGAGATGGCTGAACACCTACCTGCTGTTGGGAATTAGCGAATGACTTCCTTGCTTTGCTTTGCTTGTATGGCTTATGCTTTTCCTATTAAAGTTGTTATCCCAAAGCAAAAGTTTCCTCACTTTTACCATTTCTATTCTCTCCTTTCCCACTGGGCAGGGGAACTGAGCAATCAGCTGTGTAGTGCTTAGTAACTGGCTGAGGTTAAACCATGACAGCTCTTTTCTCCTTTAGCCTATTTTCTTAAATTAAATACTATCATATGACAATAAATCTAATATCATGTCTCACTTAGGACTCCTCCAGTGGAACAATGAGCTTTTAGCTCTTCTTCTAAAGAGATATTTGCAGGATGGCCACTTCCTTGAGTGCAGCTTATAGATGTTCAACCCTTTGCATCACTCTATTCAAACCTTTGCATCACTCTATTGAACCCTTTGCATCACATTTGGCACAGGGACAGCTACAGAAGTCATCGTTGCCAGTCTCCCACTTGCTCCTCTGCCAGAGGTTACCATAATCCCAACAAGGATAAGACTGACTGATGTATCACAGTACTGGAGCCCTGGCTTTTTTAACTGAAAAATCACAACCTGTGTTGCTAAGTCAAAAAGTAGATTATAAACACTCAGAAGTTGCTACATCTCGCATTCATATTTCCTGCCTGAAGGAGTATCTGGAAGAAAGGCCATGGGCACCTAGTGCTGGAAACCACTGTAACCACCCTTGCAAAGCTAGCACTCTGAAAATGCAGGTAGTGGTGGTCTTGCAGCTGAAGAGGTGAAGAACTTGAATGCAACCCTCAGACCTGCCTGAGAAGCGGGGTAAGTACCCAAACAGCTGTCACACATCAAGCTCTGCACCATTACCACTGTATTGCTTGCCCTGCTGTGAGGTTCAACTTGCTTAAAGCAGCACTGAATACAGGAATAATACAACGGGACAGACAGGAAAGTTAAAAACACAGAGGACGCACAAAGAGTAGGTCTTGTAAAAAAAGGAGAGTAGAGACTACCTGTGTTGCATAGGAAGCATCAGAAATTGCAGTCAAGACCTGTCAAGACACATGCCATCATGGTTCAGAGAGGATAGAAAGAGTAAAGGTGCTCCTCAGAAAGTTTTGATTAATTGTCCAAGCATTACTGCTGTGCAAAACACTGTAGATCTTCCCTTCTGGTGACAGTCAGAGATAAAAATCTCTCCCTTCCCAAGAGCTCTTCAAACAATGAGTTATCCATAAGAAAAACAAAAACATAAAATAACATAAAATAAGATTAAATTAAATTAAAAAATACAATAATATAAAATAAACTGAAATAATAAAATGACATAAAATAAAATAACAAAATAAAATACAATAATGTAAATTAATAAAATGAAATAATAACATACAATAATATAAAGTAAAATAATAAAATGGCATAAAATAAAATAAAAAAATAAAATAGGGAACTGGGGAAAGAAAATGTAGGAAACTTAAAAAACAAAATCTATTGAAATATCAGAATTTAAAACATATGGAAATAGCAATGATTATTCATCATTGCTGCATTTTCTAGTTTACAGGGTTTGCTAAAAAGTCTCTAGGTAGTTGCAGAAATCACCTTCAAGAGGTATAATTTATAGCCTGCACATATAAGCTAAAGTATGTACATATGTGGTTGTTTGTATCTAAAAGGCAGTTTTGGTTAAGAATATAAATCAAGCTGGATGAAAAAAAAAAAAAAAAACAAAATTAGAAATTCTTCCATAACCCAGGAGTCAAAAATTCTTCCATTTTTCACAACTGTCATTTTAGCTGGGAAACTCATCTCAGCTGTCCTTGTTATATTTAATTAGCAGGTTCATTAGTTGCTCCATTTTGTTCCAGCCAGTGCTCTGTACATCGTTTCTACAACCAAACCAAAGCAAAGTCCTTCTGTGTCTGCCTTCAGACTCACTCTGAAGCTGCCACAGGTCCAAAACATCCTTCACAGTGGTTATCATCATAAGGGCAGGATCACACATGTTTATCATGTTATACACACGGTTAAGTCTTGTGTGGAATATGCAAATCCAACATTAAACCTTCCAGGATGTGTGAGGAAAAAGACTTCTTCTCAGGTGAGAAGGATCAAATAGATGGATTAGCTAGAGGGTTTAGTGGCAGTCTATTATACACTCTATTAGCCTACTTTAAGCACTTTTTCATGCTATCATTCTTCAAAAAAACCCCAAACCACTTTTCCCAGAAATGATTCATTTTGAGGCTAAGTCTTCAATGGAGAGGAAAATGTTTGCATGTTATGCACCATTTTTACTGGAATTCTAGCTATGAAATAGAAGACATGCTTTAATTCAGGCAGTGCACAGACACTAACCTAACAGGGAATGATTAAGCTGGTACTTTAGAGGTAGTTTAACTGGTAGTATGGGGCTTTAACACTTTATACTGGGGCATTTAGTTCCACATATATGTAATTTGAAGGAGCTTTATTGTTGCAGAGCTGGATCTAGAATATAAAGTACTGGTGGCTTTTATGATCCTGTCTGAGCTATCCAAGAAAAAAAAAAAAGAAAATCCTTGTAGTAGGCAAATTTAAGGCACTACTACACATGAATTTTAATGAATAGGTCAGCACACATATGTAACACAGCCCTGTGCAGAATGGGCTCCTAAGTGTTTTAATGTGTTACCACTGGCTAAATTCTGAGGAAAGATGGAGTGGTTGAGACATGTGCTTTAGATCAGGATGATGTATATTTTCTTCTCACATCTACAGTAGCTTGTTCTGGCCACAGTATTGCATATAGAATACAGAGGACCAGAAACCAAGATGGCCAAAAATCTAACTATATCTACAGACTCTATTTCCAACTCATTTTTGCCCTTTTGGCCCCATACTCTTATACTCCAATTGAGCAACTGCCTGTGAAAATATTCTTTTTATGTGCTGCAGCTAAATGATCTCAAATGAAAGCTAATATCCATACACTGGATGTACCATTCATCTATCTCTTTCAAGTAGCAAGTAATTTCTTGTTCTTCAGGGTTCTTCCAACAGCAGAGCTCCAACAAATCAAGTAAGCTAAAATCCCATTGTTGCCTGATTTGTAGGGATTTTAAATTTACACAAGGACATATGTCTAGCAACTACAAAAATGTTTTTGTTATACATATATATATATGAATTTATATACCTATAAAGTACTGATCCCTAATTTAAGCATCTACTATTGTGTTATAGAAAAGCAGCTCTTCCCTTCCCTTCCCTTCCCTTCCCTTCCCTTCCCTTCCCTTCCCTTCCCTTCCCTTCCCTTCCCTTCCCTTCCCTTCCCTTCCCTTCCCTTCCCTTCCCTTCCCTTCCCTTCCCTTCCCTTCCCTTCCCTTCCCTTCCCTTCCCAAAATGCTACCTCACCTATCACACATCTGATTCTGGACTAGTAAAGCTGTGCACATACATGCACACACATTTTCACTGTTCTTGAAGGAGATTTTCTTTTTATGAACAGACCTGAGAATACGAAGGTCTCTCATGACTGACTCTGTGCCCTGGATACTGTGGATTTTAGAGCATGGTCACCAGCCAGACTCAGAGCTGATACTGTAATTTTATGAGGCTAATGCAGCTGATGTTCTCACAAACTACAGAAAATGCTGTAAGTAAACCTGAGAAGAAAATAGGTCAAGTGACAACGTTTTTTAAAGCAACAGGGAAAAAGCACTCCATCCGAATTGCCATGGAGAAAAATAATTTAAAAAAAAATAGTCCTATTTTTGTTCTGATTCCTCTGATCCCAATCCTATAGCAAAATACAGTGACTCTGATTTATTTCCCTTTGATCTGGGCCAAGCCTATTTCAAGAACACACTTAGCTCAAATCATGTAGAATGCAGGCTCACAGTTGGAATGGTCTCTCCTTGTTCCAGCTTACCAAAGCACTCTTTGCTGATGAATGAGCAATCAAGAAGCAGGCTGCTGATCAAGGGCTAGAATTCAAGAACTCTGTGCTTACTGGATATGGCTAGCCTGTGAGCTCATCCATGACCAAGAGCAGCACAGCTTTGGCCATCCACAGCTATTGGAGGAAGTTGTCCAGAAGGAGCTGCCAAGGCTGCCAATTGCCAGCTTGCTGTGGGACCCTGCTGTGGGACCCTGCTGCACACCAGATGCAGCCCTAGAGTGCAGTGATGGAGCTCTCGGGAGCTAACATCATGTCTTGTTTATGAAAGTCTCTTCCAGATCACCCTCCTCATAGCTCAAGAAATACATGTCTGAAGCCTTGATTGCAAGAAGATTTGGCCATGCTGCTTGGATGGTGTGAAACATTGGCCACATCTGTACAGATTTTATGAAGCTGGTTGTGCCAGAAACGGCCAAGGAGTTTCCTGACTTAGCTACCAGTGAACCATCTTGGGTGTAGTTAGTAAGCCACTTGCAACGTTACACAACTTAACATGATTTCAGTTATCCTTTTAAGTCAATTCTTCTTAGGCCATTTTATCTCATCATTAGCTGGTTTTGATTGCAAATCTCGTTAAAGCCTCTTTGTCCTCTGAAAGCAAGGTCAGATACACATCTGACAGTAGCTTATGCTTGCACAACCATAGAAGTAAGCCATCATGGCAGAGATGTAAGCCAAGCTGAATATCTTAGGTGATAGGGTAGGAGAGATGATACATACCTTAGTAAGCTTTCTGGAACCTTAAGCAATACACAAATTAGTCTATATGGGTCAGTCTATATCTCTGTGCCACTATCTGTCATGTTAATTATTGAAGGAAGACAAGAGAACATGTATGAGAGCTGTCAGCAAAACTTTTTTTTAATGTTTTCTGGGTCTTTTTTGCTTGCTATCAAGTGGGAGTAGGGTTTGAGAAAAAAATCAGGCAATACAGACATAGATCCCTGGACAGACTGCTCAAAGTTGCTAGGGAAATTAACTGAAAACAACACAGACATAGGCTCCCTAGACTTGCCTTTGTTTGCTGGTTATGTTATTTTAAATCTCTAAGGAGATTCCATTCCACTGAAATGTATTAAGATAAAGGACTTTCAGTGATACTCTGAGAGCAGTCATGTCTGGAAGAGAGAGTAACATACACTTTCCTTTCCTTCCTGACTTAAGATTTCTGATACCTGTGACCTTTACTACAGAGCCACACTCTGTAGGCAGCAAGGGAGACAAACAAGGCCAAGACAGTGAGTTTCTCTGAACAGGAGGAACTGAGCTCTGGCACTGCTGAGATTTACACAGCTGAATTTGCTGAAAGCCAGGTATAGAGAGGAATAACTTTCCAGATGGTTATGATAGAGGGAAAAGAAACATTCGTGGCAATCCCTAGTCCTTCCTTACATGACCTTCCCTGCAGCTCAGCTACCTCTGGTTATAGGTGACCCAGTCCAAAAAGCTGTGGATGGAACAACCCTGCTCTTCTGGAACAGACATTTAGCTGAGAAGCAGTTGGGTAATGTCCCACCACTGCCATCACTTCTGATGGTTACAAACTGGAAGCCATTTCTTTGTGATTGATTTTCTGGAGCTCAGACTGATTCTGTTCACATTGCTTGCAGCTGTGTCATTGGAAGCTGACGTCTAGATCCGTTACAGACTGCAGCATCTGTCACTGGTTGCAATCAGCACTTAGGAAAAGCTGCTTTAAGGGAAAGCTTTGGTCAATATAACTAATAAGTCAATGTGCTGAATGAAGAGTACAGCAGCTCTAGTCAGTCAGGTAATACAGCTGTTTTCCTTCTCCCCTTCATAACCAGACTTTTACTTTCAATGAACTTTTTCACAGCTGTAGCATAATTGACACACCATTACCACTGCATACAAAACTCTGTTACAAAAGAGAGAATACACAAAAGGGAGAATGTACCCAACTTTAGGAAGAGGAAGAATGAAAAGTAGTCTTATTTCACTTCCTCTCTGTGAAAGAGAATATCAGACCCAACCTAGGCTAGGAGAGCAATTTCAGGTGCATAACAGGGTTTCTGATGCTGAACCTGACACCAAAAGAGACTCCAGGGCATTATGAAGGTACTGGAGAAGATATATTAAGAAGAGGAGATAACATGATACAAAAGGCTCTTAGTAAATGAACAAGAGCTTGCTCACTAGACACCTTATCCGAGATGGCACTAAGTGAACTGAAGTCATGAAGTCAAACTTTTTCAGGTTGGTGGTGAAGACAAAACAAACAGGAGAAGATGTCTGCCTAGCAATCATGGTCAGATGCAGCACACCCTTTTGGAAATGGAAATTAATGTGCCAGTGAATCATACCTTTGCTGAGTGGACCTATGTTGACAGGCCAGTAGAAAAATCACACCAAGTTAAACAGGAAAATTCACCCAGAAAGAATCCAGGATCCAACACCACTGCCTTCAGGTCATTGTATAAATACAACTACAACAAAGCAATGGCACAAACAACAGTGGCTTATGTGCAGTTGACACTGGTGAGCTACAAGGACAGCAGTGGGGACAAAACCAAAGAGAAGCACAAAGTAATGACAGACAGCAAACATAAAGTGCTACTACCATGACCCAGAAAAAACTGAGGCATCTGCTGAATACCTCAGAGAATGCAGGCAGCAGCTACAAGATTTAAAAAAAAAAAAAAAAAAAGATATTCTTACAAGGTCTAAGTAAATCTGCTCATGTTGCACCTTCTGTTGTTTAAAAGAAACCTGCATCAATTAATCCTGTATCCTATATAAGTAGTTGTAAAGGATGCCTCCAAAAGGCAGCATCTAGTAGGCTGGGCTAACTACAAAATTTTCCAAGATAAGCAATGATAGACAATCCAATCCATATGCTCCTTTAACAAACTCAGGTTTTCCTTCCATCCTGCAGATCATTCAATATGTACTGAATTTAAGTTCTGCAATACATCAAGGCCATTAAAAATAGTTAACAGTTGCATTTACAGGAGAACAAGAATTTTGAGATAATTATTCTGAAAGTTGGAAGTGGAACCAAGCAATCTGTCAGCTTCAAAATTGCTCCTGCGTTTTTGGAGTTCAGTGGAAAAGGATTTGAGGGATTTGAATTTCAGAAAGTGTTACTCAAACACTTAAGATTTAACACCAGTCTGAAAGTTCAATATATGTCACAAACCACTGTAATAATAATGATGCTGATAATAAAACTTTGATAGCAGCCATCTGCCCATTCCAGACAGTTGAATCATTTCCAGTGCTCCCTGAGAGCCAGGACTGACAAGGATTTTTATACACTCCATCACAGACAGTATATGCAAGGTCTGCACTTGAGACCTTTCTGTAATGACGTCAAAGAGGTTGTGCAGCCAGCTCTTAAAATCGCTGCAGGCTTGTCCTAATGACATTAGGATATAACAAATGAGGAAAGGAAGATATGTATATCAATGTACAATAACAAGCAAGGACAGCACACTCAGCTCTGCAGGCAGCACTTAGGTTATCCTCCACAAAGCTGCTCTCCAAAGTCTGCGTCAGTGGAGCGGATGGGGTGTAAATTCCATGACGAAGGGGCAGAATCTAGCTGGAGGACTTTTCAGTGCAAAGAAACAAAAAAAAGTGAAGAAAAAGGCATTGGAAGATAGAACTTAAAGAAGAAACTTTAAAAAGAAGATACTTTTTCAAGACATTCTGTTTGCTTGCAGAGGAAAGGGTCAAGCGTAGTGGTAAGAACAGTCTATAAAACACAACTAAGGAATTTTTCCAAAAGCAAATAAAAACCTCAAAATAGAATAATTGAGCAAAATAATCAAAGAACCCTCATAGGCAGATGTGTATGACAAGTTGGTTTGTTTCAGTCCTAGTGATAACTCACAGCCTCATCTACAGGTGACCACATGTGAGCTGGAGCTTTGCTGGTACACAAAGGAGGCATGCAGTAGACAGCTTTTCCCCTAGCATCCCCCAGAAGTCTAAAACCTGCAACTCTTCTCTGTTGCACCTTGATTTGTCAGGCCTCTGGATAAACTGGGAAATTCTCACATCAGGTATTCATAAAAATGGGTGCAAGAAGGCCAGTTTCTTAGCAGAAGGCAGAGAAACATCAGTGTAAGGCCAGTTTTAAGCTTTATAGGAGTTAATTTAAACCATGAAATCTTTTAGGAGGCTTTGATGGGCAATTTTGTGTTTTTTAAAGTTCAAACTAATAAGTGGTTGACACACTTCTGACAATAAACATGTCTGTATGGTCTGACAAGTGAAAAAACCCCGGGCAAACAGATGGGATCGTGATCAGTACTTCTGAAAGAAGGTGCAGATGAATCCCTAGTGCAAATGGGTGCTCCATTCATGGAATGTTGCTCTATGCACTCAGTAAAGCCATTCATGTAAATGAGTCTACTGCTGTGTTGTGTGAAATATGTTATTAAATCTCTAAATGTTATCTCTAAAATGCCCAGAGATTTAGCCATTCACACTAATGCTCACACTGTGCCCATTCAGAGTTTCTTTATGCCCTTATTTGATTATTCCTTTATGTTTTCTCTCTACTCAGCAGCACTTGCAGTACTCCAGATACATCTCTCATAACATGTATGAATTTTTTAGCATAACTACACTTAACTATGATGATCACAATTTAAAAGTTAAAGTTTTGCTCCCTGTACCTTTACTTCTATCTTATTTTCACGAAACCACTAAAAAGGCCACCAATGAAAAACACCAATGAAAAAGTTAATTTTGGTAATGTTTTCAACATTTGCTTGTAACTGAATCCAACTGCATCATAAACACATGCTTTTGAAAGTATTTTGACTTACTGTGGCTTGCCAGTCTTGAAATGGGCATTCCAGGGACACTTAAAGGTTCTGGACCTGTACGTCTGAGGAATGAAGAAGAGAGGCATTACCACACTTGAAGGTATCAGGTGTCTCCAGGTACTATATTTCAGTGTACAATGCAATAAGACAGAAGTTTCAGAGAAACAAGGAATTGTGAATACTTCTCTGAGATTAATTTAAAGGGGACAAAAAGAACCTTTATTTTGGAGAGACAGTGCAGATTGGCAGGGTACAGCATGGGCTGTCAGCTCCCTGGGGGGCCAGGGGCTGCAAGGGATCCTGAGGCCATCAGGGATTCCCTGAGCACAGGCAGGGCAGCTACCTTGTGAGCTGGATACTGGCCCTGCTGCAGTGTCACTGGGGCAGAGCTGATGGTCTCAGTGGGTTGATATGGGGATGAAATCAGGTCTTGGGCCGTGAATAGGGTAGAGGAAGTGGGCAGGACCAGTCAGGTCACTCAGGGTTCTGACAGAAATGGTTAAATTCTCCGATTATACAGAAATCCAATTCAATTACAGAGAAATTATTCTACCAAAGCTCATGCTAAATAAAATGTGCCTTCTCTCAGCACTGTGCAAGCATTAACAAACATGGACAAACTGCTCACCTGCCACTTCTGTGTTTTGATCTCTGTTCTTCCCTGTTGATTCCTCTACAGCACACATGCATGATTTCCCTGTACATATTTCAGTTTTGCTTTGTCATCAACCAAAATAATTGTGGTTGGATTTGTTACTCTTAGTCAAGTGTAGTGATCACTTCTGATTTGCACAGTGTTAACAACCATGTTACCCAATGGAAAAGTAATGTGGAAAGACCTGCAGAAATCAGAAAAATAAGTAAATAAACCCAAAGATGCAACCTTCCTGAGGTCAAAATTCTGCAACTCTTTTCCTGACTCCCTCTAGTTTATAGACAAAGAATAGCTATTAACTAAACTTTCATTCAAACACTTTGCCATGTTGGTGGCAGTTTTTCATGGTGGAAGACAAGTAGCAAAATGTCTTCCTTGTGTTGTGCTTTGCCTTTGTTTTATCTGGTTTCAGCTGTATGATGAGCTAAGACAAACAAATCAGGGCTGCCATAAACCCCTGGAGTCAATTATCTTTTGCAAGGCAGTAAACAGATTGATCTCTGAGATAAACTAGAGCAATGGCAATTTTTACAGTAAGCAATGACTTTGGTGGAAAATCATCTTAAAAGTCAGGCAGAGATATAGGAGGAGACAAATGCAAACAAAAATGACCCAATTTCATAAGGCATACTCCCACTGCTGTGTGGGGAGAAGAAGAAGAGAGGAGAATCAACACAAACATAGCACATGCTTGGTGCCACTGCTGCACCAGGGCCCAGGGACAGAATCTGAGCTGGGCAGAACACACACCAGAAAGTTTCCTGTTACAGCATTTTTTCTGAACTTCTTCCAGCCCTTCTTTGAACTTGATAAAGGTGCAGAAAAGATAAGAAGATGCTTCCATGATGATACTTCTACCAATGCTCTTAAAGAAAGACTCACTTGATACTGGTCTCCAAGGACTGAGATAACCCAGTGACTGCAGAGCAAAGGACTTAAGCCAACTACTTGGCTCTTGGACTCAACACTTTACTGTCAAATTTCCCAGATGTTCATGCTGTGTGTCTGAAGCTTTTGCTATCCCAGCTGCCAGACTTTTATCCTCAAAGAAAAGACGGACAGGAACTAAAGGGATTAGAAATTCTGAACAGAGGAAACATCAGAGCAGGAATATAAATACAGAAAGTGAATGGTGCCTTTGCTGACCTAAGAAACATCAAAACAACAGCATCACACATTTCAGCTGTTCATTGTTGCCTAATATATTGATGTTCCATTCCTCTTTCCAGTTTGTTCACATGAAATACCCTAGATTAATTGCAGAGAAGCAAAAGACTGCCTCATGGGATGTTGCAGACCAGAAATAGAAGGTATATATTGATTCAAAAATTTCCAGGGTGGGGGGGGGGGGGGGGGGGGGAATTTAAAATTTAAAAAAAATCTCGTCTTTGGGGTTCCCCCAAACTGAACCTTTTAAGGCTTATGAATTGCTCAGAGGTTAATTTTTCCAAGTTATAGAGAATGATTTGGGTATTTGACTACTCAGATCTTTGAACACTGTCCTGGTCTGAGCTAGAACAGAACTAATTCTATTCTGGGACTGTAATTTTCACCTTGGCCTCTTCCAAGAGACTGCTTTTTTTATGAAGTTAACAACACAGTTTTGCAGACCATGCCTGCTTCTTGAAGTGATAATGCTCAATGTTTATAGTTACTCTCAAGGACTAGTATGCAGAAAGGCTCTTGCCTATAGCTTCTCCAATGGAGAGCAAGGTCACTGCTAAATCTTGTATGCCATGTTGTGAGTGCAGCAAGTAAGAGGTCGCACCTGCAGAGAGGAGCAGACAGGACAGGTGACCCTAAACTGCCCAACAAAATATTCCATTCCATATATGCCATATATTCAGTATAAGAGCACAAGGGTTAAGTCCTCTTCTTAAATGGCAGTGCCCTTTCTTCTCCCCTTTACAAATGGAGAAGCCTTAACAGAGTGTCTGTCATTTGTTTAGTGCCCAGCCCTACCCTGGACAAACACTCACTGCTCATATTAACACAAATTGCTCATATGGATCACAGGTGGACTTCAAGCCTACTAAGAAATTGAAGTGGGTAAGTGACTATAGGATTTTCAACCTTACAGCAAAGAGCTGGTTTATTCAAGTGTTCATTGAGGGATACCTTGAGAAACATTTATAATTTTCCAGTAAATTCAAATCAAGATGTAATTTTTGAAGCTAGCTCTTCTAATCATAATTTCCATAAATATTCATATCATCAGTGTTCTTTTATTTTTCTGCCCATTTAAGATTCTGATTTCTCTGCTGGGATCCACTACACGCTAGGAGGAATTCAATTAAAGAATAAAAGATTTCTTTAAACAGTAATAAAGTATAGGGATGGGATTGCTCAGATGACCTTATTCAGTATATGTCAATATGAGAGAAGGAGATATTTTTATGTTCCCATTTTCACCTTGTCCACAAAGCATAATTTCATAAATAATACTTGATGAAAGGCATAGCTTGTTTCCCAGTTTCAGAAACTCATTTATCATATTCTACTACCCAGAAAAGTAATAAATATGAGAAGTTAAACTCCTATCAGATGGAGTAATGACAGTTCTAAGACAACCATTTATTTGGGAACTTAGAGAGCTCTTTTTATATTTTTACTAAGAATACCAATGTGTCTTCTAAGATGTAGAGGGATATTTTCAATCATGGTATTAAAAAGGAAATAAGGAGTGAATTAAAAAAAAAAAAAGTTCCATTCTTAGTTTCAGACTTCTGAACAATGCTGCAAAAAAGGAACATCATCATCATCACCATAAGCAGCTGTAGAATGATGGAGTAAAAATTCTTTCCAACACAAGATACTCTGAGAACTTCTGCCAATAAATTGGAGGAGAGGACAATTCATAATGCAAAACTAGAGAATGGAAGGTCTGAGGAAACAGGACAACATTTCACAGTCACTGCATGACTCTCATCTTGTGCTGCAAAGGCAAACAGGAGGGAGAAAGCACTGGCTGAGTTCTGCAGAGAAGACATAGAGGCAGCTCTTCAACCTGCCTATCAACAGGGCCACACTGCTTTGACAGAGGCAGGCAATGCAACAACATGTGCAAGCAGAACAAAAGCACAGTGACAGTCTGTCTGTCTTCCCAGATTATTTAGGTTCCTCAGTAGCTGATCACTCTTGGGCACTACACTTAAAGAAAGGAGAGGGCCAAGTGGAGAGGAGTCAGAACAAGTACAAATGTAAGAGAAGAAAACATGACATATGAGAGAAGAATGAAGGAGAATGGGGAAGCTCCACTTAAAACATAAGGAAATAAAGCAACTAAGAGAGGACAAAAATCTTCAGCTTTAGGAAAAAAATATAAAAAGGAAGAGGCTCTGGTTGATAGATTTGAATGACAAAAAATAATAAAATATTTTTTTAAAAAATAGGAAAATGGTGAAGTAGTGTATAACACTAGTGAGGAGCTCCTGCTTTGGATGTCTTCAAAGAACATGTCAGACAGTCTTGACAGGAGATGAGAAATAGAGAAGGATGATCTCTTTCAGTCTACCCAATCATTTAGATCCCCTTGATTTTATGACTTCATAATATCTAATAGGTGTAGCTGACCAATGACTGACAGGGATGGTGAGATAAGGTCAGCAGATCATTTTCCCCCACCTCCTCTGATGTTACTCACCAAACTGGGCAGTGCAACAAAATGATTTTCTCCACATAGCCTTCTTCCATTATCGGTTTGGAGCTGTGAGCATTGGGCTGACTGAATAAAACTGCACCTCTCAGGGCTCATTTGTTAGGGATATTTTCCAGCATTATGGTACTGGAACGTATCATGTACCATGAGAATAATTCATTTTATCTTATCAAAGTCAATCTGTAACTCACCTTTATCTCTTCACCAGCTATATATAAATAGTTGGTTCAGGAAATGCTGCAAAAGAAGAAAAAAAGAAGAAAATCGAACCCAAAAAACATGGAACATATGGACTCATACTATGATAAAATCCAGATGCATATCAGCTAGTTCTAAACACCTTCACTCTTGGGGAAAGAAGAGAGGAACAAAATATTCACTACAGTGTGCTCCCAGCCAGTTCAGAATGACCTCATCAGGACCCCAGGGCATACCATGGAACACTCCTGAGTTTCATTGAATATAAATGGCCAGGCTGATGCAATACATCAGATGCATGGCAGCTTTGGCATTTAAAGTGATGTTTCTGAACTCCCAATATTCTTATCATCTACAGTGAGCCAGTGGCAAAAATGTGCATGCAATTTTTAAATTTTTCTTATACTAATCTCACCTGAAGAACACATAGATGTGCCTATTTAGAGTGATTGCTTTGCACATTTTCTTGGATTTAAGATTCTTCATATAATTTTGTTCATAAATTATCACAAGTATTTACTGGAAATTAAAACAAAGAGGAGAAAAATATTGTATTATTATCAGCCAGACAGTTGCAGCATGTATGATTTGCTTTAGACAAAACCAAAATGTTTACAAACAGATTTCAATGTAGGATATATCACTTGCATCAAGATGAAAAGAGTAAAAAGTTATTTGTAAACCAGGTTTCCTTTTCTTTAATAAAGACAAAAGGGGTTCAGGAAAGCTCTCTCTCTCGGTGAAGTTTCTGACTCAGTCATTCTTTTCCTGCTTTTGTATGGTCCAAAACCTATGGTAAGGAAACCTGCTAATTTATAATTAAGATGGAAACCATTAAGAACATGTTTGCAAATAGGAATCTTCTGATATTATCTGAGGACTCATAAGCAGGTTATGGTGAGGCTACATAAACCAGACTTCTAGCATGGCATTATTTAGATAAACAGATCATATATTAATTCTCAGAACACTTCAGAGATGAAGGTTTGTGAAAAAGAAAAATACGATTAAAAGTTTTTATCTATATAGTGTGTTTCCTGAGAGGCTACAAACTGTTTTTTTTTTCCCCTCCCATCACCATAAGAATTACCTAATATGAAATATCTTTTTTTAAGCACATAATTAAATTAGAAATCATTTTATGTAGTTATATTCCCTGGTTTTGATTAAGGTGCAGTGATGCAATAAAGATAAATTAGTGATATCTGGGGCTGAATTATCAAGAATGAAACTGAGACAGCTTCCCTTCTACAGAGGTAATATTGATTGTTGGCATTTAATGGCAGAATTATAGGTTAATGTTCTTTTTATATAAAACTTTATTGAATGACTTGAACCATATGCACTGTGCCATAATGGGAAACATCAATAAACTCTTAGGGAAATTTCATTTCATTTATGGGTTGAAGGTTGTTACTCAGCTTAGATACAGCTGCACAGCACTTGGTAATTTTGTCTGGATTCGTCAATCTTATGTCAGGGAAAAGCCACCATTTTTTAATTAATATTTTATAGATTGTTTGAACTTTAAATATTGCATGTCAGAACAAATTTTGCAAGCTCAGTTCAGAGAAAGAAGGTGGCTAGTTCATGCTAGGAGCTTCCTAGTTAACACTTAGGAAGCCTCAGAAGTCAGTACAGGGTTGGTGACAGTTGATGAGGGATTCTCAGAGGACCAAAATCATCATCTTAGTAGTGCAGACCCCAGAAGTATTGCAGTTCATTCTTCCTCCAGCCTCTAGTGGGAGCCTAAACCTGAGTGCTCAAGTAGGTCTGGCAAAAAAAGATACACCAGAGTGGCAGGTTTCTTGATGGCCTCAGGCACCAGTAGAGTGTTTTGTCTGTGAGTAGAAGTACTCTGCCCCTGTCAGGAAACAGTTGTGCAGCTCTGATCCCACTGCGTCTGTGAACATGAGTCCTACCAACTTGCCTATACCACCAGCTGTATCCCAGGCAGCCAGGGTAAGTCCCTCTGTCTTTTTCTTCATAAAACCACTTTCTTCATCTTAGTCTCATGTCACATGCTTTCCACACGTTCTTGTCACCCAGGTTCTGACTGCCCTGACAACCTCATCTTCTTCCAGGTATCTGTCTCAATACATTTCTCTTTCTATTGATCCCAGCCTCTGTAAAACCTACTGAAGGCATTAAATTATGAATGAATTAATTAATGCAATGTTTTCATATAAGTACTCTTCTTGTTATATATCGTCTCTCCTTGTGCTGGAGAAGCATGAGGCAGTCAACAGCAAGTGAACATGACTTTGAACTATCACCAACATAATATCAAGAAAACCCAAGAATGAAGCCTTTCTGTATTTCAGGCTGCTGCTGTATAATTAGAGAGAGGAAAGGAAAACATTCATTGGTTCATTAACTTCTTCTGCATCAAGAAAAAAAAAACTCCTGTGCATACCAAGTGGGCATCACAAATGGCCTCTTCTGTGATCTTGTATGTTCTCCCTGGGTCCCTGTAGCAATAGATGATAACTATATCATCTATCTGTGTGCATTCACTTCTGCTGTGATCCTTCTGTATATTGCTTGATAGCTTGGAAGTGGTTTTGCCATTTAAGTAAATACTCCAATGAGCTTCAACAAGGCTGTATGAGTAGGGTTCATTTAGTCCACCTTTACTGATTCTTGCAATTATGGATTGGCTTGTTCTGCACATACAAATTAAATAAAATTAAGGAGGTGACTTCACAGCTTATTTTCACTTATGTCAGTTTTCTCATAGAGCATGGTTGAGAAGACTGTTCTTTGGGTTGATCTGTCCCAAGTTTAGCTCATCTGGGCTGGCTCAAGTGGTTGGGCAAAAGTAAATACACTGACTAAAGAGGAGTGAGCCTCTCATAAGCCTTTTTATACATCTCTGCTTGAGCCATTTGATCAGATTGTTTCCCTGGAAAAGGCATGATGATAACAGTACAAATCAGGTTGCTTTTGAATTTCCCAGAATTGAAGGCAGCATATTCAGTAATGGTGATGTGTAAACAGTCGACAAGCAGCAGAAGTTGTTGAAATGAACACTCACAGTGACAAAAAAAAAAAAAAACACCAGTTCAAGTTATTTGGTGCAGAAACCTGTAACACTCCTCAGGAAATTCTTTCAAAAGAAGAGGCCAGTGAATTTGATTCTCAAGCACATCAGGAGGAAACACTGGGCTATTGGTGGCTGACACGTCCAGCTGTGGCTGAGCATTGAGCATAGAGCATCACATCAAACTTCTGGTCAACATTGTTAGGTACATTTACTACAGATCACATAGCTAAAACTAAAATGATCTGTTGATTTCTTGTAGGAACAGCAAAAGAAAAGGTTTTGTTCATCAGAAGACAGATCAGATTGCTGGGTTAAGAATTATTTCAATTCTATTCAGTTACTCTGTTGGCCACCCTCTTCCTCCCCACTCAGCCAAGGACTCATGCCAAGCTTTGGATAGATCATTGGCAACCATTTCATGACATGGTTGGCTTGAAAAGACACGGGAGGAATTCCAGCACTGAAAATTCAGCTGCAGGTGGATGAGCACAATCTGGTATATGCAATAGCAGTCATCTCCACACACTGGCACTTACAATCTATTTTTCTGGCTCACAAAAAGTTCTGTGATCATAAGCACTTAGTGTAACACTCAATTACTGCATACAAGCAACCCCGTCACTGCATGCACAGGAATACGACTGAAGCTGTTGGCTTCTCTTTGAAGCAATTCCTTAGCAGCACCAAGTCCTTTCCCAATTTATATTTTGTTCAGTTGGTGTCAGCATTCCTCAACAGAAAGAAGAAGGTGCTTCAATTCCATCTCCTAATGAATGGCTGAGAATGGCTCCAAAACCACTGAAAAATAAATGAATGCATAGCTGGCAATCAGGAGCAGCCTCTGTTCATTTTGATGGATGATTGTGGAGTTGGACAACAGTTGCTTGATATTTTTTTAATGTCTCTATATGCTGGCAAATTCCTCTCTGAGGATCTCCCTTACTAACAGGCAGTAAGGCATTGGAATGATTGATGACTTTTAAGAAACAAAGTTGTTGGCAGTAGTGAGCAATAGAGGCTCAGTTCCCTCAACCTGCTTCCACTGTCACCAACACAAACCAGTGTGTTTGGCCTTGTTTGGTTCTTGCCCAGTTTGTTGTCCACTAGGGTCCACAGATCTCTTTTTCTGCAAAACTGCATTCAAGCTACTTGGCCTCCAACCTGTAGAGATGCTTGGAGTTTTCCATCTAGATGAAGGGCCTATGTTTGCCTTTGTTGAATTTATCTTCAGCTGCATCGTTGCCTTTCTGTTGCCAGAGCACAAGACAACAACACTGATTCATCTCAGAACAGCAGATTTCTCAAATTTGGTTTTTTGAGTCATTTAGCAAATGTAGGCTCAGCTGCATCTCCAATCCACACAGCTGCAGGATGCTATCATGCTTATCATTCTGAGAAGCACTTGCTGAAGCTCTTGGTGTAGTACAAATTCCAATTTGGAGATACTTGATTTGGGAAGCTTTTTAAAAAATGGTAATCACCTGGCATCACTGCTCTCAGTTGTAACCCACTAGTACACTAAGCAAGGTGCAGCAGTGCTGGAAAGATCCTTCAGCAAATAGTGGATACAGGAATGGTTCAAAGCACTTAAGTTAAAATGCTCAGCCACAAAACACAGTTCAGTAATAAAAGCAATGATGCTTCCTTATTTTCATTTGTGAAGTTGAACTCTCTGGACAAAAATAATAAAAGGTGTGGGCAATAAAAGAGCCTTTAGTAACATTATGATTTTGGTCTTAAACACAGCAGGCCCACAGTGACAGTAAAATGGTAAATATCTTGGCTGTACACAGCTACTTTTTGTCTGAGATTGCCTCTCATATTTGCACCAAGATAACATAACTGTCCCCATGACTAAGATTTCCTCAATACTAGCTAACTTAAGCCACACTCCTCAACATGTCTGCACCTTTGCCATATCAACTTCTAGATGAACTATCATTCACATCCCCCAGGAAGGCTTTTTCCCAGAAACCTGACCAGCTGTACTGAAGGTGATGATTGCTTTTTTCTAGAGCACATCCACACATTTCCCATGACCTAGAAATGGTGTATTGAGTGCATGCAGCAAGCAGCAAATGAGCCTAACTGTGTTATCACCAGCAATGTGACCAAAGCCCTTCCCAACTGCTGCTGCCATGCAAAGAGAGAGTGGGAGGACCTTTATCAGTCTCACAGTATATCAGAGTTTGGAAGGGACCTCAAGAGATCATCAGGTCCAACCCCCCGCCAGAGCAGGATCACTTAGGGTAGTCTGCACAGGAACGCATCCAGGTGGCTTTTGAAAGTCTCCAGAGAAGGAGACTCCACAGCCCCCCTGGGCAGCCTGTTCCAGTGCTCTGTCACCCTCACTGTAAAGAAGTTTCTCCTCATGTTGAGGTGAAATCTTCTGTGTTCTAGTTTGAACCCATTGTTCCTTGTCCTATCACTGTGAACCACCAAAAAGAGCCTGGCCCCCTCCTCCTGACACCCACCCCTCAGATATTGATAGACATTGAGCAGATCCCCTCTAGTCTTCTCTTCTCAAGACTAAACAGCCCCAGGGATCTCAGTCTCTCTTCCTTGGGGAGATGCTCAAGACCCCTAAGCATCCTCGTGGCTCTCCGTTGGATTCTCTCCAGCAGGTCTCTGTCTCTCTTGAACTGGGGAGCCCAAAACTGGACACAGTATTGCAGGTGTGGTTTCCTCAGGGCAGAGTAGAGAGGTAGAAGAACTTCCCTAGACCTGCTGGACACACCTTTCTTGATACATCCCAGGACTATTCTCTCTGCAGAGTGAAGTACAGTATACTGGGGGTACAAGGCTGCCTCCCCAGGAAGTCCTCTTGGCACAGAGGCCAGGGTGCTCTCCTGTGTGCACCAAAAGCACCCTAAGCCTTTGACTCCTCTTTCCTGAGACTGCAAATTAGCCATGGTTCTCAAAGGAGCAGCACTACTTCTGTTTCATACCTACCTTTCTGGAGTGAAAGCCAACAAAAATAACTAATTCTTCTGCAAAGCAGGAAAAAAATGCTTCCAGAAGAGCAAAATGCTACATGAGATCAAACCTTAATGACTTTGGGTTTGCAGCAACTTGCCAAGAAAGCTCAGAACCCTGACTGACATAGTAGTTGGTGACACATTCAGGGCTGCAGAACCCTAAATACCTACACCACTTGACGTAAGAAGACCTAAACCCAGAAATCTGCTTTCTTCATGAAGGTTTGTTGAAATGGAGAACTACAGTGAGGAAATTACTTGCCAGATAGCTTGCCATCATCTCTACCTATAACGTTGTTGAGACAGAAATCCTCTCTGGGGCCCATTCCTTCAATTAGTTTCTAGATGCTAGACAATAGAAATACCTAGAAGGTTTTGTTAAGTATTTTAGAATTTCAGCCATCTTCCAGTCTTCAGAGATGTCTCCTGATCTCCATGACTTCTCACAGATTATGGAGAGCAGCCTTGCAACACCATCAGCCAGCTCTCTTAGCACTCTTGGGTGGATGGCATCCAGGGCTGTTGATTTGCACAGATCAAGCTCCTCTAATGGGTGACAGACCAACTCTTCCTTCACTGAAGGTGGATCTGTGTCTGCATCAACCTGCATTTTTGTTCTCATGGCCTGCAACCCAGCAGCATTTTTAAAGACAGGTGAAGAAGTTGTGGAGGACGTTTGCTTTTTCAGCATTGGTAACTGGTTCACCTCTCCAGTTTAACAGTGGGCCTATAGTCTCTTTTTACTTCTGCTTGTTGGTAATGTATATGAAGAACCTTTTTTGACTTATTTGACCAATTCCAGTTCAAGCTGAGCTTTTGCTTTCCTAACTGGATCTCTGCATACCCTGGTAATTTCCTTGTAATCTTCAACAGGCAGTGTTCCACTTCTCCATCTCTGGTACATAGCCCTTTTGATTCTGAGCAGACCCAGAAGCTTCCAGCTAAGCCAAGGGTGTCTCTTGTTCCACCTACTTCTCTTGCCTTTAGAAGGGATGGGTTTGTGTGTCTAGGAGAGCATTCCTGAAAAACTCCCAGCACTTGCTGAAGTACCACTCCAGCACCTTTGTCCTGCATGGAAGCTTCCCATGGGATCCCTTCCAACCGAGCCCTCAGCACACTGAAGTTTGATCTTCTAAAAACCTAAAATCTTTGCTTTGGAACTAACCTTTCATGTGCTCAGCAATATCCCAAATTCCACAATACTGTGATCTCTGCAGCCCAGGCTGTCACTAACCAAGATATTACAAAGCAGGCTTTCTCCATTAGTGAGCAGCCAGTCCAGCAGCACCTCATTCCTGGTTGGCACATCTAACTTTTGTACGAGAAAGGAGTCCTCTATACATACCAGAAACTTGATGGATGACAGCTGAACTGCTGGGTGGTTCTTCCAGCCAATGTCTGGGTAGCAAAAGTCTCCTATAAGAACCTGTTTCTATTAACCTGAAGCTTGCTTAAGTAGCTCAAGAATTGCATTATTAGTCATGTCCTCTTGGTTTAGGGGACAGTAACAGATGCCTACTGTAAGGTCTCCTCTGGAGACAATCTCTCTGATTTTGACTCAGAGGTATTCAATTCAGAACCACAGCTAAGAAAAATAAATGAGGCATGAGAGATAGCACAGTGATTTTCTGTTGATAGGCACCCTCTTCTGACACAAAACTGCAATGGCAGACTAAAACATAACTAACAAGAAGTAATTCCTGACTACTAAAATACTACCAGATTTATAGCAGCTAAAATTTTATTTCACCTGTTTGCCATGGACTATGATCTTAGCTCTTTTGTTGCAATCTCTTATCCCTATCTGCATTGGTGATAATTGTATCCCCTCCCATAAAAAATGGACCTTGTCTTCCTAGAATCATGAAACAAGGGCCAAAGAATAGGTAGCAGCCAGAGGACAAAGCAAAGCCCTGTATTCTTTGCTCCAGACTGGATCATATATTTTTGGATTCATTGTGAATTACACTGCTCAAACACCTCATCAAAATATAAGAAATAAAAGCAAGAAAGTAGTTACAATAGGCCAAAATCCAGATTTCAAGTACAAATTCCTCCAGGTTATTCAGACTCCAGTCCTCGAATCATAAACCAGAGTCATGGTTTTGGCCCTGGCCCCTTTGCAAACAATGGAGAGGTTTCTCTTCCAGTGAGGTCCAGCTATTGCCAAAATGTTTAAGGAACTGTCTGCCAGTTTCCAGAGACTGAGATGAGTGGTGCAGCTTTCACAAAGGAGTAGCTGATTTCTAAAGATGAAGACTGTCCAGAAGATGAGCATAACGGATGGCACTCCCATTCTGATGAGAAATCTCATCCAGAAGTACACCAAGCTCTTGGACACATACAGATCAGAACCTGATCCTGACCTGACCAACAAACCTGGATTTTGACCTATGTCTAATCCAGATCTCAGCACCGCTCCCTGGGTTTATCTTTATGCAAGACATTCAGCATTTCTGCTTAAGACAGTGGGAACATAAGCTGTGCTATTTCTTTCTCTTGTACATAAGGTAACAAATAAGGAAGGTGAGAAGGAGAATGAGAAAGGTGTTCTGGCTTAATTTCTCAGTCTGCTTCAATTAATCCTTTGCACAATTACAATTGTCAGTGCTTCACTGTGAAGAATCCTTCTCAACTGCTTCTCCAGAACTCTGATTTAAACAACACAGCATTAAGAATTTCCCTGTGCATCAAAACACAACCAATTATAATCAACACTGGCAAATTCTAATTTGACATCAGGCATAATTAACTAGATGAAAAATTAGTCCTATAATATTTGACAGGAAGCAAAGGTATCTTCAGCAACTTATGCTCAGTTTTATGTGTAGTCACAAAGTTCCTGCTCCTGCAGTGATTCAGTACCTGACTTAAAGATCAAAGCTCCAGCATCCAGATCACAGAGGCTTAGGATTTTTTTCAGGTAGCCCAAGTGTCTGTGGAACTACGTCCTTGCAAGTGAAAGCTTTCTACTGTCACATTCTACTACTGCAGAGTATGAGAGGATTCAGAAGAGGGAGCTGGCTCCAAGGGCAGACTGAAGAGAGCCCATAGGACAAAACAGACCTTTCATTCTGGACTCCTCAGCACCTGATAATGCAGAGAAAGATGCAACTCAAGTATATTCTTGAAGTTTTGACAGCTTTTCAGCTTGACAGCAGGCATTGCATTTTCTTTTCATCTTGAAAATTCTTCTCCAGTTTTAAGGCTGTCTTCCACCTTGCTTCACTTCTGACAGAGTGTTTTCATCTCATGTCTCTCTGCCTGAGGATGTGGTCACTCCAAGGTATCTTGTTACAGCAACTTAGTGAATGACAGCTTCTCTGTCTAGTTTGGCAAATGATGAAATTGATTTTGTGGAGCAAATAATCTCTTCTGTATGTTAGCTTTGTAATCTTACCTTGTAATCTTACCTTTTAATCTTAGCTACTGTTGCTATATCAACAGAGGGTCTGAGGTCTCATTTTAGTGGAAAAACACACCATAAAATTGAAACTGTCAAATCAGCTTGCTAGGCTCTGAAAAACTAGATAACCCTAATCAAAGTTAAAGGATATTTGTTGTAGTTTGAGGGTTATCATGGGCAAAACCAGAACAAGACAAACAAGGACATTAGACCAGGCAACAGAGACTGAAGAAGAAAGGAAGTAAGTGGCAGTACTGAAATGTGATATGCCAGATTTTGCAACTCTGACTGTTTCAAGTGTGACACAGAAAATTAGTCCCATGTGAGAAGTTTGGTGACAGTGCAAAGGCACAGAGAAAGCTTCCTGAATTTTGCAGAATACATTGAGGTTCTTGGCATGTTCCACTTCTCTATATTATTGATAATAACATTTTTTCACCCTTTCATTCTGTGGCTTGAAAATCACAATCAGAAACCTGCAGAATGAAATCCTGGTCCCAGTGAGGTTAATTAAGGTTTAGCCATTCCGTTCAAGAGAGTCAGAGTTCATATTTATAATCTTCTCATATTCTGTTATTGTGCATTCTTTGTCCAAGTTTCCTTTTTGCCATTTAGAAAGTGCTGTCAGGATAACAAAGTAAACACACAGTGGATACAGAAACCTATCAAGGAATGAGCTCCTTCTTCTAAAGCAATCCAGACCACTACATTTTTCATTAATTAGTATTTCTCAGAAAGTTGCAGCTTCCCAGCTGTTTCCAGCACTTCAATCTGAAACAGCCCAATAATTACAAAAACAAGCTTCTAGCTTTTATGCAGGCCAACCTGACCAGTAATAAACTGGACCAAAAAAATGAGTAAGGAAATCAAAGACAAGTCACATCAGGAACCACTTCAGAAACCACAGAAAAGGAAAAATAAGATAGGAATCACTTCTTGATGAAGGCTTGGATTTTACTGGCAGTCCTGATCAGTCTAAGCTTAAAATACTGTTAGATAGTTCCATACCTGTAAGTGTTTATGATACCTTCAGTGTTGCTACTGCAGATAAAAGATAATATATGCACCCCAAAAAATGAAATCTCCCCATTAATTTTATGTATTGTTTCACATCAGGGCTGAGGGGAAAAAAAAAACCCTCATCACAAATTACCTCATTTGCTGATCCAAAAAACACTCATCACAAATTACCTCATTTTCTGATCCAAATGTAAGGCCCATTTCCCTGATCTTGCTCTTGTCATTAAATACATAACAACATGCATATTTAAAATACCAAATTAACAGGACCCTTCACTGCATACGCTTACATCCCTGGGGAGCCAAAGAGAACAAACAACATGGGACAAACGTTAATCACATAGCTTAATGCACTATTGGAAGTGGGTCAGCAAGAGCAATGAGGAGCACCTCACTGGATCCGTAACAGGGTGAAATAGAATTAGAATAAATTATAAAGACTCAGAAGAGGATAGAAATGTAAATAATGAATCTGAGGGGTTTCTGTTATATGAGAAAATTAGCTTTCAATGTGGGTATTTGGGCGAAGGTTGCCTCTGATCTTACCAGCTAACATCAGAATCAGTACCTAGCTTTAGAGAGGGTAATTTAGTAGACATATTTCACATGGAGATAAAGTTAAAATCAATCAGATAGTGAAGTGAATAATAGGTGAAGTGAACTTCTTAATTGCATTTTTCATCCAAAATTGTATGGTGAGTTTCATGAAAACACAGCCCCAAACCAGGCAGTGTATTTTCCTAAGAAGAGCTTAACAAAGATACATCTGAATTTTTTTTAAGAAAGACTTACATTTAATTTGCTTCTCAACTTTGTTCACTATCTCTGCCAACTGCAGAATTATGAAATTAATGCAAAGTTGCATGAACTCAGAACTCATCCTAATGATTTTTTAAATTAAGAAAAAGGAGTGATCTAGTTAGTAAATCATTGAATCATGATTCCAGAAACAGGAACTCATTCTTAATCACTACACAAAGCATTGCAAGCAACACTAAAACCCTTTGCTAATGTATTAACATGAGTGAATCCCAGTGAGGATTAGAACTATGATTTTGTTCACAGTAGAATTCTAAGGAGCACATTTTATGCTTACCAATCTCATTTCCGTCATTACAGATACATCCTTGGAGATAACTCTGACTTTTGCTCATTCAATACAGTAGAATTCATTTAGTAATCTTGATTCAGGAACGTATTTTGCGTTCCTTTTTTTGCCGTGAAGATAAAGGTCAGTCTCCCTGGAAAAGAGTGGAAAATACATTTTATTTCATTTTTGTCTATTTGCATTGCCTCTTAAATAAAAGTTAACTGAGCAAGGACTGCTTCTATGTGTTAAACTAACACCTAGAATAACATGCCTATGATTTTTATTGGAGCATCAGATGAGTGTAAGAAGCAACAATAATAAGTCATATGGAAGTGTCCTTCCTTTTGTAATCTATCCTAAAAGCAAAGGATTGTGCAACTTAGAATGATATTTTATACTATATTTCTGTAGAAACAGGAAAAAAATATTTAACGTTGACTAAAACATTTGCCTTCTAAACCAGTTTTGCTCTAGCTGTAACTTCTCATGATGTCTACAGCACTAGCATTACAAGATAAGTAAACTCATGGGCAATTTTACCCCTAAAATTACACTAGTTCCAAAATTCTTTAACTATAATAAGAAGAAGAACAGATCTAATTGCAAAGTGGCTGTGAAAAATAGCAATCTAAACATCTCCAATAATAAAATACAAAGACAAGTACATAACCTAGCAAATTCGAACTGCATTGTAGAAATTCTTCTATTTGGATAATTGACCAGCTGGAGACTGGATCAACAACTGATTCTTCCATCATGTAGTCTCCCTTCACTTTGTATGTATGCAAACCTCTGTGACAAAATGAAATGTACTGGAATTCAAAAGGGACTATAAATACACAGTGGGATGACAGAGACTATCTTGAAATTTAACTCTCCTATGTCAGAAGTCATTTTCCAGTGTGTTTAAAATGGACTACTTTTCCATTTTATTAGTCCAGGACTGAGATGAGGAAGCTGTCAGAGAGCAGCAACAGCTCAGGCTGTTTAATTGCAGTGCTCTGTGGGGTTCATAAAGGGAAGAATTCATCCCCTAGCATATAAGCCTGAACCCAAAACCTCAAATGCTAACTTGCCAGATTCTGGAGGGAAGGTATGAGATGTAAAACAATTTTTTTATCCAAGTATAGCACTGACACTGGGGACTTCAAAGAGAAGGATTTTTGATGTTTCTCATGCCAAGTCCCTCATCTGCCAGGATCAGAGTGGCTGCAAGCTGTCAAATGCCAATCTTAGCAGTGGTGGGTTCTTAAATTACTATAGTTCAACACTTGAAATATTACTTGTCTCTCTTGAGGTTATGTCAGAAGATGTCTAGAATGTTTGGGCTGGCACTCACTTATTCTGCTTATTTTCACACACCTACATGAATACTACTAAGAACAAACTTCACTGAATAAAAACCCCTGAAAAGATTGTCACTGGCTTCAACACTTTGAGTTAGGTTATGAGAGAGGTTGAATCCTGCCTGTCTTGCAACAAAGCACAATTTCTTGACTTTATCAGGGTAAACCCATAAACTGCTTTCTTTGAAAAGGCACCCTAACAAAGACCCCTGTGGGAGACTAATTGTGATTAAAAACACTAGCTGGGCAATTTGGAGGAAGGAAATGTCATGGTGAATGAAATTGCAAGAGATTAGAATAGCCCTGATTCTCATGCAAATCCAAAGAAAAAGAGTCATTGGAGAAGAAATCATTTCTATTAATTTTTATTCAATGCTAAACAGGCAATTTAGGATAAAATACAGTGGTTCTAGAAGATAATGAATATTTTTTACTAATTCAAATATTTCAGCCCACAAATATAGCATCCTCTGTTTTTTTTTATTCTGACATTCTTATGAGTGATGTTGGTAGAGGTTTTCAGTAAGTGGTTTTCTGTTAAGAGTCTCAAGCAGTTCAAGGAAAGCAATAACATTAGAAGCTGGAAAGAGAAATATGAATATGAGACTTCAATATGGAAATAAGATAGAAAACAACCTCAAAACAATATGTCTGAGGTGACAGTAGGTGGTTTATTCATAGGTCTCAGCCACTTGCTTGCAATAAGACATCATGGTGGGAGGGAATTCCTAAAGGGACAAACTGAGATGGGAGTCATGTAAAAACACATAGTGGTTTTGCTTGAGCACATTCAAATCTCTTCCATTCTCAAAACAGTAAAATTCATGGAAACAGTGAAAACACATTTTTAGTGAACTTGCCAATTCACAGGATCCCATGACAAGCAGAGTTTCTCATTTCACACATTAACAGGCAATATTTCTACTATAGCTTAAGCGTTTCCCTTTTGCCTCAAAATATCATGTAAATTTACCTAGCATCTAACCATGAATCTCCTCTGAGCAATTCTCCTGCCATTCTCCTATTGTATGATCCTCTTTCTTATTACACATGAAATTGTTTTCCAATTCCCTCTCAAAAAAAAAAAAAAAGAAAAAAATTGAGAGGGTTTTCTGCAGCTCAAGAAGATAAAACTTTAACAAAGATAAAGCTTTAAACAAACTAGTTCCACTACTGATACATGAACACTTGGTAGCAAAGACTCATCAGTAGTACCTGCACATTAATGGTTATTTAGAGCTTCCAGAAGGAGGAACTATTGAATAAAAATAGTATACTTTATAGATAGGGTTTCAAATTAAAAAAAAAAAAAATCTAAATATGTGGCTGCTGTACCATGACAACAAGGCATGAAGTACAAACTTTCATAGATAGCCTGCAGATGAAGGCACTAGTATAGCTCTAGAAAAGCAGCTGAGTTAGTCATCTAACTTATAAGGTCTTCTCTATAGCCACTAGGTTTTTTATCTTCGCTCTTATCACCTCTGTAGCACCTCTGGTAGGCAGCAGAGCTTTGAAAAGAGAAATATGAGCATGGGACTTCTCCACCATGACATTAAAGAAACAAGAGATCAGATGTATTCTGAGGTTGTCTAGTTTCCACTGACAGAAAAAAAAGCTTCCACAAGCGTTCTTCATAAATTAAAACACCATGGAAACAGAGTGAAGTATTCGGGAAATGTAGACAACTGGATCTCATCAGAATCATGATCAGTACCAACTCCATCAGGCTGCTTTCTTTTTCTTTATTTTGTTTTCCCCCAAAAAGCAGAAGCTCCTCTACAGCACCCAAACACTTCACAAACTTTAGAGTTGTAAAATCCAATTAAGATTACTAACTTTCCCTAACAACACCCAGTGGCTTCTGTAAGCCTGCTAATGTAAGCAAACTGAACATGTACTCTTTACTTACTCACACCATGTGTTAATTTATGCACAGTCCAGGGTTCAACTCACTGACCCTAATTCTGCAGAAGAAATTAAAGGCTACCAGAAAGAGTGTACAAAGACACACAGATTAGTCACAAGAGAAGCTCTTCAAAAGAAAAATCTAAATTTTCTTTTGGCCTTTCCCTCCAACCAGCTCCTCATATGTCCTTTGTGGGAAGACAATAATTCTACATCCTGAAACTGCATATTGGTGAAACTTCTGGAAGTCTCAGGAAATCCTGGCAAAAGCAATCCCTGCCAAAGGATGGTGTAGCACTAACTGGAGAGCATGGACTTGTCTGTGATACCCTGAAATTTCATTAGAATCCCAGCCTGCAGAGTCCTGATTAAGTTTCCCTATCTGAGTCTAATCTTTGTGCAGCTGGAAACTGGCATCATTTTCACGTTTCCTAAAAGGTTTTGGGCTCTTTGGGCTGCACAGAAGAGCTACTAGTGGAATACACAGAAGCCTTATCAACAAAAGGAATACATAATTTGGTTTTACATTTTTGATGAACTCAATAAAGAAAAAAGAATCCAACAGCAGTGTAAAGTGTACTGTTTGGCACACTTTGCAGCTGACCTTTTATCACTTCTTCTGTGATACAACCTTCATGGGGAAACTGAATGACAGAGATAAGAATCACATAACTGAAAGGCAAATGTCTAGACTTTGGCCCCAACTTGTTTTATTTTAATAAAGTTATTGCGTAATTCCTTGCAAGCCTCTTGAGTTCTCACAACTCTAAGATTTATATCACCCCAGCTAGCTAGCATTCACAAGATATGTAATGCTCATAAAACCCGGTAACAATAAGAGCAAAAAAAACAAATTAAGGAATTGGGGGGGGGAAGCTGATGATTTGCAGACACTCTCCCATGCTATTGACTAATATCTCCATGTTGATACACCAGCATTCAATAAATGTGCAAATATTGCACAGTCTGGAGATGGCAGGTTAATTTTTATAGCAATGATAGCTTCTGCAAAGCAACCCAAAGCTCCTCTCTCTCACGACTCACAAGTGAGCTCCGTTACATGAACTCCAAGTGGAGATGATGACAGTGTGATTCTCCTCCTTTTCAGACTGAAGATACCTGCTCTCCTTCATCTTCTCTATCTGCTGGTATGAAGTGCTTTTCAACTGATCCAACACTACTGACTCTCCCTTTGGATTTTAGAGATGAAGCCTGTACACCTTGGATTCTCTTGGAAGAGTTGGATGTCTGAGACTTTTTGAGTGAATCCCTCTGTGGATGTGTGTTTGAATGCCAAACACACTGTTCTGAAGATAAGATTGCAAATAAGCAACTGGATTTGTTTTTGGCAACAGCGATGGCAGTGTCTGTTTAATATGGCCTTTAAAAGAGAAAAATGTTTCTCCAGGTTGGGCTTTTGATCCAATTCTGTAACCATTATGTGCAAAGTAAAACTATTAAACCATTTGAGACTAATTCTAGAAGATTCCAGTCTTCACCTATGTCCATTTATGACATAATTTATTGAGTTGGAAGTCATCAGGAGTGAAAAGGGTGGAACTAATTTTAGGAAAAGCCTAATCAAGTTACAAACACATATTTAGCCAAGCTCAGATGGCCTAATGGTAATAAAGTAAAAATGTTCTGTGATTGAAACGTTTTGCTCTAATTTTAAGAACACCAAAGTGGGGAAATCTGAGATGTATCTCCCCCAGCTGCAGGAACTCAGTTATAGTATCCATGTGATTACAGTGTGCCTTGGACAGGGGAGCACAACTCCCACAGAAGCCAACTGCACTACATTTTCCATTTCTGTGATAGGTCAGATTCTTGACTGATATAAATCAGCCAATTCCATTAAAGTCAGTGACAAGCTGGACTGATTTACACCAACTGAATATTTGGTCTGATCTCTTTCCTGTCTTGCAGTGATTGCATGGCCAACTTAAAATGGCTGTTGGAAACCAATTGCCTCTGTGCCTTTAGCTTCTAGGCACAAATAATGAAGTCAGACAGTCTCCCCCTGCAGGTAATGGGACAGCATATCTTCCTGAAAGGGAAGTAGACATTATTTGTAGCCCAGATCTCTTTTCTCAGACTCAACAGAAGACTCTCTTCACCTACAGCATTGGAAGAGGCTGTGCTAACGATCTTTTAGATCTAAAGAAACAGAACTAGAAACCACAGCTCACTATCTGCCTGATACTCCTAGGCTTGGTGACTAACTCCAGACTCTATATCCAGTCTGTAAGCCCAGCCTACATTCCTGATAGCACTGTGTAAAGGAAAATAAAGCGATAGGACAAGGAACAATGGGGATAAGCTGAATCCCAGGAAGTTCCACTTCAACATGAGGAGAAAATTCTTCGGTGTCAGGGTGGTGGAGCACTGGAACAGGCTTCCAAGAGAAGTTATGGAGTCTCCTTCTCTGGATACTTTTAAGAGATGTCTGGACATGTTCCTGTGTGACCTGCCCTAGATGATCCCGCTTTGGCAGGGGGTTTGGACCCAATGATCTCTAGAGGTTCCTTCCAAACCCTAACATGCTGTGACTCTGTGACAACATAGATCTGGTAGTTCTAACAGTGGTAAGCTTTATAGGATAGGAACTCCTCATCAAGAGCAATGGCACTAGATGACTGAGAAAATAAATATATGTTATACTACACACTCTCTACAAGTTTATTTTCCAGTTTTCAGACAAAAATAAATGGTTGCAAGAAAAGTGAAGCCATCTTTGCATTCTACACTTTGCAGCTCCATACAGTGCAAGCCATTTGTAATGCACAAGCTGGTTTGGGTAATGAATCATTAATTGACAAAGTAAACACAGCATTATTGTAAGAATGCTGGAAATGTTTTTGTTCGTGTTCAGCATCCTTTGGGAACTTCTTGCACTTTGCTTAAGACTGCATCTTGGGAGGATGTTTTTCTCCCTTCAAAAAAAGTTGGAAAAAACCCAGTCATTTATTTTGAAGACTACAAACACTTTGTAATGTCGCTACCAGAAAGCAGAATGCTGCCCCATGTCATTCTTTCCCATTTCTTTTATGTAAAGAACCAACAGTATCAGCACCAAAAACACAACCATAATTAATTCTATGTTTCAGCATGAGTCATTGCCATTTATGATGTTTGATGGGAGCTAGTGTCTATTGATATCATATCGAGATAAGAGTGATTCTGAAAGGATTGCAATGCAAATGTGAACATGGAAGAGAAGAACATCTTCAGCACCAGTCACCTTTGTGTGGTCTATTACTACTGATCTAATTTTACCTGTGTAAAATAATCAGTTGTAAGAAAAAATATTCATGGTGTAACCAAGGTCTGAGCCATCTTGGTGCATGATGACATTCTACAGAGGCACATTTCATTGGTCGAGTTCATCCTGTTCTTTCTTGCCAGCAGTTCTCAGTGTTTCTTCACCTGCTAACCAAGGTATATGTTTGCATAAATATTGTGATAAGTACATCAATAGCTATATTTGTTCTTGACACAATCCTCTCCTCTTGCCAAAGAAAAAGCTTCTGAGCTATGACATTAAAAGTTTTATAGGGAGATAAAGAAAAATAGAAATGAAATTAAGTCCATCCATCTCCCCTGGCATGTGTCACACATTTTTAAGTAATATCTTTTATCTTTTCACAGGAGGTTAGTTGAAGAGAAGGGCTAGAAAAAGAAAGAGAGGAAAGGGAATGATTGTTTTGGTTGCATGTACATTGCCTAATCAATCTTCCTCTTTCAGCTTGCAGAGCAACATTCTTTACAACTGCACTGCAGCATCCGGCTCAATGTCTCAGTGAAGTCCTAAAGAAAAGACTTCAGTCTTTAAGTAGGGCTGCAGCCTCCCTCTCCAGTGATGACCATCTCTAACTTTGCCTCCTCTTTCCCAGGCTGAGAAGAACCAGCAAATTTTACTGCTGAAATAAAACTCTTGGCAACATAATTACAGCTGAGAAACTCCTAAGTGTATGGTGATATGGCTCTGAGTGCACACTGAGATCAGTTTGCAGATCTGACAAACCCCAGCAGGAGATATTGCTGCATGTTCAGAGCAATGATATTTTTACACTAGCTATGGTGGACAATCAAAAATCAGAATGACCCAAATATGACTGAACTATCAAAATTTCCTAGACAAGCAGAACTGACATAATTTTTCCACATAGGCACTAATAACTGAAGCACTTCAAAAGTGCAGGTGTGCCCTTCCTGTGTTTCTTCTGCCGTACAGATATGACTTGTGCTTGCAACCACCCCTTAGCAATATCTGGTTTATCAGCAGATAAATGAATGCTACCAAATAATTTTTGTTCAGTCTTAACAGACTAAACCTTGAGATAACTAAAATGGGAACTTCAGATCTTTAACACATCATTGTAAGAGAGGCAAAAGATATGGAAGTAAGAGTTGTGTATCACTAGAGCTGTTAAAACATATTTAGTCCAAACGACTGCCGTCACTCTCTTACACATAACCTCCTCCTCAAATACCATAGATTCCTTTTTCTGATGTTTCTGATAGACACAGCAGAAGGCTTGCACAGAAGCCTAAAATCAGACTATAGAGAAAAACCATAACCTGAAAAACACATTAGAGTTCAGTGCTAACAAGGGACACATTTGATGGAGCTTGTAAAGAACACTACCTGCTCCTCTATGTACCCAGTGAACACACAGCACTATTAGGAAATCTGCACAAGGAAGCTTCTTTGATGATAAAGTTGCAAATGGTGTATTCTTGGGGGTTTTTCTGTATTCAGTAGCAAATAGCAGGATCCAAATAGCTAACACCCATAATTTTAGAGTGGTCATTAGACTTCAGAGCTCACAACTACAGAAAATGATTGAAGGGCAGTTCACAATTCATGGAGACACACTGGTATCATTTATGCTTATATATGTTAATAAATATTTGCCTTTCTCTTGGATTATTTGGGAGAGTTATTGCTTTGTTTTGTTGTATTTATTTTCTTTTTAAAGAGAGTTTAATTTGTCCATCAAAAGTTGCCAAACAAGTTACCTTAACAAATCTGGCAGCTGCGCCACTCATACACAGAAAGCAATTACAGACAGGCCTTCATTATTTGTTCTTGTGTAAAAACCAGAAAGATTAATTTTTGGCAAGGATGGTTCAAATAATAATTTCCTTAAAAGGGCTTAGCATCCACCTCTTGCTTAAAGACATTTAACACATACTGCAAAGAGCAATCCTATACGCTGAATCTCTATAGGAATCGAGAAGCCCAAATTTGAGTGGCTCTGTTCTCTAGGATATCCTACTGCTATGGAGACATGCATCAAAAAGTCTTATCTGACTTACTTCTCACAGGCAATTTCCTTGGGATTGTTGAAGGAGGAATAATGTGCTACTTTAATCAATCACATGTGATATTTAATTCCCAAATCCACCACAAGCCAGGAAAGAGTTAATAGAATTTTTTTTCCAGGGAAGAAAAACAAAGTATTTTGGGTTACTTTGAGTTCAGGAACATATAGTTCCAGTAGACTGCATCCAAAAATAGGAGGCCTGCTTCTTTCTTCCAGTTTGTCCCTGAACCAGGAAACCTGTAACCAGTAAGAGTAGTATGGCATTCAACATTTCTGAACAGACACCAAGCAGAGCATAGCTATGCCAAGGACTCACCAGAAAACTGTATTCAAAACAGAGAGTGAACAGTGTGCAAGTTCCATCACTAAGACCTACCAGCTCAGAAGCACCTGCAGACTTGCAGGTGTTTGAGCAGATTAGTAGTGTTAGGAAAGACTAATTTCATGGAAACTCAGAAGCTTCTGCAAATCTGGTGAGAACATAAAGACTCGACCTTCTTTCTCCTGACTTTTAAAGAAAACATGGGCTAAGAAGATGCTTTCCTACTGCCATGCCACAAGAAAACTCTTAGGCCTCAATCTGCAGAGCTATTTGGAAGTTATGAATTTTATTATTGGAGTAGCTCGTTGACAGAAAGTGCTCTTCACACACTAAGCAAGCAGCACAGCAACTCATTAAAATATGGGAGACATTACTTTGGTTTCTCATATAAAAATTGGAAAAACTAGACAGAGAGATGTGCAGAGCATGTTTCTCAGTCAGCTACAGAGTAAACAGAATTTCTGCCCTGGAATCAACATTCAGCACTTACAGGAACATAACAATACAAAACAATGACAAAGACATTTGAATTATATTACAACAGTAAAAATAATTGTGGAAAGTACCAGACTGGTTAACATTTGGCAACATTAAATTAATGTTATTGTTTTAATTAGTTTCCTTTTCAGTTCATGAGTTGACTTCAGAAAGCTGTTTCTCTGTTTTGATAGACAAAAAAGCTTGCTTTCTGCAAGAGCAGCACAACATAAAAAAAAAAAATAAATCTTCTCCTTTCTTTTTCTTAATAAAAGATGGGTTTGTTCCTCTAGCTATAAACCAGCATATTAGTTTAAAAATAACTTAGGAAACTATGTCTTTCTGAATTGTGATTTTGCCAACACAAAGAAATAGCTCATATATTTATCTATCGTTGCAGCCTGGTTATGGGAACTAGAAAAAGGAATGCAATGATAGGAACATTAACCTTTAACAATGGTTGAGCTATAACCCACTCTTGTTCCAAGACTCTAGTTGCACAATGGGTCTTTATGATAGTTTAAAATGTCTTTTCTGATAGCAGTGTTTATAGAACTGGCTTGAGATGACATCTTCTTTTCTATTTCTCAGGGCCCTAATAAGGCAGGGGAAAGAATGCCTCTGCATTGGGAAAACCAGATAGGAGCAATCTCTGTGAGAGATGCTTAACCAGATGTTTTGTCAAGATTTCCACCAAATCCGTCATTCAAGACAGCCAGGATGGCTTTGCTGAGGGCGAGTCCTGGCGACCAACCTAGTGGCTTTCTAAGATGGAGTGACTACAGAGGTGGACAAGGGAAGGGCAATGGATGTCATCTGTGTGGACTTTAGTAAAGCCCGCACAGCCCTCCACAACATCCTTCTCTCTAAGCTGGAGAGATATCTAGCATTTGAGTGAACAAAATAAAGTGCTAATTTTCAAATGAGCCTTCCACCATTGCTTGCAAAAAAAACCCTTATTTTCATTCCTAGTTGTGCCTGGATAATGAAGGTGGACCTTCTTTACCTAATTACCAATGCAAAGTTCAACAAAGGAGAGAAGATATGACACCTACCTGTGTTTTGGTTCAGAGCAGTGATGTAGTTTTGAATTAAATTTCCTGGATATTAGTTCAATTCACAGAGTGAATTCACACGTGAACTAAATTCCTTCAGGAGGAAACTGATCCTTGGTCCAGACGTACAACAAAAGTGCTTCAGCCCCTACCAGGGACACAGAGGCTGGAGGAGTTTGGCACTGTGGACTGTGACTAGGCAGAGTCATTCATTTCTGATGTTGCACCCATCTATAAAAAGAGTAAAAAAGAGGACCCTGGAAACTACTGACCTGTCAGTCTGACTTCTGTGTCTGGAAAGATCACCTTTGTTCTTGATTAAACAAAACCAAACAAATGAAAGCTTTAAAAAGCATTTTGAAATAGTATTTGAGTATTGCCTTCTGCATTGCTTTTCCAAATGTCGTAATACCTATGAGTAGGGAGGAAGACCAGAATCAACCTTCTTCTGTAAAAGGCATTTAGCATATCAAATACAATCATATGTACAATGTTACAATCATCAGAACTACACAAGAACCATCTCTAATAATATTATCCTATACATGCAGAGCAAGGTGATTCTGTTACTTTGCTCTGGTAAGACCTCACCTGGAGCACTGCGTCCAGATCTGGAGTCTTCAACCTAAGAAGGACAAGGACCTGATGGAGTGGTTCCAGAGGAGGGCCACAAAACCCAGGGGGCTGAAAAACCTCTTCTGTGATGACAGGAGCTGGGGTTGTTCAGCCCGGAGAACTTGAGCTTTGTGATCGCTCAGCTTTATACAGAATATGATGTGTATGGAATGCAATAACTCGCTGGTCAGTTTAGGGTCACCTGTCATGTCTGGTCCTCCATGCAGGTGTGACCTTGTACTTTCTGCACCTGCAACACAGTGCACAGGATTTAACAGTGACTTTGTTCTGCATACCAGTCCTTGGTACTATCTAGAAACATCAGACTTTACTGCTAAGAGAAGCAGACGCTTGCCTGCAAAAGCATGCCATTACCTTTGGAAAGTGTAAATACTTAGAAGAAGAGGCTCTGAACCGAATTAGTTCTGTTTTAACTCAAACCAGGACACACTGAAATTTTGTTTCTGAGCAATCAAAACAGAGATGCTCATATAATAAAGGAAGCACTTACAGAAGTTTTCCTAGGTCTCATCATGATTCTCTAGAATTAACACATATCTGTGAACACTGCTCCTAAAAAACAAGATATGAGCTTAAAATTAGAAAGAGATTTGATTTATGATGTTATCAGTATCATCACCAGGTGAGGAGACTTATCCAGTACTTACTACAACATCCAAGCTTCCTCAGTGGACACAGTCAAGCTAGTTTCAAGTGAGGTCAGAATCAGGAAATACAGAGACATGAAAAACAACAGATGAAGGAAATTGTTAAGAGAAGTTTGTTGTGCTAGAAGTTTTATACATAGTTTTGTTCAAATTTTAAATGCTAAACCAAGCCAAGTCTTTTTATTTTTGAAATAATTTTTCTAATGATTAGTAGATCAAGTTATGATTTAAGGCACTGTGACAGTGAAATTAGGCTTACAGTTTTGTCAATGTTTAATTTGCCTTGTTTTGAGATGAGTCAGTCCCTTCAGAAAGTAACTGAGATCCAAGCATGAATAAAAAACCAACCTGAGTTCCTCCTCTTGTGGGTCTAAATAAAGGATGTTATGATATTACAAGATGCTGCTGTGTAAGCCAGGAAAAACCTGAAATAGTCAAGAGAGAGAAGTACCATCCCTTACACAAGCAGGCCAGCAAATGGAAACTTCCTGATGCTAAACCTTTCCCTGGTGAATCTCTAAAAGCAAGCTTAGTCTCACAACTAGTACCAGTCCTGGTGATGGCTGCTTGGACAAGGCTTCTGTTGTCCTCATAAAGTTAAAGCAAACTTTATAAATTTGGTTCCCAACATATTGAGCTAATCTGTTAGTTCCCATCCCATCAGGCTGCTACCCCATTACGTAGCCTGTGACACAGTCTCACCTTTCCTAAAAGACAGTCTCCAAAATGAACTGTCAGGTTATTTTATGGGAAGAACAGACATATAATCCATCTAATAACCTGAGGTGAAGTGAGGAGAAAACATAGGTTTTAATCAGCTGCAGCATATTTGTTTGGCTTTGTAGTTTGCAGTAGATCCGTTTCTCCCAGTTTGATCTCAAAGCTGCAGTACCAGTACCAATCACTGCACCTGGAAAATCAACACAGATATCAAATCGCATTCCTGTGCTTGTGCACAGGGTACAAGGGGACAGAGACTCTGCTCCCTCTGATGTTGCACAAACAGCTCAGGTGAATACTGACTGATTGGTGCTGCGCATAGCACCACTCACTGAAATCAAGATGAGTTATCACAACCAGGAGTCTGATATGTATCAAGCAAAATGATTGATTTACTTCTACGTACACAAGTCTCATGAGCAATGACTAATGCCAGACCAACTCTTTTCACTTCCTCCCTCAACTGCTACCCAGCTCTTGTGAAATGTCATTCAAAATGCACACACCACTCATGAGGATGGTTTCCCTTCTTCAGAAATATCCCTCAGGCAGGTGAATCAAGTAGACCCAGAGCAAAAAAAAAAAAAAAAAAAAAACTTTCCACTGAACATGGCCTAGTCCTCCTTAACAGTTTATATTCAGTATTACCTTCCAGGGAGAATATAGAGTAAAACTAAATAGATTTTTAATTTATCAAGCATCAAAATAGATCTTTTTTTACTGTCTTCAAGATCTTCTTCCCTATTGTCCAAGGATGATTATGTTAGTTTTTCCTTGCATTTTGGAAGATGAAAACGGAGACAGAAAAAGCAGAATGGTCAAGCAAAATGCAAACTTCTAAATCTTTCTATACACTTTGAAAGTACATGGGAAAAAAGCACCCCATGGCTCTGAGCCAAGGTTAACCTTTCAAATACACATTTTTGCAAAACTTTCTGACATGTCAAAATAAACAAATTTTTAAATGCTTCATCAGGGAAAATGGTAGTTATGTCTTGAGTTACATTAAAAGCATTTGATGAGCAGTTTCAGTGCCATGGCCTGCACAACCACAAACTCAGGAAGTCAGAAGGCTTAACAGAACTGTTTCACCACATTAAAAATACTATCAAATAGGGTGAATTTGGGTAGCATATGTATCTGCCAGACTAACCCAAAATCTACAAGATTGATAGGTTTGGCATCATTTAATGTTGATATTTGCATTATGATGCTTAAGCAGAAATGCAGCTGAAAGAATGCTCATTTTGACAGTGCAGGCTGTGCAATACTCATGGCCTGAGGATGTCTGGCTATTTCCACACCATGCTTTGCAAAAGAAACCTTGATTTGTTCTAGGCACTTCTATGTGGTCATCCTAATGTCATAACACTTGCCAAGAGAACATGCTTGAAACACAAGTTTCTGGATTTGCTGAGTGCAGGCTCCCACATAATAATACCCAGCACACCCCAGATGTTTGCTTTGCTCACTGCTAAGGAGGCAGCAAGCGCTCCTCCCAGTCACTTGTTTTGCAACACACTCATACATTGAACGGCACAAGCCCAAAACTCTTTGGGTTTTAGAGCCACCCATAACAAATTCAAACACAAACCACTAAGCTTTGGTTTCTCCACTTTACAGAGGACGAAAAGTCACTCACAGAATGGCAGTCTAGACCCAAAGTTCAGGAATGTTTGGACTCTGAATCTTTTGTGTAGGATGTTCTCAGAGAAAGTAGCCGTTGCTCAAAAGTATGGAATTGTAGATTTGATGGGATAAAATCCGTTTTCCCACTAGCACATTCAACACGTAGAAAAGGCCCAAAGTAACAAATCAAAAAGCTTACTAAAGAAGGTAAACAAAATTAACAGGAATTCCTCTAAGCTGAAAGTTAGCATACAGCCAAAACTATTGAAATGTCCGGAACCCAGGCAGTGCCTAACTAGTTCACAAGTTCATTCAGGGTAGGGACGGGGGGAAATGTTGTCAGACACTTCTGTCATTTTGAAGAATATCTGTAGGAGGTTGACAAACAAGATGAATGTTCTCATTCAAATGCACTACCAGTTATTTAACTAACTTCCCCTGGATGTCTGGACTTCCAACTGCCTGAAAGACTGAAATACTTTGTCCCAGAAGCATTTGTGGTATATTGATTTATTTGTATTCTGCCCTATCTCCTTTCTCAAAGAGAAATTCCACATCTATAAACAAAATAGGCTGTCTGAGCATGATTTCTTCAGAGCCCTTACCATCAAGTAATTCTCCTTCATGTCACCAGAGTGTTTTGTGTTGGTCGTTGGGGTGTTGATACCCTTTGGGGAAGTTCTGCACTGTGTTCTTTGCTGAATAGTGGCCTAAGAAAAACTTGCACCAGAATGTTTCTCCTCTTTGCTTTTAGCTGTTAAACCACACTCAAGATATCTGAAAAGAACTGAAGGATTTTCCTCACATTATTGTGTAACTTGCTACCTTTTACTGGCATGAAGACACTGGGATTTGGAAAGGAAACAAGCTATATTCTATACCTTCTGTTAAATCATGTCTCTTGATAACACTGAGAAGTTTCTAACTTTCAGGGATATAAGGTGTTCATATTCTAACTTAGCACCACTTTTACCAGTCCTGAGTAATGGCAATTCAAATCCATTTTACAATACTTCATAGATTCATTCATAGATTCAAAGAATACCAGGTTGGAAGGGACCACAAGGATCATCTAGTCCAACCTTTCAGGGTAAGAATATAGTTTAAAGGAGATAGTTCAGCACCCTGTCAAGCTGGGCCTTAAAACTGTCTAATGTAGGGGAATCCACTACCTCCCTTGTGAGTTTATTCCAATGTTTAATAGTTCAAATGGTGAAAAAAAAATTCTGGCATCCAATCCAAATCTCCTCAGTATCAGCTTGTCCCTATCACTTCTCGTCTTCACCATGTGACTCCGTAAAAGGGGAGTCTCCCTACTCATGAAAGCCACCCTTTATGTCCTTGTATGAGGTTATGAGGTGCCCCTAAGCTTTCTCTTCTCAAGGCTGAACAAACCATGCTCTCCTTGGGAATAGCTGTCTTGTTTTGATCTAGATTCAGGGCTTGTTTTTAAATATCAGTCACTTCCTCAGACCAGTGAATTCACATTGAAAGAAAAATTGCCAGGAAATGTTATCCCATTAATCCACAATGCACTTTTGCAGAGAGTCAATGATGGGACAGAAAACATGCTCCCTGGCTTACCATAGCCATGAAGTTAGGCTTGGCACTGTACAGCACACCCTCTGTTTTTAATCTCCACAGATAAAGCCAACACCATCTTTCACATGGGCTTAGTGTTGTGAGAGTTCTCTTTTTATAAATGCCCAGAGTCACTTCAGGGTTGTTGCTAAATAAAGCAGGCAGCAAGAATGTAAACTACTGGCTGATGTTTTGTTTTGCTGCATATAGCCACCAGAAAAAATGAAATATTTCAGAATCCCCAGGGAATAAGTGGGAAAGAGTCTGCAGTATAGCTCTGTCTTATTTGGGCTATGCAATGAAAAGAAACCTTAACCATTCTCAGACTGCACATCAGTGCTTCTCAGACAGTAGCTGTGTGAGCTGGCATCAATGTCTTTCCTGAACATGTTATCATGTACATGATTTTCCAGGAAACTGAGAGAACAGGAAAAGTTCAGCTGAGATATCACTCCACTGGCTGAGAAAAGCCACTAGTTGTACCTATTTCCTACAAGTCCTGCCTGAACTTTAGAAAGAAATATTGCAGCCAAACATTTTGTAGCTTCAACTGCCTTCAAGTTCATGTGCCCAGCTCTTTGTCTCTCAGGAGTTGTGTCAGGCTGTTAAGAGAAACTATGAGGAGTAAGAAATTCCTCTCTTTATAAACCACACATTAGCTACAGCAATCCTGGAGTTCCAGTGACTATTATGATCCAGCCATGAAGTGTCCAAACAGCAGTCCATCTTCCAGTTCAACTGTTCTCCTTGCACTCCAGCTTCATTGCTTTCAGTTTCCTCTCCAATAGACAGCAGGTCACACTATCCTCTTCAGAAACATTAATCTGCACTCACTTTATAGATCTCCATGATGTTCTGACAAATTCCTACTGTGTTGACCAAAAAGAAAAGGTTCCCTCTGGCAAATGACATGAAAACATAAGTTATGGTGAAACAGAGCATTCACAGAATCACAGAATTAACCAGGTTGGAAAAGACCTCAGAGATCATCAAGTCCAACCTATCACCCAACACCATCTAATCAACTAAACCATGGCACTAAGTGCTTCATCCAGTCTTTTCTTAAACACTTCCAGGGATGATGACTCCACCACCTCCCTGGGCAGCACATTCCAATGGCCAACCACTCTCTCTGTGAAGAACTTTCTCCTCACCTCCAGCCTAAACCTCCCCTGGCGCAGCTTGAGACTGTGTCCTCTCATTCTGTTGCTGGTTGCCTAGGAGAAGAGCCCAACCCCCACCTGACTACAACCTCCCTTCAGGTAGTTGTAGACAGCAATAAGGTCTCCCCTGAGCCTCCTCTTCTCCAGGCTAAACACCCCCGGCTCCCGCAGCCTCTTCTCACAGGGCTGTGCTCCAGAACCCTCCCCAGCTTTGCTGCCCTTCGCTGGACACGTTCAAGCAACTCAGCATCCTTCTTGAATTGAGGAACCCAGAACTGGACACAGTAGTCAAGGTGTGGTCTAACCAGTGCTGAGTACAGGGGCAAAATGATTTCCCTGCTCCTTCTGGTCACACTGTTCCTGATGCAGGCCAGGATGCCATTGGCCTTCTTGGCCACCTGGGCACATTCATTCCAGTTCCTGTTCAGCTCAATGGGAATTCTGTCACTAGTTTCAACAAAAACAAGATTTGGTCCCTATGAACTGAGTAAGCTCAGTGCAAGTCAGTAGATATACATTTAGCAGCAGAACAAACCAGCTTCTGCTTCTAGCTGCTGCTACACAAATGATTTTATTTTAATACAATCACACATTTCTTAACTCATTGTCAGGAGGTCTCCTACAGCAGATTTTTTGGGGTTTTTGAAAGCAGTGCTGAGCACTACCTTGCATTCATAAGAAGAATACAGTAATGCTTTCATCTGTTTCAACATTGGATACACCTACCACATCTTCTGTGAGGAGTGTAAAAGCATTTTAAACAGTCATCTTCTCACCTCCTCTTCTCAGGTGTAAGTACCAAAATGGAAACAGCAAACCTAAGTGGAAACAGCAACACATTTATCGTGCTTCTGTGTTGTATCATTTATGACAAAACTGTCAGCAGAATAAGGTATTTATGCCAACTAACATGCAAAAAACTACAAGAACATTAACGACTTGACATTAATAGTTCAGCAGGTTTCACACAGAGTAAGGCATTAGTATCAAAGAGTCACTTACTGGAAAAATTAGCTCTCTTTCTGGATCATAACTCTCAAAATTGTTAGCTTTATGCTCCCTGCAATGTTCAGTCCCCAGTCCAAAGCCAAAAATTCACCTGAGCTCTTAACAACATTAACTATTCAAACAAAAAAGCATTCTTCAGCTGTGTTAAGATAAGATAATTTGGCTAAAAGTGCCCCATTAGTCACCAATTAATTCTCTAGAATAGCTCTTTTTCTATTTGACAGATGATCTTTCCTTGAAAGGAAACGAACCTTGAAAGAACATGACAAATTTAATTTAGTGCCATTTAGTGACTCCTGGCCAAAACCATAGTAGCAAATTGCTAACAATACCAAGTTCCCAATCTTGAGAGGTGTCCACAGGACAGTTTAAAATGATCTGTTAGGTATTCATCTGAAAATGGTGGAAATTTAGGGGCGGTAGATCACAACAAAGCATTTTTTTCTTATGTATTTCTTTTGTACCACTACTTAAACTGTGATCATCATGTTCAACCTGACTGGAGCTCACTCCTTCATATGTAACACTTCATGAATTTATTAAGACAGACTGATACCTGTAGCAAGGACAAAATGGTTATAATGAGAAGTGAAAAATTAAGTCATGTACTGCATTCAAGGTTTAATTCAATCTACTAAGGAAAGAATTTGAATATGATCATGTAAAAACTGTTTTAGTTTTTTACTGCATCTTTTTCTTCTCTACATATCCACTTGAATTTCAGAATAGTTCACTAATATCTCTCAGGGGATGGGAAGAAACTATTTAAGCAAGAGTCCAAAGCCATGCTTCTAGAGCCTCAGTTTACTAACAATGATTGGTTTGGGATCTGAATTTCACTAGGTCCAAGATACCAAGTCTTGATTTAAATTCAGGTACTTCATACAAGTATATTAACATTTATTCTATGTATACAGTAATGGACACAGAACTCAAAGATGCAGTGTAAAAGTAAGTTCTGTTGCAAGCATAAGAAAGTACACACATAGTGAAAAGGTCTAGTAGGGTTTGATAGTTTCAATACTGGGAAATACAAATGAAAGAGAGAAAAGACTCTGAAATCTGTTCATGAAGATAATGTGACTTGCACGTGAATTCGGTCCAATTGTATCAAAATCTGTGTATTTAGGTGTTGAAGCAGAAGTCTGAGGAGAAAAGAAAACATCAAAATACTTGAAAGTAACAGTGAAATTACTAGATCAATACACTGTCAAAGCTGATGCAACCAAAAAAACCCCTCAGTTCACCACATGCTACAGTAATTCTGCAGACAAAAGGATAAGCTTTGAAGTATAGCCTGCTGCTTTTCTGAGGAAAAAATGCTGTTTCAGCTTCTATTTGATGGTGATTAATACTTACCATGTATTTGGCAAACTAATCTTGACCATTTTTCCTCCAGCAGTTCACAATCCTCTCCCTCAGAGATGTGTATGTCAGCATCTTATCTGCTGATAATCTGATAGCTGACTCTGCTGTTAAATAAGAAACTATCTATAACATGATGAAGTGTCCACTTTTTAGATGTTTTTACAGCTTCAAGTGTTACATGGGGCTTATTTCCAAACAAATGCAGAAAAAGGAGGAGCTAAGCAGTGCTTGGTGATGAGTAGAAATAAAATGGACCCAAAGTAGTAAATAATGGAACTGAACAACGTGGGAGATTTGTCTTCATAAGCTGATCCTTCCAAGAAATGGAGGAGGAAGGGGGTGGAGATCAGTGAGGACATCGGAAAATTCAACTTCCAAATGGTCTTGGATGCTTCTCAAGGGAAATAAGGAGCTGCAAATAGACGTGAGGACAAATGGCAACGAGTCTGCAAGACTTTTTTTTTCCTCTCAGGAAATGATGGAATATTATTTATGGGCAGCAAGCCAATAGAACTGTTCTTACCACAGCTAGTTCTAATCAACTTAGCTATGGTCTTGGGAGTGTAAATACAGAAATGCCAGAAAAATTAAAGATGATTGCCACAATGGACAATTACAAGTCAGTCACCTTTCCAGAGCACCCACTGCTGGTATTATAACTGGAAACTAATTTGTAATATACACTATCAGCAATTAACATTTCTGGTTTGAGTGTTCCTAAGTTGAAGCACCACAACACAGCAGAAAGAGGTTCGTGCCAAGAGTCTGCACACAAGTAAAGAATTGCCAAGAGGACATTATGGAAGAAGCTCTCACTTTTTCTGGGAAATCAGCATGAGGGAATGCCTCTCTGAAATGCCTGTGGTGGGATAGCACATGTGGCTATAGTGCTACAGTCAATGGGTACAGGCTCTTCAGGAAGGACAAACTAGGATGATGATGAGAGGAGTTCCCTTTGTACAAGGGTGCAGGCAGCTGTGCCTTGTGGTGAGTGATAAGGCAGTCAGGAGTGTGGGCAGAACAACATGTACAGCATTGTGATGGATGTCAACCACAAACATCCTAATCAGGAAGAAGACAACACCTCCTGACAGCTGGAAAAAGCCTCAATGTTCACAGCTCTGGTACTCATGGGGGGCTTGAACCACCCTGACATCTGCTGCAGGGATAATGCAGAAAGGCATAAGCAAATCAGGAGGTTTCTAGAGTGCATGGTGATCAAGTCCTGGCACAGAGGATCAAGGAATCGACAAGGTAAGAGGGCTTGCTGGACCACATACTCACAAACAAGAAAGGGTTGTGAAGGCTGGGGCAGCCTTGATGCAGTGACCATGAGATGATGGAGTTCAGGATCCTGTAAGAGGGAAATTAGGCACAAAGCAGGAGCACAACCCCCAGACTTCCAAAGACCATGAGTTTTCTTCAGTAATCTTCCTGAAAGGATCCTATGCAAGAATGTCCTGGAAATAATAGGGGCCCACGAGAGCTGGTTGATATTTGGGGACTACCTCCTCCAAACTGAAGCTTAGTCTGTCCTGACAAGCAGGCAATCAATCAGAGGAGGCAGAAGGCCTGCATGGATGAACAAAATGTTGCTGATGAGTCTCAAACATGAAAAGGAAGCATAGGATGTGCAGGAAAGCCTGAAGTCATGAATGCTTTAACATCAGTGGATGAAGATTAGGTTAGTGAACGTTGAAACAAATTGGACGTACACAAGTACACAGGACCTGATGGGGTGCAGCTATGAGTGTTGAGTGAGCTAGCTGCAAGGCCACTTTCAACTACGTTCAAAAGGTCATGGTAATCAGGGCAGGTTCCTGAGGACTGTAAGGAAAAAAAAAAGAAAAAGACAACTCACCCTTCAAGAAAGGGGATCCAGAGAACTAGAGGCCAGGCAAGCTTACCTAGGTCCATGGGAATGTGATGGATCAAATAATTACAGAAACACTTTCCAAATGTCTGAGGTATAAGAATGTGATTGGGAGTAGTCAATGTGGATTTATGAAGTGGAAATCATACCTAAGCAACCTGATAGCCTCCTACCTGATGACTGGTTTCATGGACGAGTGGAGAGCAGTGGATGTTATCTAATTTGACCTTAGCAACACTTTTCACACAGCTGTGATCACTGGCATAAAATTCAGGTCTGTAGGTTGCTCTTCAGTTGTTTTTTGGGGGGATCAGTATTGTTGAACGTTATCATTAATGACCTGGCTGATGAACAATGCACTCTCCATAAATACACAGAGGTTAAAAAAACTGGGAGGAGGTGGTGATGCATAAGGTGATAATTGCAGTGTTCATGTTCATATTCAAGGGACAGCTCTGCAGATCCAAATTAATCTCAATGAAGGAAAGAAACCAGAGTTAAGAGCAATGAAGCACATGCTCTGGCACAAGAAATATTCCATAGAAAGCACTTGCTTCTGATGTGGTCTGTTGAGAACAGACAATCAGAGCATCACACATCACACTGAGATGAGCCCCGAGACACTAATCATCACTAAGAAAAGCCAAGCTCTTGTCACCATCCAGAAAGGCATGGAAAGAGTTTGCAGAAAGTTACTGCAAGTAAACAAAATGTGGCCTGATGTGGCATTAATCAACCACTGAATGTCATCACTGGAGAAAAAAAAAAAAAAGAAAAAAAAAAGTCACAAAAGAAAATGAGTCTGATTGTTTGGTTTGAGGGTATTCTTTTCTTCTTCCTTTTCTGTATTTATGAACCAAGTTTTATTACAACACCAGCTTATTTTACAAATAATCAGTGGGAGAAGATGTTTTTCTATTCAGCTGTAATAATCCTGATCCTCCTGAGCAAACTAAAATTGCAATCAGAAGAGAAGCTTGGGTCACCTTCCAAAACATAGCTCTTTAGATGAAATCTTAGTTTCTTACCTCATATTCACCAAATTATATAAAATACTTGCTAGACATTATTTGCTTACAGCTGAACTAGTTAGCCATAATAAATTTAGCTTTTGGAAAGCTACTTAGAAATGCATTTGAATACTCATTGCTTTCAGAAACAAAAAGGTATTAATCCACCTACCCATAAAAGTTAATTTTAGGAAAGGATCAGAGAATTTGAGATAGCATTTCTTTTCCCTGAAATAGCCTAGGAAGTTAAAAAATGTAAAGCATTTCTTCAGAACAAACCCCAAGACTCTAAAGCTTCTCACAGCCACTTAGAGCACCTCATACTGGAAAAGATCCAGGTGCTTAGGACATTTGTCTAGTTGGCAAGCTCTTCCACTTGAGGTTAAAGAAGGAATATCATAAAAGAAGTGACTGAGCCATGGTAGTGTGGTGTTTGTCCCTCTTCCCAGAATAAAAAGATGAGATGCCCAGGGATATAAATATATGAGCTGCTGTGACATAAACTGAGCTTTCTCAAAACTTCAGAATGGTTTGCTTGGAGTCCTCTGGGGGAAAAAAAAATAAAAATATTGGTTTGGCTATTGGTTGTCTGCATGTAAGTATCATCAGATAAGAGTGAATAAAGTACACAGAGGGAAAAAAAAGAGTGAAAGATTGCAGAAATTACACTATTTTGTAAGTTATTCTGCCATATTCCTCACTGTGGTATTTGTGTGCAGCAGAAAACGGGAAAAATCACCCAAAAAAACCCACAAAAAAGGTAACAAAAACAACAACAACAAATCCACAAAACCCCCGACCAACCCCCCCCAAAAAAACCCACAAAACACCAACACAGACTTCAAGGAAAGAAGGTAGTGGTAGAACTTCTAATGAGAATAAAGGTTGCAGCATGGATGGTTTAAGCATGCATCTTCCATTACACTTCATGGAAAATTCTATGGCAAAGTCTTTTAGATTTCATGCAAAACCTTCAATACTGCATAATAATATACAGAGAATCATCCTCGTTTGCCTGTTTATGGTCTGCAAATCACCTAGCCCTGATAAATTGCAAAGGTATTTCTCTGGGCACCAGAAGAGATTTGGAAGTTAGACAACCGTTGAATTTACATGTCAAGAAAAAAGTTCAGAAGTTTATTTTCATTAAAATACAAATTTATTGTAGGTTATCTCTTTTTCTTCCTCACCTGGTGTAAATTTTCTCAAAGAGATATGCAGTTTTCTCAGGATTGCTCTGTTCAACATCCTAATCTCTTCCCTTGGAGAATCTCAAACTCCTTTACTAACCTGACTTACTGCTCTGTGAGCTAAGCATCAGATCAGTTCACCTGGTGAATTCAGGACCAGTAAGGGTGACACCTATTAAGCAACATCCAACAAATTTCACAAATCAAGAATAATCTTGATTAAAACTTGACCAAAGGGTCAGAGATTATCCTTCTGAAACACCTTGGAGTTTTCCTGACATTCTAGGAGAGGTTTTGCTGCATAAGACAACTCAATCTACAGTCTAGTACAGAGCTAGGCAATACAACAAAAATTGGGATATAATTCCCAAAGTACAGCATCAGAGAAACCGCTACAGGAGCCTTCACTGAAAATAAGTATTTGTGAGGTCAGAAAACCAGTATACTGGAAATAATTTGATTTAGTACATCAAAACCAAATTCAAGAAGCCGTTTTTTTTAGTGATACAAATATCAGTGCAGAGACATTTTTGTAAATCTAGACCCCCATAAAAACCCTTCAGATCCACCTACAGAGCTCACCAGGTGATTAATCTGGTAATAACATTCCCACTTTAATAAAAATGTTTTAAATTGGTGACTACATGGGGCTGAATCAGGAACTAGGCTGTGGGACACACAAGTCCCCTAGAGATTTCCACTCTGAAGGGAGAAGGGACTGATAACACAATACATTAAAAGGTGTTCCCAGAAGAGAAGAAGGGTTTGTCTCCTGGATCTTAGAACCAGCATGCAAGGAAATAGGAGAATCTGCTCCCAGATATGGAGAAAGTGGTGTTTTCCTAGCCAACAGCTTCTAACTCAGATGAATTTTCTTAAAGAAATTGCCAAATTCTCCCAAAAAAAGCAGAGGGTTCAATCTGCAGCAACAAAGAAACTGCTTCTCAAGCCTTTCCACGTCAGCTCTCAGACATCCGACCTGAGCAATTCCATGGCAAGTCACTGTGAGATTTGTGGAAAATAAAGAGAGTCCTGCTGAATGCCTCTTTCCTTTGTAACTTAAGACAGAAGGGAATACAGAGCTGATTATTATTGCATTATGTGTTGAGAACACTGAGGAAACCTCTTTAACACTCTTCCATTAGTACAGTTTGCACATTTCAAGTGACAAAACTCTGCTTTTCCCACAGCAGGGTGCGTCTTAGATGGAGGAGAATGAATGAGTCAGGCAAGAGGTAAGAAACTGTAAGACTGCATATGCCTTATACCTGCTGTAGGTTTTTTCTTTTCAGAAGAAACTACATGGATTTTTACATGCTGAGGGATTTTAAGAAGTTTGAGAGAAGGGAAACAGCAGTTTACTTCCCCAAATCTTGGCCATTCTCAGTATTCAGGAGGAGGTTAGAAGACATGCACTACATTGACTCAATGCAAGTTTTATGCATATTACTGAGCTCTAGCCTTGCTTACAGCCATAAAAATGAACATGTTGTTTTCAGAAAACATTATTCTTCTTGTTACATGCACTCAGAAAACTACAGCACCATCATTATTTTTAACTCTGAATACACAGCACTGAATCAGGCTTTGCTAACCACAGCAGGAGATCTATTTGTGCCTTTAAAAAACAAGCTACCTTCCCTATCTTAGTTTGAATAACACGAAGCATTATGAATGATCTTAATTAGAGAGCTCTCTTTACATACAGGTTCATGAATATGAAATACTCCGATTAAAGTAACACTGAAGTTCTACACACCCTCATCTCTGGAGGTAGCTCCATCTGAGGTAACAGACTTGCAACATGGATCAGTTCTTCCTGCTGTGCCAAAGCACCGTCTCATGTCATGCACACAACCAACAACTAGACGATGAAGGAGCACAGTAAAAATGAGATTTAGCTTTGTGGGGTGAAACAGGGTGAGCATCATGTTACAATTACAAAAGGCCATGAGATAGCCATAGGGAAAGCTACACTGAAACACAGTTGTCCTGCTTTCATTTAAGGCCAAAGCTCCAGCTATTTTCTATTTCCTCCTTAACCCAGTCAGTAATTATTGTGCACATCTCGCCAAAGCCAGCCATGATGTTCCCAGTCACAGAGCAGAGCATACCAGGACCCCATCCAGCACAGCATGTGGACTCTTCTGTGTAGTGAGTCATAGCCTGCCTTCTGGATACATCTGCCACTTCCATTGTCCCAGAACAGCCCTTGTGGCTGCTGGTATCACACCGGCCCTGATGAATGTTAAAGCAAGAGAGAAAGACTAGAGTGGATGTGGTAGATCACAGCCTTTGGCCAAAAGGGAATGTTTTCCACGTGATGGTTCTTGTCACTCTTCATAAGTTACAAGAACCATTTTTTTTTTCTGCCAACAAGCTTCCAGGAAGCAGCCCTAATGGGCAAAGCAGTATTTTCTGTGATCTATAGAAAAACAAGCAGTTCTTGTGAAAAAAAGAAGGCAAAAAATCCAGGCTACCATTTCTAGTGGTAGAAGCTCCACAGTCAACAAAAGTCAAAATGATCTTTCTAAGTCACAGCAACCAAATTAGGACCATAATGTTTCTGGTAGAACAAGGAAAATGGCCTCACTGACTATGGGAAGAAGCAAGTCTAACTAGTTACACAATGGTCTTTTAGGGAGTAACAGAGTAAAGGCAGATGTCCGAAGATCAAGTGCTGGATCTTCCAGCAAATCTGGCAAGTTGGCTGCTTAGATTGTTATGACTTTTGATTTTGGCAGCAAATTTTCTCTGATTTTTATAGTAAACCAGAGACCTCCCAAGTGCAAAAGCTGAGCAAGAAATTAGATATTAATTGTTCGGGGTTTTTCTCCCCCAGCCTTAGCTTCAACACAAATCAATTTTATATGTTCTACTTCCAAGTGCCAAAAATTTTTAACACACCAGTAAGCCAGGGTTCCAAAGGAAAGCTCAGTTCTGTGTACTGAGAGGGGGAGTTTCTTAGTTTCTTACATTAAAAAAAGGACCCCTAGAAACTGTGGATCAGGAAAGCCTTCACATCTAAGAAGAAACTTCTTCAAATCTCACTTCTGTGGAAGAATCATATTGCAGTACTGTTAAACTATGTTATTGACAGCAGCTACTTAACACTATCCTGATGGAAAATAAACTGAGTTATGACTCTCTGTGACTTGAAGAGGAGATACGGAGGCATGTATTTGTCACATACCTGAATATCAGCTGGCCTGAGGAAAAAGAGTTCTCATCTTGTTCTTCATGGTATGTGTGTAGCTTTTAACCTCTGGAGAAGTGATGAATCATACCTGAAAAAAAAAAAAAGTGTTATTAAAGTGAACATAAAATTTTTGGTAAGACAATTATGACTCTCTTGCAGAAAACAGCCAAGCGAATCATTATGAATTAATATTTCCTTGCTCCTCTAGCATCCAGCATCATGTGAATTGTGCCCTAATTCAATGAAAACTTTTATCAGTTTGGGGAAAAGGGAAGGGGAGAAAGATTGTGTTATGTGTGCCTCAAAAATCTGAGGCTGCCATACTTAATAAATCACAGCATTTCTGAAGCTATTGTTCTGAAGATATCCCCATTCTCCTTTCTGTCATGAGAAATGTACTTGGACTTTGTCTTTTGATAGCTGAGGAAATGCCTTGAGGGCATTCCTATTTACTTATTTATATTTTAACACCCAAAAAAAAGTTTATAGTCTTATGACAGAACAACCACCTGCCATAATAGGACTGGGAGAGTCTCAGCTTTAGGTCTCATGAAGGGATTGCACTTTTAATCGATTGCCTTGGAATCGATTGTTTGCTTACAAAGGGAGGAAAGTAAAACCTATTTCCAAAGATTAAAAGAAATTAAACAAAGTAAAATTAAGTGAAATGGTATATGATATGAATATGCTTAGACTACTCAAAATCCCTTGACATCCTCCTCCTGGTGTTCTGAACACTGCTTCTTTGACAAAGATAGGATAGAGAAAGATGCATTTAGATCTTCCTGCCAGCTGAAAGGGCTGGGCAGTGTGCCACGCTGATCACAGGTACTGATCAAAGAAGCAGCTCCCCATTGACTTGAAAAAGTCCAGAAGTCCAGATTTCCCATGGGGAGATCCTCAAACAGTACAGCGTCAGGGAGCATACGTCTGCTACCAGAGCAAGCAGAGACACATAAGAAGGTCAAAGAGAAGGGCAAGAAACTGCAAGAAGGACAGGGGAACATGGTGCTTGGATGTAAGTCCAGAATTTATCCAGATGTTCAGAACTGACAGCGGACTGGGATCTGCAGAGAGTTTTCATTCCCAGAAAAAGTGAATAAATCATCTCCAGCATTCGAGCTCATCCCTCCTCCTCCCAGGACTCCTCTCGCAGTTATCATGTTTCTGTGTTCACTGTGCTTCATTAACCTTTCTTTGCTCTTCTCTGCTCTCTGGTCTCATCTAATGCCAGACTCTTTCCTGGGTCTCCATATCTGCTGGCGTAACTGAGAAGCTTGTATCCACCTTCTGACTTATCGTTCAGCTACTATATGTCTTGTTGCTGTGCACAGAGCTCTAGACAAATAAAGAACACAAACCAGAAACTTGAGCACTGTGGAGGCCTGTTTGTTTTGGCTGTCACTGTGGGTTTTATTAATAAATGCCTCCTAGTAGACCAGACTCTATTTATCATGATATATGTTATCTAGCTTATGTTCTTATGTGGTATTGAAAACAAAAGTTAAGTTTTGCACAAAACTATTTCTCTCCTTTCCCAGGCAGTGAGAAGGGTGGTTAGGTTATTTTCATTAATATGCTTGCCTTCTGAGAAGCTTTAGTCAAAGAAGTAATCTCTGTATTTTATTTCAAAAACATGAAATTTGTGGTTGCTGTGGTCCTTTCCCATTGGAGAAGGATTTCTAATCCATCTTCACATTAATAATTCTCCAACTTCTCTTTTGTTCAGATCTCCCAATTGTGAATTTTCCCCTCTTTAGCTACTTTTCTTTCCAGCCTTGCCTGTCTGACCGGTGTGATGCCTGCTTTCACACACTGTATGCTGTGATCAAGAGGGTTTCTAGACAAGCCCAAAGAAAAAAAGAAACATCCATTTTCACATTTGCCAGCACCTCTTTCAATATTGCAACTGAACTGTAGCTCTTGAAAAATCCTGGTTAGGATCACAATGGAATCTGAAGGGAAATCATAAATCCAGTAAAATTTGAAGGCACGAAAAAAATCAGTCTGGCTTCAGAAAGAGAAGCCAAATATTCTGGTCCTTTTCCAGGTGAAAATTCTGCTTCTGGAAAACCAGGGTGCATCTCTTACAGTGGGTCTGATCTCTTAGAGAGGTGAATACATAAATTTCTGGGGCACCAAAGTCAAGTTGTATCAAGCAGAGAAGAGAACTGGCCAACATAAAGACTATATTCCTGCTCAGTTTTACATCTACTGGCTAAAATGGATGAAAAACATAAACACATCTTATGATTATCTAATTTTAGTAATAGTATCCTAACAAAGTACAATTGCACCTTTTCAAGTCTCAGAAAGACTTGCTTTTATGAAGTAGCCAAGGCCTGGGATTGGTTAGAACAGGCAAAGTTTGTAGATGCTAGAGCATATAATAAACTTCCTTAACAGGAAGCAGTGTACCATCTTGTTCTTTTCTCAAGACAGCTTTAGTAAAAGTATTGTGCAAAGCACTGTCTTGAGTATATTCTATTATGCTGAGCCAGCTTGATAATTTTAGTGTTTACTGCCTCACTTCACAGGTCCTTACATTCACAGTGATTTATACAAAGTGCTCTGTTTTGTATCTCTCACAAACTGTTTTAATACTGCACTAGGTAAACAGAATGTCATAAGATTTCCAGTCCTTCCTGGGTAATTTTCCCCAGTTATGTAAACGTTTATCTTAATTCTGCTTCTTCCTTTGCACTTTTCAAAAATGTTTTTGCTCCTTCTCTGTGCTGAGCCAGTGTGATAACTACTCTGCAGAACTGAGACAAAAGAATACCAGGGCTGGATGCCAAGGAGCAAGGCTGCATGTACCCAGCCAACAGTTTTTGATTTCCAGTTATCCAAGAAGGCATAAAGCATTGTAGAGATCCTGGTTAGCATTAACACACAGAACTTCCAAATGCACTTAGTAGAAAGCTTCAGTGAAGTAATTTATCAGTCTAGCTCCTTTTGTTTACATAGTAAAAGTAAAAGTAAAGTTTGCTCCTGCAAACCTGTCCACAGGTGTGCCAATGCCAGACACGTATGTAACAGCAGAAGTTTAGAGCTAGACTTGATTCCTCTGATTATTTTTCCCACCATCTAACCTGTGTTGTATTTGGCAAACAAGCTTCTAGGGAAAGGGAACAGCATGCAAAGTGCTGGCAACCACATTCTGTTTGATATGCTGGAGTTAATTAATAGAAAACAACTCATGTCAACAATGTTTACATTTCTCATGCTTTCTCTCTTTAACCACTTAAACTGAGCTTTATAAAAAGCACTTTAGAATCTACTGTATGTGTTTAAAAAAATCAGTACTCTTCAAAATAAGTTGAAGTTTGTCAGTGTACAAAGTTGTTGATAGGTTGGGGATCAATTCCATCTGCGAATCTAACTCAGAAGACAACACTGAAACTCCAGTGTGAGCTTCCCTCCAGACAAGCTCTGCTTTCCTTCCAGCTCATAGAAATTATAAGATACAGGATCAGACAACAACAGAAATCCATGTATTTCAGTGGGTGGAATTCTGACTCCAGCATCCTACTCCAGCAGACTTTGTAAAAAAACCTCAACCCCCTAAATCAACAGTTCAATGGCTAGAAGTTGACACACTCATCTTTCTGATTGGAAAACCAAAATTCTGCTTGCTCTTCCTGTAAACCATCCCCTTTTCCTTGACACCCACTTGCTATCAGTTTCAAGTTTGGTTAGCAAAACCCACAGAAAAACTCCTCCTTAACTGTTCACACCTTCCATGTTAGGAGTCTAAACGTGGGTGTGTAAACCAGAAGCCTACTCTGATCTGATAGGATCTGATGATTTATTTCTTCAGTCAGGCAAACATGAGCTTGTTTCTCCTATGAATACATACATATTTATCTAAGAAGCATAAAGAAAAAGGGACCAGTTCCTAAGCTAAGCTTCCACAGAGATAAGATGCTTTCATTTAATTTTGTGAATACCCAAATCCACATATTGATTCAAAAGTCAGAGCAGGTACCAAAGCACTGAATACTGGTTCATCAGTCAGCAGATGTGAGAGGTAATGCACATTGCTGTATTTACTACATGAGTCTGGAATCAGGGACTTTCTGTGTGTGCTTATGCTGATGTAAAGAAAATTAACTGCTCAGCCTGGATGAACTTAACGTCCCTGTGGTTTAGTTTACACAGAAGTAAAGCAGAAGTAACAACAGTTAAGCAGAGCCAAGTCAGCCTGTAAGGTGCTGTGAGCTAGTTCATCATGCAGACACCCTCAGATGGGAGGTAGCACATGGTGCAGCATCCCTCATCCCTTGTCCAGAACTGTGCTATGCCCCAACCAGGCAGTGTTTCTCCATGACAAGTGCTCTTCAGTATTGTGGTCATGCAAAAAAAAAAAAAAACCAAAAAAACCAAACCCCAACCAACCATAAAGCACAATTAGAGAGGATACTTCCCTCTTTGGTTTCTCTGCACTTCTTGGCACTCTTGAGCATTTTTGTAGTCCCAGTGGGTTCACTGTTTTGTTTTTGTCTTCTGCTAGTAACACCATATAAAATAGAAAATCAGATATGTAGTTGATCTTTCCAGGTAAAATGCTGGCTGAAGCAGAAGCCAGAGGTTATTTATGGTCTCCTCCATAAGTCCAAGAAGAGGTTTTAGAAAAATGCACAACTGAAGTTAATCTACATTTAGTTTTCTCCAGCTGCAAAAGGACAGCTATTTATTATAACAGTTTTTATTGTAACTCAGGCTTTGGTCAGGGAATAAATGGCAAGAACTAGTAAAGGCAAGGACAGAGACACAGAAGGAAACAGATTTAATTTCACACCAGCTCATGTCCACAAATTGTAGAAACAGTAAAAAAAACATGAATGGTATTTCCACTGAGTATGATATGGAACTTTTTGGACCATCTCTTAGAAGGATTGAGCTGAACAAGTTCATTGAAAGTTAACGGCAGTCATTTTCATAAGCTTGCTGGGCTCTTAAGAAAAAAAAATCCTACAATAAGCATGTGTTCTGCTTGTTGCCAGAAGGAATTAGATGCTTCTAAGGACCAAGAATACACACACACACACACAAAAGAAGGCAATTGTTTTCAATCTCAGCCTGACTACTTATTCTCCTGCACCTGGCACAGTCACTCACTTCCAGCAAAAGTAGGTTTAAAACCTTCCTGTTTTATCCAGTACCATCCTGATCTCTAGTACGCACAGGCACAAAAGGCAGGTTAAAAGGCCTTGAAAAGAACAGAGCTGACAGCTAGGTCTGGCAGCAGAGCTTGCTTTTTCTTTCTCCTCACAGAATCAATTGCAGCTTTTCTGGCTCATGTAAGGACAGACACATGCAGACCTTAGGTAGTCTCCAGTCTGCATACTTGCCACTCACCTCACTTATATGCCATACCTTCATAATGCATGAACCCAGGAAGAGCACACCTGAAGCCTTCAGTTAAAAGGAGATGTCACAACCAATGCAGAGTCCTTCCAGCTACATGAACAGCACTGTCTGCCCCTTACAGGCCACTTAATCTGGGAAACAGGATACAAAAGACATCATGTCAGAGGAGTGAATGAGGTAGGGGGGGAAAAAAAAAAGAGAGAGAGAGAGAAGAAAGTAACGTTAGGGAACGTCTTAAGTTTTTAAGAAAAGGGTTAAAGCCTTCTGATTCAGGTTAAACATCCTAATTTATGTTAGAAGGATCCTTCTCCCTGAGGGAACGTGCATTGCAATGTTTTTCACATGAAAGAAAAACTGGCGAATTTTACCTGGGTTTACATGCACCAAAAGTATAGGTGAACATCACCCTGAGTATATGTTTTTGTCCCTAAAAAGTCCAGTTTCCAGAGCAAACATACCTTGATTCATGCTCTCCTTCAAGCAAAGGAGAAAAGGATTTCACTGTCAACTTTCCTGTAATACAGAATATAAGTGATGCTTGAAGAAATATTCATTCATTGATGGGACTAGCCAGAAAAGAACAAAAACCAGGTAGATCCCCCCCTAATAGTATTTCACTACTGGAAATATTAACACTATCATTTCTCCTCTTTCACAAAAGTAGAATTAAGTCATTCCATTTATTCACAGCAAATCCTTTCCCTCAAAATCAGTGCAATGTTGAAAAGTTCCAGCCTAGTTTAGGATTTAAAAAGGGTGGGACAGAGAGCAGAAATATTTATCTCTAACCCTACTGCTTCTTCTTCTACCCTTGCTCAAGCAATCGACCCTGAGGGAATGTTTTAAGGCCAAGGAGTTTATCCTTTAAACGGATGCCTTGATACATTTGTGGAGTGGGAGATTTCATTACAATTGTTTGTAGGTGGACTGTCTGAAACTATGGTTCTTTCATGCTTACAAAGGGAGACCAACATAAATAAACTAAACCAGAACTCAAACAGCCTGACACAGACATGCCTTCTACTTGATTTCAAAATATCTGGTTTCAGAACACCAGTGGCTAGAATTATTTTCTTCACAGTTTGTACATATCAAACCTACACCCTTTTAGCTCCTCCCAGCCTGAAATAATTCTTTTGCCTCTCAAGTCCTCACTGTTCTCCCTCCAGATATGGGCAACCTATTTAAAAGCAGCTACTCAGCACATAGCAGGCATGCCTGCCCTTTCTGTTGTGTAAATCACCCATGTCAGCACACACAGGAGGCAGGAAGCTCTCGCAGCTGCCTTCCCCTGGCAGCGTGGGACCTTAGCAATAGCTGGGTACCTCTCCTCCTTCGGTTCCCAGTGTGAGCAAGGTTGGGGGAATATGGCCAGGATGTTGCTCTGTTTCAGCTATTCTTGGCCATCGTATCAGCCCCTCAGGGCCATAGGAAGTGTAATGTAATGTTGTTCTAAATTTATGTCCCAGACTGGACTGAGCTTAGGGCAAGTTTTTAGGCTTCCTGCTGTGTTTTCAGGTCTCTTTCCTGGGGCAGTGGAAAGAGAAGGGAAACGGACGAATACTGACTAGAGACTTAAACTGATTTAACCTGAAAAAGATAGAAAATACAAAGCTTCCTAGCATCATTTTTGAAGGCTGATTTTTTTAATGGGATGCCTTTGTTTTTAATGGGAGTTCCAATGATGCCCCTTCAATCCTTCTCTCCCACTTTGCTGATCTTGCTCCTGAATTAATCTATGCATAAGAACCAAGAGGAGATGCAACTCTGGAAGCTCACAGAAGATGAGTTACAGCAACACCAGTCAAATGAAATTACCTGTTCGATATGATCAGCTCAAATATATATTGAATAAATGAACCTTTAATTCCCTACAGCTCTAAGTGAAAAACCATCACACTCAAGGTGAAGCAACTATCTGCCAGTGGCATAGTAGCTGAAAGAGTTAATTGTGAGAAAATTTTATCTATGACCCACAGGCATTTATTATCTCCATAGTTTTGCTGTTTAAGTCAACAGCAATAGGTTCAAGTTAAGATGGTATCTGGGCAACCCCACAAAAATCATGTTTAACACTGGTAATTTCCCATTAAATTGCCCCTGACCAGGCTCTGGAACCTGAATCCTCACAACTGAGACAACATAACAACGCGCCAGGCTTTATATAGCAGTAGAGGGAATCTAGAGATACATGTTTAATCACATCATGAAGATTGAAATGTACTGTAACTTTATTGCTGAGGGATTTAAAAACAATTAAGCTACTTCAAAACAGCAAAGAGTTTATGGGAATGCAATATGGATTGGAACAAACAGAGCTAAACCAACACTGGTTTCGAAGCCTAGCAAGAACTAGAACTATAAGAGATAATTCAAGAACAGATGCATCAAATTAATTCCAGTAATATTGGACTGTTGAAAGCTGGCAACAGAAGCCAGCTTTGTTCAGTAGAATGGAAAAATAATCATCCATTCTCTCCCTTTCCAGCCCTAAGAAGCTGGATTTTCCCGGCACAGCCATCCATTGGTGGCTGCAGATGCACCAAAATGTCTGGAATGAAGAGACTAAAGACAAATAGAAAACATATATGAAGAGAAACAAATGAAAAACCCCACAAACAAACAAGCAAAAGAACAACACAGGGAAAACCAAAACAAAACAACCAACAAAACCAAGCAAACCACAAAACAATAAAACAAACAAACAAAATGAAACCATTAATAATGAAAGCCCACAAGAGTGTATAACGCAAAGAGGTGAAGCTGCATTTCATGTTTAGTCTTAAAACAGATAGCAGACTTGAAATAGTGAAGTAATGGTCAGTACAGCATAGCTAAAACATAATAAAGGTTAGAAATAGGACACCTCTGGGGCTAGAAGCAATTTAATTTACCTTAAAAACTTGGTGGTCTAGTCACTGTGTGCTCCCACTCCCCAGAATTAGTTCTGCAGATGTAACTCCTTAGCAGCACTGGGTTGTCTCTGACATGCTCAGTTCTGAAGGGCAGACAGTGCCTTGAAACACCCCGTGAGCCCCTATACTGAGACCATATACTTGGGTTGATGAAGGTTAGGATTTGGGTAATATGGAGAATGGAAACTGCTAATGACTGAAGTTTTCAACAGAGGCTTTTGTCAAATGTCTCCAGTTCTTTCTCACCTTTACTTGCAAGCTACACTGAAACTGCTTCCCAGCTCATTCACTCACACCACAGCAGCAAGCATGTTGATTGCACCACAAAACCATGAAGCTTTTTAGGAGTCCATGGGAGAGGACTGTGTCTCAGAGACTTGTGTGGAAAGTATACCAGTTATTCGTAGTAATTTCTGGTCACAACTGGAAGTGGGTAAGTCACAATTTTTTCAGCAAATTTATCTTTTTCTCAAGAATTGTCTGCAAGCAGACTGTGACTTTTATTAATTTGTCTCCAGTTGGCAATGGTTCACCAAACATTTCGTGTGAGTGAACCCTGGCCAATGGATTGCTCACGGACTTATGTCTGATCCAATTGCTCCAATATTCCCCCTTTGACATTCAAGCTGATGGGGCTTAGATCAAGCCCTAGTTACAACAGATATAGTTTCATTCCTAAAGTAATGAAAATTTACCTTTTAGACAGAAGATAGCCGTAGAAATCTTCCTCTCATTTAAAACAAAGCATAGCAAATCAGAAACAGATCTCTGGCATTGACAGAAAGGCAAGGGGGAAATAGAGAAAATATTGATTAGTGAGATTTATTTGTGCTGTGTGAATGGTGATCAAAGGAGAGTGAATGAAGTGCGCAGCACTCACCATCACTTTTAAAACCAAAACTCCTTTGATGTGCAGTGCAGTATCTGGCCATTATAGAAATTAAAAGAAAAAGCCATGAGAATATTATTAATAAAGGTTTAAACGGAACAGCTTCAAGCACCAAACACATAGTACCAAGGCTCTGGCTCTTTAAATGACCAGCTGGTGAATAATTGTGATAAATTGTGTTGAACTATTATTTGGTTTAGCAAACAAAGCCTCTTGATGCAAACAGTAGCATAGTTTCCATACAGAGCAGCATGCATATTTTCAAAGTCAATAAGCATTTAAGCATAAAGAAAAAGACCTCCAGAAGAAAGGAAAGGCTCCCTAAGAGCAGAGTGGCTGTGGGGACCAGGCAGTGCCAGAAAGCCACACCACATTCAGCAAGGAAGCAGAAACATCACACTGCTATGTGCACAGGGAAGATTTAAAGGACTTTTTCCTTCTCTCCCAATTTCTCCTTGCACACATCTCCTGGCCTCTCCTTCCCCTCTTCATGTGAAGGTCTGACCAGAGGCTGGGCTCCCCTGTGAAGGCTGCTCAGCCCACCAAAACCTGGTGCTGTCCAACCCCACTGGCATCACATTGCAGCTGATGCCAACAAGAGCTTGACACTCTCAGCCAACAAAAGGCCACTCAATCATTTTTTCCACAATTTGTGGTGCTCTGAATGATTTCTTCACAGACATAGTGAGCTTCAGGCTTCTTACCACCTCAGAAGTGAATTTTGTGAAGGTTCAGCCTGGGCAAGGCCATTTTCATTTTGTGAAAGGGAACCAGTCATGAGAGCTTCAAATGTTACTCTTGATTTGCTTTGCTTTTTCTTGGTTGTAAAAGAAAATATTTCTTATTCAACTGTAGGGAATGTTTCATTTGACACAAACCAGATTTATCCCTCTCCCCTCATCCCTGCCTCTCACTCTTTTTCAGTAGGATATTTTAAGTGTATTCCACACTTTTATGATGCGAGGTTTTTTCAGAGAAGCATTTTTTATTCGAATGCTCAAACAAAATTGATTTGTATTGCTCTGCTTGACATATCCAAGACATTACTTAGGTGAAACTGGAAATTTAATAGCTTTTAGTCAATGAACTAGTTTTGTACCCTTTGAATGCTGTCTTTCAACCTTCTGCCATGCAGTGTAGTGGGTTGTAATGCATTTGATTTAGTTTATCTATTAGCTCCCTTCTACTTATGATCTTCACACTCTCCATGCTGCAAGCTAAAACTAGTCCTAACTGCACCAGCATTGTGCCAGTGTTGACCAAATCAATCTGCCAAATGATCTGTGAGATCATCTTTGTGAAAAAGGAAAAAAAAATATATATATTTTGGTGGGTTCGGTTTGCATTTGCAAAATGCATTTGCATTATTTGCTTGCTTGCTGGTTTTTTGTGGTTTTCTTTTTTTAAATTTCAATTTTTTTTGTGTGTGTGATAAAAGAAGCAAAAGTGGCAAAGATGTGGTACTGTTCGACAAGTAGGATGGGTCCCCTTCAAACACTACATTTTTTTTTGAAGGTGCAGTTTGGTGTTTCACATCAGTAGAGATTAGAATAAGAGGAGCTTCTTTTTCTATAGGCAAAGAATTATCTGTGATTAACAGCAGAAGAGGTGAAACTTAAGGTGGTATAAAGGAATTTTTAAGATGGAAAAATGCCTGTTAATCTTAAATTTCTATCAGATAACACCATCAGCATGATAAATGCTCATATGAGTGAGATCTTTTATGGCAAGAGGGTGCATGATTGGCTTATGGACAGGGATTGCAAGTAGGACCACCTCAAGTAAGGCAGAAGATTGTCCAGATTTCTGAGGGAGGATACTAGTGCAGGTGAGTGAGCCCTGATGAAGCTGCTGCCTTGTCCTGTCTTCCCATGTGGTAAAATCTGCTATTCGCCTGACACTCCAGACACCTCCCTTTAGCTTGTTGTCCCTTCCTATGAAACAGGAGGCTTCTGAAAAATTAGGTTCACTTCCCTGTTTTCCTAATCAGATGTGAATGCTATCTTCTCATATTCTCATCTACCCATAGGGTACTACTAAATGGACACTTTGGTTTCTCTCAGGAAAGTTGTTTTGTTTTGCACAAATAATTGAATGTTCACCAGGGAAAGAAAATATGTCAGAAACTGAATACATTTGGCTTCCTACTGCATGTAAGAAATTTCTGCCATTGACTAGTTCAGTGAGTATTCAATGTTGAAGTGGAATATCTCTAGCAGGGTGATCCACAGCATAAAACTCTGGGATATATCGTGAAGGTCAGAAACCTCGTGGGTAAAAGGCAGAAGTGAGGTGAGTCCTTGCTACACTGTTTGCTTCCCTCTCCAGGTTAGCAGTATGAGGGAAACTGTTGTCACACTACGATTCCTTCTCAGCCAAGATTAACATCAAAGATTCAGAAAAGTGCAGATTCATTTTTCCTCCATGATTTAAGTATTTCTTGTCATATTCCTCAGCTAAGTTATCAATTAATGAAACTCTAAGAACAACGGGAAACAGATCCTGCCGTCAACAATCCTTAGTCACTTTAAGTCCTTTAGTCATTTCAGAGAAGTTAGCACTGATTTGCCATGGGGGCATCAGAGGCAGGTAGTCACCCACAGCACCATGCAGAGAGAGTGCTTTTTCTTAGGAAGTGCTGCTGCATGCAGGAGCAGGGTGCCCTGAATCCCCACAGCAATCAAGCAACTTGACTTCCTCTCCTGCAAAAGCATCACTGTCTTGCAGCATACCACTCACACACAGCTGACTAAAAGACTCCTGCTCCCTTAGAGACGACTTTTATAACACCTGAAGTCCCTCAGCATCCTAGGCAAAGGCTGCTGAAAAAAGAGAAGGTCCCAGACCTTGTCCCCGTTTTTGAGAGTCTGAGGATGCAGCAGAAAATTACACACACATTAACTGAAGTTGGTTTTAAACCAAAGCAAGCTATTTGAACAACTTGATTAATGATGGCCAGCCAGACTTCAGGAAAAGGAGTTCATGTCTTCCTAACTGGCTGCAGTTCTCACAGGGGATGTTGGCCAGGGTACACATACAGGGGAGGGTAGCATAAAGAACATTTCCTGAGATACTCAGAAAACATTTAACAAACTTCTCAGGAGATTAATGTTTCAGATGCAACAATTGTCTTGAACAGTGGGGACAAGAGACAAACACTATGTCTCCATCAAGTGAAAATTGTCTATGGAACTGAGAGTCACCGTAAGTAGGCTGCCCAGAGAAGTGGTGGAGTCTCAGTCTCTGGAGTCATTCAAAACTCACCCAGATGCCACCCTGTGCAAGCTGCTCCAGGTGAACCTGCTCTGGCAGGAGGGTTGGACTAGATGATCTCCAGAGGTCTGTTCCAACATCTGTCATTCTGTAAGGCAGATTATCACTGGTTAATGAGAAGTTACTTGAGGCAGTGTAGCTGGTTGCAGTAGAGCTACTCCATTAGTCTCACTAGAACTACTTTCCTGGCACCTGTTAGCCACTGGTGCAAGACAGAGTTGTGGAAAAGGTCAATGTGTCGATCCTTGATTATTTTGGTCCAGGAACACTCCATTATTCCTAAAGTATCTGTGCCATATTCCTCCCTCCTCTCCTCTCCACTGGACAGAAACAATCTACTTAAGTATAGTATGCACCAGGTACAGAAAAGGCAAAAATGCAAGTCTGCAAATAGGATAGAGTGAGTGGGAAAACAGGCAAAGGAGGCAACAGTTTAACAGGCCCACTCAAAATTATCATTCAGAGAATGAGTTCTAGATTCAGCAGTTCCAGGAAGGCAGACTAACTTACCTTCACACGGTGGGTTACCCTTGCCATGGCAGCTGCCATCACAAGCACATGGGACAGCAGAAAGAAGAGCTTGTTGGTAAACACAAACCCAAGCATTGTTACCATCTGCTCCAGCACTGAGTCTTGGAGACTCCCCAACCCTTCTTAGTGATATTTGCCACAACAATTCAGGAGGCAGAAAGTTTCTCTAGGGTCGTGGTTACATGCTTTTTCTGGCATCTTCATCCCCTGCCTCTGTTGAGGGGTCACAGCTACCCAGCTTGACCCCAAAGAAAGAGCGTAAGACATCAAAACTGTTGTGAGCATATGAGGTGCAGGGGGAAGAAATGATCCAGTCCATCCTCTGGGCAACCTACAGCTATAATTCAAAGGTACCCATCTTGGCATAAAACCTTGAGGGAAGCTGATAGGTCACACAATGTCTACTCACTTCAATTGTTCCAGGAAAATGCAATTCAGTGAACAAATTAAATCCAACATAAACACACTGAGTACCATTTACTTCAATAAGTATGGCAATCTATGAGAAAATAAAAAACAATTTGCATCTTAATTTTCATTTTGGACCAGGTCAGTTTGTAAATGAGAAATGAAGGCACATGCATTTTCCTCTCTTTTTTTAATTTCCCTTTCTCTCCACCCTCTGTCCCCAACTCAATCACAAGAGTTTTCAGAAGCTTTCAAGCTCTCTTTTTGTTCTACTGCAATGAAGCTCCCAAACAATTACCAGGTCAAAAGTGTTCCATCTTGCTTCTATTAGTGTAGCAGCTGGTGCTTTCCTCTTAAAATTCCTTTACTGTCAGCTAATGCATGCTTTTCTTTTGAAGAATGTCTAATATGATTTTCATTTCCACTCCTTCACTGTTCTCTTGACCTCACTTTAAAGACTAGGTGGGTCTACACCAAAGAGAGATGCAAATGTCCTCATATGATGTTCAGGTCTGGAAACAAGCATCATTAGATTCCTTGCTCTGATGAGTGAAATGAAAACATGGATTTGAGCAAGAAAATAGATGCCAGCTGTTTCTTGCAGTAATTTGGATCATGACTCACATCTCACTTTTCCAGCAGAAACTCCATATCGCTCAACAAAAGTCCATCAAGTGACCTCACAACATCCTACTGAGATGGTCATACATTTCTTCAGTACATTCCAGATGCAGCAAAGTACTTGAATTCATGCCAGACTTTCTGTGAGCAGCTAATAGTACCTGATGAACTTTTTATGCCTCTTGAAAGACAGAGTCATTGTTATCTCCTAGTCAAAAGCGACACTACTTTAGATATTTTCCAAACTCTTTCTAACTTGCTGGCAGGACTGATTGTTCAACCTAGGCCATGCTTTTTAATGGGATATCAAAGGAGGAACACAAAATGCAGACAAACAAGCACTGAAAACTAATACATCTACTAAGGGGAAAAACAAGCTACAAGTAACTGCCAAAAATATTCTTAACATTTCAGGTAGATATAGGCTCAGGTAGAGCCTCCAAAATAGGAAAGGACATACCTGGAATGGTATCTTCTTTTTTCACATTAGAACTGAAGTCTCTTGCCACTCTGATAAAATTACAGAGCAAGTTTAAGCTTAACAGGTGCCAAGCAGCCTAGGGGCAAGTTTCCTTACTGCCCTCCTGGAAGGAAGAGCACAACACCCACAGCGCAGCAGGACAGAGAGCAAAGGGTGATTCCAAACATTGCAGTTCAAGTTCATTGGACTTCTGTCTGCATCATAATTTAGACAACTCAAAATCTAAGTCTCGACTTTTCTGGATTCTGCCCTGTTGTGGGCTACAGAGATGCTAGGAGTCGGTCAGGTAATAAATGTCATTTCCTACACCCGACAGACTCATTTCTCACCTTCCTAAGGCCAGAGATTAAAAATGCTTTTCTAGAGATTTTCCATACACTATCTTAGTCCTGTCCAGGAGTAGATTTTGGTAGCCCATTTGTTTTATTTCATTACATTCATACAGCATAAAGGAACAAAATAACTCTCAGTTTGTCTTTAGGGGCTGCTTCAGAGTATATTTAGATGGGATAAAGACACAGAGTATCCAAAGCCATTATTGACCACAGGTTAACCCAAAACTCATTGACATATGTGGAACAGCAGAATTCACTGACTTTGGTGAGCTCTGGATCAGGCTCCACACACTCCTTTAATGATATTTTCTATTTCAAAGTATTACAGCTATTTCAGCAGATGCCCAGCATCTGTGGGCTTGATGGGGTGTTAATCCTATTACAAGGTGATGATTGGAAGGCTATAGCTTATACTTCCAGGTGGTTTTAGGACTTTGAGACCACATGTGCTCAAAGAGGGGAGAAGGAATGTTTAGAGAGCTGTCTGGGTGTGAGAGTTTCATAAGGTATTTGCAGAGTTTTGAGAGTTTCCGGATAGCTAGGGACCACAAACCATACATACACTAAACAGTAGAAATTCACAGCACACTTGAAAGTTTGAAAGACTTTACCCAGCAATACGCAGACCTGCTAATATTCCCTCTGGAATGTGCTGGAGACCCCAGCAACTCTTGGCATGGTACACCTGGCAATCAGCCATTCAGCCTCCTTTGCTCCTAGGAAAGTATGGAGCCCTTGTATTCATTTTCCCAGTCTTTAATCAGAGTGAAAGGTTCAAGTGACTTCACTTGTTCCACGCAGGCACTGTGGGTGTGGTGATCCATGGGGGGCAGAGCAAGGATCTCACTAATTTTCTGTTTCTGATTAGCTAGAATACGCTGATTATAATTCACACTGACTTCCAAAGATTGCACAACTCCATAGCTCAAAGCTACCACAAAATATTCACAAGGAAGAAAGGAATAACTGTCAATAACCATTACTGCTTCTCACTCAGCACCAGAGCTCCAGCTGCTGAAATGGGTGCAAGAATCTTCGGTTCACTTACACTAAGTGCTAGCCCCCAGAAGCAAGGGAAAGCTGTGAAGTGGAGAACCCAAATAAATTCCAATGTTAGCAAATTGGAATGCAAACATTTGCAAGCAGTTGTTATTGGTAGCACAGATTACAGAACAAAGCTTGTTTGCGCACACACACACATGCTCAATCTGTTGTGATGCCCAAACACACAAGCCAGCAAAGACAAACAAATACAATATTTGAGCAAGTTATCAGTAACGTTAGTCTATATCTATCAGTCTCACACCAGTTTTGACTTACCTGTGTCAACAGCATTTCATAGATGGTCAGTCAATACATTCTTATCTGAGAGCAAAAATAACTATATTGGAAACACGGAAAAAGAGAGCTTGGAAACTATTCATTAAAGCATCAATAACTCAGTAGGGTTTAGGTCAAATTTGTTAAGATTAGATATAAAGGCTTTGAGTGCATGGAATTAAGAATTGCTAGTTTAAATGAGACTCATTTTCCACCATAGGTATCCTTCACTGAAAGGGAAGCATTTCTGCTGTCTTTTCACTGCAGTATCAGATACTATACATCAGCTCAACTGGCTGAACTGATACCAATATCTAACAATATCTCTGTAGCCATTCTCCACTCTGTATTTTTTGTTACCAAGCTGCAGAAAGAACATGTTTATTCTTGAATAAAAAAAAACAAACAAACAAACAAAAAAGGCTTTAAACAGTAGTTTTAAACAGTATTTCAGTGCTGCTTCCTGCATTGCTTTTAGAGCTGTTGGAACACCTGTGAGCTGGGAGAAATAACCTTCTTTAGAAAACATTTAGCATGTTACAGTATAGGGTGTCAGGCAGTGATAGGACTAGGGGGGATGGAAAAAAAAAAGAAATGGGTAGATTCAGATTGGATGTTAGGAAGAAGTTTTTCATCGTAAGAGTGGTGAGACACTGGAATAGGTTGCTCAGGGAGGTGGTAGAAGTCCCATCCCTGAATGTTTTTAAGTCCATGCTGGATGTGGCTCTGGGCAACCTGATCTAGTGTGAGGTGTCCCTGCCCATGGCAGGGGAGTTGGAACTGGATGATCCTTGAGGTCCTTCCAACCCAGAAAATTCTATGATTCTATAAACATATGCACAAGGTAACAGTCATCAGGACTACATGGGAACCATTTCTAACAATATTATCCCATACATGTAGATCAAGAGAGGTGACTCAGCCACTTTGCTCTGGTGAGACCTTGCCTGGAGTACTGCATCCTGCTCTGGAGCCTTCACCACAGAAAGGACACAGACCTAATGGAGGGCCATGAAAATAATCAGGGGGCTGGAACACCTCTGCTACAAGGACGGGCTGAGGGAGCTGAAGTTGTTCTGCCTGGAGAAAAGAAGACTCCAGGGAGATCTAATAGCAACCTTCCAGTACCTGAAAGGAGTCTAGAAGAAGGCTGCAGAGGAACTGTTTACAAAGGCTTGGAGTGATTGGATAAGCAGCAATGGTTTGACCCGAAGAGTAGATTTAGATTGGATGTTAGGAACAAGTTCTTTACCATGAGGCTGGTGGAACAGGTTGCCCACAGAGATAGTTGGTGACCTGTCCCTAGAGATATTCAAGGTCAGGCTCAACAGGGCTCTGAGCAAGCTGATCTAGTGGAGGATGTCCCTGCTCACTGCAGCAGGGTTGGACTAGATGACCTTTGGAGGTCCCTTCCAACCCAAATCAATCTATGATGCTATATTCTGTGCTGTACAGGAGCTGATATAAGAGTATCCAGTTAAAAGATGTGTTCCTGTGTGACCTGTGCCGGATTCTATGGTCCTGCTCTGGCAGAGGGGATGGACTTGATGATCTTTGAAGGTCCCTTCCAACCGCTAACATCCGATGATCCTATGATTCTGTGCTGTATAGCAGCTGATATAGGAGTATCCAATTAAAAGATTTTTGGAGGGAAGGCAGTAGTGAATTAGTGGCAGGTAATAATGACCTTTGAGTCTGCAAGTAAACAGCCTTAAAAGGTATCAGGTTTACCATACTGATGTTTGCTTCATCTAGTGAGATCTCAGTTTTATAAGCATAGGCCTGCATCTAAACCCATTTTTTTCAGACCCCTGAGACTTTAGAGAATATATTTAACTTTGAGAGACACTGTGGAGTTACAAAGATATCTATGTCACTGATCTTGTTGCAGAATTAGTCCCAGAGGGAGCAGACTGAAAGGAACAGCATACTTTATACTGCTACATTATGCCAAGAATCCAATTTTTTTTATAAGTGTTAACATTTTGTAGTCTATAAACCAGCCCTTCATTACTGATATATTGTAAAACATCTTGAGCTCCATGTTGATGATTAGAGCCTTTTCAAGTTTCCACTACTGCTAATTCACTGCTTTACAGTTGTTTCAAGACTAGTTGGGATGCAGATTTTTCTGTTACCACTATTTTTTTTTCTCTTCTGTCATGTCAAGTCTCCAATCACCCCTCAGATTAATCAATATTTTAAGTATCAAAGTATCTGTTAAAAGCACTTTCTCATTTATTTGCCACAGAAATTCATGGGAAGTCTCTTGGCAGTTTCAGTGGCAGTGAGATCAGACCCCTCCAACCTTTAAGAAACTGTCAGCCTTAGTAATATGTGGCCACCATATTTTATTAGACTTCTAGAGCACTAAAAAGGGCCAGAAGTTTCTTTACAGAACCTGACTACCAATTTTAACAGCAAGAGGTCTGAATGGGAACCATACATGATTCTTCCAATATGCTGAAAAAGGGATCATGTTTGATAACTGCTTCATTTCCATCTTACCTTATCTGTTGAAGCTGAGATCTCCCTCAAAGTATATCCCTAAGAGGTATAAGGATGTAAAAGAGGATTTGCACTCAGCTTTTGGTTATGCCACCAAAGCTGGTTGCTGTAACCAGTCTTAACTTAGGATGGGATTGGAAGTGATGTTATCAGCAGCAGCAAGATTGTCAGAACAGATGAAAAAAAGCCTGCTGAATGCAAGCCTAGCAGGAAAGCAATTGGATAAAGCAATGGAAGCCCAGAGTGGTCTGAATCTCTCTAAATATATATGTTTAGCTCTTTGCTGGAGGTATGCATTAGTAGTTTGAGGCAGTGAAAGGATGTTGGTGTTCAACTGCAATGCAGCAAACCAGGCTAAATGCTTGATTTTCTTAGCATGTAATGGGGGAAACTTGGCAGAAGCATGCCTCTTGGACTCAAATTGTCATGGTAGCCAGCATAGACTTAAAAAAAGAGCTCAACTCATCCTTTAGGCAAAGTAACAATTTTCATTGCAGGAAAACTATGTTATTGTGGCCTTCCAGTATTTTAAGAAGGCCTACATGAAAGCTGGTGAGGGACTTTTAAGGGTGTCACGTAGTGATAGGACTAGGGGGAATGGATCCAAACTAGAGGAGTGGAGATTCAGATTGGATGTTAGGAAGAAGTTATTCACCACAAGGGTGGTGAGATACTAGAACAGGTTGCCCAGGAAGGTGGTAGAAGCCTCATCCCTTGAAGTTTTTAAGGCCAGGCTGGATGTGGCTCTGGGTAACCTGATCTAGTGTGAGGTGTCCCTGCTCATGGCAGGGGGGTTGGAACTGGATGATCCTTGAGGTCCCTGACAATTCCGTGATTCCTGCCTCAGGCAGCATTGTTGTGATTTGAATGGAACGGCTTTATCTGAGCATTCATGGCCAGGACAAATACACAAGACATAAGTATGTAGCTGCAGGCAAATTTATAAAGTCTGTGTGCAGTATGTGGACAGCTGGATAGGGGCATTTATCAAGGCAAGTTATACCACTGGGGTATTTACTATGGACCACAGTAGGGCTCTGCACCTTTGGTCTTTCCAGACTTTTAACTATTACAATAGCAAAACCATTAAATTATCCATTTACATTGCTCTTTGCAATGCAAAAAAAAAAAAAAAAAATATCCTGTTGTGAAAGCATTTAGGTATAGCAGAAGGTGTATTCCTTTTAAAGGATCCTTCTAAATTTAGGGTCTATGGTAAACAAACTTCTTTAGCAACTGTCATTTTCTGTCATGCTCTATGAAAACAACACCTATCAGTGATCGTAACAAGAGGCTACTGTACCCATTTCCAACATTTGCTGTTAAAGTGCTGTTCATGCAGTTTGCAGTATTTGCTTACACACATTCAATTTATCTCTGTGTACACAGAATTTAAGAACTCTAGGAGATTTGCCAGTTACAGTACAGGATTATAGTCCTGAGAAAATCTTTGAGCTTTGACAGTACAGGTTATGTTCTTGTAAACATATGACCAAACAAAGCTTTTGTGATGCTGATACAGTCTCTACTCATTCATCTTTCTTTTTCTTGTTCTTTTTTTTTTTTTTTAAACAAATGTTGCAAAAAGCAAAAGCCTGAAATAGAAATTAGTGGTGAAGGAAAAGATAAAAAACCTCTTTCTTATTCTCTAGGCATTTTTTTTCCATGAAAAAGCAAACTGGAGAATCATAATACCTCCCCCCAATTTCTTGCATGCCCTTCAAAATGATTCTTGGAAGGCTGTTTAAAAGCAGCATGAAAAGTATTTTTTGACATGTTCCAATATTTCTGAAGAACCCATGATTTTTTTTTGCTATGTTGGGCTGTCATTTAAGAGGAAATGTTTTTCCAATCAGTTACACTTATTTGTGATTATACCATAAGCTTTAATTTTTTCCTATGTTTTAGACCTACTTTATAAACAACTTCTTCACTGCCTAAAATTCCAGTGTGCTATTTTCAGTATAAATGTCACACATGCACGTTGCAATAAGAGGAACTCTTCCCTCTGAATGGATGTTTGAGCATCTTGAAGATTTGGACCATATGTTTCATCATGGCTTTTAGCTCATCACATTCAATTTATAATTGGAAAAATAAAAAAAATAAATAAATTTCATTAACACCAGAATTAATTGAATGTGAAGGGGCCTGATTGTCAATTCTAGTGACCCATACTCTTGATTATTCACAGGAAAGAGGTTGTATAAACACCTGAAAGAGCTCATCTGATATTAGGAAATGGCTCTAGCTAGTAACTTGGCACTAGCACACCATATGGATGTTCTTATTTCAGAGTAAATCTGCTTTCACACTACTTAATCTGTATCCAAAATTAGCATGAGCTAAAATTTAAGACAATCACCTATGTGAAAATTATTGCAGAATAATGATTCTGACCTGAGATCATACCTTATTTTTTAAATGATTTCCTCCAAAGGCAAGCCCAATATGAGATGCATCCCCATATTTTACCAACTGAGACCAAGCCAAGCCAGCTGCAGAACCAAAAAAAAGGAATTCAGCCTCAAAAGACCCTTAGGTGCCTCTGCTAAAAATGCCACCAATTGACCTGATTCTCTTCCCTCTCTCTCCCCAGTTGCACATCCTCCCATCAGCTCCCCTGCTGATTTCTAAGGCCCATCAGTAGTCCACACTTCCTCCGTGCTCAGTAAAGAATAATAAGCAAAAGCCAGAGAAACTATCCAATCACTCTGGGAAGTATTTTTCACAGGCTGCATGAAGATAAGAAATTTTCCTCCATTGATCATCTCACTCTTCTTTAATTTTTTGACCCACAGTAAAACAGTTATTACTGACATTTAAAAGAGAGATTTACATTTTTTTCCCAGTGAGATGGTTTGTTCATTTCCAGACCAACTGGTTCATACTACCCTCATTTGCAGGTAGATGTGAGCACTTCTGTTTGGGTTTTCCTCAAAGTTTTTCTCCTTACAGAAAAGGAGAATCATAGAATCAAGAAGGTTGGAAGAGACCTCAAAGATCATCGAATCCAACCTGTCACCCTACACCCCAATCTGGAGTGAAAAACAAAATCTCAAATGCTTTTAATTTTCAAACTGAAATCTCAGAAGCTGCTCATATCTGTTTAACTTCCTTTTTTCCTCTAAACAAACTTCCAGACAATGGATGACTATGACGTGGCCTGTCATATCCATCACCCTCAGGACTGTGTCAGTAGCAGACCTGCAGACCATATCCTGAGTTCCTCTCTTTCCAGTTCTGGGAAAATTCTCATTAGAATTGAGATTCTCCCTTCTCAGTTCTGGTGTCACTCATCTGTCTCCATCAAAATTGTGGACACAGCGAGCTTCTGTTTGCTTTTCGGCAGTTTATTTCCTCTGAATCTGAAGGCATAATATCATTTTTATGACCTCATACTAATTTCCATGGCAACAGCATCTACTGTAAAAATAAGGGCTTATAAATTTCACTGAGGGAACAAACAGAAGAAAAGAACCTGGCCTGGGAGGAAGGAGACAGCAATTTTGAAAACAGAGTGTGTGAAAAACCTTCGTCTTAACTCATGTTTTAAGAATCCTGGAGTTCAGACTTGAATTGTAAGACTCACTGCCATGCCATACTGTACCAAAGGGAGAACAGAAATATTGAGAAAAAGAAAAATCTTTTCAGATCAACACTATTATCTGTGTCATCACTCCACTGTGAAAACTTTTCTTTGAAGTCAAGCAACTAGCATGTACAATCCTCTGAAGACACATCATCAGCAACACAAAACCAACCTCTGTTTGCTTCCTACCAGGCACAGCCAACAAATTTCTTCTTAATTGATTATTTATTTTTAAAATTCTCTCCTGTTTTCCAAAACAGGAGAGAATAGTCCACCCATCATAAGTACATTCAGTTATTGTTAACAGCCTTCCTGATCAGCTCCATCTCCAGAAGTCTAAGGCAGCAGAGTATAAGTGCATCATGGAAAACATCCCACACTCCTAAAACAGTGAGTCATTCAACAATTGTTTTAAGCAGGACCTGAAATGGTGCCACCAGCAACATTAAGGTCACCTCTGAGTGCACACTAATGAACCAATGAGAAAAAAAAAAAAACAGAGATATTTGCAGTAGATTGTTTAATATTTCTTGGCATCTCAGTACTTACATGGCACTCACAACTTTAATATCTCAAAATCATTAATGGATTTTATCCTCACGTCATCTCTGAAAAATTGAGTTATTGACATTTTGCAAATGGAGAAACTAAACAAAGGAGTAGTTAACAAAAGAAAACAAAAAACAAACAAAAAAAAAAAACCACCAAGAACTACTTCCTTAAAGATACAGAAAATACATGACTAATTAAAATGTGATCACAGATCTCTTGAATCTTGTGTTTTGAAACTTTATGAAAATCTGATAAATGGCTGGAAAATGTTTATCTAAAAATACCCAACTTCCAGAAGGAAAACAGAATTGCAGTCTGGCCATGTTTTTATAAATATGTACTTCCTACGCATACTGATGGCCCTTTTTTATATAAAGCTCTCTATATTAATGGAAATTGGTCTGTGCCTAATCCAGGACAAGATAACCATGACACTGTTGTGTTCTAAAGCACATAAGATATCCATGTTTTTAGCCACTGATCATCCTTAGTAGAAGGTCACAAAAGCCTCAGTTCTGTTGGGTTTCATTGAATCATTCAGGTTGGAAAACACCCTTGGGTTCATCAAGTTCAACCATTGACCCTACTCTACAAAGTTCAACCTTGAACCATATCCCCAAAACCACATCTGAATGACCTTTAAACACATCCAGGGATGGTGACTCAACCACCTCCCTTGGGCAGCCTGTTCCAATATCTGGCTATTCTTTCTGTGAAAAAAATGTTGCCTAATGTCCAGTCTAAACCTGCCCTGTTGCAGTTTGAGGCCGCTCGTGCTTGTTCTATCACTAATTATCTGTCAGAAGAGATCAGAACTAACCTCTCCAATCCTTTCAGGTTGTTGTAGAGAGCAATGAGGTCTCCCCTTTGCCTCCGCTTCCTCAAATTAAACAGCCCCAGCTTCTTCAGTCAATTTTCATAAGATTTATTCTCCAGGGCCTTCAACAGCTTTGCTGCCCTCCTTTGCACTTGCTCCAGCACCTCAGTAACTCTCTGGTATGGAGGTTCCCACTCATCTTGTGCAAATATTTCACACAAAGAGACAGGCTTTGCCCAGGGAACTCACAAAGAATAGCATAGAATGTTTAGTGCCAGTCCTATCTTCCCAACACCTGTGCAGTGTTTCTGCAGCCTCAGCACAACCTCAAATTTCAGCTTTGAGTTTGAAGTTTTGAAGTCTCCCATAGCATTAAAATCACTGTCACATTTTGTTCAAACACTTCTAGCAAACCAAGAAAATACACAATTAAAAATAAAAATCAGAATAAGTAACAGCAGGTGTCTCATTCATGATGTATGATTTATTCCTTTGTTGAGATGAATTCTCTCTAAATGCAAAATGGTATCAGTCAAATAAATGGAGCTTCATCACAGAGAATCACAGGAGCACTATGTTTAGAAAATCCTTTAAGATGATCAAATCCAACCATTATCTAATTCCACCAGGGCCACTACTACACCAAATCCCTGAGCACCATATCTAGATGGCTTTTAAATACATCCAGGGATGGTGATTCCACCACTTCCCTGCGCAGCCTGCTCCAGGCTTTGATAACTCTTTTGGTAAAGAATTTTCTCCTAATGTCTAACCTAAATCTCCCCTGCCATAAATTGAAGACATTTCCTCTTACCTTATCACTTGTGAGAAAAGACCAACAATCACCTTTCTGCAAGCTCCTTTCATGTCACACCAAGGTCAGTAATATTGGGAGGACAACAAGGATTTTTGGTTCTTTCACGTATATAGTGATAGTCACTTACGGGTTCTTCTGGGTTTACATTCATCTTGGCCAGCTAAGCCATCTGAAAATCAGGCTCCTGGGCTTTTTCTATCATTCCCAAGAGTAGAAAAACAAAACAAAGCAAACAAATAAAAAGAAAAAAAAATACATTCAATTCTTCCCATAATATATAATTCTTCCCATAAAGATAGTTTTTGAGATAGACAAGAAGCATGGATATCTAGGTGTTTCTTTCTGTGACAATTTGATGGCAGATTGATGATTTATTTGATTTGTGGCCTTTGGGCAGATAAGCTGAGAATTCATCAGTCCCTCCCCCAAAAAATTAGAGAGACCCTGGTAGAAGCATATTCTAATCTACCTAATCTTTCTGACAACTTCTTTCTGGCTCCAGCAGTAGCATTTTTCAACCAGACACAGGCGGGGACATCTCCACAACAAAACAACAAACCAAAACACAGAGGGCTGGAATTATCTGGTTTAAATCTTCTCATGACATATGCTTGGATCTATAGAATAGAATCAATAGAATAGAATCAAGAAGGTTGGAAGAGACCTCAAGGATCATCGAGTCCAACCTGTCACCCTACACCTCATGCCTATCTAAACCATGGCACCAAGTGCCACGTCCAATCCCCTCTTGAACACCTCCAGGGATGGTGACTCCACCACCTCCCTGGGCAGCACATTCCAATGGCCAACCACTCTCTCTGTGAAGAACTTTCTCCTCACCTCCAGCCTAAACCTCCCCTGGCGCAGCTTGAGACTGTGTCCTCTTGTTCTGGTGCTGCTTGCCTGGGAGAAGAGACCAACCCCCTCCTGGCTACAACCTCCCTTCAGGTAGTTGTAGACAGCAATGAGGTCTCCCCTGAGCCTCCTCTTCTCCAGGCTAAACACCCCCAGCTCCCTCAGCCTCTCCTCATAGGGCTTGTGCTCAAGGCCTCTCACCAGCCTCGTTGCCCTTCTCTGGACATGCTCCAGCAATTCAACATCTTTCCTAAACTGAGGGGCCCAGAACTGGACACAGTACTCAAGGTGTGGTCTAACCAGTGCTGGGTACAGGGGTACAATGACCTCCCTGCTCCTGCTGGCCACACTATGCCTGATGCAGGCCAGGATGCCATTGGCTCTCTTGGCCACCTGGGCACACTGCTGGCTCATGTTCAGCTGCTGTCAGTCAGTACCCCCAGGTCCCTTTCTGCCTGGCTGCTCTTCAGCCACTCTGTCCCCAGCCTGTAGCTCTGCATGGGGTTGTTGTGGCCTAAGTGCAGCACCCGGCATTTGGACTTGCTGAATGCCATCATGTTGGACTCTGCCCATCTGTCCAGCCTGGCAAGGTCCCTCTGCAGAGCCCTTCTACCTTCTAACAGATCAACACCTGCTCCCAGCTTGGTGTCATCTGCAAATTTACTGATGATGGACTCAATCCCCTCATCCAGATCATCAATAAAGACATTGAACAGGATGGGGCCCAGCACTGATCCCTGGGGGGCACCACTAGTGACAGGCTGCCAGCTGGATGTGGCACCATTCACCACCACTCTCTGGGCTCGGCCCTCCAGCCAGTTCCTAACCCAGGCACAGTGCTGCTGTCCAAGCCACAGGCTGACAGCTTGGCCAGGAGTTTGCTGTGGGGGACAGTGTCAAAGGCCTTGCTGAAGTCCAGGTAGACTACATCCACAGCCTTTCCTACGTCCACAAGGCTGTCACCTGATCATAGAAGGAGATCAGGTTGGTGAGGCAGGACCTGCCCTTCCTAAATCCATGTTGGCTGGGCCTGATTCCTTGGCTATCCTTCAGGTGTGCAGTGATTGCCCCCAAGACAATCTGCTCCATGATTTTCCCTGGCACTGAGGTCAGGCTGACAGGCCTGTAGTTCCCAGGTTCTTCTGTCCGTCCCTTCTTGTGGATGGGTGTCACATTGGCCAGTTTCCAGTCTTCTGGGACCTCTCCAGTGAGCCAGGACTGGTGGAAAATGATGGAGAGAGGCTTGGCCAGCTCATCTGCCAGCTCTTTCAGCACCCTAGGATGAATCCCATCAGGTCCCATGGACTTGTGAATATCCAAGTGACTCAACAAGTCTCGAACTAATTCCACATGGATTTCAGGAGTACAACACTGCTCCTTGACCCCATCAACCAGCTCAGGAGGCCAGTTATCCTGAAGTCCTCCTGCCTTACTGTTGAAAATGGAGGCAAAGAAGGTATTTAGAATCTCAGCCTTCTCCTCATCCTTAGTTACAATGTTACCCTCCACATCCAATAAAGAGTGGAGGCTCCTCTTGCCCCTCTTTTTAGCATTAATATATTTATAAAAATGCTTTTTGTTGTCCTTCACAGAAGCGGCCAGTTTAATTCTAACTGTGCTTTTGCCTCTCTAATTTTTCTTCTACATGATCTAACAACATCCTTAAACATATCACTAGTTGCCTCCCCCCCTTTCCAAAGGTGATAAACCCTCTTTTTTTCCCTTAAATCCTTCAGGAGCTGCTTGCTCATCCAGGCCGGTCGTCTTCCCCACCGGCTCGTCTTACGGCATGTGGGAACTGCCAGTTCCTGTGCCTTTAGGAGCTCCTGTTTGGAAGTAGGTCCAACCATCCTGGACCCCTTTCTTCTTAAGGGCTGTTACCCAGGGAACTTTCTGAATAAGTTGCCTGAACAACCTGAAGTTTGCCCTCCGAAAGTCCAAAGTGAGGGTTCTGTTACTGCTCCTCCCTATTTCCCTGCATATTGAAAACTCCACTATCTCATGGTCGCTGCACCCTAGACAGCCTCCAACCATCACATCTCCCACCAGCCCTTCTCTATTTGAGAACAGCAGATCAAGCAGAGCCTTACCCCTGGTAGGTTCACCTAAGAGCTGCATCAGGAAGTTGTCATCCATGCACTCTAGGAACCTTCTGGACTGTCTCCTCTCTGCTGAATTAAGTTCCCAGCAGATGTCTGGTAGGTTAAAGTCCCCCACAAGGACAAGGTCTGATGATCTTGAGACAGCTTCCAGCTGCTTATAGAATATCTCATCGGCCTCCTCGTCCTGGTTGGGTGGTCTATAACAGACTCCAACCAGGATGTCAGTTTTGTGTGGCCTCCCTCTGATTTTAACCCATAAGCATTCAATCCTTTCATCTGCAACCTCGAGTTCTGAGGCATCAAAAGATTCCCTAATATACAGGGCCACCCCTCCTCCTCTTCTCCCTTGCCTGTCTCTCCTAAAGAGCTTATAACCCCCCAGTGCAGTACTCCAATTGTGAGAATCGTCCCACCATGTTTCTGTGATGGCAACTACATCATAGTCTTCCTGGTGAACCAAGAGTTCCAGTTCCTCTTGTTTGTTGCCCATACTGCATGCATTGGTGTACATGCACTCCAGCTGGGCTGCTGATTTCACCAGTTTGTGTGGTCCTCCCTCCTTTCCAGGGAGACTGGTTTCCACACCCACCCCCTTCAGACCTAGTTTAAAGCCCTCCCAATGAGTCCTGCCAAGCCCAGTGCCAGCACCCTCTTACCCTTTCTAGATAAATTCAACCCATCTTGGTCCAGCAGGTCAGGTGCAGTAAGAGTTGCCCCGTGATCAAAGAAGCCAAAATTCCGCTGCTGGCACCATCTCCTAAGCCAACTGTTGATGGTGTGGGTTTTCCTGTTCCTCTCAGTGTACACCACAGCTGCTGAGGGAACTGAGCAGAACACCACTTGAGCTCCTGCCTCGTCAATCGATTTCCCAAGGGCCTTAATTTCCTTTTTAATCTTCCTGGTGCTGCTCTTTTCAATTTCTTCACTTCCAGCCTGAATTACCAGCAATGGGTAATAGTCAGAGGGCTGGATTAGTTTAGGTAACCTCTGGGTGATGTCCCTCACCCGGGCCCCAGGTAGGCAGCACACCTCCCTATGGGATGGGTTGGGATGACATATGGGTCCCTCTGTTCCCCTCAAGAGAGAGTCTCCAATAACTATAGCCTTTCTCTTTTTCTTTGTAGCACTGGTCCTTAAGGTTTGGGGGGGCTGCTTCGTCTTTGGTGTCTCCTTGATCGGTTCCTATATCTATGTCTTGAAAATTGTTTTACCCAACATAGGAGAGTTGGGTAAAAAGAGTATGATTGCCATAACCAATGACATTTATGACAGTACCTCAAGCAAACCATTATTAAAGTTTATCTCCTAAAAGATAAGAATAAACCTCATGTAAACTTGGAAATTCAAAACAATTCAGCATCATTTCATCTTTAGCATTAGGAAGCTTGGAAGTTTCTCTCAGCTTCTTTGCTTGAAAATTGTTGCTCTTGTGCTTTGACAAGTATGAAAATAGGCTGCTGACAAAGGACTGCACATTCACTTTTGGTTTCCAATGTATCTTCATGGAACAAATCCCTGATTTTCAGGTTGTTCAGCCTGGAGAAGGGGAGGTTCTGAGGAGACCTAATAGTAGCCTTCCAGTACCTGAAGGGAGTCCACAAGAAAGATGGAGAGAGACTCTTTACAAAAGCTTGTGATGATAGGACAAGGGGCAATGGCTTCAAACTGGAGAAGAACAGATTCAGATTGGATGTTACGAACAGGTTTTTTACTCTGAGGGTGGTGGAACACTGGAATAGATTGCCCAGGGAGGTGGTTGGGGCCCCATCACTAGAGAGATTCCAAGTGAGGTTTGACAGGGCTCTGGGCAGCCTGATCCAGTTGAGAATGCTTCTGCTTACTGCAGAGGGGGTTGGACTAGATGACCTTTGGAGGTCCAGCCTGGACCATTCCATGATTCTATTTTAGCACATAGAGATAGCATAAAATCATAAAATCATGTTGGCCTTTAAGATTCTCAAGTCTAACCATTAACTCAACACTGCTAGTTCAACACCAAACCATGTCCCTAAGAACCGCATCTACACTTTAAATACCTCCAGGGATAGTGATTCCATCACTTCTTTGGGCAGCCTGTTCCAATGCTTGACAACCCTGTCAGTGAAGAAAGTTTTCATAACATCCAATCTAAAGTTTCTCTGGTGCAGCCTGAGGCCATTCCTTCTTGTCCCATTGTTAGCTACTTGGGAGAAGAGACTGACCCGCACCTCACTACAACCTCCTTTCAGGTACTTGTAAAGAGTGAGAATGTCTTCCCCTCAGCCTCTTTTTCTCCAGACAAATTAAATCCAGTTCCCTCAGCTGCTCCTCATAAAACTTGTATTCTAGACCCTCCACCAGCTTCGTTGCCCATCTCTGGACATAAGATGTGGGCACACAAATATATAGCCTATGCTTCCCCGGAGGAAGGATGAGATAAAGCAGCTGAAGCTCCTCAGGCTGACTGAAGATCCTACGAGAAGATTGCGAACTCTGCTTCGGAGCAAGGAGCGCCGGGGCCGCCCCTGCCTCCGCGGCGTGTCCCGGGTGCCCTCTGGTGGTCCTGCCTGGTAAGAAGGAAGGCACCTCGGCTGGAATGCTGGGGGAGGGGAGAGATAATTCACTTAAGCTACAAGCAAAACGCAAGAAATTGTTATCTGCAACTCCTAAATGTCTTTTAAAACAGATCTCAAACAATGTTTTCCTTACCTTGCCCACCAGAGCTTACCAAAGATTACAGTGAAGAGTGGTAAGGGACCAGAGTGGTTTTCACTGAAGTTAAATGCAGGACTGCTTGATAGCAGTCTCAACGGGTTGAAGCCTCATACGGTTTCCCAGCATTGCAATGCATATGTACTCTAAACAGAATTAGCTTAAAGAACGGTAGGATCTCATACATGCACTAACCAAGTAGGCTCATGTACCACCAGGAACAGTCAAGCTTACTTATCCCAGAGACAGTGATAAGGACAGATAGGTTACAAGGATCTAATATTCCTACCTTCAGGTTTCAATCCTCTCTTAGCAGAAAAAATAAATGTTGCTGATGTGTTTCAGCCAAGGAATTCATAGAATCATAGAATCAAGAAGGCTGGAAGAGACCTCCAAGGTCATCGAGTCCAACCTGTCACCCTACACCTCATGACTATCTAAACCATGGCACCAAGTGCCACGTCCAATCCCCTCTTGAACACCTCCAGGGATGGTGACTCCACCACCTCCCTGGGCAGCACATTCCAATGGCCAACCACTCTCTCTGTGAAGAACTTTCTCCTCACCTCCAGCCTAAACCTCCCCTGGCGCAGCTTGAGACTGTGTCCTCTTGTTCTGGTGCTGCTTGCCTGGGAGAAGAGACCAACCCCCTCCTGGCTACAACCTCCCTTCAGGTAGTTGTAGACAGCAATGAGGTTTCCCCTGAGCCTCATCTTCTCCAGGCTAAACAGTCCCAACTCCCTCAGCCTCTCCTCATAGGGCTTGTGCTCAAGGCCTCTCACCAGCCTCGTTGCCCTTCTCTGGACATGCTCCAGCAATTCAACATCTTTCCTAAACTGAGGGGCCCAGAACTGGACACAGTACTCAAGGTGTGGTCTAACCAGTGCTGTGTACAGGGGTACAATGACCTCCCTGCTCCTGCTGGCCACACTATGCCTGATGCAGGCCAGGATGCCATTGGCTCTCTTGGCCACCTGGGCACACTGCTGGCTCATGTACAGGCGCCTGTCAACCAGTACCCCCAGGTCCCTCTCTGCCTGGCTGCTCTCAAGCCACTCTGTCCCCAGCCTGTAGCTCTGCATGGGGTTGTTGTGGCCAAAGTGCAGCACCTGGCACTTGGACTTGTTGAATGCCATCATGTTGGACTCTGCCCATCTGTCCAGCCTGGCAAGGTCCCTCTGCAGAGCCCTTCTACCTTCTAACAGATCAACACCTGCTCCCAGCTTGCTGTCATCTGCAAATTTACTGATGATGGACTCAATCCCCTCATCCAGATCATCAATAAAGATATTGAACAGGATGGGGCCCAGCACTGATCCCTGGGGGACACCACTAGTGACAGGCTGCCAGCTGGATGTGGCACCATTCACCACCACTCTCTGGGCTCGGCCCTCCAGCCAGTTCCTAACCCAGCACAGAGTGCTGCTGTCCAAGCCACAGGCTGACAGTTTGGCCAAGAGTTTGCTGTGGGGGACAGTGTCAAAGGCCTTGCAGAAGTCCAGGTAGACTACATCCACAGCCTTTCCCACGTCCACCAGGAGGGTCACCTGATCATAGAAGGAGATCAGGTTGGTGAGGCAGGACCTGCCCTTCCTAAATCCATGTTGGCTGGGCCTGATTCCTTGGCTATCCTTCAGGTATGCAGTGATTGCCCCCAAGACAATCTGCTCCATGATTTTCCCTGGCACTGAGGTCAGGCTGACAGGCCTGGAGTTCCCAGGTTCTTCTGTCCGTCCCTTCTTGTGGATGGGTGTCACATTGGCCAGTTTCCAGTCTTCTGGGACCTCTCCAGTGAGCCAGGACTGGTGGAAAATGATGGAGAGAGGCTTGGCCAGCTCATCTGCCAGCTCTTTCAGCACCCTAGGATGAATCCCATCAGGTCCCATGGACTTGTGAATATCCAAGTGACTCAACAAGTCTCGAACTAATTCCACATGGATTTCAGGAGTACAACACTGCTCCTTGACCCCATCAACCAGCTCAGGAGGCCAGTTATCCTGAAGTCCTCCTGCCTTACTGTTGAAAATGGAGGCAAAGAAGGTATTTAGAATCTCAGCCTTCTCCTCATCCTTAGTTACAATGTTATCCTCCACGTCCAATAAAGAGTGGAGGCTCCTCTTGCCCCTCTTTTTAGCATTAATATATTTATAAAAATGCTTTTTGTTGTCCTTCACAGAAGCGGCCAGTTTAATTTCTAACTGTGCTTTTACCTCTCTAATTTTTCTTATTTTTCTTAAAAATACAAGTGAAGAGGCTAGATCCTGAAGATCATACCTGCAATTCTCTCTTGGAATTAAAGACAACCTCTGGCCATCCTACAGTGAGGATCTGGAGAAGAAACTGAGCTTCCCAAAACAAGACATGGCAACTACTAGTGATGACTGCAAAACATGGAGGTTTAAGCTCAGTATTTCAAGAGACAGGATCAGAACGTTTCCACCTGAAACATACGATTGTTTCACAAGTTGATGGCTTAATTCACACATTACCCAAGACCTTGGTGTATATGTGTCCACAGGAACACTTTTTAGGTCACACAAATGGTTGACCCACAAGACTATGCTAGCATTCTGCTGTTCCTTTGGAGAGCATAATGTTTTCATTTGCTTTAATTCCTCACAAAATCACTTGCATTGAACCAAACAACTAAAATGAGGACAGGACTTACATGGCAAACAAACTTCAAGTGCCTGTCATGTCATATGTCATACTGCTGAAAAGGGCACTCTCTGACAAAATCCCATTACTCCTCTTTTCATTGCACATGGGAAGAAACTCGACCCTTGCTTGTTCACAAAAACTAGATCTGAATTATATGACTATCCATGGTCACGACAGAGTCATGTAATTCTGTAAACCGATCGGGAAAGAGATCTCCCTCTCTTAGAATCTCTCTCATCATAACACCACTCAGTTAAAAACAGCTTAGTATCAACTGTCACATTCTTTTTGTGGTAATTTGTCTGTATCATTTCTGCTGGGAAGTCATGAGGAGGGTAAAAAAAACCAAACAAAAAAAAAAAAAAACCAAACAGAGATAGCATTCTGCAGACTTCTAGGGGTACTGAGGATGCTGAAGAATTACTCTGTGGCTGATCCTTACTCCAGATCTCCTCAGATATGCTACAGATGACCCACAGCTATCAATTAGCCCTTTTCCAAGATGCATGCCTACATTATGCATAACTTTTCAACCCTTCCAACCCTGTCTTGTTTATAAATTAAAAAATGCAACCAGATCATTCCAGTCACCAAAGCAGCAGCAATGTATGCTCTAGTGGAATCTGTAGATTGCTCATCCTTTATACTCTAGTCATCATATTTTCACTTTTCTCTTTGTAATCACAGAATACTTCTGCTACATATATAAATTTATACACACACACACATACATATATATATATATTAAAAAAAAACCAAACTTCCAATGATTCTCCTGGCATCAGAGAGCTGTGGAACCAAGGATCTACAACTCTGCCTTAAATTAACCTAATGCTGAAAACCATATTCATTCTCACGAGATACAAGTAACATCTTGACCTAGAAAAAATATGTTTTACAATAGAAAATGATATAATTTGGATTAAGTTTGTATGTGGTTTGGTCCAAGAGAGGTCATTGGAGAAGGCACTTTGATTTTCTGTTTGACACATCCCTGAGGGGAATGATTACATCAAGTAGACTCTGCCCAGGGTTTCTGGCAGACTGAGGAAAGGGGATGGAGGCAGTCAGGACTAGCACTGGGGTTGTCTTCTGTCACCACTGCAATATGCCTCTGGCTAGACAAACGTTAGGATAAGGTTTTTAAGGAGCAGACTGACTTCAGGGTGTTTGAGTTGGCTGTCAGAAAGCATGAGGCAGCATTGCACAGTACACTTCTGATATTTTCTGTTGCTCATCCAGCAGCAAGTGACATCTGTTCCTGTCATTATGGTACTAATTCACAGATTCAGTGTGTTCTCTAATTGTAAAATTCATTTTAATAAGCTAGAGCCCCTATGCATGCACCTAACAGGGTACAAATGAGTGGGTTTTCTACTCTTCTTCGAATGAAGGATATTGTAAAAATTGTCCAAGGTTGTTAGTACCTGCATAAGCATGGACTTCAAGTATTTGGATAACATTAAATCCTTGAAGTGCTCAGTTATCAACTGTATCTCCTTATGTCCCTGTTTTACAGAAATCAGATTTGACTAGTGTATCCCTTCTGTTTCCTCCAAGCTTTAGCTGCATGGTACTAGGACAGATGTTTAAGCAATTGGGAGGATGTTTATGAAGGGATTTTTTTTTAGATAAAGTCTCAAATCACAGGGGAACAGGACACTAAGCAGCTTATTCACTTTTCTGAACACTTAGTGACTTCTGATCATAGAGATGGGAACCACTGCAAACATCAGAGATGGACATAGCCAGTTTAGCAAAAGCGTGAGAAAGGATACAAGAGGAAAACATGTCCTTTAATGAAACAAAACAAAAGCAAACAAAAAAACCCAAATGTTTTTTTAATAATAACCAAAAAAATTATTTTATTATAAAGTAAATGCACAGTGAAAAAAAAAAAAAAACAAACAACTTTCTCTCTTACACAAACTGCAACAAAATTCCCTGTGAAATATACAAATGATAGAGTAAAGAAGAAATGAGCTTAGCTCCAGCTCACACTGATAAATACTAAAAACCTTTTACCTCAAGACACTGACATGTTGAAGATGAAAAGTTTTCCAATGAATTTGGGTTCTTCACCTGATCACATTCCTCCTTACTCCAGCCCAAGTTATACTTGGTGAATTCAATTCCTCCCAGCCATGTCACTGCAGGCTTCAGAGAAAATTCATTGGCCCACCATTAAGTTCAAGAAAAAAAATATTTGTATTTGTATATTCTTACTGTCAAAACAAACTTGAGCTTGTAGCAGCTCTAAGCTGTCATTTATGAGCAAAAATAAACGTTAGTGGGGGAAGGCAAAAGAATGTTGAGAAGTGATCTTGATGATTTAGCCTCAGACAACTACAGATATTCATTAGGCTTTCCAAAATGATCACTGGGCATGGGGGGGTGGGTAAGAACACTTCAAGAAGTATTTATTTCTTACATTTTTCCAGTTATTAACCAATGCCACATCACCTTCCAACTAGTGTGCTCTCAATAGTTTTCCACCATGGAAAACAAGCTAAGCATCGCTCCTCCTGAAGCCAGTGAAAACTGCTTACACCACAGGAGGAACTAGCAGCCATCTGCCAGCCCAGCCCTTATTCCTTCTATATTCATTTTTCCTTCCTGCTTTTCTTTTCTCCCTCCATTAATTTTTTTTCTGGGGAAGGAAAGGGAAAGGATTTCCCTATGACTTGTCTGTTTTGGTAACACACACATTGCCACAAAACACACAAGCACTGTGTGTAGACCATTGCACCCATGGAGCAAGAAAAAAGAAAATGGAAAAGTGGCTTCCAATTTTTTTTTCCTAGAGGCCTAGAATCTATTGCAATCACCACCAAAATAAGTATTACAACTGGTCCTGTACGAGGGCTCCTGCATGTGATGGAAACCTGCATTTTCAGTATTTTATACTTGCCAGTTCTCAGGACGTTGAAGTCTTGTGATGCTATTTTTTTCCCTTGGAGTCATGGCTTTTGAAAACAAGCAACTACTTAATGATCTTTTATTTTCTAAATGAAAGCTAAGCTACAAGCCCTTGTACTTGTAGAGAAAAGTTTGAAAATGGGATCTGAGGGAACTTTAAAGGCTTTATAAAAACATCTTCAAAATTCAAATAAAAAGACATCACTATTATTGTTGTTTCGACATTTAAGCCTTAAAAATGAGCACAAAAGTGTCTCTCCAAAAAAGAAGTAAGATGCTAAAACTCCAGATTTGAACAGAGGCATCATTACAAATAAAATATTAATCCTCCTAGGTCTGCATAGAACTCTTTTCAAAAGACAGGCTTATGCTTTGCACTACTACATTTTTGCACAGGAAGCACCCAAACCACTGCCAAGTTGTAACTGCAATCTTGGTGCTGCTGCTTTTTCCCCACAGAAGTTGCAATCTCATCCACAACCTCCCCTCTATGAGACATTTTCTCTCTCTAAATACATCACAGCTACAGTTACCAGATCACTGTTCATGTCACCTTCAACAACAGATAATGATGGATGAAATAAATTGATTAATAAATCCTGGAGCAACAAAAGAAGAGGCCATAAAAAACAACTCTTAAGTAGCGCACTGAAACAACCCAATAACTTAGAGGCATTAATAAGCTGACCTAAAACAAACCACGAATTTCAGGATGACTTGACAAAAAAGGGGTTTTTTTTGGGGTTGTTTTTTTCCCTTGGCAAAAGTGAGGCATTTCCACAGAAAATATCAGTTTTGCTATAACCACAAATGCCTGTCAAATTATTTCAATGGAAAAGTTTCCAACCGGTACTAATCACTAGTCACTTGAAAATGTACACTAAAACAAAGGACATTTTGGTGTACATCTGCAGCCAATCAACAGACTAACTGGAAAGAAAAGAAGTCCATATAAAGTTGGGAAAACAGAGAGACCAGCCAAAGTGAGCAGCTGCCAAGAATGTGGCCTTGAGAGAACATCTGAACGACACCAAGATATGTTGTTCTTCACTAATCTCATGAGAACCTCTTGATTGCGATGAATTTCTGCGCTGTATCGTACTTTCACCCTTCTAGCACAGTTTTGCAATGTTTAGTGCTACCTTAGGAAATGATAAACTTAAATCAAGAAGTCCAAGGGCAATGAAGAGAGCTTCAGGATGTTGGGACAGCTGGTTAAGGAATTGGCAGCACAAGTAGTGTTCTCCTCTATCACACCAGTTACAAGGAATCATGAAGGTTTAGACAGAAAGATCAAACAAAGTCCTGGCTTTGAGCCTGGTGTTACCAGCAGGACTTTGGGTTCTTTGACCAAGAGCTGGACCAGAAGATACCAGGCCTGCTAGCAACAGATGGGGTAATCTTGTCAAAAGGGGAAAGGATACTGAGACAAGAATTAGCAGGGCTCATTGAAAGAGCTTTGAACTAGATTTGAAGTGGGATGGAAACGAAATTGGGCTTGCTAGAGAGGAGCCTGGGCACAGCCTGCTGATGCTCATAGGATTGTACTGGTGAGGTCTTTCAGTCTGCCATCTCAGTGGAGGTGGGGGATAGTGACCCAGGCAACCCTCTAGTTCTGACTGGAATCACTTGCCTCTTGTGAGGAACCCCTTCAGGAGGATCAGAAGCAGTTTCAGTTTTTTCTGCTCATTTTGGGTGATTTTCCACTGAAAACTGGGGAAGAATTTCCTTGTAATTCACAGACTTGTGCAGCCAGAAGTGAAGTGGGTTTCCACCACACTTCCTCATGCCCTCCCTGTGGTCGTGTAAGTAAAACCAGAGGGTACATTATGGTGCAAGATGTACTCAAGCACCTCAAGTAACAGGGGTAAATCTTTGCACTGAAAGGGTAGTGCCCAGGGTGGTGGTTGAGTCACCATCCCTGCATGTGTTTAAAAGCTCTCTAGATGTGGTGCTTTGGAATAAGGCTTAGTGGTACACCTGCTGGTGTAGGGCTAACAGTGGAACTCAATGATCTTGAAGCTCTTTTCCAACCTAAATGATTCTATGACTCGAAACCTATAACCACTGAACTCCATCTACTCCACTACTCCATTCCTCTGTGGAACCCACAGAAAAATAATATGCCTCTGAGCTAGAGAAAGCTTTATGATTCTGAAGGGTAAATCAGATACACACTGTAAATAGCACTACTAAAAAAAGTGGCTTTTATTAAAATGGGACTTATGCATACCAGCCCAGGACTTCTATGTGCAGTTTTGCAGTAGGTCACTGAGAATTTATTTTCCTGGAATGAGGAGGATGCATTACAGGAATACTACAAAATTCAGTTTCCTGAACTGTTTGTTGACACATTAATTTTAAATTAAAATTAAATTCAATTAAAACTTCTCCTTCAGTTTGAGAGCATTAGGGTAGCCACTTAGGAGGATCACATGTTTCTCAAGCTTTTATAGTTTAGGCCACTTTCCAGTGTTGCTGAGGTGTCTGATAAAATCTCTGTGTCAGGGACCATGGAATGTGCCAGGCCTATTTTATAACTCCTCTTCCAAGAGCTGCCTTGTTCCCTCTTTCCTTCCTTTTTTCTCTCCCCAAAATCCTGTGATTCACCACCTTACAAGTGGCATTCATCCCTGGGACCTGGCAGATCTGACCAAGCACTCAAAGTCTGCTTTGCTATTTGGAGATCAGTAATTGCTTAGGAGTAGTAAGCGGAAGGACAAGGAAGAGATCAGATGAAGCTCTGCCCAACAACAGCATTTTGAATCAAAAATTGCCTTCAAATTAGCCAGGCTTTTCCACTTATGAAGGTCTGTAGCAGTTTGGAAAGGAGGAGAAGAGAACTGAAATCTGCACACATTTACAAGAACACCTTCCAGAAGAGCAGCTCCCAAATAATATTCTCCTTTATAACCTGATTGAAATAATCATCACACAGTCAAGCACAGTTTGTTGGTTACACTCAAAGCAAAACATGCTTCCAGCTGTGAAAGATAATTACTGTTTATTGACTGGCTTTTGAGGACTTTTATGCTATATTTAGTCGTAGGGTTGTTTGCCTTTTTTATTTGCATCACAAGCATTGCTGAAAAAGGACTGTGGCATAGAGCAGCCAGCTGCCTTCTAGTGATTAACCTCTTATTTCACTTCAGATGTTTCACCTGCAAATCTGCTAGGACTTCAAGATTAATCCTGGTCAAACTCCCATCAGTACTCTGTTGAACCAATAACTGCATTCATCAGCATTGCCTACTGATAGCACTTTGCTGTTCCATAATGTTTTGGGCTTTTTTTTTTTTTTTTTCATTTGAGTATCTTCACAAACAGCAGAGTTAATTATAATCATCTCTCTACAGAGAAGTGGATGTACCAGCTTGACCTAGTCTTTTATATCTAGTTAAGTGTTCCTACTGCTTACAGAGGGTTGCTCCAAGGTCAGAATCAAAATCCAGGAAATAAGCACAGAAGAATTTATAACCCCTTCATCTCCAGTAGTTACAACAGTAGTAGCAGGGTTACACCCTTAAGCTAGAAATTTCTAAATCTCAGCACGCTTTTCTGGAATGCAAATTCTGCTAGCCTTTATTCCATCTGTTCTGCAGATGACATAAGTAAAGCCCAGAGAGGTGGCTTCCAATGTGACTCAAGGTCTGTGAAGGCATTCAAGGAAATCCTGACTGTTGAGGATCTTCTTTCAGTGTTGTATTTCACTGTGGTGTGATGTGAGGACAATGTGAACTATGTGAAAAACGTGGTGGCAAACAGTAAAGGTCAGAGTGCAGCTCTAGTGCCACAACTTGGGCAGTTTCAGGAGCAGTGAATCAAAATAATTTAGAAATTTTGCTAAAATACTCTTTTTAAAAGCAAGATGTTTTCCTTTGGAACTGGGCCTGGAGTTTAAGTCATCTAAAACTGAAACATTTCATTTTGAAGCAAACAATGTCGCAATTTAAGCACTGAAAACATTTGGGTTGTTTTTTTTTTTTTTGTTTTTCCTCATTTTGTTCTGTTTTGCTGAATTGCTCCAAAGATTGTTTTCAGATACATCAAAAACCGTTCCCATCTCCCCTAACCTGTTTAATATATTCATTAGGGTCCCAAATGGACTCGGCACAACATGCCAATAGCAACACTCATCCCCTGCCTGTGCAAAAAAACCTTGATTACATTTTTCCATGGCTCTGTGGAGGACGTAGGACTAATTGCAGAATTAAAACAGTCAGAAAGCAACAACAAGATCAAGCAATGAGAATGTTGACTGTTTTGAAACATAGAGGACAACTGGGCATTAAAGAGCATAGAGAAGCAGAGATTGCCTGTTATTTTGATTATTATTAGAATCTGCAGGAAGAGTTAGAATTTATTATGTCCTCCTTGTAAATAAAAGGTTGAGAGTCAGACAATACATTATAGAAATATATCTTTAGAGTAATATTGCCATCATCAAGGTAACATCACAGCAGTCTCCCATATAGTCTACATTCCCATCCCTGTACACAGACAGGAAAATACCTTGAATTAAATAGGAGTCTATTTAGGGCTACTATGAGCAAAAGTCGATGTCTGGAGTTTTACTTATAGGAATTTTTATCTGAATGGAAAGATGGGGCCAATAAACAGGAGGGAAAAAAAAGAGTTACAAGACAGCCTTCTGGCTCTTAAAAGTGGCAAATCCTTTAGCATTGTTCAGTGCTGGCTTTCTAACCACAACTGCAGGCATCATAAGAAATATGGTCTTATTAATTGTAGCACAACAGAATAGGTCAGGTAGAGTACCAACATGCTTCTTCACTGCAAGAGAAAACTTGGTATACTCTCCACTGCTTAGAACTTCTCCCGTCTGATTGACAATCTCATATTTTTGAAGGTGCTATTTCCTTAGGTTCATATCTTTTTTTAATTCTGAAACTATTTAGTTTCTATCTATGGAAGAAGTCGTAGGATGGGTTGAGAGTACATAGTCTTGTCTTTTATACCAAACTGAAAGTCAGCGTTCTGCAGGGAAGAGAAAGCTATAACATCCCTCATAGTTACTCAGGTTTATTGTAAAACATTTTCTCTTTTTTGTGAGGTACCCTCTTGTCTGTTGCCCTGATTGCAATCTCATTGAAAGCACTTGCAAAGCTCTGACCTGGGCAGGGACAGGAAAAGGACCTGCAGTAATCGGTAATTAAAGCAAGTACTTATGGTCTTGAGGGACAAGGAAAAGGCTTTCACATTTGTCCTTCATATGCAAAAAGTAGCAAGCTGGTGTGGGGGTTTTGCATACACTTCAGGAGATTTATCAGTAGATGCTCTTGCAGCTGTGATAGCAGTGCATCAGTAATGACTTATGCTGTCTACTGGTGAAGGGGAACTATGTACTTCAGCACTATGATACTGTATTATAACAAATCCATCCTACTGCTTGATTGCTCATTTTCAAGTCACAGTCTCTGTTTTGCTTCCCACACCTAAAATCTACAAGGCAGATGTAGCAGCAAAGGAGTCATTTAAACACCAGGAACATCACACCACATAACTACTTCAAACCAGAAAACACCTGTTCCAAGTACTGCATGCTGTGCTCTGGCACTTATTTGATAAAAGCTGTGAGAAGCATCCATCATATTAATCCAGTTTGCAGTAAGAAGGTGTGTACAAAAGCACCAGTAATGTCTCCTCAATTCACCAAGAAATGAAAAAAGCTTGAAGAACAGCCTATTTTCACAATTAGAGATAAAAGCTGAAATTACATGTGAGAGTGCTTGTGTCTCTCCATAAGAGGAACAAGAGAAGGGAAAGTTGGCTTTGCTGTATCTTGTCTTTTAATAAATTACTTCTTATTCCCAGTGAAGTAAACTAAACAATTCCCATTGTCTTAAAATAATTAATCCAGTCCAGAAAATAATTTGAGAACTTTTCAACACCACAAAATTAGTTCAAGAACATGAAGAAATAAAATAAATTACCCTAGGAAAAAATATTTAAACTAAGTTCCATCTTCTGTTTTTAATATGAATAGGTAGGATTCTAACCTGTGTCTTCAGAAAACTGCCTTTGGTTTCCTGTGCTATTTAACATTAGAGAAGACTTGTAAAGAAGGAATTGAAATTCAAGTACCTTAAATACATCCTCTGATAGCTGGGGCACTTTTTCAGGAGTAGCAGGTCTAGAGCAGGTGGACTATGATCTCACATATTGTAGGGAAGGGACCGCATCACATCAACATCAAATGCTGTGATCATGAGACTGTTGTGCAAACTGAAGTATAACCACCATCTAGTCCTTCTCCACACATTTTTCTCATGAATGCTGAGGTTGCTGCTGCAGTCTATGTGGAGCCTAGTTTTAAGAGATATACCCTGACTGATATATCAGTAGGAACCAGGTCACAGAAGGAATGCATAACCAGTGCTCAAATTCTGCCTGCATCCACACAAAGATCCAGCAGATTGCTCTACTATAACGTTAACAGAAACCTCTCAGGACATGCATTACTTCATGTGAACAAAAAAAAATTCACTGACAAATGCGATTCTAGGACTAGCTGTGCAGGTAAGAGGTTAGTCTTGGATCTGGACACCTAAATCTCCTCTCTGTCCTGAAATCTATAGCATTTATCAGTCCAGAGCTCAGTTTCCTTCACAAAAAATGGAAATACTACAGAATCCTAACCTACCAGAAGCAACACAAATATGAACCACAACCAAAAAAGAGAAAACAAAAAAGAGAGAGAAAGAAACTGGAGTCCTTAGATGTAAACAGGAGTTAAATTTATATCAGAGAGAAAAATAAATTTAAAAGGTGCACATCTCTGTTTCTGTGTGAACCTCCATGAACTTCCCCTTGGATTAAGCCTTTCTTGCTGTGTTTACAAAAAACACTGAAAAATGGTTGTGTGGAAGAATACTACTTCTTAAAGGCTTCAGATACTATAACAGATAACATATTTTAATGCCTCTCTGACTAATGCTGTATTTCCTAGTAAATGTATAAACATATCATTGTTAAATAAACAGTCCTCTAACTTCTAATTACGCACAGCTGCAAAAACCTGTTTGCTCAAATGTCAGGAAGCAACACAGAACTTTTTGCCTTTTCAAATTTTCCCATAGCCCTAGGCAATTTATCCTGAAGTTTGAGCTGGTATATCTACCTCATTCCTTTATTTATTCATTCCCCCCCCCCATCATTAGAAATGGCTTTTCTTTTTTAAGCTTTTATGGCATATTCACTAGAAATGATACTTATATTTTGCCTTTTCCCCATGGATTTTTTTTTTTTTTTGGCTAGACAAAGATTATCACAAAGATTTTACTTAAGGCTAAGAGGGTTGGAGATCAAAGCTGATGATCACAGGTGTCAGTTTCCCATGATATTCACAAGTTCATTATCTGAAGACAATTTTGCCTACGTGTCTGAAAGGTACTGTTTCAAATTAAAAAAAAATAAATAAAAATAATGAAATATTTTTTAAAACCCCCAAACAAGTAGGATCATAAACCCACAGAATCCATTTAAAAGCCCTAAATTAAGGCCTTGATCCAGAATCTTGGCTACTGCTGCAATTCAGATCCAAATCTATTCAGTCAAAAACTAGTGGTAAGAACCACAGAAATATTCTAACACGTATAAAGTGCATATAACTTCTTGTCTGCCTTCTTTCCTTAAAATGAATGAAATCAAAATCCCTAGGCCAAACCCACTGTAAACTCTGGGAAATTTTTTATCCAGCTCCAGACTCTGACAGTTTTCAGCCCCTGTTTGAATGCTATGCCAAATAAGAAGGAAGGTGTCTGTGTTCTAAGCAGCCCAAGATTTAAATGGCCAAATGTCATTGGAGGGGTGGTGGGGGGAGAAGTAAAACCAAAGAAAAAATCATAACCAAAAATCCCACTTCTTTAAACTCATTTCAGTGTGTCAAAGAAGCTGCTGCTTATCTGTTCATTTAATAACCTGATATTGCCAACTTTTCTTGCTACAGCATGGTATAGATGCCATTATTAAGAAGAGGTTAATTTCATTAAATACTAATAATTTGTTTCTAAACAGGAATTTTAAGAATAATGAACTCCAAAAACAAGGAGAAGTTCTCATCTCCTCCTCTTCTCATCTTCCTTGGACCAAGAAGATAGAACCATAAATGTTTTTAAGTATAGTTGTGCTGTAAAGTTTTAGTCTCACCTGATCAGGGCAAGGCTGTGAATTTTGTCTTATAAAATACTCACATTTTAACTACACAATCCTACCATTGCCTTTTCCTACCTCTGCCACAGAAACGCAGGTCAGGGCTAGGAGTGCTGGGACTGAAGCAGGGGAAATGGACCAGGAAGGGAAATGGAACAAGGAGAATGTGTGGGACTGCTTAATGCTCTAATCCTGAAGCATCCTCTTTTACTAACTCCAAAAGTTCATTCATAATACTCCCCCTGCACAGCCCAAGAGGATATGGCTGACAAGTTCCAGGTGCAATGAAAACCTTTGGAAAGCATCTCGAAAAGCAAATCCTTCCATGATCTCTGATTCTTGACCTCTGTCTTCCCTTTAGAAAGCAGAGCAATGACAGTAAGTACCTAAAAGAAATTAATTCTCCTGGTGTAAATAATGGGCAATAAGAAAATTCCACTTTTTTTTTCCCCAGAAGCAGAAATGCATTTTTGATCACAGAACTTTTCTGTAATAAATAGGTCAGACACTGGTTTTGCCAGATGCATAGAGCACATACTGGCTGAAAGAAGCTCCAGCTTTTTATAACCACCAATGTATTTCAACAAAATTCTTTCCTTTCTTTGTAGTTTGTTTTCAAGAAAAAGCTAAACATCTTTGTGCTAATACACAGATTGTCAAAGAGAGTTTGAAATAGATGCAGGGTGCTCTGAGCTTCTATAGCAGATGGGAGCCAACATAATTGTTGGGAAATGAGCCTGACATTCATGTTTCCTGACACATTTATATATGAGGGCAGACTGCAGCATTCTGCTCCTGCTGAAGAGCTGGGATTTGAGCCAGAGAGTTGCAATAGTCAGGTTAAGAGGACATAAAGGCAAAACAATGTCATGCAAGGGGAATATTATGTGTCTTCCATAATTTAGTGCAAACACAGAAACAATCCTACTTCATTGCTATTATTTACCAGATTAAAAAAAAAAAAAAAAAAAAAGAGAGAGAGAGAATCTGGGCTTCTTTCCTCACTACTGAACTTCTGGACATTTTCCTCTGCTTATCAAAGCTCCAGGGACCCAGGATTGCCTACAGCTAGTTGGAAAAGTCCTGCATTTGCAATCTAGCATTAGAATGATTTGAAGCTCAACACGTCAAAGAATTTTGTGAAACATAGAACATTTTAACAAGTGAAGTCCTTCATTCATTACTTTAATTGCTACCACTTTCTTGAAAAGTTGCAGATAATGCTGTTTTCTCTGTTACAGGACCAGTGTTTCAAAACAGAAGTTTCTCTTGTAGAAAATAGCATAAGAACTACTTTTTTTTTTTCTGTGGTTATACATGCTAGCTACCTCACCAAGGCAGGAAGAAAGCAAAAATCTATTTTGTTCAGATACAGTTTGCCTCAGGAAACAATTTATTGGGCAGAAGGTTCCTCCAGCTAACATGGCCTGTGGTGTTTAGTAACTGACTCTTACATGTTCCCCTTAACCAGGGACTCCCAGAGGAACTTTTCTATCTTCACACTTTTTGCCATCTGCCTCGCAATCACATGAGCAATGCATTCTTCCCATCAACCAAAATCCCTCTCTGTGCTCATAGTCTTTATGAGGACCAGATGTTCTTGAGTCTCACTAGACCTGAGCCATACAGATACAGCCTGCAGTAATCCAATTAGGCATAAATAGATCTCATCTCCCCTTAAACAGCCATTCATCTTATGACCAACTATTTAGGCACCTTAAAATTTTCACTGGCTAGTTAACTTGCTTTAGTGTCAAGCAGAAGGTGTATGTATAGGTTTAGATAAAGTCTCTCCTTTCTGTAGGTGTTTAGCCTTTAGGCTAGATGCCAAGACCACAAACATACAGAGTAGAGACCTAGACTTTTCTCTGCTAAAGCAACACACAGGTACATCTGTTCCTCCAAATTCAACTCAGTGACCTGCTACAGTTTTATTTCACTTATCTTATAATGAATGCTACAATGCTTACAAGGTTTACCTGTTGAAACAGTGTGGGTGGTAATCACCTTTTTCCTTGTTACTCTTTCTTGTCTGGTTCTTCAGTGCTCCTCTCATCCTGCAGGCATTCACACCACAATCACACTGCTTTCCAGTCCATGTGCTGCCCTGACTGCCACATTGCTGATGCAGAGCTAACACCCCTGATGGAAGTAGCAGCACTTCTTGGGTCAGGACACGAACAAGCTGCAATTCATCCTATTCATCCTCTGAGTGTGCAGATTGGGGTAGGGTATTGCCATGTATTCCACTAGGCCTGGAGAAAAGACAAGTACAAGGTCTATGAACCAGAGCTCAAGTTGTTCTTTCAGAACTCTGTATTTCATAGAGAGCTCTTTGTTTCATACAGAGCAGCACACTAGGCACCCCAGTAGTTTGCTGGGTCAGAGATATGATGTGCCTCGTCACTGGTGCTTCATTTCTGGGTGCCAGCAGTGGCATTGAATTATTTCTGCTACATTAAAACCTGGAATGTGCACCTTTTCACTGATCAGGTCAGTCCTCGCCACTGGTTATTCAAACTTTTATTTCAAAGCTGCCTTGACATAACCTGCTTCTGTCTGGAGTTCCTTGAACTCCACCAGAATCCTTATCTGCTGAAGACTGAAGTCTTTCATGTGAGGCAGGCTGTCATGAGCATGTAAAACATACACTGTAGCCATTCCACATGGGCATCTTAACTGAAGTAATTTCTTTGAAGTACTTTCTTAAATTAGCTAATTGTATCACTTTAGCCTCACTGAAAGTGTTGGAGAACCTGAGTGACAAGTCAGTGCCTGGTCAACTTACTATCACAACTGAGCTTGTTTCACAGAATCACACAGAATCACAGAATTAACTAGGTTGGAAAAGACCTTTGAGATCATCAAGTCCAACCTATTACCATGTGTAAGCTCCCAGGACCAGCTCTGGAAATCCAGCAGCAAGCAGCTGTGGGGATGGACCAGCCATATATCCTCCACTAACAGATCAAGAACCACAAGGAGCTGCTAAGAAATCTCTAGATTATTCAGATCTTACAGCGTTCTGCTCAAGTTTTACATGTAGAAGATTAGAGCATGCACTTCTCCAGATAAGAGAAAACCTTGCTTACATTTCAGAGCACCAGTGAACAGAGCGTGGCAGACAACTCCTCTACTGCATTAGCCTAATGAGCTGAGTTCAGCTGACAGCAGAACTGAGGCTGTTGCACTGCTCCCTCCTAACATCTCAATTCTTTTAATGAGCTCAGCAAAACTCTTGGCACATAGCACAAACCGTAGGCATCTGCAAACCAAACCATCTGTCAGCCAGTACAATCCTTGACATCTCTTAAGGGGACCAATTTTCCAAAGTTTTCCTATCTCATTCCCTTGTCAAGTGAACAGTACCTAGAAACCAGACAGGCAGTGGAGTGAATATATCTTACTTTTTTGAACATTACACACACCTTGGTTTCCTATTTCATCCCATCTCTCTTAGCCATTTTTTCTGTTGTTCTTACTGTTCTCGTATTTTTTAAATTGGAAATGTTCAAAGCAAGGCATAAAAGAAGAGGAGCAAAGCCTACTAACCACATGTCCAATGAGTATAAACACCTGGATGAAATTTAAGGAACTGAAGAATTAAGACCAGAGTACTCAAGCCCTGAATAAAACAGGAACCAGTGCTGGCCAGGCAATGTTCCAGCACTGCATTTTTTTCCACTAGGAAATGGATTTTACTAAAATATTCCATTGGAATTCATTTGTTCAGAGACATCATCTTGGAAGCTGATTCCTTACTTAACCTTAATCCCAAAAGCCATCCTCATCACATGACAGGGAGCTAAAAGCCTGGAAGCACCTACACAGCAACCTTCAGCTCTTCCATAGGTTGGCTTTGCTGGTGACATCTCTCAAAGTGGTCTGGGATCCCAGGCTTCACTGCAGATCAACCTAGACTCTGCCAGCTTCTTGTCAGGCAGCTATGGGAACTTGGGAATCCCAAAAATAGGAAGATCAGAGGCAAGCTGCAAGGCCAAACCCTTCCAAAAAAAGGACTGGTAAACTTAGCTGCAATACAGGTGCAGTTTCAAAAGCTCTGAATTTTCATCAAAAGAGAAAATTCCATGAGTGCTTGTCTCCATCAGAGAAAAACTCCAAGCCTCTTGCCCCATCACAGACATGGAGATGTCAAAATTTTGGAGAATGAGAACACAGAAAATACCCTTTCCTGTGGAATTCACATAACTGGGGAACTTTCTTACTTGCTGCAAATCAGATTTTGACTGTGGCAATTCGAAAGCTGAAAAGTCTGACCATAGAGTGTAGGATACAGGCAATTTGCTCACTCATGACTTGGCAGTTGCTGATTGCCTGCAAGGACCTCTCTTTCAGCCTATACAAATCCTCTCTAGCTGAGCAGTGTGAGTGTCAGTCCTTTCACAAAGATGTGGTGTGGAAGCAAGACACAAAAACCAAAACAGTCACCCTTCTGTAGGTGAGGGTGAGGAGTGACTCTGAACTTGAAAAAAAACCACTTGTGAAAGTGAGAAAAACTTCTCCTGTGTTAATTCAATCATTTACATGTAACTGCAGGCAATCTAAGTTCCATTCCAAGGTTAGAGGTGTTTGCATAAACAATTCTCCTTTAAGAGAGATCAGAATAAACACCATTTGGAGCACTTAAGTATTTATGACTGGAAACAAGGCTGTTTGTTAATTGTTAACTAATTAACTGAATCTTGCTTAAGGTCATGTTTTGAAATAAGATATGGAAAAGCAGTAAAGCAGATTTAACAGCCCTAAGGAAAATAGAAACCCCTTCTAAAATATCAAAACAAATAGACGAAAGGGGGGGGGGGAAGAAAAAGAAAAGGGAATGAAAGGAAAGTATCTTAGGTCAGGGTTAGTTTTTGATGAGGACAAGTGGAATACAAGAAAAATTTTATAGTATGTTTTCCTTTCCTGTTAAAGTAATCATCTGCTAATTAACTCATGTGATGGACTGTTACCATCCTGTATGCTTGCATCCCAAAATTGTAGTTGGCAAAGAATTTTTCCTTCTCCTGTAACATTTGGGAAGTTGCATAAACATTGACTAATATGAATCTGGTATTGAAAGAGAGTCTTAGGTAATGAGAGGGGCCTGGACAAGGAAAAGTGTTTGTCTTGAATGGTTGCATGGGGAGAAGAAAACACTCCCAAGCAAGCAGGAAATCCAAGCACTCAATCTGCTCAAAAGCCTCAAATATTCTTCTCTCTCCCTGCTGTTGACTTGGCTAACAGAGACTGCAAAAATTATGCTTACCCTGCAAGACATGTAGCAGATTATTCCATGATAATAAACCCGAGGACCTTGAAGAGAGCGATTATCATAGAATGCTTTAGGTTTAATGGGACATTTAAAGGTCATCCAGTTCAACACCACCTCAGCGAGCAGGCACATCTTAAGCCAGATCAGGTTGCTCAGAGCCCTGTCCTTGAATGTTTCCAGGGATGAGGCTTCTACCACTTCTCTGGGTAACTTGTTCTCACCACCTTCATTGTAAAAAAATTCTTCCTTGCATTGAGTCTAAATCTGCTCTTGTTCAGTTTAAAGCCATTAACCCTTGTCCTGTCTCAACAGGCCTTCCTAAAAAGACTGTCCCCATTTTGTTTATAGTCCCTCTTTAAGTACTGAAAGGCCAGAATAAAGTCCTTCAGAGCAGGGCAGGGTAGAGCAGCAGAATCACTTTCCTCAGTCTGCTTGGTCACACTTCTTTTGATGAAGCCCAGGATGTGATTTGCCTTCTGGGCTGTGAGCACACATTGTTGGCTCATGTCTATCTTTCTATACACCTATATCTTCTAGTTCTTTCCTCCAGGGCTGCTACAAATCACATCATCCCCCAGTCTGTATTGATACTGAAGAAAGCCATGACTCAGGTGTAGGTCCTTGCACCTGGCCTTGTCAAACTGTATGAGGTTCACAAGCTTGTCCAGGTCTCTCTGGTTGACATTCCATCCCTCTGCTGTGTCAGCTCCACCACTCTGCTTGGTGTCATCTGAAAACTGCACTTGTTCCAGTACAAACCCCTGAGGGACATCTTTTGTCTTTAGTTTCCATCTGGACATTCAGCCCTTGACCACTACCCACTGGATGCAACCATCCAACCAATTCATAATCCACTGAACATTCCACCCATCAAATCCGCATCTCTCTAATTTAGAGAGAAACAAAGCTGACATCTTAAAACAAAAAGGTTACATTTTTGCTCAAGTTGATTCTAGTCTTCCTAAAGGAGACTAAAATAAAAAAAAGACTTTCTAAAACCCCTTTGTGGTGACTATTAGCACACCAAATCAAGATTAGAAGACTGAAATGGTGGCCCAATTCTGGATGTTACTAAAAAGAAATAGTGAAGAGGACTCGTGATGATATTACAGAGAAGACATACACTCATTTTGTTCTTTTTGTGTGGATTTAGTTTCTGCCTTTACCAGATGTATTTTACCTTCCTCAGATAGACACAAAGCAGGTTTTGTGTGCCTAAGAAGCCCCAGGGAGGATGTGCTTATTTGTTTCAAGTTTCTGCACAAGGGCTCAGCCTGATTTAGACCACACTTGGGAAGCAGCCTAAATATTTTGGTTCTGGCCATTTTTGCTGCCACTAATCACCTGAAAGCTTATAATTACAATGACAGACATCTGTCCAGATCAGATGTCATTTCCTTTTAGCAAGTTATTCTACTATTGCAGGGAATAAATCAAAATCCAGCAAAAACATCTCCGCACAGTTCTGCATCAGTACAGACAACACCCAGCATCATCCTCCTATTCTAACACTGTGCATTGCTGCAATAAGAAAGAATATTGGTGCATTGCTTTTGTATCTTTCCCAGTTTGGCTAGAACCTTGTCTTCTCTCCAGGTTCAAGGAAACTCTAATCTTGGATCATTCTTCTGCAGCTAACTTACCAGCAAGCTCTGTTTGGATCAGAGTTTCAATTTTCAGGACATACAGACATAAAAACTTACATCTGTCTCCCTGACAAAGCGAATCCAAAATGGGAAGGCAGCACAGTGCAGAGCAGAGCCATTTAAGATGGCTCTCTGTATGAGCTAATATGGGAACCAGAAGTAGGGCTGATTTCCAGCTTATATCTCTGCTTGGAAATGTAGTGCTGTAATACTCACCTGTGCTGATGTTGCTAACTCATTGTTTCTGCACTGGACTCCCACGCTCAGTACAGACATGGAAAAAGAGAAAAAAAAAAAAAAAAACTTTTCTTCAAACACTATATTACCAGAGATACTGTTCAAGTGGTATTCCCACCCTCCAACTGGTCTTTGAGTCAAGATGTCTCAGAGGAGAAGAGTATATTCTTGAAGAAGATATTCCCCCAGAGCATCAGCTGAAATCCTGATTCTCCTGCTCTTAGAAAGCTCTCTCACAAGGTATCATCTCACAGGTTTGAAGCACTGCTAGCCAGTGATGAATAAATGATACTCTATAATCTCTTGCTAGCCTTACTCCTTCCTCCTAATAAATAAAAACACTCTGTTTCCTTTAATAAGAAATGCATGAGAGTGTGCCATTCATAAAAAGATTCCATTAAACATATGAAGGATATCCTGCTGTGACCCACATCTCAGTAACAATGTGATTTTCTTTCTTGTGTGGTGATAGGACATGTTCAGGCAGCTTTTGGTTTAGTTTTTCTTGCTTGATTCCTTTAAACACGCAAGCTACCTCGTTCAGAAAACCTGGTCAAGTCTTAAGGATTAATTCTACAAAATGCAAAACAAGTCTCCACTGCAAATGTAGTAAACACAGCTATTCATTTGAATAGAGTCTGAAAAATCATGGGGTTTGTCCTTGAAACAGAAAAAAAATCTGTTTTCATCAACTTATTGGAAAATATAGAGGAATTTTCCCTTAGGCCAAATAGATCAGAAGGAATAGTGGAGTTGTTCTTCACAAGAGAAAGATCCTCTTTTCCCAGACATTTCTAAATAATTTCAGCCAGGCTGAATGTAAAAACCAAAAAACATTATTCTAAGAACTGATTTTGCAGAATGATCTTAAATTGCCATCAACAGTCTGAGACAGGAGAATGTGCACATGAAGGAAACTGATTCACCACAACAAGGCAATTCAATATCATTTACTAGAGAGATTAGTCCAAAACCTACTACTTTATCTTCAGATCAATCTCTTGCAGCTTGAAATCACAAAACTAGTTATTTCACTAGCATGGAAAAGCTGTATTCTAAGCAAACAGATTTCAGTGAAAATACTTAAAGCAATTACAGCACATTTCTCTTGCTAATGCTTTTTCTGAACCAGAGAATCGTTTCATTAGGGAATTAGATTGAATTGTGGCTTACAGAAGTCAATGGAAGTCTGCTACTCATTCCACTTGTGCCAGGGTTTAATCTTCAGATTTTAAAAGGATTCAGAGCACTGAAAGAGGCTCCCCAGAGAGATTGTGGAGTCTCCTTCTCTGGAGACTTTCAAGACCTATCCAGATGTGTTCCTGTGCGACCTGCACTAGATTCTATGGTCTTGCTCTGGCAGGGGGCTTAGACTCTATGACCTTTGTAGGTCCCTTCCAATCCCTAACATCCAGTGATCCTATGACTGCCTACACATTTAAACCTAATCAAGCACTTAGGTGTGTTGCTGCATTGGGTCATTAACCTCCAGTCTCTTTATAAAGTTCTATAGTACTTTACATGGAGGTAAAAAAATATTACCAAGTTTCTAGAAATGGGAAACTGGTTCCTGTTTAACTCTCCATTGAATGCTGGTGTCCTGCTTTCCACCGTGCATAGGAACTGGAAGTGATGTCTTTTTTTGGTTAGTTCTTACCACCTGCAGTCAGGCAAAGGATTTATCCCATTTCTGTGGCAGATGACCCACTCTTAACTGACACATGCCTACTACAACAGCAGAGCATGCCCAGACAGAAAAAAAGACAACTTCTAATGAACTTTAGATAAATTAAGGTGCTGTAACACCTCTCCTCTGCAATTCAAATTATCATGAGCAGCACTCCTGTCACGGCTTCCCACAGGAAAAAAAAAAAGAAACTGTTTAGCCTGCATTAAAATTGTTGACTGAAAATCAGCATACATCATCCATAATGAGGATTTAATACTTAAAATATTCAGAAATCAAGTTAACTAAACATTATTAAAACAATACATATTGCATTTATATGCATGCAACTCCATTCAACACAACAATTGCCCCACTTTAGAGATAAATCCTGAAACAAATGCTCTAAGACACCCATATTTACACCCACAACCTCAATTACAGTGTACAGGTGACCTGAGTACCTGTGGGCAAGTCCTTCCCAGACCTTTCTGTCAGAGGCAAAGCACTCGTTCACAGGGAACTCAGTGTTCAGACCTGGGTACAGCACAGCGTAGCTGCCAGGTTTCAGTGAAATCACTTCACAGAATCACAGAATGTTAGGGGTTGGAAGGGACCCTGAAAGATCATCAAAGTCCAACCCCTGACACTGCCTGAAGAGAATCACTTGGAGCAGGGCACACAGGAACATATCCAGGCAGGTTTGGATTATTTCCAGAGATGAAGACTCCACAACAGCCTGGTTCAGGGCTCTGTCACATTCATAGTGAATAAGTTTTTCCTTATGTTCATCTGGAACCTCCTATGCTCCAGCTTGTACCCATTGCCCCTTGTCCAATCCCTCAATATCACTGAGAAGAGCCTGGCTCTCTCCTCCAGATACTCATCCTTCACACCTTTATAATCATGAATGAGGTCACCCCTCAGTCTCCTCTTCTGCAAGCTAAACAGACCCAGCTTCCTCAGCCTTTCCTCACAAGGCAGATGTTCCACCGCCTTCAGCCTCTTTGCGGCTCTGTGCTGGACCCTTTCAAGCAGCTTCCTGAGGTCTTTCTCGAACTGAGGGACCCAGAACTTGACAAACAGTTGTTTGGCAACCCCTCTGTGGCATGTTCCTTCAAGCAAGCACCGAAGTCTCTTATAGTCACATTGCAAATTCAGCATAAATGAACTGCACCGGGGGAAAAGATGAAAGCAGAACAAAGCCTTATGGTTACTTGATATTCCTGCTACCGATGTAAACACTTACAGAACTAAAGCATAGCTGCTATGGAATACCTGTTAGCATGAATCTGGATACAACTACTGATAAAATGTGTAATGCAAAGGGATCAATTTCCATTCTAACAATGTCTTTGGAAAATGAGTCACAGGATCATTAAAAATGCATTAAATAGTTTTTAAATCTCTAGCAAGGGTCATTGAAGTGCCAGTTCAGAATACATAGCCAACATAGCACCAAAATAACAAAAGGTGGATGATAATTCAGTCAGAAATCATTTTTATATTGCCTTATTTTTGACACTGGCTGTAAGCAAGTCTCAGAACTATCTCATAAGTTTTGTTGGGTGTTTCTATGAATTCAAAGATTATTACAAAAGGCTAAATCAAGGACCTGTTCTACACCTCAGATGAAATAAGACACAAGAGCAATGCTTACCAGAGGTTTGTATTTTTTTAAATGAATACTTTACAACTACACAAATGAGGTCTTGGGAATAATATAGTTTGTTGCCCTCCAAGTTATGGGAGAACCTGATGGATGCACACTGCATCCCCCAGAATCAGCCCATGGATAAGAATCTCCAAGAACATGACAGCAAATAAATTGTCTGTGGTTTGTGAGAGCTTAGTGCAGCACTATGCATGCTGCATAGGGACACCCCTAAGGCACAGTGGGGGTCCTGGAAGGGAGACAGGTGCAGTTTACATATAAATGGAAACAAAATCTAAGAGACTGCCAAACCTGACCTGGGAGTCATCATACTGCAAAATTTCTGTTAAAGAATTTATCTTTCTAAAACCAGTCTAAGTATTGGGAGAAATAGTTGAGTTTCTTTTTGTTTGCTTCTCTGGTATGCTAGCATTCACATTGGACTGTATGAACACAACCATTCAGTATTTAGGGCCTTTTCAACAATTTTGATTTTGCTTGTTAAACACAGGTACTCATCATCAGCCAGTTACAGCTATACATGTATGTATGATGGCCATTCTGCTCTCTGCTATTCAGTATTTTAAGGTCATCTACAGCATTAATCCTGCTTCATATCTTATTAAACTACCATTCTCATCCACCAAAACTGTTATATTTATCTCCTAAACCCTATCTGGCTTCTCTTCCACTATGGATTTAGTCTGTTGATCATAACTGCAGTACCAACTACATCTGCTTTAATAAAAATAGGAATGAATTAGTCTTCAGTTAGCAATTGTACCAAAGGGCAAAGTAATGAATAGCTAAACAGACATAAGTATACAACTATTCATGCAAAATGAATAGAGTAGCCTACCTACTTTAAATCCTTACTAACCCTATCCTTGTTTTATCCTAGTATCCACAGAACAAAGCAGAGTAGTCAACTAAGGTTATGTAAGAATGACTTCAAGACAAAGTCACAGTCCAAGCTTCAGAAATGTCAGCAATCATATTTTACTACTTTGGGTCAGAGTTTCACCTTCTGTCCAGAAGAAGGATGTGAGTACTGCAGTCTGAGACATTACAGTCCTTGGTGGTGTACACAGCACTCAGTTTAGCACTTGCAAGACAGAAGTAAGGAGAGCCTGTTTCCAACACACAGACAAGTTCCAGATGAGGTAGCCTGAATAAAGAACTTGCTACTCCACCTGTCATCCACATTTCTCTCTTTTAAATTCAGAGACACTGTCTTTGACTTTTGAACTACACCTTTGCTTTATTCTCCTCTTCTGCTTTATATTGCAACTACTGGCACTATCAGAGACAAGATACAGGACTGGATGCATCTGGCCCAGATAGAGTATCCTTATTCAACATGGTTCCATTGGCAAACTCATAATGCAGAAGAAATCTCAAGATTTAGAGAATAGGTACACTACTTTCCTATATAATTGTCAGCATGAGTCAATAGCAACTCTCACCAGGTATCTAGAGGTTTGCATCTTTATGCAGTAGCTCTGTCTTTAGGCCCTCTACTGCCAAGTGAAGAGTAGTCATTTTGCCAAGCAGACTTTTTACTCTTTTACTGGGATTGTTATTGAGTTGCATGTTGCCTGTCCTCTCGGTGGTAAGATGAAAGCAGAAGATCAACATAAACTCTGCATCATGAATTCTGGTTAATGAAGACAGAAAGTTATTGCCTCATAATTCCTAGTCAAGATTAAAAAATGTAACAATAAATGATCCCACACTGGAAAGTATGGAATCACAGCACCATTTAAAAACTCTGCATTAGATAGAGAGCATCAAACCAAAAGAGGAATAATACCTCTCCAAGGCACTTATCCCCAGAAAGGAGCTTATTTGCATTTGTATCCCAAATATCATAGACACAGGTGACACAAGTCTTCAGAAATGTGTTTGTATTGGAATAGAAACAGGAAGTGGGCTTGGAGCTAAAAAAAAAAAAAAAGAATAAAGAAAAATATGAGAAGTCAACACTGCGTATGACTGAAAGATGACACCAATGGCTGAGTAACTGCATGAAAACCACACCTTGAAGCTGTTAAGTCAGGAGTGGCAAGAACTTACCAGCACAGAGTAGTCTGACATACAAACCTCTCTCTTCAGCTTTGTCTCAGAATTCAAAGGCAGCAATTCACTGAGCTCTGTTGATTTTAAGCCCCCCCATCTCTAATAACAAGAATATGACTGCAGTATCTCCAGAAAAAAATGTAGGGTTTGCATAACTAGCCAGCTGTTGAGCTAGAACAGAATTACGATTGTATTTGATTCATTTTTCACCAAGTGTTCTTGCTCTTTCAGCTAAAATTTGAACTTAACTCTTACTTACTACCTTTTGTATGTTGCTAAGCTTTGTCAGCATTGTGGAAACAAGGGGAATCTGTTCTTCAAAGAAATACTGACAACAAAAATCCATACACACTTGCACATTGAAAGACCTGAGAATCATCCAGGCCTGTAAAGACTTCAAGCCGAGGAGCATTTCCTGTCAAATTGATCTGAAAGCTGTTATTGTGTGGTGCTGAGATTTGCAAAGAAGTGTTGTATGGTAGCCACATGGGAAAACAGATTACTTACATCTATGTTTCATGAACAAACCAAGAGATATCATGCCTGCTTTTTGAAAGATTGTTACAGAAAATAAGGTTATTCTCTTAATCCAGTCAAATGCTATTGTGCTCCATAATGGTAGTACTTTATGTACTGTTCATACCTTTAATAATGTATGTTGTTCTGGTCCCATCTCCTCAGAAAGAATGCATTAGAACTAGGAAAGATTCAGACAAGAGCAGACAAGGTTTTCAAATTACACAATGGTTTCTCAATAAGGAAGTTTTATTTCCCAGCTCTTTTCAGGCTGGGAAAGATGACATGGGGATGTGTGGTTGAAGTCTATGAAATTCTGACTGATGAAGAAAACAGAGACAGGGACTGACTGTTCCCTCTTTCTTCCAAGGGGAAATAGGGTCCAGATGCCATAAGACTAGTAGAAACCGATTTGGTTCTCAATGCAGTGAGTAGATCAGACCTGTAGAACTCCTTGGCACTGTGTATGCAGGTTCAAAAGCAAAGTGCTTGTAAAGATGTATTGCAGATCACAAAGCAGACCAGGCACGCTCAGGGAGTTCTGAGGTGAGTCTAGTCAGTCTGACAAGTATTACGGGGGAAATAGTAAGTATATTTTCACCTGTTAGCTTTTTTGCCAGGCACCTCTCTGTGTATATCCACTCTGCAGGGATAAAGTTCTTTGTGGACAATTTCAGTATGCAATTATGAATGTTATTATGTCCCAGACTTGGATCGTCGTTCTAATTTTGGCTTGTCTTGCTGAACCATCTCAAATTCTTTCTTACCAATCTGAAAGACAAAAAACTTTCAAGACCTGACTTGTCTTTGTCTCTTTGAAGTCAGTCTCTATGTCACATCCCTCAAAGTGTAAGGATACTAGGTTTTGGGAATGTAGAGTGAGTTTTCTGTGCAGAACTGTCAGTTCTGTACACTCCAAGGACAATTGTAACACTTAAATATTTGAGTGGAAAGAGTTTTGTAAAGCTAGAGAAGGTGATATTTTAAAAAGTTTACTTAGTGACTATCATCATCCAATTTAAAATCTGCATTTTAAAAAGCTTGCTGTTTAAATTCATATTTAGATGCATACTACATATTTGCTAGAAATGTTGAGTAACTGCTGACTTACTATCAGAGAGAAAAAAAATCAATAGAAAAGTATCTAAAACACAGCCTATAAATAAGATCTTCCTTTCCTCTTCTCTATTCAGCTGCTACTTTCTTTCCTGACAAGCCAGGCTTGTCAGATATATTCTCTATTTTACACATGCCCATACATTTCTTTTCTATGCACTTTTCTCTCTTGTCTCAGGCAAGAGGAATTAAACCCATTTTACAAAAAATATGAAAAAGCTTCAGTCAAATACAAGAGGCAAATAAAATCCTCCTCCTAGTCTGAATCTCAGCAACTTCATTTTCCAAGATTATTTGTTATTATCCAGAATTGCCGGTTCTCAGCAGTTTCATCTTCCAAAATTATTTATTCATCCAGCACAATGTACATTTTTCTTCATCCAAGTGTGAATTCACACATAGTTCTATGAAAACTAAAAGCAGTCCTGCCATTAGAACTGAGCAGATAACAAAAGTGTTTCAGAAACCTACAGATACTTTTGTAAATAGTTGTGGTCTCTGAATGAAAGCTTCTATTTTTTTTTTCCCCACCAAATCTAGGTGTTAGTGGTTTCCATGACAACTTTCTGTCACTTTTCCACTGTTTCCAGTAGGTTTATGAATTAAAGCTTCTATATGTTATAATTCAAAGATTAGCTTTAGCTTTTGCAGAACCATAAATCCTGTTATGCCAATAACATTGAAGTGTTTAGAGTCAATTTTGACACCAATGTCACATCCCTTTTGATAAAAGCATTAAAAAAAAGAAAAAAATAGCAGTAACTACTTACATCAAATTGTTTGTTACATTGCAGTCTCACAGCCTGTTCAAAACATAGCATGCTGCCATTCAAGCATATCAAGGGAAGAAATACTTTGAAGGCAATCATACAAGACAGACATATCTCTGACAGCAGTCTGAGCCATGGTTATCAAAACTAAAATATCTGCACTTCCTCTGATTTGCTGTCAAAAGCTCATAGATCCTTTAAGTTTCACAAGGTTTCCCCTCCAGCTATAAAATCAGCTTTGATTTGCCCAAGCTCATAATGGGTTGGCTCATGGAAGTAGCTCAGTTTTCAAATGAAAGGAGAAAGAAAAAACACCAAGAAGAACAAACCATTGACAAAAGAGCTTCTGTACATAGTAACAGAGCATTCAATACAGGAAAAGTATTACAAAACTTCACTCATTAAATGACAAGACATATTTGTCTTGCATGTAGAAGGTGACTGGAAGAGGTTTGTTGCCATGGCATAATGCGTCTTAAGATGGCAGAGGTGACAACTAAGGAAAGAGTTCTGCCATGAGAGAAAAGGTGAAACATTCAAAGGAGAAGCAGTGCAACTCAACTGCTGCAATTCTCAAGAGGGACCCAATCTTACTTCCTTGTTGTCATAGAGTTATAGAATGGTTTGGTCATCTGGTCTAACCCCCTGCAGTGAGCAGGGACATCCTCCATTAGAACGGGCTGCCCAGAGCCATGTTGAGCCTGATCATGAATAATACCTCCAGGGATGGGATCTCAGCTACCTCCCTGGGCAACCTACCCTCATAGTAAAGAACTTCCTCCCAACATCCAACCTAATCTCCTCTTCTCTCATGTCAAGCCCTTGCCCCTTGTCCTGTCACTCTAGGACTCTGTAAAGAGTTCCTCTGCAGCCTTCTTGTAGGCCCCCTTCAGGTATTGGAAGACTGCTATTAGGGCTTCCTGGAGCCTTCTCTTCTCCAGGCTGAACAACTCCAGCTCCCTCAGCCTGTCCTTGCAGCAGAGGTATTCCAGCCCCCTCTGGACCTGCTACATCAGATCTATGTTCTTCCTGTGTTGAGGGCTCCAAGGCTGGATGCAGTACTCCAGATGAGGTCTCACCAGAGCAAATCACCTCTCTTGATCTGCTGGCCACACTTCTTTTGATGCTGCCCAGGATGCCTTTTGCCTTCTGGGCTACAAGTGCACATTGTTGGCTCATGCCCAGCTTTTCATGCCCAGAACTCCCAAGTCCTTTTCCACAGGGCTGCTTCCTATCACCTCCTCCCCCAGCATGTTATAAGAGACATGTCATTGTACACTGAGGTAACCCCAGAAAATTAAGCCATGTGAGCCTGGGGATTGGGAAGGTGATGATTTGGGTGGGTGGGAGTGTGTGTGACTGGATTTTTAGGTTTTGGATTGCCCTCTTACTTTATTGTTTTTTAAGCAGAATATTTGATGAGATGTGTCATTCAGATTGGCTTGAATAAAAACATTACCCTTTAAAACATTTAACATTGGAAAGCAGGCTGGGGGGGAGCATTCATGCAGCACAGCTGGGTGTCCAAAAAAGGAGAATCCAAACAACAGTGGCTTCACACATACCAATGAGTGGGGGGGGAAAAAGGAGGCTGGCAATTTTCTACTCTGCTTGTGAGAGGAAACCTCACACTGACCACAAGCAAGGGGAATTGTAACATTTAGTGATTCAAACTTGAAAGGGCAAAACATTTTCCCTTATATTTGGTACTAGACTTCTCCCAGGAAGCATCTGGATGCACAAACTGGAGGAAGGAATGAAAGCACATTTGGGAAAGCCTCAGAGAGTGCCCAACTGTGCACATCTGTGACTCTGCACATAGTTATGTGGTGCCTCATCTAGCCAAACCTCTTTTTGAAACTGAACACGAAGATCAAGCAACACAAAACCAGACCCAAAGGAAAAAAGGGAGAGTTTCAAGTTTTCTAAAACCTGAAGAGTCTCAAAATTCCTCTAACACACACACTGCCACGGGGAAATCCTATGTGGTTGATGTGTACTAGATGACATGCCCAATTAGAGGTACACAGTTACTAAAAGGCCTCTTGCCACGCAAGGATGACAAGAGTTCCTCCAGTCAGAAGCATCCAGAACACATCTTGAGGGCATTCAAAGTGTGTTTTAACACTGTTCAGTTAACTCCTGTAACACTGGAAAACACACTACTGGCTAGCTAAGTCAATGTCTTAACATGTGAGAGCTGTCAGTTGTTAGGATGAAGGTCTGAGACAGGATTTGATTACCTGGCTGGAGCTTCACTTCATCTGTTTCCAGGAAAAGTTCTTAAATGCGAGTGCAGTGCCACAAAGACGCTTTTCAGTGCTTGTAGTTTCCCCAATAAGAAGACACAACAGAACTGTAGCAGCTCTGAGGGTCTTTTCTGCTATCTTTACCATAGACATTTCTCCAGCTTTACCAGACAGGACATGATTTTGTTCTGCCTCTTCTATTGCTTCCACTGCTTTTGTATCCAAACCAAGTATCACACGCTTCTTTGCAAAATCTCAGACCCTCTCTGTTGTTGTTTACATTTGAGAGGCTAAACAGAGACCAAGCTACTCATTTCCTAAGGGGTGAGTCAGACTGTTGAACTTTATATGTCAAGACAGTTATCCTGGTATGCAGAAAGAACCCAACAATCTATCCTTGAGCACTACAAGAGGAAAGAAAATTGAACTGAACTTGCTCACTGAACAATCATTTCTCCCCCTTGCAATACATAACTACAACTGCAAAATACAGTGATGGATTGCATCATTTGATTCTCTTCTCTTAGGTGAGTCTGTGCATAGGTGCATATAGCAGGGAGGGTTTGTGGCTTCTTCTAAATGTCACCAAATTCTCCTCCTTCCCCCTTAGGGAAATTCAGTGTCCAGAGAACAGCAATGAAGGAAGACCCTCACCTTCTACAGAGCTTCCTTCTCAGTAAGGTCCTAGCTATGAGTATTTAAAATATTTCTGAACAAAATAAAGGGTTTTTGATTTTGGTATCATTCTACTGATTTTAAATGCCATGTAGTGAACTACTAATTGAGTTCTCCTCCACACTCTGCATATCAGGAGAATTCTGTTCCTTTCTGTAACAGGAAAAGGGATTCCTGTGTTCATATTCAATCATTTTTACAAATTTATGCTCTGTGCTTATTTGCCTTCTGAGTCTTCTCTGCTTATCAAAACTAAACCTAAAATAGTATGTGTCCTTTTTTGTTGGACTCTGCAGCGTTCCCTCCCTCTCTAATGTGGGAAGTTGAACTTTCACATAGTAGCACAATTCCCAGTTACTGCTCTCATTCTTCCAGCAGAAAGACATTTATTTCTATTCCCTTTTAAATTCACCCCAAATGCTCCAGAGCAGACCTGCCTGACAGAGGCCACCTCAGCATTCTCCCAAGTGATTTTTCATTTTTCTTTTGCAGAAGATGTTATTACTAACACCTGGTGCAAAACCACCTACTTTATACCCTTCACATCTACTCTAGTCAAGACTGTTGCTATGCATTGTTTATATTGTCCCTATGAAGCTCATTTCATGTCCTGTACTGCTAGCATAAATTTCCCCATTTGGTTACTCAGCTCCCTGATGTTAGTATTCACTCATTTCCACTGCTTCATACCAGCTACAACCACATCAAAGAGGACTATGAGGGCAAATACCTCCCTTCCAATCAGCAAATACCTCCTTCTGCCTGACCAGTGTTGGAAGAGCCCACCCTGGAGCATTTACGTGACCTGATTAAGTAAAGTCATAGAAACGTTTATAACTACATCTTATTCATGGGGAGGGGAAAAAAAAGTTCCACTTTTCATAACTACCAGAACACAAAAATCTGAGGTTGATGAAACTGCTTTCTTCCACTTCTTATTAGGTAACTCCGAACAAATAGTCCAAAGTCTTCCAAAGACAGCAAGCGCTACCATGGCACTTTCATAACACTATGGGAGTGAAATGAATGTTATATACCTGGAAATCTTCAATGAAAAGAAGGCATCACTGGGTGAAACATGTAGGGGCAGGTTCACATTTCAAACAGTAAAGGTGGGACTTTGTTACATCAGAATTTATTACAAATCAACTTCAGAATCATAGAGTAACTTGAGTTGAAAGGGACATTAAGGATCATCTAGTTTCAACCCCACTGCCATGGGCAAGAATACCTTCTACTAGATCAGGCTGCCCAAAGCCCTGTCTAGCTAGCCTTGAACACTTCCAGAGAGAGGGCAATTTGCAGAAGATTGGAGAAGCACTAGTACTTCTGTGCACAGCCAGAGAGGTAGTTCAGTCCTGCAGATGGCAGCAGAAATTCTCTGGGGGAGAAGAGGGTCCAGGAAGAAGGGAAATTCTTCCCAAAGACATCTCTCAGCTCTGACATACAGCTGCCATATGCGACCTGGTCTACATCTCAGCTTTCCTGCATTACAAAGTTTTGGTTGTAAACATTTTGGGGTAAAGCATTTTTCTCCTCAAACAGAAGGTTATCAGTAGGTCAGTCAAATGTTTTCTTTTAAAACACTTTTTCAACTGAACTTTGAGGGTTCTAATGAATGTTGCAGAAGAGTAGAGATGGGGAAAATGCAAGCTTAATGTCGTACACTTTGTCTGAGCTGAGCTTCTTAAACAGAATCTCTCTAACCATTCAACAGTTTTGCAACATTTATTATGCAGCCAAAGAGTTATTTTGTAGATTGGCAATGTAAGACAACCGATCCGCAATTTCCAGCAGTGTTTTCAAATGTAATTATTTGGTGCACAAGATAAAGTTATTTCTTTCATCACTAGGCTCTCTGAACAATGGCATTCTATTAAAATAAATAAATAAATACTTGTCCCACCAATGCTCGGTCAAAAATCCATGCACTACTGGTAGTAGCAAAATAGATTAGGATTTTTAAAGGTATAGAGAATGTTCTGTAGGTAGTCTGCCTTAGTTCCAACTCAGCCTAGGTTAACAAAGTGTTTTAAACTAAGTTAATCCTCTCTGTACGTGAGTTTAAGGGCCCAAGCCCCCTACCTACACAAATTTTCTACCAGCATGAACATTCCTAATTTCAAGTATTTGGCATTATGCCTTTGAGTACAGACAGAAGGACAGTTAGAGATGCCATACATAAAAAGTAAGGCTACAAGAGTGGTCTGGAGTTCAGTTTGCTTTGTTGTGGTTTGGAAGGGGGCTGTTTGCATTTCTTTTTAACAGTTCGTCTATATAAAGTAAGTTATTAAGACATTTCAAAAGCAAAATTTTCAACATCAGCTGACCAATTCCTTGAATTATTTGAGCCTCAAGACTCATGTTATGATGTAATACATTAGAAAGGTTCACTCTCTGCTTTTCAATAAAATCACTATATCTGGTAAGTATGGACCAAATACTTTCATGTCCCAAAATATCAACTATGTCTGAATACATAAGATTGCCATTCTTGCATACATTGAAGACAACCAGCTTGGATAATTAAGAAAAGATACATCTTTGGGTGAGGTATGTTACCTTTTTGCAGAACTATGATTCAGTGTTTTCCCTATCTAGGTTTGCTTTGATGTCACAAGCTTCCTGCAGATATGTACAGAAGTTTTCAGAACTAACATATGGAAGGTCTCAGGCCATATTACCACATACTCTAAATATAATCAGTAATTATGTATGATGTCATCTGAAACTAATTCAGTTCCCTTCACAGCAAGCCTGCATTTTGAGCTCACATCATACTGCCCATGTGTGTTCCAATCTGGCCATATCTCCTGCCTCTTTCTCCAAAGGCATACACGTACCTCAGTGTCACCTTCCATGCACAGGGCATGCTGTCCAAGTCCATCTGCCAAGCTACCTGCTCTGTCAACATTCATTTTCCGTGCTGCCTGTGGGAACAAGGACAGTTAAAATACAAGGTCAAATCCACAAATCCCTCAGCTGACCTTATGATATGTCTTCTGCTACCCTTGTTACCTTCCTGTCTGTAACACACAGCTCCAGGGGTTTATATTGTTTTACATCAGAGAGTCAGCTTATTTGGGCCAGAGTTCACAGCCTTGCTTCTGACTGTATCTACAGACTACTGAGCACCATTCTTAGTTATTTTCTTTGCTACCAGTTCTGCTGGTATTAATAGCAGCCGATAAGGACTTGACACTTAAAAAGCAATCTTCCTTATTAAGTAAATAAACTTGGAGTGAGAAACCTATCTTTAGAGACTCATTTATTGCAGACCTTGGCCTTTCACTGGTTTTTCAAGCTAAATTAATTGCAAATATTATCCCACTACTAATATCTACACCAATAAACACCTGCATTAACAGATTCCATTGACAAGCTGCATCTGTGTTTCCCCCTCCTCTATCAAATATGTCAGTGCTTTATAAATGTCCTCAAATAATTGGAATTACTCATTCAAACAGAAACACTACAAATTTCCCTCCATGTTGCACATAATTAGTTCTGAGCATCTTATCCATTATGCATTTGGGCATTTTCTGCAGATGCCACCTAAAATTCCTGAAAATGTGTTTTCAGTCCAGAATCACGGCAAGCAGTCATGCCAGGAGCAGTAACAAGCTTGCTGACAGCTCTACAACTCTTACTTATTCAAAGCAGTGCTATGCTTTTTCAGCAGTGTTCTCCTTAAATACATTTCTCTTCCTATAAATAAGTGCTGTAGAGAATGTAGACTTGATAAACCCCACACCTTGTTTAACTACACATGCAAAACAATTGTACTCTATCTCTACTGACTTTCCCTCTTATTCTCAACAAATATTTTGCTGATATAACACAATGGGACTTTTATCTCAGCAGCTGAATATTCAATCATCATTTTTAAGCTTTATTCCCTCTTCTTAAGGTAAGTAGTCATCAATGGAATGGAAAAATAATTTTTTGCCATTTACACATGGCACAATAAGTTCTAAAGTTTTTGTGTACAATCAGAAAAGGCTGAGCTTATCTTAATTCACTGTTATCCAGTCCAAGCTAAGCCTTTTCTGATAGTAGCTGTACAAAGCACGTAATTTGATGACAGCACAATAATATCTGAAAGCAAACTGTAGTGACAATTCTGACTTCCGTGATGTTGCATTCTGAAAATGCTTAAGTTAATTAAAAACAAACAAACAAACAAACTAAAAAAAAAAATTCTTTTTTACTACTAGAAAGTAATATCTGTTTAGAGATGCCAAAAAATCTTAAGGTTCTATCCTGCTAGACACTCTACACACACCCAGACACACTTTTTTGCACTCATGTTACACTCTGTGGAAAGGAATAGGAAAGCAAGATTATAACAACAACAACATTAAGCAGAAGAACTTGGCTTACCAAAGGGGTCATCTGTAATATCAGTGCCATTACATGTGGGAATATAGTTCCATGTCTGAAAAGAACCCAGACACTGAAAACACGAGAAGCCAATCACTCCAAACATTTTTAAATGCTTGACAATACATTATGTAGAGCAGAATATGACCAAGAGTCAGGAAGAACAGGAAGAAAAGAATGGTCACATATTTGCAGAATTCATCTCATGCAAGAGACATATAATTAGTGCACATCCCAAGGAAGCAGACAAGAACAAAGCAAATTAGGACACTCTAAGAGAGTATCCAGAGCAGTTATCACTAATGTGCCATTTATTATGAACTGAAGAGTTAGTAGAGTAATCTTAGGGAAAAGTGTTGCATCTATTTGAGTAATATTTATAATGACAGGCCATTAGTCGTGAACACTATATATAGTCACAAAACACAAAGTACTCTCTCTAGAGCAAAATGTCAGATGGAGAGACTGGTAAGGTTCAGGACTGGCTTTAAAGACTCATCTTGGCAACCCTGGATGGGATTGGCAAGAGGGAAACAAAGAAGGAAGGCCAGTATTGTTCTAGTTTATTAGAGACTTTTATCACTAATGCTTAAGATTTCTCAGAAGAGACTTACAGGAATAACAAGGGAAAAGGAAAACTGGCCCAGTTTATTGCAGCTGAAGGATTTTTTCAGTAAAAGGCAAAAAGAGGCATAACAGTATTACCACCAATGAGATGAAAAGGAGCTGACAAACATTTGAGCCAAAGTGGCAAAAATTTAGGGAGAGCCTGAGGATTGGTTGTTTAAACTTGATATTAAGCTTGGAAGGAAATTCTGCAGCTTGTTGAGGGACATGGAGCTTGGCACAGTCAAAGAGGGATGAATTTCCACAGTTACTGAACCCACAAAAGGCATCTCTACAGACCTGTAACAGTACTCCCCTGCCTCAGCTTACCACTACAGCTGTCCAGGCATTCAACACTCATTGCATTCTTGACAGAGTGTTTTTCTGGGAGCCATAGAAGAGAAGTTAGAACAGACCTAGAAGTTCCCTTTTTTTTTTTTTTTTTTCTTTTTCTTCCCTTTTTTATTTTCTTCAAAATTTTTGTTATTTTGGATTCAAGCTTAGCGAGAAGCGCAATAGGCAGAAAGTAAGTTTCAAGGAAACAGCCTGAAATGTGGAAAAAAAATATAGCAGAGCTTCCAAAGAAGCTGTATCAACAACCATTGCATTTCATATACTTGGATGAAGTTCACTAAGAGCTGGAACAAAAAGGCATTCTTCAAAAGCCTTTACCCTAGTCTCTCCAAATTTGGTCAAAAGAGATCTATAATGAAATCATGTTTAAAGAAAAGAAAATTAATAAAATAAAGAAACAGAACTCAATTACCAACACATTTAAAAGTAAAATATGTAAGCTGCACATTAATCTTTATGTTTTGCAGTGCAGTGGTATTTACACTAACACTTGTTACTGGGTTGGGGTTTTTTCCTTGTCTTCCTTCCTTCTCTAGAAAAAAAAAAAAAAGATGGGTCAAAGCCACCCTGGTCAAAGTCTGAAATACATTGTACATCGATTGCCTGGAGGTAGGAAAAAAGGGATGAGAGTCCCTGGAGAAAATGGAGCAGTCATTTCAAAGTAAACCCAACAAGACAACACTGAAGCACAGTCGGAACTGCCACATGCCATTTTAAACAGAGACTGCTCGAACAGCTCCATTGCTAGAGTCACAAACAGATGCTTGTGTCAGAGGAGCACTCTGCAGGGACAGGTCACACAAAAGGCCCTGCGGCTCCCCAGGGAGGGCAATCAATGGTGTAGATCTAAGGCAATTCATCACAGCAGGATCATGTCACCATGGGACAAGGGTTCAGAATGTAGCTGTGATGTCTTATCTAGCAAGTTTTATTTCGGGCTGACAGAGCTGGCCTCTGGGGTCTCCAAAGACGCAAGTCCCAGGCTGCTTTGATTTGCAAAAACCGTAAATGCTTGCTCTAATCTCAAGCTTGTTTAAAAAATAAGCATGTTTCTGTCCCTGCTCTATCCTCTATCTTTCAAAATAATCTTGACAACGTACACTGGCTGATAGAGTTGAAAGTGTCACAAATGTTTTTTTACAATCAAGTTATTTTCACAGTCAGGACAAACAACTACTCAGAACTGACCTCGAATACCTCCCTCAAGTTTTTTAAAGGACCTCTGTTAATTTCAGCTGTGAAGAATAGCACTGCCCCGGCTACCAGGGCCAACTGCAATTGCTCACAGCTGTAACAACTCTCATGTGCAAGCGGTGTGCAAACCACTAATCCCAGGCCAGGGCTGCAGCCTGAAAGCTGGGTACAGAGGGGACCCTGCAGGAGACTCATTCCTCAGAAGAAAGCACTGAAAAATTAACTAGGCCCATCAGGAGCCAAATGAAAGGAAACACTGATCACAACCTACCATCCTGTGGCTCCTGCTTCTCCTTCAGTTTCCAAACCATGGCCAAACTCCTCAGACTCTCTCCAGACAACAGCACTCCTGTCCAGAGCCTGAGACCACAGTATCCCCAAGGAGCCTGCATGGTCAGCTTTGCTGAAGCTTGGAAACAACTTCTGTTTAAACTCATGGATGACAGTAAAAGTACCCAAAGCTCCTTTAGCCCACCAGCTTTCCTGTTATTCAGCATTCAAACGCTGGCATTGCTGCTTCTTACACTTCAGTCCCAGTCCTTTGCAGTCAGGATTACTGTGGGAAGCAACAGGTAAGAGGATTATTTCCGAGGCCACTCATGTAAAAAAAAAAAAATAAAATTAAAAAATCAAATGCTGTAGTGAAGCATACACAGAGGAGCCCATAAAGAGAAGGACTGAACATACAGCAAGTACTTCTATTTTCCACTTTTCAAAGCTGAGCACACACACAGAACGAGAGCTTCGAAAAATTCACCCAGACGGAGGTTTTCTGGATCAAGCAAATTCAGGTTTTTTTGAAGGAAGTAATCAGAACATTAAATGTTATTGCCTCTTCCTTGCTCCTGAAAGTGAAAACCATCTACAGTAGCAGATATATGTGCCACACAGGACGTCTTCCAGGTGCAAAACCACCTTACTTTCACTGTGGTGTGCCATATGGAGCGCTTGGGCCTTGCAGCAGCAGCAGGAGCACACATATTGAGGGAACTGCTCATATATGCAATGGCATAAATTACTAGAAGATCTGAAAAAAACCACCCCAAAAAACAACAATCTCAAATGTTTTTCTACAGGATGGTAGGTATATTTTATTCCATACATATATATATATACACACACACACACACATATATATATATATTTTACTCCACATATATATACACATTTTCTCCATATATATTTTTTCTCCATATATATAATTTTTTCACTCCATGTATATATAGATATTGTACTCCACATATAGATATTGTACTCCACATATAGATATGTATATTTTTCTCCATATATATATTTGACTCCATATATATATATATATTCTTTCTCCATATATATATATTTATTCTCGATATTTTTTTACTGCATATATATATATTTTTACTCCATATATATATTTTACTCCACATATAGGTATTTTACTCCACGTATAGATATTTTACTCCACGTATAGATATTTTACTCCACGTATAGATATTTTACTCCACGTATAGATATTTTACTCCACGTATAGATATATATTTTTTTCTCCAAATATATTTTTTTCTCCATATATATATATATTTTTTCTCCATATATATATTTGACTCCATATATATTCTTTCTCCATATATATATTTTTTTTTATTCTCTATATTTTTTTACTCCTTATATATTTTTTTTTACCTCATATATACATATATATAACTCCATATATATGATATTGGGCAGCCATAGGATTCTCCCAGAGAGACGTTTTTGCTGACACACCAAATCCCTTTAGTTTACTTCTGAACATTAAGACAGTAAAAACAACTCCCTCATCAACCACCAATGCAGAGGATATAACTCCTGTCTTCAAATAACAAATAATTTGTTCCATAGCTTAAATGCCACACTTGCACACTTGACAGTAATTCAGTTTTTATATCTGCCTATTTGATATTTCAGTGGAATTAGCCTGTATGGCTTATATAGGGTCAGTACAGAGTCCCAGCAGGAAAGATCCCATAATACCAGGAAGAAGAACAGATTAAAGATTTAATCCAGAAAATATATTTGAAGATTCACAATCACCATAAGGTAAATAAAAACATCTTTTTCCAGTGACCCTCTGCAGAGATTCCACTCTTGGTGCACAACTGATCAGTCCTAAGATCAATGCTACAGAATAGGCACAAAGGGTCACAGCTGAACAGAGGCTGATGGACAACACTCCTAAACCCAAGCTTCTGTCAGTAAGCCCATACCTGAGTACAGTTACAGTTAAATGTGAACGTCAAGCTCCTGGGGTTCCTGTAGAGGATTTTGGTACTTGTAAAGCATTATATGCCTCACACAGAAAATGTGTCATAGAGAAGAGTATGACCAGTTCCTAACATGTCAGGATTTTTTTTCCCCAGGTACACAATAACAGTTTCTGATTGAATTTCTGGAGTATTTGGACAATCTCTTCGAGAATATTTAACTGCTACCATCTACTCCAAGGCCAGCAGAGCTGAAAAAAAAAAAATCTTCACACAATGTAAGAGTTATTGCATTAGCACAAGGTATAGGAAGAAGAAAGAAAGAAAATTAGGATTTCTTACCTCTGTCCTATGATTTTTCTTTGTGATGATTTGATGGCAATAGCAAGAAATTCTGCAATAAGGCTAAGAATACAATAGGTTATTTTTCCTATCAGTACTGCCCAGTGAACAGAGGGTGTTTCGGGATACTATGAAGGCCTGCAGAGAAGGCTAGGTCTGAAGTGCTCAGGTAGAAAGAAAAAGTTTGGTTTTTAAGTCAGCTGCACTGAACCTCTAAAACAGAACAGGTTGCTTGCTGGAGCAGTCAATGAAGCAAAAACTAATTTGCCATAAAAATAGAACAAGGGACCAGGTACAGGATTTTCTCATTGTTCTGGAAGGTGATATCTAGTAAGCTGTGTGAAGGCATCACTTAGTTCACAATTACTAGCAGATCAAAATACCAGGACTATCCACCTCATGATAGAGAAATCTCAGCCTAGGATTCTCAGAAATGAGTATGTACAGCAGTCATGATGTAAAAAAGAAAGGGAAGGCATCTCCCACACAGCACATGGGGTCCTAAGTCTTCTATTTCAAGTGGTTCTGTTACATGGAATCCTATGTTCAAGACACCCTTGATGCCTAAGCCTTTAAAACTGAAAAACTCCTACTAATTAAAAGAAATCTACATATGTACTAAAAAATACCTTGGGGCAGCATGAAGATGTAGGTGACCCTGAAAAGTGAGAGATTGTCTTCTCACCTCTTCCTTATTAGATACCCATCTGTATGGCTAATTAATCCACTAGAAAGGGAGAGAAAAACTTTGTATGAAAGCCATTGGCTTCAGGATTTTACATTATGCTTACATCAAAGCAAGCTTTGCAAGTGGTTCATTAGAGGTTTGTTCAAAAGAGTTTTGCCTCCAGAAATCTGAATCATAGAATTGTCAGGGTTGGAAAGGACCTCAAGGATCATGTAGTTCCAACCCCCCCTGCCATGGGCAGGAACACCTCACACTAGATCAGGTTGCCCAGAGTCACATCCAGCCTGGCCTTAAAAACCTCCAGGGATGAGGCTTCTACCACATCTCTGGACAACCTGTTCCAGTGTCTCACCACCCTCATGGTGAGGAACTTCTTCCAAGCTGAATCTACCCACCTCTGGTTTTGCTCCATTCCCCCTAGTCATGTCACTACCTGACATCCCAAAACGTCCCTCCCCAGCTTTCTTGTAGGCTCCCTTAAGATACTGGAAGGCCACAATAAGGTCTCCTCAGAGCCTTCTCCTCTCCAGACTGAACAGCCCCAACTCTCTCAACCTGTCTCCATAGGAGAGGTGCTCCAGCCCTCTGATCATCCTCATGGACCTCCTCTGGACACGTTCCAGCATGTCCAGATCTTTGTTGTAATAGGGGTCCAGAACTGGATGCAGTACTCAAGGCGAGGTCTCACCAGAGTGGAGTAGAGGGGGAGAATCACCTCCCTCAAGCTGCTGGCCACTGGTTGCATCAGAACTGTAATGCAGACATCTCTTGTGTTTCAGATCTGTAAATCATAGCAATGATGAAATGTAGGGAGCATGGCTGAAGTGATGACTATTCAAAATTTGCAACAGGAAATAGCATAAAATGCTAGAGATCAAGCATGTGCCTGCAGTCCCTTTGCTTCTTTGAAAGCATGAGGAATAAAAGACAAACCTCTGAACTTCAAAGGCACCTCTGTCAGTAGATCCAAGCACAGGCGATGACTAGCCTCCTCCTGAGAAAAGAATCTTAAAAAGAAACTGAAAATTGAAAATAAGAAAAAACAGTCAAAGGGATTGCAACAATACTAAACTGCAGATTTATCTTATCTAATATACTTACAAAAAGCAAAATCTGACAGAACTTCATGTTGAAGTCTTCCACAGACAGTAGAATGGATAAATAGTGCAAAATTCTCCTAGTGTCATCAGCAAACCTATCACCTGTGGGAAGCCACACATGAAGCATGGGATGCCTTTTCTGGTTCTACCATGTTAAATCTGTGAATCTTAGTGGCTGGTGACAGAACAGCTTCGTGCTAAAATATGCTTCTTGTCAAGTTTTCTGTTGTTTTGGTTTGGCTTTCTAAGGAACGATGACACAGAAGCCCTGCAGAACTTGCCTGAGAGCATGTTATGATGTGGAAAGCATCCCATACAACATTGATGAAGACAATCCCAGACAGATGTCCTCAAACTGTTACATGGATCACTCAGAGGATTTCAGAAAGCTAAAATTACCATGGCATCCATACAAGTGTTATTGCATATGTTAGAGTGCCAGCTGGATTTATTACAACCTAGAGATACACAAGGAAGAGAGATTACTTGTTTGGAGTTGTAGATAGCTTAGAAATCTTTAGTGAGCTGCATCAGAAGATTTTCTAATAAGAATGTTATCACATCATCTATTGCTACCATTGAAAGAAAAAAGAAGACAACAACAACAAAACACCACAGGATAAACACTTTGATAAAAAATGCTTCAAGGATGTCTTTGCCCCACAGAATGCATTAGGGGTGGATCTTCTACTTGATTCCCTCAAGCACTGCAGTCAGGCACAGGAGCAAAAAAACATGTTTAAAAAGCTTTTGCAGGAGCTTGGTGTCTTCGGTCTGCTTTTTTTGGACATAGCCAAGGTTTATACAGGTGTATGCCAGATGGGCACAGTTACACTGCTTGTGTTGACAAGTGCAATATTTCCAAAGTTTTTCTTGTTTTTCTTGGACAGTCTTCTAGAGAATGCCTAAGACTTCTGCCATGTACTTCATTAAATCCTGGAAAATTTTAAACTTGTCTCTAGAAGCCAGGAGAAGATGAGAATATTGCAGCTGGAACTAAATGTTGTTCTGCTGGAGGCTGAGGTTTTTCTCCATTCTGTCAGATAGCTGGTGCTGAAGAAACTGAGTTGTATGAGAAGATTTAATGCAGCCTTTGAAACTGAAGAGCTGTTCTTTGGAAACAGTGGGCGATCCTGGCTTTGTGGGCTAACAGTGTAGCTGAGGCACAAAAGGAGATCACAGCTCAGCCAGGACTTCTAACACAATGGGGAATACACAGTAGATGGGACAAGTCCCTGCAGAGTTGTTGCTGCAACCTATGGCTCTCTTTTGGGAGCTGAGCTGCAGAAAGACAAAAATTTGGCCAAAATAAAGCAGAAAGATGCACCCACAAGCAGGAGAGGAGTGTGTCTTTTTGTGGTGTGTTGGGACCACCAGCCTGAAATCAGTTCTCCAGGCACTTACAACCAACACGTTACAATTCAAAAGTCGTGTGTCCTAATTCTGCAATGCCTTACTGTGTTTTGGGTTGGGGGTTTTGGTGGTGGTGGTGGGTTGTCTGTGGTTGGTTTGTTTGGTTTTTCTTCTCCCTAGGCATCTCTAGACACATCAATGAAATGCAAGATACTAATTCAATGTTCCTTATCCTTCTTGGTCTAGGCTCAGTGATGGATTTCCTGAGGAACATCCAATCCATCCTTTGCAGCTGACTCAGTTCAGTAATATTCAGTAATAAAGTTACAGTTTCCCCTTTGCCAGCCTATCTGCAGCTTCTACTGACATTTATTTCTTAAAAGAGGCCACACCTTGGCAAAGGATCATGTCCTGTCCATTTCCTCTGAGAAAAAAAGCAGACATTTATGCTTTTCTACATCTCTCCAGAAACAGTAACTTGGATATGCCACCCTAAATCTAGCCATACATACATATTGTTTCAGCATTAAGGCAAGTACTTGAATTCAAATTACTCTAGTTATATAAAACTAGATGCAGAGACAGACAATTTGAATAATAAACGTAACACCAGAGTACTGGCACTGGTAGTAACACTGGTTTGCTACAGAACTGTCATGAGTTTAGTTGAATCTGTTGATGAATAGTCAATACCATGCTGCCAGCTTCAAAATTAAAGTACTGGCTGGAGCAAAGCACCATGGGGCTTGTAGTACAGATTGTAACATGAGAGGCTTCCTATTCTGGTTGCTGCTTCTAGTTTCTGGTTTTGGGATGTTGGTCTTTCCTGTTGGGCTGGCTGCAGCATGCCTGCCTGGGGGAACTGTTTTAGTCCTGGCTTCTGCTTCTGCTTGTGTAACTGTACATTTTATCATCTCATTAAACTCCCCATCTCAACCCAGAGGTTTTTTTGTGTTACTTTCTCTCCCATTGGGGGTAGGGTGTGGGGATTGTGGGAGCAAACTGTTAAGCCAAGACAAGAAAGCACCAGATAAAGCTGGACACCACTGTCTTGGACATCAATACAGGGAACCTAAAAAGGGGCTTGTTCCTTTTAGCAAGAAACAAACCTATATTAGCAATAAACCTTCTGTCCCCATAACTGGTAAAAACAACCCATGCCTAAAATAGTTTCTTTATATCCTAATCTGCCATTGACTGAGATATAAGAGGAGCCTCATTTACCTGCAATTATCAGTCATAACTAAGGAGGCCTGAAGTCTCACTGACAGAAGGACTAACCTGCAAGCTGAAGTTATTAAAAATACTTCCCCTGAGAACACACCAAATTTTCTGCAGCTGGTGGGACAGGGATCACTATTTGTGCTCCTGATCTCTTAACCAGGTGTCCTAAGGCCCTGAAGTCTCTCTTCTTGTCATTACTTCTTCACTGCCTACCTGAAAGATCTGTCGTGGATGGTAGTCTGAGGGCTACACTAGAGAGGGAATCTTTCTCCTCACTTCACTAAGATGGGCCCCTGGGAAGCAGCAGACTTCCTGAAGACATGAGCCTGGTCTGCATACCGAGCCCTCCACCCCCTTCAGAAGTGAGTCACCCATGACAATGACCTGTCCTATTCATAACTAAAGGTTTTAATGTAGGGTCTGGACTGACTAAACTTCAGCAACTCCTCCAATCTGGGTAATCCAGCTCTCTGCCTCTTAGGTTTCTCTCATAGAGGAGTAGGATATGACTCCAAGACTCTGTGTCACACTCCCTGCTGGCCCTCAACCTACTTACCTTCTCTTAGAGCTCCATCATTAAATGGAGGAGGTCCTCTGGCAGGTGTACTCACTGCTCCCATCTGACATTGGTGTAAGTGTGGGGCAGACTCTGCAGCCTGACACCTGGGTGACAGCACATTCCCACCAGAGCTCCATCTAAGAAGCAGCATCAGACCTGGTGGGCACAGGGCTCAGGGTTGCCATTGCCTTCTGTCAGGTGGACCCATCGCTCTCTGGGCAAGCTTTAGCATCTTTCTTGCGCATCCTTCTGTGTGAATTCCTGTGCCACACCCAGCCATGCCCTCAATGATGTCACACACCCTGCAAGCTTGCACAGTGTGCTCAGGAGCCTGGTCCCTGCACTCCTTTAGGGCTTCTTTTAACGGTGTGGTCCCTTTGTATCATTTGGCAATTATTCAATTGCTTAAGTATTCAAGTAGACTTTCTCAACACAGCATCCAGAGTTTTCCAGCACTTCTTATATTCTTCAGACCTAAGGGGTTGTCAAAATTTGCTGAAACCCTTAGAAATTTATTGTAGCATTTCAAAGGTTTTAGATCTCCTGTGCTTTTAGAAGACCTACAATACATGTATTAAAGTGAAACACAGAAGATTTAGCGATTCATTTTAAAATGCAGATTTCCCCAAATCAGATCCTAAGCTGCCAAATGAAATCTTGCTTTAGCCAGCTTCTGATGTTTTCATGAGAATATGACTGCCAAGACATGTAAAACTGAGTCATTTTTTTCTCTCTTTGTCTTCTAAACTAGAGTCTAGGTTCTGATTTTCCATTGAATTTATTTGCAGGTTTCTTCCCTCTCAAAAAAAAACCCACCAAAAAAAAAACAACCAAACAAACAAAACCAGACGACCAGCTCTTCCTTTTGAAGATGGTATTCTTGTGTTTGTTCCTGATTTAACTGTCACATCAAAGTGTTACATAATCCACATGGATTGTGGTGGAAGCTTCTAAAAACCTGCAAGCGTATGACTGACTTTCCTCTCCCTTCCATTTGGTGGCCTCTTTGATGCTTGTGCAGGGCATCTTACAGAAGAAATCTGGGCAATTTATATCCTCCAGGCTGAGATGAACTTCACTTTCATCATTTTCTTTGATAAGTCTTTTGCAGATTCTTCTCAGAAAAGCAGCATAACTTTGCACCAGTATTTGCCATGGTTTTCTTTGGTATGTATGTGGTAGTGCTTATCTATCCCCTGACTTTTCCTGGCCCCTTGTTTCATAAAAGCCAGTAATTTTATTGCATATCTTGCTTTCGTATGCTTTCATCCTTCTTTACAATTACCTGGCCTTCAGCTACAGCTTTCTCACTTTTTTAAGCTGCTTTTCTCTTTTTATGGTAGACTCTACCACTTCCTTTGCCAGTGTCCTGGAGAAATAGCACACATGTAGGACCAGCTGAACGCGCTGCTTTTCACCACTTGTCACTCCTCCTCTGCATCTAAACCTTTTCTTGCTTACCCTTGGCAAACATTCCAATTCCTGCAGACTTTGAAAGGAGGATTTTTCTGGAGGTATTACTGCGTCCTCCTATCACAGTCTTCAGCAGCAGTTTCAGCTTCAATGCTGTTTTATTCAAGTACATCCTCCCAGCTCTTCTCTCACAGTTAATTCTTCTAACAGTACGAACTCATAACAGCGTTACTGGAATGGCACAACACAACAGGCACCCAGCAAGGGATTTTGCCTCACAGTAACAGCTTGCAAGCATGAACTCAGAAAGAGATGGTCATTTTTCATCTTTATGCCCTCAAGCAGGGTAGACACCTAGAAGGTTTAGCTTGCTCATATATGTAAGGTAGCTGCACTCCAAATTGTTTCCTTCGAAACTCAAAGAAAACTCAAATCCTAACAGACCTTTAGCAGTTTCTACCTCCTCTTGAAGAGAAGAGCATTTTTTCTCCCTTCTCTTTTACACACATTAAGACCCATGCCCAATCAACAATATTTTTACTTTCTGTTAAGGAAAGAGTTTTTCTGGTTTTGTTTTGTTTTTTTTTTTTTTCCTAAGTTAACTGGGTAAAACTGACCAGACTTCCACAAGTCATTTGCAAAGCTAAACAGTGTTTTGACATAGCATATACACTGATCTTAGGTATTACCTACCCATAAAAAGTTTAAGATATCTGCAAACAATGTGTCTGCATTTTTTAATTATCAGAATAAGCCAGTTATTCATGTTTTATCTTTATGGCATATTCATTTCATACTTTCATAACTCTCATGATAAATTCCTTCTTGTCTGAAAAGGAATATCTGACAAGATGACATAGAACTTTCAGGTTTTGCTTCTTCAGGTACTTTGTACAATGTTCAGGTGTGACTTAATGCTGTCTCCAAAAGCTTTTTTTAAGCAGAATGTAACATTTTCAGAGCACAAAAGTGACACAGGAGGCTAAGCTGTGTTTTCAGAAGTGTCTGGACCATTTGGAGGCTGCTAAAAGACAGCAGATGTAATTAAATAGCTTAAGCACGTTTCAAATGCTTATGTGCTAAATACCTTATGCCAGACAAAGGTTTTATCTGTGTCAAATTATAATTGCCTGTTGCTTTATGAACGTCATCATAATCATTAATTTCACCTCCACAAATAGATTGAGATGCTCAGTTTCAGCTGAAAACTGATTGATGTTTGACAACATCTGTCAATTCTGACAGCATAGTTGTGCATTTCACATGCTTGGAAGAGAGATAACCATATGGGAATCACTCAAGCCAACGTTTAATAAGTCTTCTTCACTGGATCTACAGGCAATTAAAGTAGTGCTGTTGATTTGAATAACTTTCTACTGAGAAATTGGGTAAGGCTGGGTCAGGGAGAGGTGAGACATTGGCAAAGGTGAGACAAAGCTTATTTTCAAGAGACGACTGCTTTCCAATGCACTAGCCTAGACCACCAGCAAAGCCTACAAGACAGGCTAGTTGCCAGGCACAAGGATGCCAAACCAAGACTCTGGGCTCAGGAGGAATGAAGTCAGGCAGAGGCAGAACATTCAGGTCCATTTGTTATTTTCCAGAGGGCTGTTGGGGTCTCTAGAGCTTTTCAGGTTACATTTAAAAAAATTCATCTTGCTAATCCTACTCTCTTCCTCACCAGCCACATCATTCCTAAGGATTTATCTGGTCAGCTCTTGTAATCAAGTTATTTTTCTGTGGTGAAAAGACAGGAAGGGCATCACACTTACCTCAGAATCTGTAGTGCACAGGAGTCCACAGCCCACAAAGCAAACCAGACACATGGTTAGCACCCAGGAGTGCTGCCTGTGAATCATGCTGTGCCTGTTCAAGCTGCTAAGAGAAGAGAACAGGAGAGGGAGCAGGAGGTATTGCATAGGTTCATTTACAGCAGATTAATACAGTGACTAAACAGCTTCTGTAAATAGGGCCAAGTTAAAATAGGTCCCAAAGTTTACCCAAGACCAGCATTCCTCTGTGTTCTTGTGTGGCCCAAGAAAAAGGAATCCAAGAAAATAAGTGAATTATCAAAATCAGGACTTACCAGCGGCTCTGTGCCTGAGTCACAGTAACATTTACTGAAGTACACTGGGGAAAGTCAAGCACCACACTGCCATGTTCCCATCCAGTTTTTTTCCACGCACCCTACCTGGTGTACATCAATATTTTCCTCTTTGAACTCAGGCTATGATTGTTGCAAGTACAGATCAAAGCCTGAAATCAAAGCCTTACCATCCTCTATGCAGAGGATGCATCCCAGATGATGAGACCAGCCCTCCACTACCCTTTTCAGTATCCCTTATGCTACAGACATTTATCTGCAACTGAATAAGAAACTCTGGGCAATGAACCATCCACCATGTAGTACATGTTGCTCAGTTCTGAGAACTGGGTGGGAGCTGACAGCAAGACAATCTCTTGCATACACAGATCTCAGAGTGCTGGGCTTTCAGTACCCTCTAGTTTGGGAGCAGGGGCAGAAGCAGAGTCCCTGGAAAGTGGAGTTACAGACAAAGGAAAGCAAAACTCATCCCTAACACTCTTCTAAGCAGGGGAGGGGGAAAGAAGCCATCAATAACAAGCACATTAACATTTCCCTCAGGAACAAGCTGAAGTCCCAACAGCTCCACACAATCCTGGAGGAATATAAGTCACTTTAAATGAATTACATGCTTTTGAAAAGTCTAAAAATAAACAAATCTGGAACAAAATTATTTACAGGCAATATACATTCTATACAGTGTCTGAAGGGAGAAGAAGACTTAAATAAACTTGAGGTGGGGATCATTATCCTTATAAAAGCAGGAATAATACCACATTCATGCCCAGTGGGCAATACAACACATTATGGAGCTAGGCACCAAGAGGAGAGAGCAAGATGGGAGATCAGGGTATGAAAGGGATGAATGAAAAGGTCACTATGTATTAAAAGAGGCATCTGAGCTATCATCTGTTAACCAAGCTGAGATTCCGCAAGAATGGGTACTAGAGGAAAGAGAGGCAGATAAATAGAGAGGAGTAGGAGAAAGAAGATAGGATAATAGTGACTAATTCTTCTTACACACAAAGCGTGGAGGGAGAGGAAAGAGGAATAGTAAAGCTTTAAACTCACATGGTGGAAAGCATCAATTTTGTGCTTTTTGTAGCTAGTCCAACAATAAACCCATCTGAGCGAGGACTGGTGCACGTGACCAGGACGTGCACGTGTCCTTCTCTGAGGGAGATGTCATGTGAATCACCAATAATTCATCTGATGTGGCATTTGCTTGGGTAACCATGCAATTTTCTGTGAACAGCAAACTAAGCAACCGTGCAAAATCCATAGTTCATTGCTCTCTTCTTCCCTGTGGCTGAATCAACTTCTGTGATTGTGGTTTGGGGTTGGGGTTGGGTTTTTTGGGTTTTTTGGTGGTTTTTCATTTATTTTTTATTGTGGTATGGAACTATTTGTTCCATTCATACTTCTGCCTCACTTTCTTCAACTGGCCTCCCATTTCTGAGGTTGCATCGTGAGGGTTCATTGCAGTTCATTCAATCATTCTGCACTCACAGGGATGCAGAGAAGACAGACACATTTATAGACAACACAGATGAAACAGTCTGCTGGAGACAGAGATGGCCCTTAAGTCTCTTCAAGGAATGCAGAGGCAGTCTATCAGGAAAGTCAGTCACTAGTGGGCCCCCTGGGGCCTGCTCTTGCCCAGGAAGGAGTGCATCATAGACAGTCATCTCTGCTTCAGTCTAATCAGTTCTCCAACCTCAACATGAAACTCATGTTCCCTGCGTGATACGCTGTGTCTCATGCACTGCTCATGCTGTGTTGCATGGCCTTTCCCCACCTCTCGTTTTGGGATTCTCTGTGCTAGACATAGGTTGTCAGCTGTCCTTCAGGGAGTAAATGTGTTGGAGATTTATGATGTGTTGCTAAGTTTTTTATTTCATCCCAATTTATCCCTAGCTGTGCTTGGAAGGGACACCCTGCTTTCTCCTGTACTTACCGATGGTGTCTCTGTAGCCTTTCTTTCACCAAACTCCACATGGGGACTAAAAAAATACCCTCCAGATCTGCCTGAAGATAGTGCTCCTGCTCCTCCTCCTCTTCAAAGCCTGCTTAATTAAATTTGATTGAAGACTTCAAGGATCTCATTAGCTGGAGAATAACAGCTGCTACAACTGTTTTAAACATGGAAGCCAGCAGAAAGATTGACCTTTGTATGCACAGTATACAAAAGTATAGATGTGTAAAAGCTTAGGTAGCATCCAAGCTACAGGTCTGAAAATAACACCATCACTTTTCTGGCACCTTTTTAAGAAAACAGCAATAAAGTCAGAGTTAAATTCAAGTTAACTACAATCATTTCTGTTACTGCTATGTAATCTTCTCCCAACAAAACCAAAGGTCATTTTTTTTTTCTTTCTTTTTCAAGCATTTGAGAAAACTTAGACTTTGCTGGCTAACTGTTTGTTTTTTTTTTTTTTTCCACTGCATATAGATTTATGCACAAGAATGGAATAAAATACCCAACGCTCCATTTAAATACATTCATGTCAGCAGATCCCAGCTGCTTTCAGGACTTCTCTCTAGAAGCAATCGGGATGTTTGCATGAGCATAAAAGCTCCAGGTGGGCAAAGTTCATTAAAGAACTGGGATCCTAAGCTGACCACACATTGCTGTATCCATTAATATTCTATTTGTAATGCACAGTATCAAATGATTCACAGATGTTTTAATAACTGGCTTGTGAGCCTATATAGCAAGCTATGTTTTTATAAACATATAAAATATACTAGATAACCACCTTTAGCTGTTTTATTAATGGAAGCTTAACAACTGTGACCTTTATTTTTCACATGTTAATACTAAAACCATGACAAATGCAGAAGCTCTTACATCAGGCAAGTGCTGCAGAGCCTGTGGTACCAAATAAAAATCAAGGCAGAACTCCAGGATCTGGGTTTCTCTTTCCCAAACGCTAAGAATGAACATTTTCCTGGTCTGAACTTTTTTCAGTCTGTTGTTGGAAACTGATTTTTCCTGCTTTCAAACAAGGCAGTCTGGGGGCTTAGAGGGGAAGATATGGATTAATGTTGACTGAAACACTTAATGGCTTTCAGAAAGAAACACAAGTTGCAGGTGCTACCTAATATTCCAGAGGCCTGTAACCAGTACACAATAAATCTGAAATATTGTAAATAATCTCCTAATCTTTTACAGATAGTGAAATGATGCTGTTGCATGTCTGTTTTCAACAGTCACATATTTGTCCTTTAAACATTCCTCATATTAAGCTCATGCTTATTTCTGTTGTTTGCAACAAGTCTCTAAGGCAACCATGGGGTTGGGCAAATAGTTTCACTTTGTACAAGATAATAGGTAATTCAAAATGTCTATTTCTAAAGCCAGCTTAAGTCATCCACTCATCAAACATTGCAACTGACTAAGAGCCCAAGAAAAACGAATCAATGCGTCCAGTTGGACAATAACAACTTGATCCCAAAGTGCTGTAGCTCCCATTAAATTACAGGGTCAGAGCTGAACTTCAGGGGTGTGTAAAATGCAGCCTGCTACTGCCAAACTTCCACCCACTGTAACCACAGGGTGAGGAAAAGACTGATTAACCAAGTTTTATTGCCAGAGAACAGACATGATATGTAGTTTCACCCAAGGTGAAACTCACTTCTATCCAAAGAGTCTTACTTTCACCTGCATACACTCAGGTGCATCTCACCCAGGCTCCAAGAGGGTCTGATCCAGAGCTCAAGACCAGCAGAGAGACCACACACACACACACACAAAGCACATGATAGTAAACAAGTGTCATTCACACTGGTCTGAAGTCAAGTCTTGCTTTTCCCTCAAGACAAGTCAGGAAGTAAGGACTTGATCTTGGTAAGACATGAGCACATTTCACTCCCTGAGTTTGACAGGATGAGACTAATTCATCAACATTCAAAATGAATCTGTCTGCTGTCCTTCCCAATGCCTGGAAACAGAGTTAACAACAATGCTAAAACTACTCTTTCTGAATGCCAGTTTCTCATGAGAAAAGCAACTCTTCTCCCAAATGCCCAGTTACTCTACAATTCCTAAAGATCAGAGCAGAATTAGAGTAAAGCCCTTAACAAATAACTCTTCAAGGGTTTAAGAGTTTGGGACCCCTGAAAGAGAGAGCCAAAGCATGCAACACTGATCTGGGTCAAACTTTGGTGGTTGAAAGCAGGAATGTGCTATCAGGGCTGGGCTGTGGCCAGCAAACATCTCCTTACTCAGCACCTTAATAGTCAGCAAAAGGGAACTGCAGGCAGTGCTGTTAGCACCACAGAGCCTAGAGAGCATCTCTCAGGTTGTACCAGTGCTGTGACAGGACCACTAGCCAGCCACAGGGTCTCCAAAGTCTTAGCAGAGCTTTCTACTTGTCACCTTGCTCCCCAAGTTTCAAAGAACACGTTGCTTTACAGTACAGATTGTGCACTGGATAGCCACGATGCCTTTAGCTAATACTGCTGCTCTGAGCTCCTATGTGGATGACTATTTGAATAAAAAGGAGAGTTTACAAAAAGAGTTTAAATTGATTGACGTATTTTGCTTGGAAAAAGGAGATGTTTGTTCTGCCTCACATGCTGTAGGCCTCAGTACTTGGCCTAAGTGCTGCTGGCAGTTTTTCCCTTGTAATATACACTTGCATCAGTGGCTGGAGTACAATCACACAACACATTGGTAGTCTGGAACTGAACAGCTTAGAACAGTGTCTCATCAAAGCCTTGCACATGCCCTTGGACAGATTAGGACTTGATCCTGCATGCACCTCACTCACCAAACACAACCCCGATTGAAACTGGCTTACATCCTAGACTAAGAAGGATGGGGTCCTTGACATTTTCTTCCATTTAATTGTTTTCTTGCCTTCTGTGTATTCAGGTGTTAGCAATTTCTAACTCAGCTAGTACTTAAGGCTAAGACAGTGACTCCAGAAACATCTGAGAAATAGGATAACAGCAGCTGTACAAGGCAGTTGCAACCATATCAGTGAACCCTACAGACCCTGCAAAAAATACTGTTGTCTCTGAACCCCAATACTCTGAAATCAAAATAGGCAATACCCAAAGTGTTAGCAGAATAAAGACAGGTCACTTAGCTTACCAGTAAAAGCCTCAAGGTTGAGGTACTCAGCACCCTCTTTGCCTCAGTCTTTAGAAGTAAGGCCAGTTGTTCACTAGATACCCAGCCCCCTGAGCGGGAAGATAGGGGTGGGGAGCAACATGAAGCCCCCATAGAACAAGAGGAGATGGTTAGTGACCTGCTGCACCACTTACATGTAACACTACAGGGCCAGATGGCAGACACCCAAGGGTACTGAGGGAGTTGGTGGAATTGCTCACCAAGCCATGCTCCATCACGATCTTGTTGGGCTTCACAAATTTCCTGCATTAAACTTACTGCCTTTGGAAACAGGCTAGTAATATGCAGAGAGAAGAGAAAAAACAAGAAGCAATGCCTTGCTTGGGAAGTGATAGGTAAAATACATTACTCTGTGTCCTCCTGGGGACCAACACCTGACAGCATGCAGGCAACACTTTGAGTACTGCCCTCAAGTTATTCAACAAGGAAAGCATCTCATACTAATAAAAGCCCTGTTCCTAGAAGACTGCTGCTCCATCTTCAACTGTCTCATTTCCTTTTAGCCTTAGATGTTATCAGGGGAGTATTTCAGGTGACAAGACTCATGTGCCTCATGAAATCCCAGACATCATAGCATGATCATAGCATGATCGGGGGTTGGACTAGATGACCTTCAGAGGTACCTTCCAGCCCAGACAATTCTATGATTCTATGATCCACCTGGTTTGTAGCTATTGCTACAGAAAGAGCAAGGTGTCCTACAGGATCTGCATCATCTCTGCCAGCTCTGTGCAAGACCTCAGCTGATCTTGTGTGGGTCTTGGTGGAATTTGATTGCTACCAGATGTTATTTTGAGCCCTACAAACCAATTCTAGTAGTTTTGTAACTAACCAGACTGACTGCTTGACATGGATGTTTCCTTTCCTGAAACAGGAGGGATGTCCTGTGACTAAGGTTATAACAACATTTGCACAATGAAGAGTTGAAGTTGATGGGATTTACATCCCCCCTGCCTGGCACTAGTATATACAGTATCACATTCTCTGCTCCTCTCTGGATTTTTTGGAGTACCTGAGGTTTAGAAAAGAAAACAAAACTCAAAAAAAATCATAAAACATTTGAGGATGAAACAGACAGCAGAAGTTTCTCCATCTTGTTGTCTAGAGCGGTAGGATCAAACTCAAAGTGTCCTGAACAGAATCACAGAGAGACTTGTGTGCTCTAAAGGACGTCAGCATTCAGAAGACTACAATACCACTGCACACCTACCAGGAAGGTCCACACTGACTTCAAGAAAAATAGTTATGCAAGTAGAAAATCTTCTGTGCATGTGAAGAGCAGAATTATTGACATGTCCTGTAAGAATGAAACAGAGGTATCATTGTCATAGGACTGCCTTAAAAAAATTCCTAGACTGAAAGGAAAACAACCAGAGTCACAGTTGGATCAAAAGCAACTGAAACTCTTGGGCTTGCATCCATTAGCTGGAGGTGAATTGAAATAAACTCCCCATTCCACAGAACTCTGGCAATCTCCAGAGAACTACACTCACCTCCAAAGTTATAAATAAATAAATAAAAGCAGCAAGCCCAGACCTCCCACACCATCCTACTTGACATAACAGTCCACACTTGGGTGGTCCAATTTGTAAACCAGCCTCTCCTTCATGACAGCGGAACACACTAAATCCTGCTTGTGAAAACTGAATACAGTTCCCAAGAAGATAGGAGAAAGAAACAGAATATAAGCAAAGGTAAGAAAGTTAAGTGTTCAAGAAGGAGGGAGATGGCTGAAAGAAGCTATTTAAAAATAAATGTGCTTTGGGCACTCCATACCCCAGTGCTTTTTGATTCATCCTGGCACTTTTTCCCCTCTCCATTTTTTGAAACATCCAAGCCTACAATAATATGGTGTAGGACAATCTCCTGCCCCCTACTACAGAACATGAATGACTCCAGATTTGCTAAGTGTCAAACACCTGGTATCCTCTGTTAAAGAAAGGCAAAATTCCATGAGTCCTCTTCTTTCTCCTGCTGACACAGTTTCCAGAAAAATAGCTGTTTGCTGAGAAGTGTGAAAAGCTGTGGTGATCCTGTTCTTTCACTTACCCTCAGACTGCAGGCAGCGTGTTCACATTTCACCATCACTGGTATTTGAACAAGGGGTGCTTAGGGGGATAGTTTAGTGGTGGACTTGGCAGTGCTAGGTTGGCAGTTGCACTCAATGATTTTAAAAGTCTTTTCCAACCTAAACTATTCAATAATTCTATGGGCTTGTAATTCTCCCTAGAATAGCTTATGCCTGCAATATGACAGTGCAAAGTTAGAGCATCTCCAAGACACATACAAATGTGTCCTAAAGACCTTAGCTATGGTTGCATGCAGGTCTTGGCGGAAACTAAACTACATCCTGTTCCCCAAGCATAGACCACTTCTTTCTCCACTGTTATTTCACCTATTACTGGCCTTCTTGAAGGACCCCTTCAGGTACTGCAAGGCTGCTATTAGGTCTCCCCAGAGTCTCCTCTTCTCCAGGCTGCACAACCCCAGCTCCCTCAGCCTGTTTTCGTAGCAGACGTGCTCCAACCCCCTTGATCATCCTCATGGCCCTCCTCTGGACCCACTCCATCAGTTTCATGTCCTTCCTGTGTTGAGGGCTCCAGACTGGATGCAGTACTCCAGGTGAGGTCTCACCACAGCAGAGCAGAGTGGCAGAATCACCTCTCTGGATCTGCTGGGCGCACATTTTTGATGCAGCCCTGGAAGAAATTTGCCTTCTGGACTGCAAACTCACACTGTCTGTTCATGTCCAGTTTCTCATCCATCAGCACCCCTAAGTCCTTTTCCACAGGACTGCTTTCTATCACCTCATCCCCCAGTCTGTATTGATAGCAAGGATTGTTCAGGCCCAGGTTTCAGAACACTAGACTCGCTCTTGTTGAACCTCATGAGGTTCACCCAGGCCCACCTCTCCAGCTTGTCCAGGCTCAGCTAAGCACCAAACTCCAGGTTACATTGAAAATTGAACCTATATTTCAGAACCAGTGACTCTTTATGGGGGGAGGGGGAGATGCAAGGGGGTTGTTACTCAGCAAAACTTAGGGTCCAGCGCGAAAGAAGATATCAAACCTCTGGCAACATCTGAGATCTTTGAAATGATTCTTAGCACTACTGACCCATGAGAAGAAGAATCAGAAGGCAGTAGCCAGCACAGTCAAACAGCTAGGTTGACTTTGGTACTCAAACTAATTCCTAGAGAGACAAAAACCAAGACACAGGATCTTCTGATCTGCAGCCTGAGCACCAAGCACTGTATCACCTCTTAAGAGCCAAGACACAAAGAAAAGTTGTGTGGTCTGCCTGAATAAATGCTTTCAGCATGGAAGTATCATTCAGAGGGAGAGACAGATACTTACCACAGAACTAACAGTATGTTTAAGTGCAGTTTCTTCTGCAACCTGGCTTCAAACCTTATTTGACCTTGTGTTTGGACTTACACTATAGGCAGATGCAATTTCCAATGCCTCATATTTTATATCTGCATTATAACCATCAGCAGCCTGCTGATCACGACTAAGTGTACCCTTACTCATGCATCAGATGCTGATGCCTTCCACACACACTTCAGACTACTTAATCTATCACTATCTCAGCACTGGAAAACAAAAGCCTGCACTGAAGAAAAGTTACAAAACTTTTCCTTTGACAGAATCATCTCAAAGGCAGCTGCCTGATAAAACAATCCTAGACACTGAATACTTTGTTAATTTAGCAATACTAGTACAGTTAACTCAAGCATTAGTCCTAGACACGCTGTACTCTGCTGCTAAAAGAGGACTTTCTGATAACTGGTGTTTACGCAGTAACTCATGCAGCAGCCCCTGGATTTCTCATGGAACCTTCCTAATAACAGTGAACAGGTCCAGAAGACTGGAGTCATATGAGATCACTTATCTAACAGGATCAAACAGACCAGGAATGGAGCAAAACATCATGTCAGAACCCAAAAGCTCACAGAAAGGCAACCAGGAGTCCCCTGACTAGTAGGGCAAATGAAAGGCAGATAGAGGCATTAATGGAAAAATAGTTTCCTGGTTTAATATGGGGTTTGGGAATTGTTTGCCCCCTCAGGGATGGTAGAGAGGATTCTTCAGGCTTCAGATGTTTTCTGTTTCCCATCTTAACTCTAACAGTGTCCTTTCTTTTTGAAAAATGTATAGCATCTGGACTCACAGACATCAAATATTGTATGGTTTAGTACATTCCATCTATGAGCTGTCATTACACTGAGCTTGGCTGGACAGAACTTTTAGCAGTACAGCACAATAACACAAGTTAAACTCTCCTACTAATGAAGGCACAAAAGGATATCTACCACTATTAATTTTCAGTCTGGCTTGATGTCGTTTTTCATTCTGGCTTGATGTCATTTCTCACATACATCCAGCTGAAGACAACCCCCAGTAAAAGTACTAATGGGGTACTACATCTGGGCAGGAATAACAACAGGCACCAGGACAGGTTAGAGGCTGCCTTGCTGGAAAGCAGCTCCACAGAGAAAGACCTTAGAGTGCTGGTGGACAGCAAGTTCTCCACGGAATAGCAATGTGCTCTGGTGGCCAAGAGAGCCAATGGGATCCTGGGATCCACCAAGAAGGGTGCACCCAGCAGGTCCAGGGAAGTTCTTCTACCTCTCTAGTCTGCCCTGGTGAGACCACACCTGAAATTCTGTGCCCAGTTTTGGGCTCCCCAGATCAGGAGAGATCTGCTGGAGAGAATCCAATGGAGAGCCATGAGGATGATTAGAGGATTTGAGCACCTCCCCTATGAAGACAGACTGAGATCCCTGGGGCTGTTTAGTCTGGAGAAGAGAAGACTAGAGGGGATCTGCTCAATGTCTATCAATATCTGAGGGGTGGGTGTCATGTGGAGGGGGCCAGGCTCTTTTTGGTGGTTCACAGTGATAAGACAAGGAACAATGGGTTCAAACTAGAACATAGAAGATTTCACCTCAACATGAGGAGAAACTTCTTTGCAGTGAGGGTGACAGAGCACTGGAACAGGCTGCCCAGGGGGGTGATGGAGTCTCCTTCTCTGGAGACTTTCCAAACCCACCTGGATGCATTCCTGTGCGGACTATCCTAAGTGATCCTGCTCTGGCAGGGGGGTTGGACCTGATGATCTCGGGAGGTCCCTTCCAACCTCTGATATACTGTGAGACTGCTGAAAAGTAGCTACAAGAAATTGACAGTTTATGCCAGTGCAGTTTTGGGCAAATTCACTTTTCCAGATTCAGATGTGCAAACAAAAGAGGCCCATCTTCAGAGACTACTATCCCAGCAATTTGTTGCAAATTCAGGTGGTTACATATTAATAGTTTTATTCCGGTAGGATTAGATTAACCGGAACAGTTATTTGACCTTATGCAACACAGAAGATACATTTAATATCTCTGTCTTTGAATAACACAGAAGTTTCCCTAGTTACTCCTTGTGACCCTGGGGGTGCATTAAGAAAAGTGTGCCCAGCAGGTCTCAGGAGGTTCTCCTTCCCCTCTTCTCTGCCCTGGTGAGACCACACCTGGAATACTGTGTCCAGTTTTGGGCTTCCCAATTCAAGACAGACAGGGATCTGCTGAAGAGAGTCCAACAGAGAGCTACAAGGATGATTGTGGGACAGGAACATCTCTCCTATGAAGAAAGACTGAGAGATCTGGGGCTGTTTAGTCTTGAGAAGAGAAGGCTGAGGGGTGGGTGTCAAGATGAAGGTGCTCTTTCTGGTTGTGCCCAGTGACAGGGCAAGGAACAATGGGTACAAGCTAGAACACAGGAAGTTCCACCTCAACACAAGGAGACACTTTATGGTGAGGGTGATGGAGCCCTGGAACAGGCTGCCCAGAGAGGTTGTGGAGTCTCCTCTGGAGACTTTCAAAACCCACTTGGATGCTTTCCTATGCCCTGGGTGATCCTGCTTTGCCAGGGTGTTGGACTCAATCTCTGAGGGTCCCTTCCAACCCTCAACATTCTCTGAATCTGTGAAACTGAATAAAACCTGTGCTCTTCTTTCTGGGAGGTTTTCACTAAATGGGTTTTCCTTCATCAATGTATTTTAGAAAATTAGGGTAGGGGAAGCTGCATATGCTAATCAACAAAGATATAAATTAATAAACGTAGACCATCTGAACAATAACACAAGTGCTCGGTCACCATTTGTCTTTGAGACAGATTTCTGAAATAAATTGTGCTGCAGTGAAGAAGTTTCTTACAACAGTAGATTTCTGTGCATTTCAGCACCTGCAAGCGCAGCTTCCTTTTGGTAACATTTTCAAAGCAGCAGGTACCCTTTCTGACTTCTATACTGCAGAACTTGTGCTGGACAGAACATGCTTAAAAATTAACTTTTATGTCTACTGTTAATGAGCAGAAATAATGTTTCAAGCAATTATGGATATGAAGTCATCCACTCTTCCCCATTTTTACTTTGCAATGTTGATCTCTGGACCAAATCTTCATGTTTTTTTCCCAGTCATCATTTGGGCAGAAATCCTATCAGCTTTGGCAGACATTCCTTGCTTATGTGAGCCGCCCTTCCAATGGCCAAAACAGGAGAAAGTAAATAATCATTGCCAGTAGATTTTCTAAAACAAGCCAAAACAAGAAACCAGGTCTCCTGCCTCCAAATCCTTTGCTGTCACAGGTGTCTCACAGCACAGCTGAACCAAAGAGAAAAGAAGTCCAAGGAAGCACAGGAGACTGCAGCAGCAGTGAAACACATTGAAGAATTTGGACTGGTGATGGTGAGAGTTGCCACATTTCACAATGAAAGTGCAGGCCATCAAAGGGGGGGGGGGGGGGGGGGTAGTACATTATTGTTTCAATTGTGCATCTTAATATTCCCCCCACCTCGTCTATCAAGATTTGTGCTGCAAAGTATCCAGATAGGGATGATGCTTTTGCACTCAAAATCTAATGAAGGTCAGCTTGGAAGTTCGTAATAGAAGAAAGATAGCAACACCAGGCCACCTTTTATGTTTTTCCCATGAAGCCTTTTTTCCTTTCCTATGGATGCACCTTTTCAGTGAAAAATCAGCACAGCTTCTTTCATGGTAAGGTAGCAACAAAGCCCCCAAACCAAAGTCAGCTGTCAAAGTGGGTAGAGAGGAAGAAACTGCATGCAGGAAGAGAAGGCCATGTTGACTTTTGGATGTTTATTTGTAAAATAGGCAGTCCCTCAAAGCACACATCATCTGTACAACTGACAGCTGAAACTTTGTCCACTATTATAGAAGTAACTGATGAAGTGCAGATGGCAGCTTGTGTATTGAGCTGGCTTCTTCATAAAACTGTAATTATGGTGGACATGGAATGGATCACCTCATCCATCTGGAATAAAAATGGGATTGGCAATTTTGTTCTATGTAGGACTGCAAAATATCTTGCCCATCTCTACTCTTTGGCATGGCAGAAGTTTAACAATCAAATATAGAAAAACACAGAACCCAAATGGTCTTCTATTTACAGAAGTGATAAACTAACCACTGGAAAGATAAAACCTGCCCAAATAATTTCTCCTCACTGACCTCATGCTTAGGCACTGCTTGGAATCAAATCAGCTTTGGAAAAAAGTAATCTAATTGAAAACAAATGGTGACAAGGCACAAAAAAGACACACCAATAACTGACTTGTAACCTCAAGACAGTTTCCTAAGCTCCATGACAGTCTGAACCTTCCCTAAATAGGTATCCAGTATCTAGCAACATATTCACCAGTACTTGCCAGATTACTGTCATCTGCACATCACACATCAAACAGAGGATTTGTTTGTTAAAAGAAAAATAGTAACAGTAATGCAGTGTCCTTTTCACTGTGCAAACTGCAATTAAACAGATCTCATTATAAGGACCACAGCACATCATACAAAACACAGAGTTAAGGATCGAGAAAACACAGCTAGTTATGACTCAAACCACCACTCACATGACATGACATTAGGCTTTGTAATACAGAGGCAACTAATGACTTAGTGTTTGCTTGTGTACTTAGATTCAGGAGGTACTTCAGGGATAAACAACAAATGCTACCCAAGTTATAAACCAAGCACATTTAAAGCTGAAGATTATCAGGTGATGTCACTGTTGGGGCAGAGAGGGGAACCACACAGTATAAATGCACCTTATGCTTTGGCAAGGATGCTGAGCAGGCAGTTTGTAGAAAAACAAAAACCAAAAAAAACAACTTGCATCATGGATGCCAGTTAAAAGATAATCTGATTTCTTCCATAACTTCTGATGAACACCTTCCTAACACAAATAAGACACAAAATCACCTGTATCATTAGAAAATAACTAACTTTGTACAAACAGACAAGAAAAACCAAAAATAGCTTTAAATCACTGGGAAAAATCTCCAAACCCAACAAAATCTAAGTTTCCCATTCTGACTTATTCACCACAATCCCATCCTTATTTCTAGTTTCATTCAGTTAATTGTCTGTTGCCTTTCATATCATGACAGAACAAGTACAGAAATTGTGTATTTCTGCTTTGGCAGTATTTTGCACTGATTTTGGATGACTGCTGAGTTGAACAGCAACACTGAGTTTGGCTTGACAAATTCTAACCTAGTTATTTGCCAAAAAAAAACAAAACCAAAAACAACCCAGGAAAGAAAACCCCACCAGAACTCACACCCCCCCCCCCCACACACATGTGTTTACTCACCATCAAATAAAGAACTGGATCTGCTGAAGCAGAGAAAAGAGGCTGTTGAAGAAATTGGCATCTTCTTACCCACCTTCTACTTACAGGTCCTTGCCATAGCATTAGTGAGATGTCTAGGTCAAGGGATTGCCTTTGTGTCAGACTTACCTACCATTAATTGATTTATGTCTGCCTTCATCATTCTGACTACAACCAGAAAGTTATGACTGGAGTGTACACCATGTACTGATCTCTACCTGAGACTGCAAATGGACTATGACTTTAAGCATGAGTACAGCACACCAGAAACTCGCCATTATAGGAACCCCTAGAAAATTACAGAGAGGGCAATGAGAAGCTGATCACTCCCCAGACAACTGCTGAAAGAAGGAAAAGGGGCCACAACCAAAAGATTTGGTATGAGGCCCAGATTCTACAATTTCTAGGCTAGGCATGGAGCATATCTGCTGCTGTGCTCTTCTGCATCTGGTCACACAGGTTAGCTTCTGAGATGCCAGCTTAATGTTTCAGGCTTTAAGCATGAGCAAGAAAGACACTGTCAACAGCTCTGTGCTTAACTGCATTATCTGGTATCACTCTTGGATAGGCACAAAGTGAATTCCCTTTCATACAGAAACGTTTCTCATCACCTTCTGTTTACTAGCCAATATGGTTACATAGGTGATTACTGCAAAGCAAGGGATGCATGGCAAAGGTCTGGAGCATCAAAATCTCTTAGAGACCTCACACCACTGAAAATACAGTAGAGAGCAAACTGACTAACACCTCTTTTTGGAAAAAGGGGTTTCATCAGCGAAGTTTTACACATCTCAGTACAGAAGGAAGATTTGATATATCTTGGCTATCATTTCAGTGCTGCTATGAGACAATTCTGAGGCAACTGCAGCTCTGAGTTTAGGAAGCTTGCTTTAATCCTGCTTTGTATGTGGCTTGTTATTATATGGAAAAAAAAATCATTTTCCCTCTGAAAGGACTACTCAGATACAAAAGGCACTGGGATCCTCTTTCTAGTAGCATTTTTATCTATCTGCTAAAGGTAATACTAATCTGAGAGGTTTGCAGTTGGAAAGAACTTAAGTTGGTTTGTGGGTTTTTTTTTAAATCTGCACTGAAATTGCCAGAATTTTTGACTTAACAGAGGGGAAAAAACCTCCAAACCACCCCCCCACCCCCCAACAAAACAAAACACCCACAAAAACACACACACACAAAACTCCCCAAACTAAAAACAAAAACACCACAAAAAAAAAACCCCAAACAGCAAAAATAAAACCCCAAAACAACCACCCCCCCCCCAATAAAAAAACCAACAAAACCCCAACCTTATCTGACTACCTAAACAAGTTTTGATATGCAATTTAATTACAATAAATGCAGAGCTCCAAAAGCATTCTTTCTGCTATGCCTCTTCAGGAAAGTATCAGGTGGTCTAAAGCACAATCTTGGGCATCATTGGCAAAGAAAATGACCAAGCACCATATTTACCCAACCACATCTCACTTAATTTGAATTTGAATCAGCATTTGTATAATAAAATACTTCTTTAAAGCATCTTCACTTTCATTAGTCAGTTTTACTAAAACCTCTGCAGTATTTGAGAGATACAGACTACGCAGTAGGACAGGAGGGCCTTTTAAACAACGACGTATACCCACATCCCTGTAGCAATAAGGGCCACAGAACTGCAGGAAAGGAGACAAGTTTAGACAAGTAACTAAACCCTTTAAGCAATTTTGTAACCGAATGGGCCCTGACATTTACACACAGCAGTGAGTTGCTGCCACCTTTCGGTTGCACATTGCTATGAAAGTCACTTTGCACCTAAAATGAACCATGTGATGACTTCTGGGACCCTAGCATCTCAGACAGCACTTGGATGGGACATGAACATTATTAATACTTTCCATAAACTGCTTGTCTTGACAGCTATTTACCACCTTCCAGCTTCAAATATCTTCTTATCATCTTTTGCTGAGATCAGTTCCCATTGGAACACATCTAATGGATACTAAATTACAAAATACCTTCCAAGATTGAAATGAACTAATTAGCCAAGAACAAAAACAAGAGGAGAGGACTCCAAGGAGATCAATGTATCAGGAACTACAACATGCACTTCGTACAGCCTGTAGTAGATTACCCAGATGTGGCATTAGCCAAGACAAAGCTTTTATTTTGCACTTTTCCTCAATAAAAATTCACTTCTGAACAACAATAAATGCAAATTTAAGACAGAGGCCACATTTCACTCCACAACCAGCTCTGAAATTTTTACAGCACACACATTCGACTTTTATCCTCATCCATTCATTCTAAAAGCTACAATTCAATGAATAAAACATGAACAAAAAGCAAACAAAAAACAACCAACAAACCCAACCAAACTTAAGAGACTATGCATCTAACACATAAGCAAGCTAATCCAGTTTTACCCATGACAAAGATTATTTCCAGACTCTGACTGCAACATAAACACTAAGCCTTCAAATCGATGGCAAACTCTCAACTGTAGAGGGATCATAGTATCACAGAATGGTTTGAGTTGGAAGGGACCTCCAAAAGTCACCCAGTCCAAGCCTCTCTGAAGTAAGCAGGGGCATCCTCAACTAGCTCAGGCTGCCCAAAGCCTTATCAAGCCTCACCTTAAATATTTTCAGGGATGGGGTCCCAACCACCTCCCTGGGCAACCTGCTCCAGTGTTCCACTACCCTCATGGTAAAGAACTTGTTCCTAACAGCTACAAAGAAACTAACAGATGATGACAAGAATATATATATATACACAAACAATCTATCTATTACCCTCCTCTCCTAAGGCTATACAACAAAAGTTACTTGAGGCTGCACATTATCTGGTCAGTGAGGACACAAAATTCATAGATGACTGCGCAGCAGAATGAAAAAGCAGCAATACTACACAATGGTTCTGAGTATGTGGGCAGAGAACCATTTTTGAAGTAATTACACATGAACTTGCTTACTGTCAGCAGAATGTCTCCTGACATCCTTTTATGTTTCCCCACCTCCCCATTTGTTTAAAAAGAATCCAGCTGCTGTCAACTGCTAATTAAATACTTTGGTTTTCAGCTACAGTTGCTGTATGCACACATCTGCTGTGCAATAAACACTGTTTTAAGTGTAACTGACATATTTTCCATGCTCTAGGAGAGAATATTTATGATATGAAGAAAGGCAGGCAAGTAGGATCCAAGCCCCTGCCCCACATTCACTAGAAATTAAAAGCTACAAAGTGTTTAAAATTAGAACTGTTTAAAATGTCTGTATTGCTTAAGGGCTATCTTAAAACTCACTGCTCCCAAAACAACATATTTACTTATTTTTTGGCCCTAAAATTATACATACATAATTTTTTCCATATATATATTTCCATATATATATATATACAGAAATTAAATCCAAACACACACTTCAGTGCCTAGACATGTTTAAACTGGCTCATGTTGAGCATTTTGGCTTAAGTGACTCTAAAGCAACACCGTTTTCCATGCCCTCTGATTTCACAATCTGGGTTCCAGGCAACAGATTTGAATAGAGACAAGTCAAACATCCACAATGAAGCCCTTCTGAAGTCAACAAGGCATTGGGCAGACTCCATATGCCTGTATAAATCTCACTGAACTATGTGAGCTTAGACATAACATGGCTGCAACAAGCCAAAAAAACATGACTGAGCAATGCCATTCAGACTAAGGAAACCACTGAGTTTGGTCATTAGCACCAGAAATCACTATTACAGAATCAGCATTTGTCTGTAAAGCAGTTGTGCATTGCTATTATTTCAATACTTCAGGTAATCCCTTTGGAACTCATGGTGCAGTATCTTTCACACCTTTTAGTGGCTATTGTTGAGAGCAGCCGTTCTCAGAAGTATTACAGGAAGAACAGTCCCATTCAGATCCAGCTATCTTTCCTCATATAGTAAGCACTCTCCTTAAATGCAATGCAGCTACACACTTTCAATTAAAAACAACAAAATCCAAACCGAGCCAAATCAAAACACTTCTCAAATACCAAGACAAACCCAAACAAAAAAAAAAAAAAAAAAACAAAACACAAAAAAACCCGAAAACAACCAAAAACAAAAAAAAACCCAAACAAAAATCCCCCAAAACAAAACACACCAACCCCACCAAACAAACCATCACTGACTACAGTGCCTTGCTTCCCTTTGCTAGTTGGAAGGGCTACTAGCTGTCTCGCATCAGTCCTTCACAGCAAATAAATGAGATCTCATATCCTCCACCAAGACTACAAGCAACAGGCAAAGTACTCCAACAAAAGGGTATTAAAATTTAAGAAAACATTTGAACAGCATGCAGTAGCCAGTACTTGAATCTTCTGTAAGCATGCCAACCCAAGGCGATGTTAATCAGCAATCTTCTCTCATCTTGGATGAACTAAACAGATTTCATATTAAGTACTTATTATTTGTTACTCTACTACTAAGGAGGATTTACACAAGTGAAAAAGGGCATTTTTGGAATTAGTAAAAACAAATAGTGTAGCATAAATCACAGTGTACTAATCTTCACAAACAGCTGCAATAGTTGAATTTACTTATCACTGGCTGTCAACCAACAGCCTACTTTCAGTATGCAATCAACGGAGTTTTATTCTCCTTAAACTTAGATCTACATTTCTTTATTCTGATCCAAGATATGCTGTGACATCAAAGACATCTTGATTTTCACTCCTCTCTAGAAAAGAATTTGAGATGGAAGTCCAGGTATGTATGTGGGAGAGAAGGGCAAATAAATGTGAGAAACTTCATGTACAGCTGACAGCAAAACAGCACTGGGCCAGAACAGCAAGCTAGACCAGAACATTGCTTTTCTTTTTGCCTTTAAATACTGGAAAATAGAAAAGGAAAAAAAAATGCACACAGAACCTCAGAAGATCTAAGTCTCAGCTCCTTGCAGCCCAGAGCTGAGCACACTACTAGTAACTTCAACAGCTACCAAACTCACAAGTAGCATCTTCTCCTTCCCTTCTTTTTTCCAAGTCTTCATGAAAGATAACCTCTACTACTGTCATGCTACCACTCATCCACTATTGACCAAATTGTTTATTTTATTTTCAGAGCCATTCACAGAATGTCTACTTAACCTCCACTAGAGTTACTCTATCAGCTCTAACAGGAAAACTGGGCACAATGAGCCTCATGAGTATCAACAGTCAGCTCCCAATTCTGGTATGACCCCTGAAAATGCTAGTAAGATGATATATTGGTGTCTATTTTAAACCATTCAAGGAGTTACAGACAGAAGTACTTTAAGATGAGGCTGCAAGATAAAATTTCCAAAAATTCGGGCACACAAGAATTAGGAATACATGTGGAACTTTACTTTGGTCCTCCTCTGTCTTTATGCTAGTGTACGCTATCATATAGTGCAAATGGATTAGCATGGAAAGTACTGCACAGAATACATAAGCAAGTTGATTAAAGAATCAAAGAGTAGTATAAGGCAGACAACAGTATTCCAAGTATACATTTCATTAATATGAAGAAAAATACAAAGCAGTGATTACACAGGAATTTGCTCAAGCTCCATGAGAACCCAAACACACACACCCTGTAGATGACTGTAAAGTATGGTGTACTACACGCTAAGAATTAAGGCACATGGGCACATAGTTTGAGGAGATTTTCAGTGTAAGGACAGCTGCTGTAAGACAGCAGGAAAGCAAATTCTCAGCTTTGCCATTTTTAGCCAAGATACAAAAATACAGACTTCAGCACCTCTTGATGCTTGTCTTGGTTTGAGCAGACACAAAACTATTTCACACACCCCCCCAAAGGAGTAAAATCGAAAACGCTCTCAAAGAATTGGAAATTTAAATGGAAATTACTATTCACAAATATATACAAAAATCAAAACACACAAATTCATATTCAGCCTCAGCCCACTTCTCCACCTGGGCTTTCTCCCCCAAAACCTTCCAAAGCCTTCCTCCCAACCAGGCCAAAAACTAGTCCACAATGCACCCTGCTCCCCCCCATGCCTCCCTGCCTCACCCCCCAATCTCAGCCAGAATTGCACAGCAAAATTAGCCAGGCCAAAAACCTCCCCCAGAACACCAAACAACAGGTAACAGCTGAGATGTGTTGGCACCAGAAAGTGGGAGAAAAGGGGGAAAAAAACAGACTGTGATCTATGCTTACATAGGAGGGGTGCAGGAGGATGGGAATGAAATAAGAGATTACACTTTCCTGTGTCCACCTCCTTGTACTCTGGTACTTCCGGAGGATTTTTTTCTCTGTGGTTCTTGACCCCTGACCAACACTCAGCACCACTTTCTTACCTGCAAAAAGTAAATTCACAGCTCCGGTCTCCTGCAACCGACATCGTGCTTTAAACATAAAACGTGACTCTGCTTCCCACCCCCAACGAGAGAACCTGAGATACCACAGCATATCTGATTTTTTTTTTTTCTAGTTTGTCAGCTGTAGTCAGGTAAACATAACAGAATAGATGGCTGGGAAAAGTCCTAATCTTCCAGGAGTATGAGATTTTTATTGTTGATTGTATTTTAGTCCATCCTGTGTTAGATAAAATATTATGATAGAGATTACAATAGTGAAGCTCTTCAGCACTGCAGTAATTCTTATCAATACACCTAGGAGCATCACCGCTAGTATTTTATAACCAGTTGTTCTCAATATAAGCCCCAGGAGAGTACAGCTGTGTAGTCATTCTTTTAGGCTCAGTTTGCTTTTTGTAAGTGCAAGCACATAGAATTTTAGGAAAAGATGTCTTAATGGCAATGACAAATGGAAATTGATTTTAAAATACTTTCCCATCATGTTGCTCAAAACAACAGTAGTGCAGATGTTTGGGTTTTTTTCCCCCCAAAGTAAGTCGTTCAGAAAATTTTATTCGAAGTTGAAACAATGTCGTTTTACTGAAGAGTATTCTTTGCTTGGACTAAGTAACTGTCAGGATAACTAATCTAAGGATATCTTTACATGATTAAGAAAAGCCATGTGATTTTAAGACCATCTTCTGCTGCTTAGAATGTTTTGTTTATAATGTCCTGGTTTAGGGATCAAACTGTTTATTTTACTTTCAGAGCCATGTGCATGTAGGAGCCATTCACAGAACATCAACTTAATAGAAAAAGACTGAAAGATCATTTGGGTTCTTTAAAAGCCAATTTTCCTGAGATTATTTTTATTTTTGTTGTACTTGCCATGTATTAATATGACAAGAGAAATACAACAGTTTCATACGTAAGTTTAAAGTGTCATGGACAGAACGCATTATGTGAGGATATGATAGAATGAGGGGCAATGGTTTGAAATTAAAGAAGAGCAGATTTAGATTGGATGTTAGGAACAAGTTCTTTACCATAAGGGTGGTGGAACACTGGAACAGCTTGGCCAGGGAGGTAGAGGAGGCCCCTTCCCTGGGGATATTCAAGGCTCAAAAAGGCTTTGTGCAACCTGATCTAGCAGAGGACGTCCCTTCTCAGTGGTTGGACTAGATGACTCTTGGAGGTCCCTTCCAACCCAAAGCATTCTATGACTCCATTTCAAACTGAAGCAGTAAGCAAGACTGGTTTTCTACCACAATCAATTCCCATGCTGCACTGAGAAGCTGAAAGGAACAGAATTCCATCACTTAAATTCCTATTATTAAAAACAATGAGTATTTAAATATAATTAAACTCTTTGTTCCCAAATGAAGCTGGTCCAGATTTAATATGGAATTGGAAACTACTGATGCAATTACATTAACAGGAGTCAATAGTGTCACATACTATGCAACCAAGCCACAGTAACATCAGAAAAACCTGTATGTAATTGCAAGAACTGATGTGGTTCTGCTCTTAGACTAGAACTTTCATCCACTTCAGCAAAAAGTGGAGGTGTTCTTCATTCCCAAAACAGTGCTCCTCACTCAAAACTCCTGTTATTCAGCTGAAGTGTAAAATTCAAGCCAACACATTCCAAAAGGACTACTGATTTTAGGCACAGCTATCTGGGTGCACTGCAACTCCTGAAAAGTGTGATTTTCGAAGATCTTGATTCAGCACTTCTTCTTTAAAGGTGTCCAAGGAGTAAGATAGCCCCAGGAAGACACCTGAAAACCCTGGCTGGTGTCAAATCACAGGACATTCCATTGCACACCTTTTTCTGACCTACATCCTCAAAGCATCAGCATCCACCTTCCAACAGTAGTGCCAATGCAGCTGAAGCATATAGTAGCCCAAAACAAATGCAGACTGAAGCCTCAAGAGCCAAGTAAATGCTACAGCTGATTGGTTTCCAATTCAAAGAGCTCCAGCTCTAGCCATGATGTATAAACATATGAACAGCTTGCAAATGTGATCTAAACATAGCTGATGCCTTCCTGACTATGTGGCCTGGAAGAGAAAGTCAACTCCTAGTCACTGAAACACAATAATTCATTCTGGGAGAGACTTTCAAGGGAGCATTGGGTCCAATTTTCTGCTCAGTGCAACACTAACAATACTCAAACCAGGCTTTGTCTGGATCTTGAAAACCATCAACAACAAACATTCTGGGATCACAAAATTACAGAATGTTTTGGGATACAAGGGACCTTTAAAGGCCATCTAGTGTCAGTTCATAACACTGACTCCCATCCTCCTGCTGTGCAGTTTTAAGGTCATGAACACTCCTGCTGGAAGGGAATGCGTTCAGTATCTGCAAGATCTATTCGAAAATAACTACACTTCTTCAGAAAGGCAGGAGGAAACCTCTCTCTATGCTGCATCCTGAAAGAAAGCCTATGGAACTGCTCAAAAGGGGTGGGACCAATTATTTAACACTTTTCAAGACTAATAATGAAAGCAGTAAGGAGGGTTTTTTTCAGAACACAGTGATTAGTGCCTCCCAGAACACTGTTCTAGTTCTATGTATCTGGTGCTCTTAAATTCATCTGTGGACACACACACAAACTGTAGCAGAACTTCAGAGATACACCACTGTTATTTAAAACAAAACCCCAACAAGTACTTACATAATATGTAGAATACAAACAGCTTTGAAGCAATAAATACTTTAGCAATTCACTTGATAAATTCAAGAAAAAAAAACAGACAAAAGGTCACTTACCTTGTCAGTGATGTGAAAAGGTCACTTACCTTGTCAGTGATATTAAACTAAAATTTAATTAATTCCAATGAATTCTTTTGTTTTGAATTTAAACTGATTTTGCCTTGCAAGGCAGAAGTCATATGATGAGAACATCAGATAATACTCTTCTCAAATGCAATAAAAGAGTAAGGACCATGAACAATACATGACTTGAATCCATGAATCCCCCATTTTTAAAGGTACACGTTACTTGCAGAGGAAATAAAGAGGTAATGCTATTTTTTACATTTGTCTTTGAAAACGTCATTGAAATCTTACAACGTTGAAGCTGATGATGTTCATTTGCTTTGTTTTATTAGAAAAAATACTCAGGCAAGGTCTACAATCATCTGTCAATTATAAATGACTTACAAGAAACTCATGAAGCAATAAAATTAAAAAAATACATAAACAAACTATATCTGAAACACTTCTATTTGGCAATTTTATAACAAATTAAAAAAAAAGGAAACAAAGATTACAGATTACTTTATAGGTACAGAAAAAGCAGTAGGTGAAGTGCTCAAGCAAAAAACCAAAAAAAACCAAACAAACAAAACAAAAAAAAAATCAAACAAAAAAAACACTGCATTTTTTTTTCCAAAAATAAAGTCACATCACTACAGATTTTATGAATAATACCCTTATTAAACAACCATTCCAGAACATCTTATATTAGTGGTGCTTTTAATTTGCACTTCATTTTGTTTGATAAGAATTTATTTATTTATTTTGTGTGTGTACATAAGTAACATTTTTAACCCCTTGGAGCCAAGCAAGACTCTCATGTCAGTACCAATGCAGAATGCATTTGTATTATATTAGGATATGCTCACTTCTGCAACCAAAGGGTTACTTTAAGTTTTATTCTATTTAATAAAAATTTAGTGTAAAAACTGCTGGTTATTAGTTTCACCGTAGTAAACTCCTCCCCAACAAGGAGGACTAACTCTGCAGTTTGACTGCATATATCCATACAAATTTTACATATTAGTTCCTTCCAAGAGTAAGGAAAAAACTAATTTAATGTTCACTATTAGAAAGAAGCGCCATGAATTAATTATGGGTACTATTCATCCCTCTAAGATTTCTGGGAAGGATGTCCAATGTGTTTTTGTTCTTACAACAGATATTAACAGTAGTATATAGTCCCTTAGGTATGTAAAAGAAGGGGGTTTTTATTGTTAAGGAAGGTGCTTTTTTTTTTTTTAAACAATTCTTCTGGCAGCACTAGTGAATTACAATATCCTTCAATATTATTTCTACCGTAATATATACATTTTAACTTTCATGCCTCTAGAAAAACATCTACAGTACATTTCATAATATAAAAATATATTACAAATCTGCTGAAATATTTACAAGCAATGTCCTATTATCTATATGCAACATTTTTGTCTCCATACAAAGACTAACAGGTTAGACACATCTCTATTTGTCAGTTAAAAAAATCCATGTCTCCTTGCTTATTAAGCAAGAAAATGATTTTACTTTCCTTTTCAAAGCCAACTTTGGTGCATAAAGGATTGAACTTCTAGATTTTTTTTTTCTTAAAAATACCATTTTCTTTACATCTAGAAAACATTAGGCCAAATAAAAAATAATAATAAAGAAAAAAGAACACTTTACAGTGAGTGGGGATCCTAAAAGGTTAAAAAAGTAAAGTAAAACACTCATAACACTAACTGCTTATAGTAGAGGTTTTTCAAAAACCATCCATTGATACAGATCACAAAAAAGCAGATCTCATCAACATACTACACTACTCCTGAAAAGGGGGTCAGACATACTGCAACACTCTCAATATCTTTAAACCGTACTATATGTATTCAGAGTCAACTGGAAAAGACAAGCATTCCATCAACATTTGTTTAAACATTATCATCCAACATATTTTAGGGATCTGCAAAAGGACAGATTACAAATGACAAATGATTACTATCCACCATACTCAGAGGGCAACAGGACAATCCCTTGGTAGTTGCTTTATTGTCTGGCCTGTGTTACATTTAGTTAACATCGATGAGTAGCCTAATAGCTTGTTAACAGTTCTCCTGGGAATTGTGAGTAAATGGTGATGGTTACTTTTTCTTTTCATCAAATATAAACTACTGTATTCACTAAAGAAAAAAGCAGCTTAAAGAAGCAATCATGCAAAGCCTTTTAGTTGTTCCACTAAGTTGCCAGAAGAGTGTTTGCTCAGTCTCCCACTGTACCATTCCATGAAAATGTGGATATACAGTAATATATATATATTAATATATTCCACAGAAGCATCAACTTCATTCACAGAATGTTTACACTAAGCATAAATATTTATCTAATGGAAAAAAAAAAAAAAGAAGAAAAAAAAAGATGGGATTTTACTAATGTGCAACTTTCTTTCTAAATCCATTGTCAGTGACTAAGACTGCAGGTGGCCCCAACTTGCTTGGTTTTTACCTCTTCAACCTCTTCTGTGGCATTGTTCTGTAAAAGAAGATAGTACAGTTTTACATAAAGACTCTGAGATGTCAATTTTAGTCAGGTAGAGTATACTGTGAAATCATGGCTATACAAAATCTGCTTTTATTTCATTTGATTAAAACTGAAAGTCATTTTAAATTATCCAACATTAGCATACATTTCAGGTCATTGTTTCAAACTTTCTATTGGAATCATCATTTTAGCATGGCATTAATAGATAGACACTTTTTTCCCCTCACAAAGTTTTGGTCTTCAACGTTAATTCTTTGATCTCTCTTAGTTGGTCCCAAAGCTTATTTTTTAATCATACACTGGTCTTACACAGCTAAAAATCTAGCACAACCTTATGTAAGGAGACCTTAATTTTATTTGGGAGAGATAGAAAGGGTAGCTCATTTTTCACCAAAGACTTTATCTCAGAGATTATTACATTTTTACATTAACATCAAGATGATTACAAAGTCAGTGTTAAGAAACACACAATCCAATTTCCTCACATTATTATCTGTGAACATCAGTAATCCATACACTTTATTAAGTATTTTACATACTTATATTTACTAAGATAGCAGATGTAGTGTGATGATTTATTTTCGTATTGTAAATCAAGTTTTCACTGATTAATGAAATACACTGAATATTAAAGGTGAACTGAAATGCTTATCACATATGAAGAACTCGTATTAGTGTTCTAGTTACTCCTTTATGTTGAGTGACCTAGTGTCTAAAGGAAGAAACACAGGAATGCTGAACTTCTCTTACAGCAGAAAAAAAAAAAACTTTTCCCCCCAGCCTTTAAATACTTATCTTTGGATGGTCAAAACTTAAGAGTGAATTAAGCATTTCAGATTACCTTTAAAAACTGTACATTCAGAACTGTGGGTACTGACAATCAAGTGAGCACACTAAGAAATTGGGGAGGGGGTGGAAGGAAATTAGGAAATTATTAGAAACAAGATGGATTAAAAGCCAATCCAAAGTCCTAAAAACACAAGTGTAACTGCAGCTTAAAGACATGTACTGTCCCCTTTTGTCCCCCTCTAAGGATTCAGGTATTAAAAAATAACAGTACTTGTATCCAAGTACAGGTTTCAAGGTAATACTTGCATGTATTACAGTTGAATATAAAATATGTAAAGATAAATTTGGACTTTAAAAAAATTGGTATACAAACCAGTATGTGATCTTAACAGAAGTGATCTTTCAGGATTCCACTGTATGTACCTCCTTTACTAGAATTTCTGTACACCAAGCACAAAAAAGTAAAATACACTTGGTAAATACACACATTCCCCGTTTCTCAGTAACTAGAGTTCAGTTCAAGAAGTTAAGTAATTCTGAAACAACTTAAGACCTCAGAACTTAACTCCTGGACGCTGACAGTATGGAGGCTCCCTGCTCTGGTGTATAAACGTCTTATCAGTCTCGGGTTTCTAACGTCAAAAAGTTAAGTGAGGCTTAAGACTGTATTTAAGTAAAGGAAGTTTCAAAATAAGGACATTACCTGTATATGTTTGGGTCCAGAAGCAAGGCAGTATCTTTTGGTAGCTTTGATAAATGAACTACTTTAGTTTTTAACTGATGTCGCTCACTTTCATTTACCCACACATCAGGCAGACTATGAATAAATAAATAAAATAAAAATATTCAAAAAATATCAACTATTTTTCTTACCATAAAATTAATGTGGTAAACTAGTACACTTGAAGGGTGTTTTTTTTAAAGCAATCCTCACAACTGACCAGTTAGAAAGCACCTTCACTGAACTGAGGAAAAGACAGTCTATCTTTATATATCATAAAGTGCTCGGTGTGAAAAAGATGCTAAACAATTTGGAGTATTCCAGAGGAATACCAAACCAAACATACAATGACAACGGCAGCATATTCTCCATTTTAACAATTTAAAGTGAAAACTGATAGCAGGAAAGAAAAAAAGTGAATCTTTGAAAATACTTTATTTTACTACAGGCACTGAGCTCCAAATTGCACTAATTTTCTTGCTCACAGTTAAAAGTTTTCAGTGTTAAAAGGCTTCAGTTTTGCTAATTGTTTCATTATCTTGTCAGGAAATCCAGGCAATCATCACAACAAAGTTTGGCTATCTAACAGTTCTCATTTTGAGAGGGAATAGTAAGTCTTTACACATTGAAAGGAACTTCACAGCTGCTTGTGGCAAAACCCTGGGAAAGAGGGCTGGAGATGTTTTGCACTTTAACTCTTTGCAACATGCCACCTTTAGAGTGCCTGGTATTATTGCTTTTTTACTGAAAGCATACTGGGCTTTAAGGCATTGCTGAGGTTATCAGGAAACACACTGCTCAGAGAGGCACTGGGCTTGCTGAGGTCATCAGCATCTTACTGAAAACCTGCTTTCTTGCCTCCTCCCAAAAATTAACATTGACCAAGACTATGCAGAGGAAACAGGTGATCCATTTCACCTCCACTACTGGTAAAAAAAAAAAAAAAAAAAAAATTCTCAAAAAGGCAAAGAATCACCCAAAGCCAACAACTCCTTGAGAATATTTTCAGTCATTTGGGGGTTTGTTTTTTTGTTGGTGCTTGGTTTGTTTTTTTCCCTTTGTTACATGACATAGGAGTCAAAAATTAATTTCAGGATGGGGAAAAGAGTTAAGAATTAAGAATTCTAACATTTTGAAACAAGTTTCAAATGGAGAAACTCAACATTTAAGACAATCTAGATAAAGCAGCTCTTTCTCCCACCGAAACTATAAGCAATTTAACAGACTTCTGCAAATTATTAAACTGAATTAATTTTTCAGCAATGGAAGTTGGGTACTCTTCAAATTTGATCTTTTAACCCAAAAAATTAAATGAAGCAGAGAGTGTCCATCTCCAGTAGGAAAAGAAGTTTCGCCAGTGATACTTTTCCCTCCTAACATAAAGGTGAAAGAAAAAAAGGAGGGTGTGGGGAAGCTCACATTCAGGAGGCAATCCATCTATCTACTAAGATATGGAAGGTGAAAGATATCGTAAGACGAGTATTTACTTTTGTTGAAAAAAGTCCTTAATGCTAACTTGGAGCAGTGTTACAGTTTCTCAACACGATTCAGAGTAGAAAATGTTTCTAAAGCGTGAGTATATTCACTGTTTACGAAAAGTTGGATGGCATTTGCCGTGGCACCTTGCATTATTTGTTCTTAACTGCAGTAATCAAATGGAATTGAATCTACTGAATGCTAAATAATCCAAAACTACATCATTCAGTGCAGAAAAATATACCACCTACCTAACCCAATTATGATGTAAGAAACATCAGTATAAACCAACTTTTTCCTTCTACCTCACCAACCAAATCTGCATTCACCTGGGGACACCTTAACAGCACTGAATAACTTATCTTCTCCAATGCAGAGATGCTAATACTGTATTCATCTGCATGAGCAAAAATCTCATTTGACTGTATTGGAATGAAAAGCACTTAGTTTTGTTTTTTGTTTTTTTTTTTTTCCCCACTTCCTTTTCACGTACCCAGGGTATTGTATGTTTCTTTTAAATTCTTAAAATGCAATTAACTGTCTTCATCTCTGAAATAGTTTAATAATGTCAGCATGATGCTACATATAGTATTACCAGCTGTTTTAAAGGGAAGCAAAAAACCCTACATTCTTTACTAGAATACTGTAGTTATTACCTCCCAGGTCAAATAGAAACTTGCAGTATACAAGTGCTGCTATGAGCAAAAGCTGCAGACCCTTTAACATTGCACTGAAACGCCAAACACTTCTCTAGATAACCTAGCAGCAAACCCACTCCTCTGCAAATAAAAGTTGTAATAGAGTCATGCTGCCAAGTTCATACTACTACACGACTAATTTGGGGCGCTAAAAACTGGGTAATTTAAACCACCAAAGCAAAGGTAAATTTCTGTTATGCTAAAGCTTTGAATCACCATCCCACTCAATCACTTAAAAGCAGCACTGAACCTAAAAGATCCTCTTGTTCTAAAAGTTAATTGCACAAATTATGATTATTTCATCTGAAACTCAGATATCCTTACCTAATGAATTCCACCAATTTAAAGCTATTTTCTTCTTTTTAAGAGAAAGTCTATAAACCTGCATATCTTATCTATTTATGCAGCTATCCACCTTAGCATGAACTGTCTCATTTACTTTCATTTGTATGCAGCGAATATGGATCCAAGAAATTAATTTTATTATAATTATTTTTAAAATAAAAAGTAGTTAATTGCCTTAAAAGGTGTGGAGAACATGAAAGATACAGCTACTGTCCCCTAAAACTGCTCTGCCTACTGCCTCTCCTACAGTATAGTGGAAAACATTTCTCCATTTAATTAAAATCAAAATACTTACAAAAACTCTATTCTGTGTCAGAACAAAGATGAGACTTCAGCTATTTCAAAGCAGATAAATTATTTCTAAAGTACACTTACTACTTCGTATCTCACCAGCCTATCCAAGGGCAGTACCTTCATCCTGCATTATAGACAGCTGATCATTTGGAACAAGGCAGAACTTTGAATAACCAATAGAAAACAAGCAGCCAAGCATGCTGGAAGAGTATTCCAAGCTTCAATAGGTGAACCCAAAGAAGCAACAATATGAGATGGATACCTTAAAGGGCCAAATGTGGTTATTATACTGTTAAATCTTGGCTCTTAGGCAAAGATTCTTGTAGTTCTGCTTTTACACTAATGATTGTTCATTTTTCAGTACTTAGAAGTATTTTAGGATCACAAAGCATCAGTGGGTAAACCAAAGTTGTCTCAGTGATGAGTTTCCTTATGCATATGGCTGGTAAAACCAACCTGAACTCCCCATTCAATAATTAGAGAACCTTGTCATCAACACCCATAATGACAAAACACATCAAAAACACAGCTTCAAGTTTACCTGAACTTATATCAGAGCCTAAAGACTTCAGAGTCAAAGTGAAAATCAATTAAAATACTGCTTTTCCTTTTTTAACTTCAAAATTATTTTCTAAGAAGTATTTTTCAAAGCATGAACTTTTAATATTCAAAAGTATAACATCATTTAGTGATAGACAGTTTAGGAACCTCATCGTAATTTCTTCCCCATTTAAATTCTATATATGACTGCCAATATACTCACATGTCCTCTGGTGTCCAATGAAGCAAGAGTTTTATTTTTCCAGAATCTTCTTTCCTTTTAGCTATTACCTGACAATAATTACATAAACCATAATTAAAACTAATTCTGCAGACTTTTTTTTTGTTGTCCTAAGAAGCAAATTCTTTTACTCTGTAGAAGTTGTATTAATTCTATAGACAAACAGAACATACATATCACTACTAAAACCATTTTTGGTAATGTATAATATTTTTCTTTAAACCTTTGTCTACTGAGCAGTCCCTGAAAATTAATAATAATTAAAAAGGAAAAGTGGCATCCTATAAGTAGCCTTCCTCTCTTTTAAAAAAATTTCCAATTTTTAAGCATCTACTCCAAAACCTTGGAATGTGCATTCCTCTACAAAAATGTTCATGTTTTTCCACAAGATATTTATGGAAGTTGCAAGAAAACGATGGCTCAATTGTAGGATGGCATAAGAACAAAATCTTCTCTCAAATGCTTGTACATATGAACACATCATATGCATAATGGTGGAGTAGATATCCATCAGCAGCCTCTGGAGGACCCCACGCTGGAGCAGGTGGATGTGCCCAAAGGAGGCTGTGATCACATGGAGAATCTGCATTGAAGCAGGTTCCTGTCAGGACCTGTGGACCCATGGAGGGAGAAGACCACGCTGGAGAAGGTTTGCTGGCAGGACCTGGTACCCCCCCAAGGCTGGACCACTGTGTTCCTCAGGGGACTACACCCTGTGGAAAGGATCTATGTTGGAGTGGTTTGTGAAGAACTGCAAGCTATGAGAAGGGCTGACACTGGAGACGTTCAAGGACTCTACACTGGAGCAGGGGAATTGTGAAGACAAAGGAGCAGCAAAGACCACATCTGATAGACTGATGACAGCTTTATGGTCAGGTTTGCAGAACTTACAACTGAAATGGAAGAAATCTAGCTTGTCTGCAATAACGATGCTTTGTAAAGAGCTTGAGTCCATTTATGTTTTTCATTTAAAAAGATAATTCAGCCAGGAGATATATGCTTTAAACTGCTTTATTTGGAAAAACAAAAAAAACCAAAACCTCTTACTATATTCTCTAAATCTCATGCACTGTCCCAGAAACAAAAGGGGAATTTAATTTGATTTTTTTTTCTGAAGGAAACATGCATCAGAAGTTGTTTCAAATCAGAAATGAAGTTCTGCTGACCTCTTCTGGAAAACCAGAAAATGTCACCTTACAAATTGGTATGCATCCTTATTAATTCACTGTGTTTCAAAGTTTTAAGATTCCAGAACACAGGTAACATGTGACTGCTGAGCTAAAGTATCTAAAAAAGCTAAAGCCAGCGAAGAACAGTTTCTAATTCAGATTTTTTTAGACAACAAAATCTAGCTATTTCAAAAAGCTGGAGGAGAGGGGCAAAGGACATGATAACCTATAAGATACAATTTTTCATTATTGCAGCATCAATTAGGTTAGATGGAAATGCCTGACTTTTGCACCTGACAATTCAAACAAAAAACCCAACACAATAATTGGGCTCCAATTAAAAGGAAAAAAAAAAGTCAAAGATGAATTCTGGAAGGCAAAGACATTTCTTCAAAAAAGATCTTATTGATTGCATTCTAGAAATTTCTACATCTAAAGAAATTGGTGGGGTTTTAAACAAATTATATATATGTTTCTATATATATGCATATATATATTATATATAAAAATATATAAGCACAAATACACACAAAAGAAGTGCCTTATCATAGGAGATGAAAGGTATCTACAGTGACTGCTTAGAGATTCTTAAAATTAATTTTTCACTAGAATATCCATCCTGCAAAATACTGCATTGTGCTGACAGTATTCTTACACTGCAGAAAAAAAACCACCTGCAGTATTTATGTCAGTTTTCAAATAGCAAGACAATTTATCTTCATATTTTCCTATTTCAAATTAATGCCCCTGATAATTACACCTTTTTTTCCCTTGTCTGCAGGTGGACCACACTAATCATATTATTTAAGCCAGTCACCATTCAATGTCCTGGTGCTTGTAATTTAGGGAAAATGTTTGCATCTGAAGTGACCGTTAGCTCAATACAACAGCATATTGTTCTTATTGACTTCTATTCTACCTTTTCTTTTTAAAGCAGATTTGAGGCTGATGCTCATCAACACAGCTGATGTCCACCATAAACCCACACAAGTGCATAGCACACCACAAAGGCAGTGAAGTGCAGCATAAGGCTTAGGAACCTCAGAGCATTTCTCCCACTGGTACCACCTCTCCCACACTGAGGTCCATGCAATTTCACATCTAATCAATGCCCTACCATCTAGTGACACATGCATGATAAGCTAAAAGGATTTTCACCACTTCCTCCAAGTTATTTTAAGGCCGTTTTAGAGAACATTCCTCCCTCTAATTCCACCTCCTAATGATTTTTTCCAATATCCAGAGGTGAACTTCCACAACTAAGTAGTCTGGACAACTTTTTAGATTAAAGCAAGACGTGAATTGAAAGAGAATTTCCTTTTTCTCACAGCACTGTAAAATGCACGTTGGCCAGGAAAACTAGAATGAGACTTAAATACAGTAAAAGCTAAGCCATCTGCAAATCTTCACTTGCAGCTAGTGCTCAATGCACGTAATCATTGGAGAAAAACGTCTAATAGAGGCCACAAACTCAGCCTTATGGAACAGGCTGAAATAAGTTTCCTGCATATAAACTAATCCTTTATTAATGGAAAGAGACTGACAGTTCAGTAGCTTGAATTGTATTAAGGTTAAGCCATACCTGAAGACACAGCAGTTAGTATTCTTTCCCTGGACTGCAGTTCATGCTGCACTAGTCTGCCAATTTACAAAGTACTCCCCTCTCATTTCATCCCATCTCTTACTTCTTTTCTTCACCAGAGTCTCTACCAATGCGCTCATATGTCCCAATCTGGTTAAGAAAACTCGAGGTAATACAGCTTTTTGATCTTCTAATCCCTACCCCCAAATGCAGTCCTTTGCCCATTTTGAGCTTTTCTAAATTAATACTAATGTTCAGCCTAACCAAAGACAAATGAAATTAACAAATCAGGACAGCGAAACAGGACTGAAAACCAGTTCCCCAACTGGTATTTGCAACCTCCCAGCAATTCACTGACATTTTGGTGGTAAATTTATTGAAAGAAAAAAAGGGGGACAACGCTTTTATTTAAGATTATACCTTTCACACTGAAACAAAAGGACACGAATTTCTGATCATCATCTTTAGGATTCAATTACACAATTACCTTCATGATGAATTTGCAGTTGCTTGAAAATATATAGAGATGCCATCTGAACTGCATTCTTACTTAGAACATCTAACCAATTTTTTCTGCAACATATATCTGCTGTTAGGTCATTCCCCAAGTACCAGACAGTAAAAGTTGCAAGCTATTAATTTGTAAACTAAACCAACCACTAACACTACTTTCAAAAAGTTAATTTGCTAACCGAAAAGGACGGATAACAATGTGAAATACCCAGTATTACTTATTTCTGAATAAATGGCTACATCATCAAAACAGAAAACTTTCTGAAGTATTAGATTTTTCAGAAACAAACAGAATGCATAATATATATACTTACAGTACTGTGAAATACAACACTGTGGCCTTTTCCTAAACTTTCTATATGTGCTGAGAGGTTAAAGCAGATGGCTCGATGTCTTATAGCATCCAGTGTTTGTGCATCAAAGAAGTCATGAGGTCTTGCTAGAAAGAAAGAAAACAAGGAGGAAAAGAGATCATTAGTGTTCAACACACTGAAAGGATTCAAACACATGCAAGCATGTAAGTCTGAAGTGGCATTAGTGAATCATTTATCATCATGACAACAGAATTACTTTATCAAAGCACTGTAAACAGTAATTGGAGAGAAAGAGTGGTGGGGATTGGAAAAGACCTCTGGGAACCATTCTAGTCCAAGTTCCCTACTAAAGCAGGTTCGCATATCTCAGGTTGCACAGGAATGTGTCTAGGTGGGTTTTTGAAGGCTCCAGAGGAGACTCCACGGTCTCTCTGGGCAGCCTGATCCAGTGCTCTGTCACTCTGTAGGTAAAAAGGTTTTCCTTAGGTTTAGGTGAAACTTCCTGTGTTCCAGTTTGTGCCCACGGTTTTATCACTGGACACCACTGAAAAGAGACTGGACCCCACCCTCTTGACACTCATCCTTTAAATATTTATAAGCAAGAGCTGTAGATATTTACAAGCTGTGCCAAGAGGGCTACAATTTGTTCAAGTTAGGTCAAAACATACTCATTGTAGATGAAATAAGCTATTTTCACAAACAATTACACTTGCTCAGTTTTAAATTTCAAGTGAATTCTATTCTTTCTTAATCTTCAAAATTAAGAATTCATTAATTTCGCTGAGTGCCCCTGGGAACATCCACTGCAAGAATCTCTTTCAAAAAAAATAATTCAAAAAGTCCCATTTAACCCAGAACTCATTAGTAAATGTGAGTTCTAATTGAATGCAAAACCAGTCCAGTCCAATTATGGTGTTTATAGGAATCTAACTGGCCAAGTCATCCTGCAGCATAGTCAAAAGTTCCAATGTTACTGCTGTGACTTTAAAAAAAGCAGTATTAAAGTACTTCAGAACATGACAGTGCATATAATAAACATCTTAAAAGCAGAATTATACCTACACCTTATTTCTTAACTTTATTAAAACCATCCTTCTCTGATCTAATTTATAATCACTTAAAAGCCCAGCTACATGCAGTGGATACTGAGATGCTGCAAAGAGACCAACAATAGCACTGAAAACAAAATGGCTTGGTGCTGCAGTGGAACACAAAACTAAAGATTATGAAACAATTATTGTGAATACACTGAAAACATTAGTTTCCCATTAAATTTTTCATCTCCAAGGAGTAATAATGCTGGAGAAACTCCACAATGCTAGATGTGTTTCTATGTACAAGTCCTTTGTTAGTAAACAGATTATTTTCTAGCCAAGAAGCACCAACTGCATCACACTTCAATTTATAATGAGTAAAATGCAAATTAACATTCATCTGATAGTCTAAAAGCCATCTAAAGCCAGCAGGCACTAATAAAGCACTTTTCCTGTTAGAAAAGGACTTTTATAGTTAAGCATTTCTTGAATAATAAGAACATCATTTAATTCTGATTCAGAGCATAAAGAAAGCCTATCAATGCTGCACTAAAAACACTAACCAAAAATAACTGCTACTAGGCACATACTTGCACACTCTTAGAAATAATACACCCACTTAAAATACTTCATATAGTCCAGTGGTAAAATCACATGAGCAAATAAGGTATGAACAAAAGCATTCAGATTTCCTAAGCCTTGAGAGCAGTAATTCTCAAGACAACACACTGAAATGAAGAGTTTATATTGGATCATCAGGTACATATCATCCTGTCATCTGCAAAAAAGCCATTTGAAATTCTGTTGTCTTCATTTAAAACAACTTCTAGATTCCTTTCCACTGAGATTATCTGTCCATTATTTCAAAACCTCCAAATTCCACTTAAAGCTAGTATTTGCTATGCTCCTGGAAGCAACTGTTGTTAAGCATTCATCTGTACTTTATGTTCTGTCCTTATTCTATCTCGGCTGGATACTGCCAATTAGGCAATCACCTCGATACAATGTTTTCTTGCTGCAAGTGGTAACCCTACCACCGCAGCTCATGCTGCAGGTGGTCAGTGATGCAAGCATGTAAGTATTTTATAAATAAACGTAAAGGAGGAAGGAAAGGGGGTGGGAAGGAAAGGCGGTGGAAAGGAAAAGATGACCCCACATTTTTGGGTTTGGTTTCATACTGCAAGTCTTTTCAGGCTTCACTGGATAACGTTCAACAGCTGCAGAAGAAAGGCCACAATTTGTCAAAGGTGTATGAGTAGTTTTATTTACTCCTTATTGACTCTTAATGCTGTATCTTCTAGGTGTATTAAATCTATTCCCTCAACGTTATTTTCCAAGTACGGTATCTCCCGTCATGTTTAAGACAAGTTTCAAGTAAACATCAATTACTTAACAAATTAAAATCTTCATACCATTAGCCTACTGAATGAAATTCCAAGTCTCCTGTGAGTACCAGTCACACTGTACATTCTATGAACACTAGGTTTCCTTATCTTCCCTACTCAATGTTTATTGGTAACTACGGCGTCATCTTCATTATGGGAAAAACAATTGACAATACCATAAATGTAATACAAAATTCTTTGCAATAGCTTCAGAAGAGCAAATCTATGACCTGTTCTAGAGACACACACTTTTATAGCGTTTGGCTTTATACCTTTAAATTGCAGACTACATTGATCAGAGAATAAGGCTATCCAGAAGAGAAAGAAAACTACTAACTGTCATCTTGAATTCACACAAAATCACAGAATGTTAGGGGCTGGAAGGGACCTCGAAAGATCATCCCAGTCCAACCCCCTTGCCAGAACAGGATCGCCTATACCAGATCACACGGCAACATATCCAGGCGGGTCCTGAATATCTCCAGAGAGGGAGACTCCACAAGACCCTGGGCAGCCTGTTCCAGTGTTCTGTCACCCTCACAGTGAAGAAATGTTTCCTCATGTTCACACGGAACTTCCCACACGTCACCTTCCACCCATTGCCCTTTGTTCTGTCATTGGCCATCATCAAGATGTATATGCCAAATCAGAGAGTCTCTATAGCACCACTAATGTAATCAGCTATAAAGGTGTTCATAGTAAAACATGATTCCATCATAAAAGTACCAACTACCAAACTTAAAAGGGTAACATACCATTTATGGATAGGAATAATTAAAAAAAAAGTAGAACAGTGAAAAAACAGCAAAATGTTATGAAACAAAAAAAAAATAAATTTTACAAGTAAGAATTCTTCTTATAGTTTAAAGGATCACATTTTTGACAAATATAAAGTCACAGTACAGTTTTCTCTTTATTCATGCATTGATGCCTCTCAGAAGGGTGTTAACCTTCAGATATGAAACAGAGAAACCAAATCCATTGATTTGCTGTATTTAAACTAAGAATTCAGACATGAGGATTCTTCAATAGCAGCACAAATTAGCAATCAGTTGTTAACATATATTTAGAAAGCCACAACCTACAAAAAAGCCAGGGTCTAACCATCAATGAGGAAGATCTCACACTACCAAATAGTATCTTGTTTTACACCCAGTTCTTCTGACCCAACCTGCAGAGACCCTGGTCCATGTGTTCCAACAACACTCCCTTTGGACACTTAAAACATCTAAATATACATCTGTGTTCCTAGCTTTATATATTGTAGACTGAAAATGTTGTTGTTTTTTTACTTTGCCTTCTTAGATAAGGGTCCTTGCTGTCCATCACACCCACTTTTATTGTAAAGACAAGCTTGCACACACAGTCTGTTCTTTAATTAAAGGTAAAACTTAGTTATTGAAAGACAAGCAAAGTTGTGACAGCCCTTTGTTGAGTCCACCTAATCAACAATAAGCCTCACAAAGTTTTAAAGAAAAGCTACCAATACTTTGCCTTTTCAGAAAATGACATCAACTTTGGATACATATCTGGGTCACATACCCTCTGGAGAAATACATTACAGAAGTCAGTTCCCAACTCAGTTAGAGATGATTTTTGCCTTAAGGCATAACTCAGCAGCCAGCACTGCATTTTCTCAAGAGGTAAAGAAGACAAATTGCTCAGGCAGCTGTCATTTTCCTTCCTGTGTCACACTTGATCAAGACAGTAGGACCAATCAAGTACTACAGTCTGATCTTGAGCATTTCCATAACTTTTACTACTTACATTTCTTTGCCATAGATTCATTTAAGAATTAGTAGCAAATCATCACAACTAGAACATCATAGCAGATAATTTGAAGTTTTAACTATGAAGCTCCTGACCTGAAACTTCTAAGTCAATAATGTTAATCAACTTCTAACAAAATGCCAACCTGAAAAAGTACTTCTGCATATGCTGAGGGGAAAAAATGAATTAAGATGCATTAAATCAGCCATGTAACAAAATCAATATGGACAAAGAAGCTAAAATGCAACTCAGGAATCTCCGAGAGTGAAAATTTTGAAGTGACCAGTCTTAGACATCTATATTTCATGTGAGTAAAACAGTCAACAAATCAAGAAAATCCTTTAGGAACTTGCAACTATTTCAAGTAAATCTCTCTTTCATTACATCTAAGATGAACCAAAAGGATAATGCAAAGTGAACATAAAAATCTTCACTGACGAACCTTCCCTTTTGAGCCTTCACATTTCCATGGACTGCTAGAGTCAAAGGGAAAGCTCTTTGAAAGTAAAATTCTGGAAAGAACAAAAGAGCTTTTTACCTTCTTTGAATGTTTAATCAGTGTCAAAATCAGAGGAATTACTGAAGTTTAAACTTTTAGGATGCTGAATTATAAAATCTGCTCACATTGCAAGAATACCCAAGCATTTAGAAAAAAATAATAAAAGGGAAAAAATTTTCAAAATCACCATGCCTAAAGTTAACAGCTGTTCCTCTCAGAGCTGGGGAACTGAGATGCTTAGTTGTCACATAGTATGGAAGAAAGACACAGGAAAATACACTTTACAGAATTCTAGGCGATTCTTTAACTTTCCAGGACAGGCATTCTTTCCCTTCAAGGCAGAAAAATGACCACTGCTTCACAATTTTCAGTTGCTTAAAACATAGGTGAGGTATTAAGAATAATCACAATAGTGATATAAATCACCTCAGGCAACTACTATGTACATTCATTGTTGCAGTACTATTTGAATAATTGGTAACTGTTACTCCTTTACAGGAACAGAAAGATCAATATAGGAAAGCTTTCTGCCACAAAAGAGTTCTGGAAAAGTAAGACTTTAAGTGCTGACCCAATGAAGTAATACAAAGCCTACTGCCTGCTAGGAGATAGGACTGAAATGATTGCCTGCTTGTGAAGAGAGTTTGATTTCTGTGGGCAGTATGACATAAAACAGGTTCAGTGGTTCATGGGAAAAAAAAAAAGCATCTTGCGCTTTTCTCTAATACTATAAAGCTAACTTTACACAACAGGTCAAGACTAATGCACTTTTTTTTTTTTTTCAGTTGTTGACATTCCAGCAGGAAAAATTAAAAAAAAAAAATCTAAATTACTTTCCAGATGTCTCTGCTCTAAAATGAAACTGCCACAATAACAGATCTTAACTAGCAAATCACTTCAGAATTGTATGGTGGCATCCAAAGCAATTATAAAGCAAAAGCTACATTTTTTAACAATTTCCTAGCTTTTCCTAATCATTATTGTACATTGGAATCTTTACATAAATTTGACATGGTTATTAGTCTGATTCTATTACAACTCAGGAATCAAACAACGGCATCAAAATGGACTAGAAAAGCTACTGGGTAAATGGTTACTACTTGCTAGAGAGAAATCTCACATTAAATGCCAAATCATACTTCTCATCAGATCGGTTCATAGAAATTAACAAACATTACTGTGCAAAGAAAGATTAAAACAAACAAAACACAGCAAGTGGAATCTGCCCAAAATTATCACTTGGTTAAGCTCATGAAACTGTCATCAAGCTAATGAAATGTTGTGCTCAAAAGACAGCTTATGTAATATGCATTTCTCTCTGTTTTATATGAATCTGCAATCTCCATCTGCAGCACCAAACTTCAGATCTCATCATCACTAAACAGAACATTTTCCAACAGTGATACAGTTAGCAAACAAAAAGTGACTCCAAAACAAAAAACATCTTTAAATTGTAAATGCAAACTATGACTCAGAGATGCTTTGCCCTAAGAAATGAACACAAACAGAATCTAGAATTGCTCTCCTTCTGTCATAAGGGATGGTGAGACTATAATGCTAATGATTATCAACCTTACCAGATACATCTGCTGAGAAACAACCACATGGAAGAGGAACTTCCTATCCAAGTCCAAACATTCAAGAGCTTCTGCTTCTGGAAACACTTACGTAATGATCGTCGTCTCTTGTTTTTTAACTTTCTTCTTTTATTCATTCCAGCTTTAGATGGAGATTCCTCTTTGGCCTTGGGCTGGCTGGCAACTTTTGAAGAGTTCTGCTGGCTGAAGTGTGTGGGCACATGACGGGCAAGTCCTCCCTGAGATGCAAAGCTGGCATTGCACCCACCAACTACACACTAATGAGAGAAGAAAACAGAACACCACTATCAGCATACTACATGCACCCATTTACAAGAGTCTGACATCTTTCAGTTTCCCTTTTCTGGCTCAACCTTCAACACTAAAAGGAAGACAAATTTTTAACAATCATGCAATTCTTACAAAAGAAAAATAGAAACATCATCTGAAATAAATTTCTGTCAGAACTTTGTAACTCTCAATTATTCCATGGTATGATCATCTCTCTGCTATATTACATTCTATCATCTTGTGTAGCATAAAACCAGACAATGCACTGACAAACTCTTCCTAAATAAATGCTTCTGAAGATTTTTCCCCTTCACAGATCCACATTCTCTTGCCTTTCACTGCAATTCTGGATTTGTCAACAGCTCTCTAATAATTTCATAAACAGTAACATTCTCTACTGTTCTCCTTTCTTGTGACAAACCAGAAAAGAAAAAAAATATACTCTAACCCACATTAAATTTCTGACAGCTTAATGCTTTGGGTAAATGCTAAATAAAGTCACTAAATTGTCAACTTGCAGTTCTGTGTAAAACTTCAACTTCAGTAATTTAAATGTTATTTTAACAATTATTTATTTGGGAATGCTACTACCGCTTCAGACGTACTTAAGAAAGTCCTTAAAGAAAATGACCTCTCTTTCTCAAAATAATCAAAGATCCAACTACAATTAAGCAAACACCACAGAAATCACAATGTAGATGTGACTAAGCCAGTAGTGACTACAATAATTTTGGCATTTTTATAAGTATTTGGTTTGTATTTGAATTATTTTGTTTATGAGTACTTATATTGTTGAGGAATGAGGCACAAACCTCTTCTCTCATGCTCTGGGCTTACAAGGGTAATAGAATGATAGAAGCACAGAACGCCTTCAGTTGGAAGGGACCTTAGAGATCATCTCCTCCAACATCCCAGACATGGGCATGGATGCCTTTCAACTAGATTTGGCTGCTCAAGCCCTCATCCAGCCCGGCCTTGAACACCCCCAGAGCAGAGATATCCACAATCTCCCTGGGGCAACCTATTACAGAGTCTCACCACCCTCATACTGATGATCTTCTTCCCAAGATCCAGTCTACTCTCCCTCAGCTTAAAACCATTTCCTCATCTTGCTGCTAGACACTCCAATCTTCCTGTAGGATCCTGTCAAGTATTGGAAGGCAGCTCTAAGGTCCCCCTGGAGTCTTCTCTACTTTGAACACCCCCAGCTCCCTCAGCCTATCCTCACAGCAGAGGTGCTCTAGCCCTTAGATCATCTTTGTGGCACTCCTTTGGACTCACTCTGTCCTTCTTATGATGGGGACATCAGAACTGGATGCGGTATTCAAGGTGTGGTCTCACAAGAACAGACTAACATAAAAGTCATTTTAAGATACACATTCCATCACTGGCTGCACTGAATTGTACATTTGCACAATCAGTTTTCCTTCTGATGCAGAAAATAGCAGCATGGCAAATGAGCTGATCAGCCAGTAGTTTAAAAAAAAAAAAAAATCAGCACCCTAAACCACTAGAAAGTTCTTCTTCCATATATGTTCTGCTCCTCCCCTTCTTTTTCTATCTTTCTCAGCTCCTTCATCTGTACTTCTCTTCTCTAGCACTTCCTTCCACAGCAAATGGATGAGGCAGCTCCAGCAGGAGTTCAGGAATAAGTGACACTGCAATTATGGATACAGTGGTCAGTTTTCTCTGAAGACTAAGGATGAATTTGAAATGCCTTACAGTGATCTATCCCAAGCCTGCACCTTTGACTGAAACACAAGAAAACAGCACTAGAACAGCACTTTGCATGTTTTGCTCCTAAAATTCAACTTTGCTGTTTTCCAACGGTGGCTGCAGAATTGGAAAGTCTGCTTCTACCTCATACCTAACAAATGGCTCTCCATCATCATCATAATTATATAGTGTCCGTGAAGACAAAAACCTTCATTAAGGTGCTCCTGACTTCAGCTTCTAGCTCCTTCTGATCCTACAAACACTGACATAAAAGCCCACAATAGCAATCCCTAAAGTTCAATTACAGTGAGAAATTAAAATTTCAGTTTCGCCGATGCCTTCAATCAATTAAAAATAACTTAAAGTCTTGTTCCAGTGCATGTGTTACCATATTCAAGTTTATTATTGTATATACCTTCAGAAAATAACATGAGCTTTGTATTAGGCACATTTTAAAGATTTTGTAAAACACAAGTACATAAGGCTTAATTAATTGTATTTCTTGTCAGATGGAAAACACTGTTTATGACTCACAGTGTCATAACTTGACTTGTCTACTTCTGTACAAAGAAAACAAATATAGATATTCTATAAAGATTATCTGCAGAAGATAGAACTCACTTTTCTTGCTCAGCCCAAGTTTTACTTTCTATACCCCCAAACCAACACCCTTACACCTTCAATATATGCAACTAGTAATTATCTCTTTTCAGTAAGTCATATTAAATATTTGCAGAAATCATTACATTCAGATATGGTGTAGTTTTGAGACTATCTGGACATGTCATCCAATTAATCAACAGGTAATATATTAAAGATGACAGAGAATAACTTCGTAGTAGACAGGAAATAGTAGAAGAGGAGAAAAATCTTACCTGTTTTTTCTTTTTTTTTTTCTCTCTAAAATAATATATCCAGCAATCCGTTACTAATGGGTAAAGTCTCTTCTCTCCAAAGATAAAGGAGCAGTTCAGGCTGTCACTTCAGGATCTCGGGACGGTAAGTCACACCAAATCGGCTTCCCACCAGATAATTAGACAGATCTAGAGGGCTTCTAATAAATCAAACTCTACTATTATGTACAACTTCAAACCAATCTCTTGATTTTTCCCCCAAAACCTAAATCTCAAAATTTTGCATTCCATTTTAGGTATGATAGATTGGGTCCGGATTGGTGGATATGTTACTTCAAGAGAAAATAAGTCAACAAGTAAGAAGTTTAATTTCTCCAGTGTACCCATACCCACCATTATTCATGGGCAGAAATGACCAGTGATTTTAACAAATAGGATATAAAAATATGTAGCAAAACAGGTTGGCTTTTTTCCTAAATGCAAAATAACCAAAACTCCTTTTTAGAACAGTCATTGTAGTTTTTTCCAATAAATCTAAGTAGTATGTTAGACAACTGGATAAGCTTCCTTATTGTCTCAATATCTAAGTGTTTAGGCAGAATGACTTTTTATTTTCTATCCCTACCTGCAAAGCTCTAATGGATAGAAGATACTCTGTCAAAAGAGTAACAGACATGTATTTCAAGAGAGGACTGAAGCTGTTTGATTATGTTTTCTGCATTTCAACAAGTATTTTTCTCAGAGGTATACCAAATACAGTCACTCCTTAAAGAATTCTGAAAGTTGGTAGAACGAGCAACAAATTTCATTTTTATTATTACTTTTTTTCCCCCTTTTAAACAAGGATGAACGTCTCCAATAAACCTGTCATTTGTTGATTTTGAAAGCATTTACATCACATCAGCAAACCTTGCATAACTGACCTTAAACATTAAGGGCATACTCAATAGAATCAGTATGTAAAAGCACGATAGCACACCCACATGAACTCTTATATGTACACAAAACTGCAATCATTTTGCATAAAATCTCCTACTGTTTTGTGCTCATACTACCATTTCTCCTTTCACTGTGTCTAACATCTTCTATTTGGCCATCTAGACTACATTTTAAGAGCTCATTTGATATGTCTTCAAGTAGCTTTAAATGCTCTATACAGCAGCAAGGCATAGAAAGTAGGATTCTGGGGTTTTTTTGGAGTAACAGAAACCCTGCTAGAAAATGCAGGTTGTCATAGCATGTTCAATATTCAAATACTTATTAACTGCCAAGTTTAGGAAAGTAAGATAGAATTACTTCATTTACTTTCTTCTCAACTTGCCAGACACAATTACCAGCATCAGTTTTCTAACTCAATTGGTTATTCCTCTAGATCCACCTGTCCACATGCTCAGAAAGCATGAAAGTTTTTAATGTGCTGAACCTTTAACAGGACCACCGCTACGTATGTCTAAAAAGCTGCAAAAATCATGTAATAACAGAATGAAAAAGAAAAAAACAAAAACCAAAAAACATTGTCAATGACCTCAGAAAAACTATTACATGCTCTGCGAATACTTATATTAAATGAATGTTTACAATGAAAAAAGAAAAATGATGTTGAGAATCAGACTGCAATAAGGAAAGGGAAATCTTCCACAAGCTTCAAATATTAAAAGAAGGGCAGCAGAACTTCAAAATGACCCCAACAGTGGGCCAAAGACAGTCGGTAACGTCTGTAAACTTAATTTGTTGCTCTTGATGAGAAAAAACACACCTCAGAAAGAGTGTTTACCAGAAATAAGACTGGGAAAGCACACTGCTCTGCAGAAATTGTGCTTGGTTACAGACCAAGAACTAGCTGCAATGGCAACTGTCTAGTTTAAAGGACATTCTTCACTGGTGGATGGATTTGTGAGTGCATTAGGAAAACACACTTGATCAGTAATAAAACTAGAAACGATGGCCTCAAAAAAAAAAAATCCATCCACGTGATTCCACATGAAACATGAGACCACCAGTATTAAGTATTAAAAATTTAGGAAATAAAACAGAAAAGCAGGGAACTAGGGTCCTCTCTCCTGTCTAAAAAGCTAGCCTGTCTTTTTTCTTTGCTCAGCAGATGACTTAGATAATATGGTATCATTCTTATGAGCTGCACATCTCTAGCAGGAAAACATCCCATATAAACATGGAGCTATGATAACCAAGGTCTCAAAACCAGCTATTCATAAGGAAATTTACCTTTACTGTGACACAGATACTGGAATACTAATGCTGAGGAACGCATGCTAAACCACACAAACAGAAAGAGGAGACACAAAAATACGAAACATTTTGCCATTGTAATTTTGAAGTGGGTTGATTTCTGTGATAAATGAACTACAATCACATAGTTTATATGGATGCATGGGAAGGGCAGATAAATCCACAAAGAACTTTTAACAGGAAAGCACATCATTTACACATGAAAATAGCTTTTAATCAAAGGACATCATCATGTGTATCGATAATTAAACCCAAAATGGGCAACTACATAAAATGGGTCCACTTGCAAGCAAGTGGGTGACAGGACAGGAACTCCTTCAACAGAGTATTCCACTGCAAAGGACAGCTTTATGTCTGCAACAGTCCCCATCTACCTTTCAATTTAAGAAAATACTTTTGTCTCCTGTTTTGACTAGAAATACAAGAACACAGCAACCTGCCAGAAATATCTGGTCATAAGATGATAGTGCTCTTTTACCTATACAAAACTATATTTTCCATGCTTTCAATTATCAGTTTTCTAGTTAAATTCTCCACCTTTCTGAAATACATCCTGAACAGCAGTTCTTCAGTCAACACAATACAGCTATTCCATTTTACGCCTTTTTACAGCTTTCCTCAAAAATCCTGATATTTACTTCATTTTTTTTTACATAAAACACCAAATTACTAGATATTTTCACGAGTTCTCTAAAATAGCGGATTCCTTCCTTCTATGCTACAACTCAAGCATATTTTCATGAGACAGCAGAAATTCCATTTGTAATTTAGGTTTTGGGAGATACTTTGTCTGCAGTAATCACCAGGAACAAGGGGTCCTTAATCCAACTCTGACTTGAAAAAAATTTGGCTTTTCCTAAAAGCTGAGAGATTCTGATTTAAGAACAGCTAAATGCACCAAACAAACATTTTCTCTGTTTTTGAATGACTGCCACAAAACAATTAGCAATGGCTGTTCTTGGACTGATCAAGACTAATATCCAAAGCTTTCTTAAGCGCTTTTGTATCAAACAGCACATTTCAAAAGCTTGTGTAAGAAAAGAAGCAAGCAAGGAAAGGGAGCTAGTTAATTACTAGGTTGCTATCACAGACACTTAAAATACTTGGCTATCTCATGTGAGACCTGTAGCCTACATTCGCATAAATGAGGGGAGAACAAAAGATGTTACAAAATTCTACTCAGACCCCAATTATCCTTCATTTAAAGACCCCAGGAACAGATTGAGAAATACAGAGATCAAAAACAAACAAAGGGACTAAAGGCAACAGTGGGAAAAGAATGCTGAAGTGACACACATTGAGCCGTGATGATTAACTACTGCAGTCCTCGCCTGTGTTTTGTTCTGTATCTTAGTATGACTGGCAAGTACAGAAAATCAGATGCTGAAATACTACATGTTTAAGACAATAGGATTATTGTCAGAATGAATTGTTTTACATTTTTGGGCTCTTGCTGTAACCAGAGTAGCCAAAAATTTGGGATACCAACTTTTCCTGACTTTGCTAGGTACTCTAACGGACTCAAAAGTACTACTGGACTCTCTAAGCTATGCCCACATTTCTCTGAAAAACAAGGTTTCTAAAATTGAGTTTCTTTGGTCTAGACCAAGTAAGTACAAAAATCAGCCTACTTGAAAGACATTCCTTCAAGACCAAGCTTGCCATTATGCTTTAAGGTATATAAAACATTTAATTCAAAAATTAATATACATAAGGTACAAGTTTCCTCAGATGATTGGGTACTTTTAAATTTTCTTCAGGGATTAGCATTTAAGATTAGATCAAATGCTGGAAGCTTTCAGGGATCTATGATACTTATGCTATGCTTTCAAGAGCATGCTAAACTTACTCCTGTAAACAAAGGTCAGAATAATCTCAAGAGTTTCCTGTGGTTGTTCATTTTCTCAGTCAGAAACTGACAGACTAAACTGCACATTTCAGTATGGAAAAAAGTCTAACCTTTATTAAAAAGGTTTTTAACGTGCAACGCACTATTTTTACTCTCTAGATTTTAAGTTTAGTCTTGTTTTCCATTGTAACTATTGTTACAAGATATGCAAAAGTAGTAATTTCTGGAAAACATTGCTGCAGTGGAAAAGTACTTCTGAGAAACAGCTGCCCTAAAATAAAATAGTAATAATTTAAAAATTTAAAAAAATTACAAAAAAAGGTATTACCTGAAAAGAACGAAAAGAGAGAGAAGTGGAAAAACAGTGACTAAAACTTGGTGAGGTTGGGTGGTAGTGGAGAGGAAGGCATAAAATGCTACCTAAACTTAAAAAAGAAAAAAAAAAACCCACACCAACCAAATGACCAACCCCTAAGTCATTTTCATATCCTACATGGAAGGAGAACTTCAGTCTGAAGTAGTGTGGGTGGGACTTACCATAAAGTGATCCAGGACTGACAGCTATGAACTGCCCCAACTGTATCCATAAGAGGATGAAGCAACTCATTAATAACGGATTGGTGGATATGGGAATGATAAACACTACTATACCTAGAATTGCAGGTACAGATTAGGGGGAGAAAGAAAGAGAAAGTTAGAAAATACTATGCAGGAAATATAGTCAGCTCAACGGTCCTGTATTCCTGACTTCCTTATTGTTCTCAGAGAGGTTAACCATATGGTCCCTGTCTGTGTTTCAACTGAATTTTGCTAACAAAACCAGCTCTTATTCAAGCACAGAACGTGCACCATCAGGCATGATCCAAAACTTACTGTGTATAGCACAAGGAAAAACATCTCACTGTTACACTGTAAGCAGCTCAACTGGAGAATACACCAATCAAACTGATCTTCAGCACTGTGTAGTTTTACGCTCACCTACCACTTACAGATTAAAAGACACAGAGACAGAGAAGCAACAACCGTTTTCTTCGTTTGTTTCTGTAACAGAACAGACCATTCGGGCACAATTATTGCAAAGATGAAGGCTCAGCTCACTGGATACTTTTTAAGAGATCTTCCTGTGTGACATTTTTCAACTAATGTACTGCATCAAGAAAAATAGATAGGATCACTCATAAAATAAGAGATCAAATCTTACAATGAATCTTACCTTGAAAGGTTTGTCCCCACTGTGTGTCAGCATATGCCTCTGCAACCAACTTTGACTTGTTGAAGGTGTATTATATACTTTGCAACCTTTCCACAAGCAAACAAACACCTAATAGAGTAAAAACGTGATAAGTTTATGCAAGTCAAAGGCAGTAGTAAATTAAAAAAATAAAGAAAAAACACAATTCAGAGCTACAGCATCCACTGAAGTTTGTTTACTCTCAATACACTTATCCTTCAGATACTGAGCCATAACATTTGTTAATGACAAATTCACATTTTCTGAGTAGGAGGTACAGAAATAAAATTGTTTACTCTCATAAGCAATTCATAGGTCTACTTTTTTTGAGTTTCTATTTTTCACAACATGGTTTTAGATAGCAGAGTTTTATATTCTCTAATACTGGCTATCTCTAGTTAGGGTCTTACACCTAATTCCTGATGAAGAAAGTTACAATTTCTCATTGGATTCGAAATCCATGGGTGTTTTGTGATTCCAGTGTGCAGATCAGTCACATGAACAATAATGAATTAAGGGGAACAGAACTTACTCATGCTGCTTTTCTCTCTCCTCTTATTGTGTCTATCTAAAACTGACAGAATAAAAGAAGTTCAATGAACTTGCCTTTCATTACAATTTCAACAGGTCTGCCTGTGAAGGGAGGTATAGCCCTAATCTGTAGCAGCAAAATAGTCCCCAGGAATAACATTGTTCATAATACAGGTTTTTAGAACTGTAGGAAACTAATTGGATTTGAGTTTCTTGTTCTCTTTTGGAGATGGAAAAACTGAATCTTCAAAAGACTGTATTTTCAAAACAAAAGAGCAGCCCCAGGAGTACTAAATACTCCCTGTATAATGTATAGATAGCCTGGTTTACTAATACAAAGAAGGAAAACCCTGTATAACTGATACAGGCCTACTGACACGTAAGGACCGACTCCCTCAGCCTTTGGTGTTTGCTGCTCCTCATTTTTTGAGATTCCCCTGAAGCCACAGAATTGGTATTTCTGAAATTCCTGGTTCTGCAGCAGCTCTGTAACTGCCTGAATATTTCCACCAGCAACTGCAGGGCACTCAAAAGAATATTGCTATGAGCTCAGAGACTGTGAAAACGCAATTCGTCCCAAGAACAAGCGCTTGATTTTACAACAATCCACCAGAAGTCCAAGCAAGACTTCTTGGGAACCCTTGTCAAAAGGCTGAACCCAAAATATTTCTGAAAAAAAAATACATCTGAGGGAAGTAAAACCGTGTGACGAAAAGTTTACTGGGCTCTTCACAGACCTATCTGGTTTAGTTTGGAGCCATTATTTCAGTATTAGCCTGAAAATACACATTTTAGCATACAAGGATGATTATCACATTACTCTTTAATTTCTCAATAACCAGCCACTAACCCCAGTTTTCTTCAAATCTGTTGTCACTCTAGCTAAGTACTATCTGAAATGCAATTAAAACCGCACAATCATTTCTAACACCACTTAAACACCTCACCAGCAGGTGGCAGACAAATCCCTGAAAAGAAACCGCCTGAAACAGTCCCCTTCCATAAACCAACTCCAGTAGATGAGCATGAACTAAATGCAACAGTTATTAGGCACTTGGTGTTTCCAACAATCTCCTCTTTCAGAAAGACAAATATAGTCTTAACATTTAAACAAAAATATCCACAAATCATGTCAACATGGAATGTAAGTGAACTAAAATACACAAAAAAACCCCAAAACAAACTAAAAAATCTTGCAGTCCCATGTTTAAGAAATGAAAGAAAAATGAAAAATGGTCATTAATGAGATTAAAAAAAAAAAAAGAAAAATCACTTTCAGTTATGTGAAAGTCCCCAGAACACCTATCATGAAATGGATGAAATGTATTTCATCCAAGATTCATCTAACACTTTGATAAACTTACGAACAGAACTGCAAAAAAACATCTCATGAGCAGCTAAATAATCAGCTCAATGGATTGACAGGAACTGAAAAACTATCACCAAATATGAAGTTGAAAGATCAATTATGTCAGAAAACATTAGCTAAATACAATCAAAGTCACGACAGTCTCGATGACACAGTAACATAATAAAGTAATGCAAATTAGCATTTTATTAAAATCTCCTACTCACTCAAAGCCTAATAGTCTAACATTTTATTTCTGGAGAAGTGACAGGACAAAAGTCAAAGGATGACAACTATTCTAGCTTAAGATGTGTTACTAGCTCTCCAAGAAATCTGTCTTGCAGATGACACCAAATTGGGTGGAAGCATCGATCTGCCCAAAGATAGGAATAATCTGCAGGGGTATAACTGGACAGACTGAATCAATAGACCAAGGTCAACTGTATGAGATTACAAGGCCAAATGCTGGGTCCTGCACTGGAGTTGCAACAACCCCATGTAATGCTACAGGCTTGGGGAAGAATTTATGGAAAGCTGCCCAGCAGAAAAGGACCCAGGGGTACTGGTCAACAGCCAGCTGAATATGAGCCAGCAGTGTGCTCTGCTAGCCAAGAACACCAAAACCATGCTGGCCTGTATCAGGAATAGCGTGGCCAGCAGCAGTAGGGAAGTGATCAAGCGCCAGTACTCGACACTGATGAGGCTGCACTTCAAATACTGTGCTCAGTTTCGGGCAGAGTTGCTGGAGTGTGTCCAGAGAAGGGCAATGAAGCTTCGAGAAGGGTCGAGAGAACAAGTCTTACAATGAGTAGGACTGAGGGAACTGTGATTGTTTAGGCTGGAGAAGAGGAGGCTGAGGGGAGACCTCATTGCTCTCCACAGCTACCTGAAAGCAGGTAGAGTCCCTCTATTCTCCACAGTATCAAGTGAACAGGAGGAAATGGCCTGAAATGGCACCAGGGGAGGTTTACATTGGTTATTAGGAAAACTTTCTTTACTGATTGAGGGGTCAGATGTTGTAACAGGCTACCCAAGGAGGTGATGGAGTCACCATCCCTGGAGGATTTCAAAATCCATGTAGACATGGTGCTTTGGGACATGGTTTAATGGCCATAGTGGTGTTAGGTCAACAGTCGGGCTTGATCTTAAGAGATCTTTTCCAAACAAAACAATTCTGAAGAGCAACCTACAGTGCCAAAAGCAGACAGATTGCTGGTGTTTGATGTAAGGCTAGTTCACGTGACATATTCCAGGCACCAAGGTAATCTGGGAGGTTGGGGAGGGGCAGGCAGTTAAGGGCAGTGTTCAAATTACTCTAATGAAGATATTTTGAAACATTATAGTTGTGAGACCAACAGAAATTGCATCATTTGACTGAAATACACGATTATATATGCACCTCAACTAAAAAAAATAAGATGCAATTATGTTGAAGGTATACTTGGCATCAGTACTACAGACAGAGCTGTTGCAGTTAAGACGTAGTCAATGAGCCTTACATCTTCCCTGTTATACATACTGTATATATTTTACCTCTAGTGAGACTCCATTTGTGAAAATGATTAAGATATGACTTAACCTGAGTTCACATGCTGTAACATGTACACTAACAGTTTCAAGAAAATTACAAGTACTTAAAGATACACCAACAGCTTCAGGATGTTGGAAAGTTGGCACACCTATCAAAAAACTGATCACATCAGATCATTATTAAAAAGAACTTGCTAGATCCTTAAAGCTAGGCATTCAATAAAAAACATAGAATATCAAATCAGGTGAACTGATACTTTAAAATGTGAAATTTGCTGCTGTCTTTAAAGAGTAAAACACTGTAGACTAAGACAGAAGGACAAATCAAAAAGTAACACCAACCCCTCCTCGCTGACCATCCACATGTATGGAGCGAATGTGATCTGCCAAATCCGGGCTGGAGCTGAAGCAGGCATGACAGTGGTCCCAGCAACAGTTATAAGCAATGCTTTTTGCAGAGGAGGCAGGAACTCCTTGTCCATTCATCATAACTGGAGTTGAACGTCCACTAGAAATTGTGCTGTCTACATCCATAATAGTGCTACTTATGCTGTAAGACAAGAGAGAACAAAAAAAAAAAAAAAAAAAAGAGAAAGTTTGTATTTGTTGCATATTAACAGAACAAATAAAAATAGTAGCTCTTTAGGGTTTTGTTTCAGATATATTTAGACAGGTCAAAAAGGAAACCTTGAACTTGCTGTTTATTATGGTTCACTACCTTAGCTACAATAAACGTACAGGCAGAAAATAGCTACTATTACTTGACAGTATAACTTCTTCTGGGCAAAAGGAATGGAAGGAAAATTCACCAATTCACTGACTTGTCAAAAAATTAACTCCCGTGTGATTAAGAAAGCAATTTAAGCTACATTAATCAGCCATTCATTATTTTTCATTTCCCAGGAGAGAAGAGAAAAAAAAAAAAAAAAAAAAAAGGCATGCTGGGTCAAACCAGAGATCTATCTAGCCCAGTATTCACCACTAACATTAGTTCCTTAAAAGGAATACAGCACTGAAATACTACAGAAGGCTTAAGGTACTCTCAGGTTTGCCCCAGCCATGTATCCATCACATGCATGGTCTAAACTAATGTTTTTTGGTTTGTTTTGCTGTTTTGTTTTGGAGTTTTGTTTGTTTGCTTACTTTTTAAATAAACTTCAGAGAAGCCAGAAGCAGTGAAATATGTGGCCAGCAGGGGTCATTTTGATCAGCTGTTCTGCTCTGCATCTTGGCAGATACACAGTCAAGTATCACACTAGACCAGAAAAAATTTCCAAGTGTGCTCTTTTCAAATACATGTATTGTATGGAGACAAATGGATATTCTTACTAAGTAAATATTGAATAGCTACTAATACAACTTTTTTCACCTTGTGAACCTGCTCATTGCCTGTTAGGACCTTTATGTCTGTGTCTTCCACAAAGTCATAGCACTACGGAACAGCTCATCTTTGAAATGACCTCAGAAGATCAGGTGGTCAAATTTCCTGCTTTGAACAGGTTAACACAGGGCTAACCTGCCTGCTCCCCCAACACAAAATGAAGGGGAAAAGTAACACACAAAACTCAGGGTTGAGCAAATAAGAGAAGAGTCTAATATAATATCATAATCACAATGCATAATTACCTTAGCTAATAATCTAATTAATCTAATAATACAATGCATTATTACCTTAGCTTAGCCTATTTGCAGAAGTGGTGCAGTAAAACACAGGGAAAAAAACAGCATAAAACAGAAAACCAAAACCAGTGAGAGCTACCCAACTCCCAACCATCATGTCACCATGCCTGCATGGAGGAGCCAACACCCAAGACCTGGAACCCCAAAGCAGCAACTGGAACAGGAAGCCTCTCATGTTGCAGTCTGAACTTCAAGCCCCACAATACTTTCCTCCAGTCAGCACTTTCATTTTTGAAGCTGGCATGACTGCAGCACAGTACATGTTAATAGCAGCAGACTCAACTCAACCCATGACGCTGCTTAAACAGGAACAGGAGAGAACAGACTACCTGTGGCCTCGTCCAGCTGAGATGTTACCAGGTGCTTTCAAAGGCTGAAGTTTCTGCTACATTTCTGAATAATTTTCCCAGTGTCTGATTAACCTCTTTGAGGAGGAGGGGGATATTTCCCAACATCTCATCAGAATTTTCACTGTTGCAGCTTCTATCCATTGCCTCTCATCCTTGGCAGCTGTGGGATTTACTCATCTGGCTCCTCCTTTGCTAAGGGCTCCCTATAACATCATGGAAAACAGCAATAACCCTGCCCTTCTTACCCTACCATTGAGGAAAATTAACTTCTCAACCTCTCTGTGTATAGCACTTGCTTCCACTTTCTAACTATCTTGGAGACCCTCCACCAGATCCCCTTCAGTATGTGAGTATCTATGATGAGCCCAAATTACGCACAGTAATCCAGACAATCTTAAAGGTGCCAAGCAGAGGTGAAGAATTGCTTCTGTTGACCATATAAATACACTTTTGCTGATACAACACAGTATGCAGCAGTAATTTTTACACAGGTGCCTTTACATATTCTTCTGAGCAAAGTGCAAGGAAAAAAGTGTAATTACATTAGAGGAACAAGATAACCATTTCCTGTTTGGCTCTACAAAATATTTATAATTATCTAATTTCTATCACATCCCTTTTTTTCTCAACTTCTCACAAAGAATCTCTATGCTAAAGGATTCTGCTTTGAAAGGTACAGGTGCTGGTGCATATTTTTGACAAGCACTGTTTACCTATCCACTATTGCTCCATTACACATTTTGAGATGGTGTGATGGTTTGAAACTGTCTTTTTAATTTTTCCTTGCAAAGTTCAGAACAGAGAAAGTGAAAGAATGTAAATAAGTCACTATTGGGTGTAAGAAAGCAAAATAACGATTGTTCTAAACACTTCCATTGGATAGATAGAAATGTTTAAGAACTATTACCCAAAACAAGGTAGGCATTCTGCACATTCTGCGTTCAGCAGTGGGGGCAGTTGCTGAGCTGTCTGGCTGCTGTTTTCTTCTTCTCTTCTGGCTGAAGATAACACACTGACCTTGGCAGCTAAGTTAACAACTTTCTGCTCTAACTAAACTCTGCTTCTCTGTCCACGGGGGTCTGGGGGGGAAGCTCCTGGGAGAGGGAGGCCCCTTTGGGAGGGTCCCCTTGAGGGGAAGCAAAGGGAGATCGGTTGTGCTTTTCTGTTGATTGTATATATTTGTAAATGTTGTGAATTTTGTATATTTGTACATATTCATTGCATTTCATCTGCTTGTAAATACAGCTTTTCATTTGCTTCCAGACTGGGCTAGCCTGGTTATTGTCGGTGGGGGGGGGGGAATTTCAGCTCACACCGACACAGATGGACAAAATAAAACCATCATTTCTCAGGATCTGAAGATATTGTTAGCATCCTGGTCTTTCACCCTAAAGGCCTTTAGTAGCATTCTTTTCCACATTATATCTTTTTTCATCACTACCATGCCAGAAGTTTTTTCCTGGGATACATTTGTGAAATCATCACAGATATTTGCCTTGTTTGGATTTCCCTCCCTCACCCACCATGTGAGGTACATTTATCAATTAAAACAATGTCTTTCCTTAGACAAAATAACAGATTCCCTTTAGCAGTTAAACTTTAGTTCTAGCTACCCTGACTAATTTGCTTTTATGAGCAACCTCTGATCTGAGAGGTATCAACAAGGTAACACTTCTGAAAACGCGGAATACCATATCCCAGGCACAGATCCCTTAAAAATCTTCTTCTAACTCTAGCCTCTTCCTACTATTAAAACTGACCAATTATTCTTAATCCTTTTTTTTCCCAAGTTAAAAAGAAAGTTCTAGAGACCTTTTCAACAGTTTTTTTTTTGCTTGAATAAAAATATACCAAATATATACTTCCTAAATGCTATACAAATACCACGTGTCTTTGTTGGTTTGTTGGGGGGGTTGTTTGGTTTTAGTGGTTGTTTAGTTTGGTTTTCTTTTTTACTTTCCCCTCTCAATTTCAAAAAAGGATCTAGCAGTTTACAAGGTCTGACTTCCACTCATAAAAGGCACAAAGGCTCTTTGCTGCTACATATTTTTCCATGCGCCTACTATTTTGAATTTCTTTCCTTTTCTATACTCTGAATACACACTGTCCCTCCTCACCTCTCCCTTCCTTCCCTTCCAAGTAGTCTTGGTTCCTTTCACGACATACAAGTCCACAATCAGTGACTAGCAAATAAAGGTGGTCAACAGAAGCCTACCGAGATAAGTTTTTGAATCTGTTCCACATTGCTGCCTTCCCCCAAAAAAAACTTACTTTCAGTCACCAGAAACTTCCAAAAAACACAACAGAAGAAAAAATAAAAGCAGCTAGCGCTATACCAGTCCCTACAGTGCTAACAGCCCTAACTATTGGTAATTGCCACAAATATGTTGCAAGCAGCCCCAGTTTTTCCCACCATGCCAGGCCACTAATAGATGCAACTAGGGGACCAACATCTCCTTCCTTCCTCAACTGACATCTAAAGCAAAAATTATCCATAAAAGTAAAATCTATTAAAATGTGTTATGGAAGCAAAGTTTACAAGCAGGATGGTGGGAAAATTGAATAATTAAATGTGATCCCACACACACCTGAGTCTTAGTTATTCAAACACAGTGTTCTCTAAAACAGTACTTAGAAGCAGGCTTGCATGCGTGAAAGATGGCACACAGCCTGATCACTTCTGTGGCATACAGCAATGTTACAAAGAGCTGTGATTCCAACAGAAGATTGCTTTCTCAAAGATGGCAAAGCACTGCAGATACAGCACTGGTGAAACAGTTGCCTCTCACCACTTCACATGATTAACAAGCCTAACTTTCTCACAACTGAAAGGTACCGAGGCATAGCACTTAATACTTCAAGCTGGATCTCCTACTGTCGAGCTACTTACTGTTGGCCTGAGCTTCTACCTCCACTCACAACATTAGTGGGATTCTCAAAACACCCACAAACAGGCATAAAAACTCAACCTCACTAAAACCTCCTTTCAGGAACCATCTTTCTAATGGTTCTTTTGACAGGCTCTGCCAAAACGCATGAAATTCACTGTCTTGACACTTTTTTCTCTAAAAATAACCCATTAAATAAAAAGGTCGTTTTGTTTTTTTCTTCCTCTTCTGTGCTTCCAATGCACCTCACAGTATTTAGAACCTAGAATCAGCCTCTGCCTTTCTCACGTAGAAAGTTCTGGGTCATCCAGGAATGAGAAGGCTGCAAAGAGAATCTGTGAAAGACTAGCAAAATCTTTCCTCCTAGTCATACTGGCCTGCACAGCTCAAGAATCCTTAAGTTTTCTCTAGTCTTCCATACACAGGTAGTCAGAAGGCTTTCCAGAGAGAAGTCTGTAGTGTATATACAGCATCACAGAACACACTTGTCTTGGGAGATCTCTCACCCTTGTGACCTGCCATTTCAAGATGAAGTGGAGAGATGATGGTAAATTTTACAGTCAGAGCTGTGGCTGCTGCTAAATCTGTCACAACTCAACAGCAACACTTTTTACTAGACCTACTGATTCACCCACATTCTTGTTTCTTGGATTTTCAGAAAGAGTTGTGAGAGCAGGACGTACAAGTGGGTATGATGTCTGCACACACTCCCACCATCTAATCTAGTCCACTTCAGTCTTATCCTGACCAAAAAAGGGGAAGCACACCAACCCATCCCAAGAAGGGCTGGACTATTAAAATCATGTCTGTGTATCTTTCAAGCTATGAATGGGGCTTTTCAAGTTAACCTGACTTTCTGTCTGCCTGGGATGATCTAAAAGAGGGAAAATTCCTTAAGAAAGGGAAGGTAATAATGGAAATTACGTTCTTCTGCTTTCTCATCTGAAATGCACAAAGCCTGCAAGTGGGAAAGTAATAATGTGTATCAATAAGGAGAAAACTGAACCAAGCAAGGAAAACAGGGATTTTGACAAACTACTGATAACAAAACAAAGACTTTGAAACAAATTTTTAGCTTAAGTAAGTTAAAGCAACATTTTCTGCTTTTTCTAAGCCTTTTTTCCCCAGCCAGTAGATCTTTTTAAATCCTGACTGCCACTATCAAAGCAGAATGACACAAGTAGAACTTAAGCATCTGTGGCATTCCCCTATTACTAGTGACAGACAGGTCTGGGTTTGCTCCCAAGCTGTAAGCAGACTTCAGTTCCATTGTAATGGATCTATAGACCATAGCCTGATGAAGAACATTAGACATTTGAGTTTCAGAGAGTTCAACTCAGGGGTCATCCCAAACAATAGAGCATCAAAAACAGTCACTGCTGGAAAGAGCCTGCATACACAATAGATGTTTTTAAGAAGTACCATTCAAAAGACTGACTAATTACTAAAATTTAAAACTGTTGCAGCAAGCACAACATACAAGCTTATGTTATTCCCTGCTTCCATCCTAATCCCAGCATCAGAATCAACTTGAAGAAAAAAGTACAGCTCTAGAGACAAGAACTGAATGCTTTTGAAAAATACCTCCCTAAACCAACACCTCATTTTAGCAAGTCTGCAAACACTGGCAAACAATGTCTTCCTAACACAGTAAGGTAGAACTGAAAACACATAATCTTCTCAGGAGAGTCAGACCTCTTCCCTCCTCCTACAATTTTTCCCTCTACCAAGAGATCAGCAGCTTTGAAATGATACTGTAGAATAGTGTATTCATTAAGCAACGACATTAATACCAGCTTAAACAGAGGAACTGTTACCTCAAAGGCACTGTTTCAGGTCTTATTTTTACCTGTACCTATTTTACCTTTAGCTAGAAATAATATATCTTCATAATTAACATTAGATATTTTTTAGCATCACCTCCTTGTTAAAAGGCTAGTATCTGCACAATCTATATATGCATGTGAAATCAAACGTGTCTAGCTGGTAAAATCCAGTCCAAGCTGTATTTAAAAACAATTCTAACACTGAAATAAAAAATAATAGCTACAAACTTCTAGGAAGCTGCAAGTCATTTTCACTTTACAGAGACCAAAAAAAAAAAACAAAAGGGGGGGGGGGGGAAGTATTTTAAGTCCTCAATTATTCTTTTCCACTAAGGATATGACCAAAATCAAGCTACTGTTGGAATCATGCAAATGAGTATGTTCTATAAGGAAGAAAAAAAAATCCAAATTATTCCCGACTTCAAATGCACAAATTTCAAACCATATTTTACCATGTGCACATTTGGGCCCCAGTTGTTGTGTAGAGTTAAATGTGAATGAAAATATAACAAGCATTATATGGTGTATCACACATCATTCTTGACACATGCTTGGCTCTCCAAGGAGATCAATTTCCTCACTACTGCAAGTAATCCCTTCCATTGAATTTAATTAATGGAAAGCCCCTAATTTTTTCTTTCCCCTTTTTTGTTAATCTTCCAGAACAGAGAGTAGGAGTCTAGAAGGAAAATCAACTAAACACAAAAGCAGAACAGCATAATTTCATTTTTACTTTCCATGAAGCCCCATTAGCAACTGTCCACTTGAAGGAATAGCACAGCCAGGCACCGAACACATGCACAAAAGCCCAATCAATTTGCTATTATACTTTTAATGTCTGCCATCATACTCCCTCTAGACCCTAACTGAAGTAACCTTCCCTCAGGCAAAATTCAGACCTAACAGATGGGCCTTATACTATGCCCTTGAGAGTCAACAAGCACTACTTCAGTCTGATCAACAGGAGCTCATTTCAGAGTTACAGTACCTCTACCGAGGATGCCCAGCTTCCAGGCCCCAGATGTTCAGCAGGTAAGCAAAGGACCCAGCTGATTTCAAATAGCATCAAGGGAAACCACTGTGACAGAGCCTACAATAAATAACCTTATCTTGTAAAGCATCAAATTAATTTCAGGAAATACACACTTTAGTCAATAAAAGAAACACTACTGAGTAGTCACCAAGCTGCACACTACACCTAGTTCAAGCAAAGAATCTTCAGAAACAGCTTCTTCTAAAGCACACAGTAGTAACCTAATCACAAAGCATCAAATCCACATAAATATTGTCTGCAATTAGATGAAGAGTGTAATTAACACTCAAAAATCCAAATACTACAAACCTCACTGGAACATTTTAAGAATTAACAACAAAAACAAAACAAACAAAAAAACCACACAAAACTCCTCTGCTAGTTTCCTTAGCTTTTGCTACTCAGTAAATCACTTTCTCATTTCCACATGGACCTTCTGCTACATTGTTCCAATCTGTAGGAGGGAAGCTTAAGAAAGAAAACTTAACTGTAACACTCAGATAAAACAAACACAGAATAATGGAAACACTGTGAATGACAGTCAGTCCTTATGGCAACCTCAAGGGTTAAAACCTAGTATCCCCTACAGAAAAGTTTTTACCAGATGGAAGACTAAATCACAACCAGGTACTAATCCCAAATGAAAATAAACAGCATCAATTGCAATCATTCAATTACAAATGCCAAGTTAAAATAGAACAAAGTTCTAATGAATAATATGCCAACTAATGGGCCCAGACACTTCATTAATTTCATTTTATTAAGAAAGGTCCAGAGTGAAAACAAAAACTTCACATTTCCCCATTATTCATTTGCTTTCCAGACAAGGAATGGAAAACTCTGGTGCAAAGCTCTAGCCAATGGACTAGTTCTGCAAAAGCAAGAGTTTACAGTTTGAGGACACCACATTCAAAGCGCATTTGAGTAAGACACTACTTCCCAATGCTACTTCAATAGTCAAGCAAAGCTAAATCCTCATAAAAACTACCACATTATCATCCCTGAGTTCCCATCACTGATAGGAAACTCCTCCATCTGTCCTAGGAATTTCTTTTTAAGCTCCATCATGTCCAAACGTGAAAGCGAGTGTATCTTCCCTATTATTGTTCCACCCACCAATACAAACTGCAGACCAATGCTGATAAAAACTAAAGTAGGACAAATGTAATTTCTCAGACCTAACAATTTCAATGGTATGACCGAACTTGATACAACTGATTAATAACAGAAACTGCTACAATGGCTCCTAAGTGAAAGCAGAGGAAGAATAAATTTGTGTTTCTGTACTAAGATTTAACTTTTGTTGAATCCAAATAAATATTAAACAAACTTTAATGCTAAATTCCATATGAAGTTATTATCAGAACATGAGGACACTGGTATGAAATGAAATGCAGTGCTCAAGGCAGCTATACACAGGTGTCCAAACAGATTTAAATTAATCTTTGCTTTATGCACACCAAATGATCATGCCAATTTAAAAGTCAAATTAAAACAGATTCTGAAAAAATGAGGAGTTTACAAAACATAAGCAACCTCTGAGACAGCCACAAAGCAGGAAAGTTTAACGATTGTTTGCTCTTTTTGTTCCTCTCCCTATCTTTGGTGAATTTGGTATTTGATGATCAATGTGCATTAGTAACAGATACACTCCCACTACTACATTTCCATGACTTACCATTTTAATTCCTCCAAATCAAACATACATGTTTCACAAGCAAAAGAGTTTGCCTTATTTTAACAGACACAGTTCAACTGTGGCATGCAAAATGACATAATGCTTTAGAGCTCCCATAGTTTCTTTTTATCTAGTCAGCAAATGATCCAGAGAGAACCTTCAAGGTAAATAGCAAATACCTTCAGCTACCCACAAATTTTAAGGTTTGGGGTTTCTTATTCTTTTTCTGAGTAAACCATTTGTCTTTAGTTCAAACACAGAGTACCCAAGATAATTTAATGACTGATCATGATCAGTTTGTGAATTTGGGAAAATTTAACACCAGTAAGAAAAGGAGAAAAAAAAAAAGGCATATGCAGATAAACCACTATCAAAACAAAACCAGACTGCAGAGTGGTTGCCAAAGATAATTCACATGGCAATAAGAAATTAGAATACCTGGATCAAGACAATAAGCCAGAACTACATGAAGTCAAGCACCACTGTGCTTCAGAGGCAGTATCTTCTGTTCACATCTGCTCTTGCAGCTCCTATCCAGAAAAAGCCCTGGTATCAGACAACACAACTGACTCCATGGCAAGGGAGGAAAAGCAGAATAGGCAGAAACTGCACATGTCAACAAAGTGACTTTGTGAAAGTGGGGGAGAATTCACCTACCAAGTAAGATATCACATGAAAATGTTAAGAGGGATAAAAAAGGAAAACGGCAGTGTTTGGTGGTCTGGTATTTTCCAGAATCACCTTCAGGTTTCTTGATACCTTTAAATAAGTAACAGCAACATTATGGCAGCTTCTAACAGAAAAAGACCAAGGTTTCCAGGACTGCATGATTTGAACACCCAATTCCTTGGAAGCACTTGTGCTTGTGATTTTTATTTTTTTTTAAATCAAACCTACTCAAAGAATATTCATAAATCAATCTTAAAATCATGTCTGCAAAACTCTTTAATATGTCTATATAAGACTACCAACCAACATAGTGGGGAAAAAAAACCAAAATGAACACACAAAAAAAAACCCAAAAACCAATCAAGAGTGAGAATTTTTTAACAGCATGGCAAGTGATGATGTTTAAAAGATTGTTTTGAAATTCCTTTTGAAGCAGTGGCTTATTTTGGAGTAAAGCTGTGTCTAGATTAGGTATAAAAACCTAGAAAAGGAAGTAACATTATAAACATTTCAGACTGATAATATAAAATGAAGGGAAGATAGAAAAGCTCTTCAAGAGAGAGAAGTTGAAGGAACTTAAAATAACAAACACACACAGGAAACAAAACACTACTGAGAAAGTGTTATGAATCACCACCTCTTGAGAGCTGTTTCTACTCTCCTGGATCGCTTACTTTGATTATTTAGATTTTTAGCCCTAGAATATTTGGGCTTGTATTGTTTACATCACACAAACTCAGATTATCTCCAGATTTGCAGCACACAGAGGAACAGGTAATTCAATAAACAATCTTCGAATGCCAAAATATCATAAGAGCGGTGAGAGAGAAGAGCTGGTTAAATGTGCATGCCTTGTGATATGACAGAACAAAGACTAGAGATGCAAAAAGATTACACAAATCAAGAAACTGCAAGTGTTTCTGCCTTGAAGATACAAATAAAACTGACTTTCATTTCTGGGAACCACATAACCTTCAACTTGGTAATTTCCTTGGAAAGTTAGGGAACAGCAACAAGTGGCTCTCAATTTTCAATCTTTATGAAGAAAACAGTCTGTTTACTACTACATCTTAAAAGAAGCACAGAAGAAACTCATTCAGTGGTTAAAGAACTGTCAGAACTAATTTTTCTTTTTGAACCATGCTTTCAATACCAAGAACCATTATCAACAGAAAATAGTCTAATCAGCACTGGAAGTTAATAGCCTTCAAGCACGGTGTCAAACACATTTCACTTGCTGTTAACTATTACCTCCCATTCTCCCACACTTAGGATACCTTCCCTCACCCCCACCCTCAGAACAAAAGAACTCAGAAAACAAGCAGAAGATAAAACAACCGAAGAAGTAAAACTCCAAGAGGAGACCTAAAAATCCCCTTGTTTCAATTACCATCATGTTAGGTTTAATTTACTAGAAAATAAAATTACATACATAATATGGCATTCTATAAAGCAGCAGCTTTGCCTATTCATATCTCAGTGAATAGTTGCTGCTTCAAGTATTAACCTGACATCAAAAGCAGAGAAACCAGCAAAGTAATTGACTCAGTTCATAACAGAAAAGTTACAAATTAAGATCTGATTCCTTTTCTGCTGGACACTGAATTAACCACTGCTTGCACGAATAACCTAATCTACAGTTTGGCATGCAAACCAGCCTAGGGAAGCCTATTTAAGCTCATGCCAAAATTTTATTTCACATGGGAAAAAAAAAATAAATACATTTCTCTGTTTACTGTGTATATAAGGAAACAGTTTCTTTGCCCCTTAATTTTTTTTTTAAATATATATATTTGGAATCTGAGTTCTGGTTACAACACAAACACTAACAATCAAAATAAGGACTGTACAGCAATTTTACAGGGGAACTAGAAATTTGTACAAGACGCTTCATGGAACAAGATTAATAGTAAGTGGAGATTTGTTATGCTATATTCTTATTTAGGTAAAGTATATTTAACAAATGATACTAACATGTGCGGATTATCTTGTCTTTTACAAGTCTCCAAACAACTTAGGTTTGGTTTACTCCCTCTGACACTACACAAGCTATTTAATTACAGCACACTTCTACAGTGCATCTGGATACCAACAGGACTTTCAAGACCACAACAAATCTTTTGTTTTCTATCACCATTGAGTATCTTTGCATATAACTTAAGTAACCTTCTATTAAATAACCTTCTATTAAATAAAGTATCCCTTAAACATTAGCAACTCAAGTTTACCATAAGGTGTTTAAGACATTAAATTGTAGTACAGAGAAGAAAATTAGATAGGGGAAAAGAAATCCCAGGTCTTTTTTTTTTTTCCCATTTTAGCACAAGAGAGGAAAAAAAAGGTACATCATCTGAGTGAGAGGCTTCACATTTTTCCCCCAAATATTTGTTAGGTTTTAATTTTGTAAAAATCACAATCTGGGAGTTATAACATGAAATATTTATATTTAATTTTGTAAATAAAAATTATTTGAACACTTTCACTTTCTAAACATGAACAGCTCTGAACAGAATGCAAATAGAGTTATAAAAAAGATACCAGCTAACCAGTTTATGGAGTTAGATAGCAAAACAAAGAAACCTCCACCTCAAAGAATCTTCCAGATTTAGTTTTCTGCAAGTCATGCCACTGTATTTTTTAATAGCAGTCAGGAGAGTGGATGAAACACACAATGGGCTTCCTTACTCTCTTCTGTTTCCTTCTCCTGCATGAGTTGACTGGAGAGTATACTCCAACCTGCTTGCAGGATTCCCTGCAATTACTTGGCTTCTTTGCAGCAGAGACCAATTTTTCACTTAATCGCTTGCTTTTTTTCCTCACCTGTTAGACATATCTCATTCCCCATCATACAAAAAGTTTCTATGTGTATCTCTTATTTTTCCCCTTGCCAGATGCCCCTATTTCCATCTCAAATGCTAGATCTGCTCCTTTCCAGGTGATGCCCCTACTTCCCTACTCAACAACAGATTGCTCTACTGCTACCCCAACAGAATGGGTTCTAGGTGTACTCTATGTTAACTCATTCCTCCACCATTATCCTCTAATTGGACAGTGTTTTCCAAAAATGAGATTTAAATGTATCAGTTATTGGAAAGCTATGCGTATCTGAGTGCTGTGCAGATTCAAGTAAGAGTGGCTACAATTTCCATTGCATCATCTAAAAAAAGTGAAATTTTATCTATGACTAACTCCAGAAATGCAAGATGTCACAACTCTGCCCAATGGATGTTCAGGCTGCATGTAACATCCCGTTTAATTTAACTGGAAAGGGGTGAGGGGAAGGGAGAGAGAAACTTTTTTTTTTTTTTAAAGAGATGCCCAGGACAGTTCTTTCCACTACTACCTACTAACTTTCCTGAAGCAACCCACCAATCAAACCTTATGCTCACAACTTAACAGACTTAATGATGTCACAAACTTAAACAGAATGCACACAGACCTGTGTGGATGTACAAATCCAATATAAAAGCAATACCATTTATCTCTTACACAGAACAGGAAGAAGTTGTTCTCAAATTCTATTAAGTATATTTACATCTTACTACAATAACAGCTCATTATACCAAACTCTTTCATCCAGTTCACAAAACGACTTTATGTTAACCTCTCAATTATACCAACCAACGGCTTCAGTAATAAAAGATACTCTCCATACAAAATATCTGGGCTGTTTTGTCCTCCCATCAAAAGCTATTTTCCTCAGTGCCAGAGAGGCCTGAACATAACCATTACAGAAACCAGGGGGTTATTTTGTAATTTGAAAGCAAATAACAGCAGCAACAATAAATGCAGCCAGAAACACTGAAAATGCAATTTTCAGCAGAATTTTGAAAGTTCACGTAATCTTCTATACAGCCCACTGACATACCAACATTACACACACACTGAGGAATTATAAATAAATAAAAAATTAAACAACTTCACCACCATGCCAGAACTGCTAATGAATGATTCTTCACTTCCTGGATAGGAATAAGTGAGAATATGCAGCAAAGAAAGGCCTGACGTGCTTTTGGATCTGGTTGCACGAATATATGAAGCACACCTACCACTATATGCCTTCCTGATTATGTATTTCAAATTTACTGCTTTGCCTTCATAACCACTCATACAACTGCCTAATCAGTATTGAAAATTCTTCACTTAATAGAGCTAAAAACTAGATAAAATAACTACACTTAAAGTTTTAAATAATTAGTATTTTAAATCAGCATACGTATTATAAATTGAGAAGAACTTGATTTTAAACAAATTATATATATATAAATTATATATATATATAAATTAAAAACCCAGCCTAAATCCTGGATTTTTCATGTCTAAATCTCCTCTCCTTCAACCTCTTAGTTTCACACAGCTTCCTTTCACTCAATAAAACAAATCCAACAATCTGAAATTGAAAAAAGGTTTATTATTGAAAAACTTTTTTGAAACATCTGTTTTCAAAACCGCTCACCTATGACACAGCAACAGAGTAATAACAACACTTCTAGAAGCATTCTTAAACTCTAATACAGTTAAGATAGCTAAAGGTTTCCTTGAGTATTACTGACTATGCCTTGAACCAGTCCCTCCCAAAAAAACGATCCTGTTGGTGAATAGCACTAGACATGCAAAGGCTAAAAAAATAAAAGCAAGCCTTACAAGTTGCACGAAAATTGCCCACTCTGTGAAAAAGATGGGCCTTAATTAGTGCTGTGCCTGAGGGAAAGATTGCTACACAGGTTCAACGACAAACTGTTACATTTGGCCTATCAGCTAGTCAATCGGCACTTACATACCAGTCAGCAGAACAGCCGACAGCTCCAGCAAAACCGGCTATTTTCGTGCTTCTTGCCTAGTCACAGTAAGAGAAGGGAGCCAAAAGATAAACTGCTAAAAAAGGGTAAAGACGATGCATGAACAGAGGACCAGGGGTAACTTCTCAGTGAGAGTACAAAGATGAAAGACAAATTCACAAGTGAAAAGCCCTTCACATCACTTTACTATTTATAGTTCCACTAAACATCTTACTACAATTGGAAGATCTACCACTCTTCTCTAAATCAAACGAAATTTGATAATGAAACTATTTCAGATTTAAATATACTTCCATAATAAACTTTCCAGTAAACAATACTTACATTATTTCAGTAATAGAACACTGAGTGTTTCGAAGTCAAGATTGTAACTCAGCAATATCACATCAGTGAGCTGCAGATGCAATTTCACTGCACTCAGATCAGCTGAATTATACCCAAATCCATCTATCTGATGAAGTCTAGCTTCATTACGTGGTCCATTGCTAAACTCAGTTACTGTGTTTGTCGTTAACTATTATTTTAAGTTGTATCAAATGTTTCTTAGCGCTGTAGTAAGACTAGCTACTCCAAAGAACTCTGGAGAAACACATCCATACTTTTAGCACATCTGAAGTCAGAGAAAGACACAAGAAAATTACCAGCTGATAACAGTCCATGTTCTACCTGTAAATCTGAAGGATATTTAGACTTGGATGCATATTATTAATATTATTATTGAGCCAGCTGATAAGAGCTTGCTCAAAAGTTCCACACTTCAGCAAAGTAGTGGGAACTTAGCCCAGTTCCCAGGAAAAACCTGAAATCGTTACAGGTCAATGAAATACCTGCCAGTCATAGACTTACTGCGCTCAACTCTTGCTTACAAATATCCTAGGTTGAAAACACCACCTCTTTATACTAGGTATCAATCTGGGGTTTGCTTTTTGGTTTCTGGCTTTTTTTGGTGGGGGAAGTTAAATGTATTTCAACAAAGTCTAAGTAGGTGGAAACAGCTGGTTAAAATTCACCTTAAGTTTCAGGGCATCGATATTCAAGGTTGTTATTTGTTTCTTGTCTTTTTGTAAATACTTGTAAATTTCCGACAGCAATGCCCCAGATTATTTATTCTCTTAGCAGATACTCTCAAAATATACTCAAAATATTAGTAATTAAAGTTGCTGAATACTAGTAACATTTTGACTATATTTAACATTTTACTGTTCAGCTGTTTTATTTGTAGTTTATTTCTATAATCACTAAACCCCCCTCAAAAAATATCAAAAGAGATAAAACACTGATAATTGTAGAAAATTATAAAGACCATACACAGGAAAACAGGAATTTGATCACTCATGGAATTCAGGCCTTCTCACCACACCCTCTTATTTATTCAGATTTTCTAAAGAGGAAATAAAAAAAATTCCAAGCCTAGGGGCACGATCTGAATGTTACCAAACCTGCCTACAGCAGGAGAATCTTTTAACAAAATACATTCTTCTACCAGCTTCCCCTCACTTAGCCCAGGAACTGTAAATTCAACAATGTTAGTTCAATCTCTTTCCTTTTCTCTCTTTCTTCCCCCAGGTAATTTTACTTTCAAACAGTGAGACAAGACACCAAGCTCCTTAGGACTTCAGAAACACAGGCACACATGCAAAGTGCATGAAGTACTGTATAAAATACTACTTCATATAAAACGTTACTTAATAGATACATCTGTTACTTTAAATAGAGTACTAAGAATATAACAGTTACAGAATTTACATTTTAATGCAAATGTGATCAAATCAATAAGTATTTGGGGATTTTAATACATTATCATAAACCTACAACTCTACCTATAAGTCTAAATATTAAATTGTTGTCTTCCATGGTATTTCACCATCCTACCTCATGTCCTCTTTAGCTCTTTGGCACATCCCCCCTACTTTTTGCAACGCTCTGCTTGTCTGTCTGATCATCTAAAAAGCACAAGATTATGTTGTGGCTGGCTTCCAAGCAGCAGCAATCATTTGGATCACTAGGTCAAGCAAGTGACTTGAACTACATGGAGCAAAAATAATAAAGCATTCTACCACGCTGCAGTAAGGAGACACACAAAACGAAATTTTCGATCATCAGGAATAACAAATAGCACTCTTGATAACATTGCTATTTTTCTACTCAACTTCACAACAGAATTTGAAATGACAGCAGAAAATTCCCTCAGCACTCCAAGATTTCAGCCTGGCAGTTCAAGATAAAACTTTGCAAAAATTATAAGCGAGCAAGGCACAGTCCTTATTTAAACCACTAAATTAAAAAAGTCCCACTCCTGCAACTGAGTCTGCATCAGTGATACCAGAAAGAAGCAACAGTGAGTACACACACAGATTTAACCGTGTGACTGTAGCAAGAGAATCAGGAGAACAATGACAAGAGAAAGAGTAGTAGTACGCTGGCTCAGAAGTGCACTAGCACAGCACAAAGCCACTGTACTTCCAGAAAACCTCTACAGGTTATTTCTGTTATTTCCTCAACCCACAAACTGACAGGCACTCAGATAAGCTCGGGATTCAATTTAGTTTTAATTTGGTGAAATACAAGAAACTATGACCTTAAAAACCCATTATGTGCCTGTTTTTCCCCAAAGTCTACCCCACATGTACATGACTTCACATGAAATCTCAGCTTTTGAAAAAGCAAAACCTCAACACCAACCCCTCTTTCCATCTCACACAAGTTTGGAAGAGAATCTGACTCCTATGAGTGTCAAACATCAGATAGAAAACAAATAACTGAATTTTTCTCTCTCTTCTTAACACTTTTAGGCCAGTTCCAAGGGTTGGGAGAACTGACTCATGAGGATTTTATTTGTTTTTAAAACCTGAGGTTAGATCTAGAGATGCCTCACTTCTAAAATATACCATTGTACAGCTACACAGTATTGGATGTAACATATATCAGAAGTGTATTTCTGGACCTAACCATGCAATTCTTCACACTGAACACTGAAACTATTTTAAGAAAGCAAAAGAAACTTGTAAATGTTACTTAAATGTAGCTCTAATAGGGAAGTCTGATGCCTTTTAATGTTACACTGAAATGAAAAAAAAAATAGCTAAAGTTTCCAGAACTATTTTAGAGGACTAATTACTGAAAGGATTTACAGCATTTTAAGACTGCTCTTATGTCCATTTTCCAATCTATTTTCAGTTTGTCAATTGCACACAATTCCTGGACAGGAAATCTACAACATAAACCATGTTCTTTTAAATGCTTGACTTCGTAAGCCAAACCAGACCTGAAAGGCAGAATTCAAGCGCGAGAATTTGGTTGTGCCTTTCCACAAGAACCAAGTTAAGGTATTGTCAAAATGAAACGTGTACCTTTAAAATACAAACTAATAAAATACAATCTTTACATTTACTATCATAGAATTCGTCGACAAATGACTTTGAACCTCAAATTAACAAGGTTTAATGCTGTGCATGCTTATTACTTGTGCACACTTCACATAGAAAAGATGATCTCTTTTTTTTTTTTTGTTAGAAAACTACTGTTTTTTCTTTTTTCATTTTCCCATTATGCTTTAAGAGGTTATCACTCGGCTTTCTGCCTCTAGTGCAGAGACCCTGGTGCTGGCGCATCCACAAATGATTTCCCATCCTGAAGCTCTGGTACACCCCATCTGTGCACAGGATATAACCCTAAAACGCCCCAAAAGCACCATCCGAAAAAAAACAGAGAAAAGCAGCACCCAAACATCGCCACCTAAACAGGCAGCGCCCCGTGCTCGGATCGCAAGAGGGGCCGCTCCGGGGCTCTCCATAAAACGCCTAACGGTGATGGCCGCAGCTTCAGCAGCCCCCACGCACCCTGCTGCCCGCCGCAGGGGAGCGTCCCCTCCTCCTCCCAAAAGCAATGGGCACGCTTCTGGAAGGGCCCTGGAGAACCAAAAGCTGCGGCGGGGGCGGAGGGCCCGCTGCAGGCCGCCCCCTGCCCCGCCCGACACAAGTTGGCCGGAGAAACCTGTGGCTGCCCCCTGCCGCCGCCCTGACAGCCCCCAAGGCCGAAAGAGCGGGGACGAGGAGCGGTAGGTGACTGGGGAAGAGGGGCCCCTTCACCGCTGAAACGGGATGGGCAGGTTGGCGAGCCCACGGTGCTACAAGGCGGGGAAGCGACCGGACATGGCGCCCGCCGGCCTCGGGACCCGAGGGACCCCCAGCTCCCTGAGGAGGAGCCGAGGAAGGGCACACGCGATGGCTGCCGGCAGAGAGACTGACCTGTCCTCCGAGTCCATGCGGCTGAGGGGCTCCCCGTCCGAGGACATCTCCAGGCTGCCCCGCCGACCCCCCGACGTGGCGCTGCAGCTGCTGCTGCCGCTGCTGCTGCCGCCGCCGCCGCCGGTGCCGTAGCCCTCGTCGCCACCGCTAGACACGCTGCTGGAGCTGCTCCCCCCGCCGCCTCCTCCACCGCCGCGGCCCAGCCCGTCCTCCTGGCTGCCCCGGGGGCCCTTGGGCTCCTCCTTGGCGTCGGCCTCGCTGCTGCCGCCGGGGCTTAGCGAGCGGGTCTCGTCGCTGCAGCAGCCGCTGCTCGTGCTGCTACTCCCCACCAGGCTGCTCTCCTCCTCTTCGCCGCCCTCCTCTTCCTCCTCCTCCTCCTCTTCCTCTTCATCCTCGTCCTCCCCGTCCCCGGCCTGGCTAGCGCTCTCCGGGCTCGGCTCCGACATGCTCTCCGCCTCGCCGTTCATCAGCAGCAGGGACTCAGTCTCCGCCGCGGCCGCCGCCGCCGAGGACGAAGGCGACGACGAGGATCCAGCCCCAGCCTCCTCCTCCTCAGCCGCGGCGGCCGCCGCCTCACCAGGAAGCAGCCCCTCCGGCTCCGCCATGTCGCTGCGAGCGGCCGCCATGGCGCCTGCGAGTGGCTGCGAGCGGAGCCGAGCCGGGCCGGGAGCGCGCCGCGGCAACTGCGGGGGCGTGCGCGTGGCCTGCGCGGGCGCGCTCCCCCTCCGCTCGCTCCTTTCCTCCCCTTGCCCTTCTCACCCGCACAATCGCGCGGCGGCGCGAGCCGCAGAAGGAGGGACTCGGATCGCCGCCGCACGCGCTACGGAACGCGCCCGGGGACAAAAACGTGGGAAGGGCGGAGTGGTGGCCCCTGGCGCGGGGTGCCGAGGGTGGCGGCGCGGAGGGGGCGTTAACGAGCGGGCGGGGCGGTGTGGCGGGCTGTTTGGGTGGTGGGGGCTCTGCTGCGCTTCTAGCGCCTCGATCGAATCGCGTCATCGTTACTCACCGCGTCTGGGGGAAGAGTCACTGATGACTCGTGTGCGGAACGGCGGCCCGCAGGACGAGCCGGGAACGGAGGACGAGGCACTGCCGGGCGAGTGGGCGCAGCCGCCGCCGCCCCACCTCGCCCCACACACACCCGGCCGGCGGAAACCCTGGCGCCGCGAGCCGTCCCCTGCCCCGCAGCCTCAGCAGCTCGGTCTGAACATGGGTAGCATACGGGTCTGCTGGAGGGAGCAGGGAAAGAGACCCGGAGTCACGGCTGTATCGTAAGAAGAAAACGGGAGTGGAGGAAGTTGTAGGGTCTCCGGGGCTGACTGGACTCGTAGTAAATGAAATAAGGAGTACACAGAACATAAAGCTTCCGAGAAGGAGAAACGAGGCTGCTCTAGAAAGAGAGCTACAAGGTGCAGGTCACAATATGACATTACCCAGTGAGAACTGCCAAAAGAAAAGAAAAAATTTCAAAGATTAAAGTCACTAATGTAAATGGGATAAAGATGGATCATGCCAGGCTAACGTGAAGTGCTTTTTAACAAGAGGGTTTTTTCTACATACACATAAAGCATTTGATAAGTTGTCTCAAAGTGATTACCAACATTTTATAGGATGAGGATTTGCAATAGAACAGGAAGGTGGGTGGAATCTGTACACAAGAGATGAAATCAGGTAGCTTAAATTATTGGAGAGATGGAGAGAGCAACTGAAAGCATAAAATGCTATTCCACATGAATTTTAAATATATACATCTGTCAGTTTTTACCCAGCTATTACAGAGCTTGCTACATTAAAATAAAAAATTAAAAATTAACTGAAAGCAGTTTATTTCAAAAACAAACTACCAAATACATAACCACACCTCAGTCCAGAAAAATATCATGCCTTCTGCGCAACAGGAAGAATATCACCAATTCAAGTTACAGCAGGCATATCCAACATATCCACAGAGATCCTAGATTCCAGGGAAAGTTAACTCTGTAGGATTAAAATCTGGAAAGGACACTCCTAAGGCCTGCATTAGCATAGCTCGAGATGGCTCCCAGCCCCTCAATAAACGTAGCTGCTAGCAGCCACACCAACACCCTGTGGTGTAGCAGTATCAAAACAGCAACACAGTGTTGGAG